>NC_138880.1:29665575-30865575 GCF_965194805.1 Balaenoptera borealis | reverse complement strand
TAACTGACCGTGGGAACCAGGAGATGCTGGCGGACGGACACTGCTCGTTTGCAACACAGCTGAGGAAGCACACGCAGCGCTTCTACTTTCGTCAAGGAATCCGCCCAATTTCCTCTGCTGAGTCCCACATCCAGAGCTCCCACAAAGATCATCAAAAGACAAGTGTAGAACACCAGCAAAGAAGTCCTCTGGAAAACATTAATAAAGAAGCAACTTTTTAATGGTTTACACTGTTATAAAACTAATTCTCAGTCCGCCCGCAACGTGATAAAGCGGCACTTGCTAAGCCCAGCTCCTGGTTCGGAAGGGCAGCGCCCACGCCCAGTTCTCACGACAGGCGAGGACGCCCTCCCGGCCGGCGTTGCCAGCCAGGGGCCCGGGCTTCCCCGTGGGCGCGGAACAAGGTGGGGTCCGAGAGGCAGTAGCGCTCGGCACGTTCTCACGCCCGGGTGCCCCGCTCCACGAAGAGCGCCGCGCCCCGTCACTAAAACCTCGAGGAGGCCCGCTGTCCTAGGAGGAAGGACCATGCGTTCAGGCTCTAGTCGACCACGATGGACTCGGCCGCCCAGACTCCCTGCCGCCTGCCGAAGGCCTCACTCTGTATTTATATGCCAGGAGCCGCCTGGCGTATCTCAGGGTTCTGACTCTGCACACAACTTCTTACACGTCTCCTAAGGGTAACGTGAAGCTCCGCCCAGCTCCTGAAAGCTGGGTTTATACTCCCCCTGTTGCACACTCTAACCTGGATAAACACTACCCTTCCTTCGAAACCCACCTCGGACGTCAGAACCCCTGCAAATCCTCCCAGACTCCACCAGCTCTGGTCACCCACGCCCTCCTCTGCCACCCAGAGTTGCACCCAAACCTTGAAGAGCGTGTGTGTCAGCACCCTGCGCTTATACTCCTATCCGCCCCCCTCCCCGGCCTAGACGCCCCCAGCACAGACACGGCTTTCTGGAATCTGGAGCCGCTCGCCCAGCACTGGCTCCTCTGATAGGGGCTTGGCGCTTGCTGAACAGATGGAGGAGCCCCAGTTTATAGAAACTCCACACCAGAGGCAACAGAGGTGTCTTAACTTACTGACTGACACCGCTAAGGCTCTGCTTTTAAAGAGGGAGGGGAGGGGCAGCCCCCGGGGAGCAGAGAGAAGCCCAGCGGGCGGGTGGTGCTGCGTGTCTCTAAGTCGGCAGCTGGAGACATAGGACATGTTTAATTTTAGCAGCTGAATAAGCTTAGCTCACTTTTCAAAAGGCTGGCAAGCAGCAGGACACGGCATAAGAGAGTAAATTCTGAAGTCAGACTGCCTACTTCGGAGCCCGGGTCAGACGCTCACAAATGGTGTGACCTCTTACGAGCCGTCTGACTTCTCTCTGGCCGGGCTTTCTCACCGGCAGGAGCGGGACAACGACGGCACCTGCGTCACGGGGCTAACGGGAGAATCAGACGAGATACAGACACGCGAGCAGCGCCCGCCCACAGCACAGCCAACGATGAAACTGAGCTAGTGACTGTCGTCACTTGTTTCCAACTTACAGGCAACGCATGCATCAGGTATGAAATAAAAAGATGGCGACTATTTAAGATACGTGGGCAAATAATTTCCACACACACCAAAGATATTAAAGAATAAACCATGCACAAAACAAAGCTTTTGTTAAAAAGTTTTACCTGAACACAAAGTATCATGTGAAAGGTTCAAAGATGCTTCACACAGAGAGTTAACGGTGTTATCGTCAGACTTTTCAACCATCTGGGAAGCTGAAAACATAATCAAAACTCCTCATTAAATGACAGCTCTGATCTCTGGTAGTAGAGGAAGCCAGTACTAGGTCCACTCATTCCACTCTTGTGTCACTGACACACACACACACACAGAGGACTTATTCCTAATACGTGCTATTCTAGACTTCTTACTCAAATCTATTACAGATGATGAGAATCATTAAAATATAATTTATACAAATCATACCATAAAAAAGGCACAGAATCCTAGGATAATAAAAGTTGGAAGGGCTCTTGGAAAGTCGGCCGGCCTAGACCTCAGCAGAAGCTCGATACGGGTAAAGAGAACCTTTCAGTCAGTGTCACTGCTCGATGATCAAGGCTTTTCTCATGATGATCACAGACAGCTGCCTCTACGACCAGAGCGGTGGTTCTCTACCAGGGGCGGCCTGGCGCCTGCGGATGCTGCTGGACGTCGCGGGTGGGGCTGGGGTGGACTGTGCCCCATGCTGCCAGCCTCTAGTGGGCAGGGGCCAGGGACGCTGCAAACACTCTGCCAGGCGCAGGACCGCCCCATGCTGCCGGCCTCTAGTGGGCAGGGGCCAGGGACGCTGCGAACACTCTGCCAGGCGCAGGACGGCCCCAGCAACAAAGAACTATGCAGCCCCAAGTGTCCGGAGGGCGGAGGTTTCACAGAACAACATCCAGGAGATCAGCGATTCAACAGCTAAGGCCACAGGCGTCACCTTCAAAGGCTGTGCATGCAACAGACCAGAGACAAAAGAGAGATCTCGGTCTCACGGTCAGAGATGTTTTTTGAGGAGACTGAAAAGGATACACTTCTGAGAAAACTTAGGTGAACAATTAGAAAATGAGAATAAACCAAGTTAAGAAAGGTAAGCACACAGATAACATTCTCGACTGCTGAATTTAAACTTAACTGCGGGAGGCAGTTACGTAGCAGAATTAACACTGCAAAGTAGTGGAATAAAGTCCAAGGCAAATTAGTTTGCACACATATATAATGATTTGTCGAAACAATCTGGATAGTCCCCTGGAATGCTGCTAGTTACCTAGCTCAGTGGCCATTCCCACCTGCCTCTTACAACAGACCCTGATTTTATGAGCGCAGACACACACCCTAGTTAAGACTACACTTCAGTCTTGCTTGCAGTGCCCTGTAGGTGACTTGTATTTTGTTTCCTACTTCCTAGGCTAAAACTACTGCAGTCCCCTTAGCCATGCCATCCTGAATGCCACTGCCCATTATAAATTAAACTGGCAGATTAAATTAGATGTACAGACACAAAGAACTGTACTGTAGTTCTTGGCTCGTCCAGAGCGGTGTTTTGCCTTTGCAGCTCCTGGGCCATAAATGGCTGCACTTAGCTTGCAAGCAGGAAGAGCCACAGGACCGCGCTCTGGCCGGCGGCGCTCGGCAGCAGCAGGAGGCAGGAGCTGGTGGGGCCGCCTGCTTGCAGGCAGCTGGCTCCGGGGAGGCCAGGCGGGAAGCCTCCCCAAACCCTGCCGGCCTCTTTCTTTGGCAGGACAGAGAAACACAACTCTATCTAAGCGCGGCCACTGTTTTTGCATTTATCCGTTATCGGCGGCCACAACTAACCTTAACTGATACACGTGCCCACTGCATAAATATACAGATATAAATTCAGGACAGATGAAACAACTAACCTTAAAAATAAACCATACAAGTAATAGCAGAAAATACAACAATTTTGACACCTTGTGGTGGAGGAGTTCTAAGCATCACAGGAATCCTAGAGGCCAGAAGGAAAAGACAAACGGAACAGATTTGTCTACCTTAAACGTAATATTTCTGTTTCTCAAAAGTCACTGCATTATGACAAACAACACAGAGTTCGTGTATCTTACTCAATCTAGTTTCCCAAGGGTGTGAAACTGCAGTTCTTATAAACAACTGGCAAAGGGTAAAATGGCACAAACTTTTTGAAGGGCAATCTGACAATATCTATCAAAAATTTTAAATTCTGCCTTTATGAATTATTATTGCAATACATGAAATACAGAGGAACGTAAAGATTCATATAGAAGCATGTCCACTGGCGTGTGGGTTATAACAGTAAACAGTGGGGGGAAAAGCCTTATGTCCAGAGAGGAAAACGGTTACATAAAAAGCAAGAACCACCATACCGTGTAGTTTAAGAAGAATAAAAACTGCAGCACTGTTTCTAATAAATAAAAATTGGGGGAATTCCCTGGTGGTCCAGTGGCTAGGACTCCTGGGGCCTGCGGTTCAATCCCCTCATTGGGGAACTAAGATCCCGCAAGCTGCAAGGCGAGGCCAAAAATAAAAAAAAAAAAAGAAAGAAAAAATGGAAAAATATCCACCAACAGACAGATGATTCAATATCAACACTCTAGACTACTATGCAACATCTTTAAAAATAAAAAATTTTAAAAAGATGTAGGTCCACACCAATACACTTTTCAGTAAAAAAAGAAAGCTGAAAATAAGAGGTATGCCATGATCCAATTTAGGTAAAGAAAAGTTATACCACCACAGAGAAAAATACAGAAGCCTTATCTTTTTCACGTATACACAGACATGTGACCCACTGAAAAAGATCTGGAGAAACACATCAACATAAAACACGGGTTACCCAGGGGCAGAGGAGAATGAGGTGGGAATCAAGATGGATGTTTACTACAAACGATGTACTACTGGTCAACGTTTTATGAAAATGTGCCTGTATATTACTTAAAAATTTTCAAGATAAAAGAAATAAAGGAAAACATAAACTGAAGCATTAGATACTTAATCTAAAGCAAACTCCTTCAAAAGAGGGGCCCAATTAATATTTTAAATATTTAATATTTAAATATTTAAATATTTAAAAATTTAAATATATTTAAATATTTCTTTAAAAGAAAGAAAAATCCCGAATATATGAAAAATTACAAAGGAACAACAGGATTTTAAACCTGGAGAATACTACATACCCAATATACTCTTTAAAAATCTTAACAAAGCATAAGATTTTCTGGAAAAAAATATCAACAAAGCCTACACTGATAGAGGTTAAAAAAAAATTATAATCTAAATTCACTAAAATATTATGTAAAGGAAAAAAAAAGCCTTTCCACACTGTATTCACCTACTTCATAATTTCCATCGTACGAAGTGTCACTTACAGGTGGGGAAAAGATCCTCCCGTTTCGCCTGCATCGCCTGCAGTCTCTTCCCCGCTGCACTGTGGTGGCCACTGCAGATTCTAACTGGGGGACTGTACACCAGGGAGCCATTAGATTCGAACAAGAGAACAGGAGCATCATTACCTGAAAAAAAACAAAAACCCAGTTTTAATCTCAAAAAAATGCCTTCCTCCTTCAACAATATGATTCCTCTTAAGGACACCCCTTGTTCCCTACTCCATGGGTTCCTCTTCCCTTTTGACAGACACACACACAGTCCCGCACGTGAACTCGGCGGCAGGAAGGGGGTCAGAGGATCCTTGAGCCATGAAATAAGGGGCTCAGTGGTGGGGTGAACAGTGGTGTGCTTCCTGGAATCCACAACTTGCAGGTAATGAAAGAACTTTAGGACCCTGACCAGCTGTCCGGCCCCGCTTAAAAAACAGACCACAACAAATCATTCAGTAGCCTCTCCTTTGCAACTCTTAGGCCTGCACAACTTTTACTGCACTTCTGGCAATATGCAGACATACATTAGTTGAATCTTTAATACCTTATAGTTGTAGTTTTTAAGAGACAATTCAGACATAAATTTGGTCTAAAAAGAGAACTTTTTAAAATCTATCATTACCGTTTTGCTGAACTCTTTTCAACTACACTATCGCTGGTGAGGAAAGATGGCCGAATGGCAGAGGTGTGAAGGCTGACAGCAGAGAGGGGCAGAGCTGAGGTGAGGCCACAAGGCAGGCAGATCAGAGAGGACGTGGGCGGCTGTAGGACACGTGAAGTACAGGATTTTACCCTAAGTGTCTTTTCCTTAGGACGACACTGAGGACCGTTAAAGCCCGGGCGGGGTGTCCACGTGAGCTCGGACGTGCACCCTTCTGACTGAAGCAGGGAGACAGAGGCTAAGGACACAGCGGCGGGAAGGCCAGCCAAGGCGCTGCCGGACGCCCGCATGGGGTGCTGCAGGCTTGGGCGAAGAGGGCAGAGGAGGAGTTGGGAGACCACTTCAGAGCAGGTCTGGGGTCCAGGCGGGTGACAGGCATCAGGGCGGACAGATGCCAAGGAGAACTCCATGTCTGTCTGGGGCAGCAGACCAGACAGTCACGCGGGATCTGTCAGGGAGGCACCAGCACGGCACCGAGAGGCTCGATTCATCAGGCAGTGGGATGCCCGAGCGCAAGGGCAAAGGGCTCAGCCAATGTTCTGGAAAGGCATCGGGCAGCACCATGCAGGCTAAGGGTTCTGCTCAGTTCTGCTGCTTCAGAAGTACAGACACAAGCACCAGGGAGGGACTGCCCTACATTTCTCAGCTTACCCAGAGTGGTCTTCTGCTGTTGCAGCTCTTTAGCCATTTTCTCAAACTTCTTTTGCAGTCTTTTATCATTTTCTGGTGTTTTAGGAATAAAATCTTTGGGCTGCATACACTTGCGCTGTACAAAAAGGACATAAAAAAAATAATACTGTATTGTGATTGTGTAAGACAAGAACCCTTCCATACACATTCCTGATATCTTTTGTAACATCCATAATACAACCTACTTAAAGAGATATTTCTTCACTATATGTGAATTTGTAATGTTTATTCTTCCTATAACTCTAAGAATATGGACAGAATTTTCATACTGAATAAAGAGCTACACACTAAGTGGCTATGTTTTCTGAGGCATTATCAGGACCCCAGCACTCTTAGTTTCCATGAAGATTCTTAAACAAAATTAGTCTCCTTTTCCTTATTTTTTGCTACTTTTACATCTATCTCCCCCCCCCAAAAAGTCATGACACAGTAACAAAACACAAAAGTAATTATTATTTTTTTTTTTTTAAGAAATGCCTTCCTTTTTTTTTTTTTTTTTTATAAACAGTTTCACTTAATTTTTATTTATTTATTTATGGCTGTGTTGGGTCTTTGTTTCTGTGCGAGGGCTTTCTCCAGTTGTGGCAAGTGGGGGCCACTCTTCATCACGGTGCGCGGGCCTCTCACTATCGCGGCCTCTCTTGTTGCGGAGCACAGGCTCCAGACGCGCAGGCTCAGTAGTTGTGGCTCACGGGCCCAGTTGCTCTGTGGCATGTGGGATCCTCCCAGCCCAGGGCTCGAACCGTGTCCCCTGCATTGGCAGGCAGATTCTTAACCACTGTACCACCAGGGAAGCCCAAAAGTAATTATTTTATAACTACCAAAGAAGAGAACCATTATTTAATCTTGTCTTACTGTCTTTACATCACAGCAACTCCATTCAGCCAGTAAAAAACAAAACCTGTGACCACACGTCCAAAGTGTAGGGAATGAGGAAACCTCGGACACGTGACGTCTGGGTCACCGTCTCACCCTACCGTCCTCACATCTCCTAGCACTTTTTACACCGCAGGCCCCCAGGTCCCCTGCGGAAGAGCCCATTTGGGCAGGTCGCCACCGTAAATACAAAAGCTGAGCTTGACACCGATTTCACCTACGGTTACTCCTACACCCGAGGGTCTCTGAAGGACGCTAGGGAAGCGTGTCTTCTGTCCAGGCCTCTTTAGGCGCCCAGCCCAAGTGTGCTCGCGTGCGTCCCAGTCTAAAGGAAGGACTTCTTAGCCAGTCAAGGCTGCTGCTACACTGTGCTCTTGTTCAGCACCCTGCTCTATCTGTTAGTAACGCACTCGTTCATCATTTAACAAAAATGTTATTGTGTGTCAGTCACTGGTCTGGAAACAAAGAAAGATCCTTGCATCAGGGGGCTTATACTCTAGGAAGGAGTGACAGAAAATACACATAACAAATAAGTAAACTACATCGTATGTGTGTCAGGAGGGTTAGTTCCAGCAGGCCTGGAGCCGGCCTGAACTGTTTTTGCCAAAGTACCTGGACAGCATGCAAGGCACTAATTAACAGTGTTGCTTTGTAACTATGGGCCCCTGGCGCTCGGGGCGTTTGTACTCCCAAAGCTCGTCAACACTGCCCATCACCAGTGGGAGGGCCCCATCGCTGGCAGAGGTAACGCAGTTAGAACAGGGGCAGGTGACCAGCAGGCGCTCTGTGGGCTCGGAAGCACCGCCACGTGGGGTTCTGGGGTCTTCGCGAGAGGCCGGCTGCCCGCACTTCTGCAGTATGTTAGCAAGGGCCAAGTACTATAACAAGGAAAAAGCAGGCCGGGGGCTCAGGACGGCTGGCATGGTGGGAAGGACCTGCCACTGTAGACAGAGGAGTGAGCCGGTGCTTAGTGAGAAAGGACCAGCAGTACAAAGCCCTGTGGAAGTCAGAGAACCGTCTGTGGATGGATGGGGGGAAGTGTGTTCCAGACAGAGGGACAGACAATGCAATGGCTCTAAAACACAGACAAACGTGGTATGTTTGAAGAACAGCAAGCAAGAGGGTCAGGCTGGCAGCAGAGTGAGGGGAGCGAAGCAGAGACCCTCCCCAAAGACCAAAAGAATAAGGTCTGGAGTCAGGTTTAACCTGCAACTGCATTTGGAGAAAGGAAGGAAAGGGAATGCTTGTAGGGACTAATAAAACCTTAAGTGGTGAAGGGTATGAGCAGACATTATTAATGCTTCAGATTAGGAAAAATTTAAAAGATGAATAATATCCAGCAGTGGTCAGTGTTAAGAAAAAGTACCCTTGTACACTGTTGGTGGAACTCTAAGTCCCTTTCTAGATATTCCGCTTACAGAAATAAACTCAAATACATCACACAGACAACATACTTAGTAAAACTCGTCAATGATCTAAGGGTGCATGAATCCAAGCCACATTCACTCTGTTTAACACAAAGCAGAAGGAAGTGGAGCCGCGTACACACACTGATATGAAAACACACGGTTAAGTGAAGGAGAAAAAGCAACCCACCAAACAGTACACGTAACGTAGTAGAACCTCGTTCACTCAAAGCACATGTACTGAAGACCACCTGATCAGCAAGGACCCAAGTCAAACTGAAAACTGCTTATTTTGAGAGAAGGGAAATTAGGAGCGATATGCCTGATCTGTGTTCACTCAACGTATTACCAGCTGCTGCTGGTCTATCACAGAGTCATGAGACGCTCCATTTCACTACCGTCCGACACAATCTGGACGGAGACAAGTGAGTTTCCATCACTGCACAGGTGCGTTCCAGCTTGTCCGAGATGAAATGTGATGGAGACACAGGATTGACTATTTCAGAAAGCTTGGAGACATCCACGGGAATGTCTTCCCTAATCGACAGCTCTCCTCTGCCTCACTCAGTGTGGAGAAAGTCTGTAAATCTTCTCTCCAACAGGGATTCTCACGTGACAACAAAGTGACTGATGTGTCACAGTGAACAGTTTACCCTCAGATACAGAAATCAATTAAAACTTTCAAATAATAAAAAACCAAAAGGGTTGTGGTTCAAATGTGAACCAGACCTCAAAGGAAAGCAGCATCTTTATATTTGCACAGATTTTCTGTAATAAATAACTGTGCACACTTGGCTATTTCTGCCTCAGACTTTTGAGATTTTCCAGCCAAACAGATCAAATGTATTTTACTACAGACGTTAACAACCTGAATCCTGAAGTAGTTACCAGAGCACCTGAAAGGATGCTGGTTTCTTGGCAACTTTTAGTTCTCCTTTGGACAAGCACTCTCTTCCATTTATCACAAACTACATCAAAGCATTCATGGGATAAAGTAAGCTCTATAACTCATTAAAAAATGCTGTGTGAGAAGAATAATACCATCAATAGCAATATTCAGACAACTCTTGAACATACTTCTAAAAGTTTTATTTTCTAGGAAGAAAAAAATGAATAAATTGATGATTGCCAGAGTCCACATTGAAGTCCTGTACTTACTTTTTTTTTCATTAGGCTTGGTAGGTGTTCACTGGGATTAGCTGCAGGGAACAGCGATTCATCAATGTGCACTCCAGCTGTCCTGCATCTGTGTGATCAAAACAAACGGTAATGGGCATGTTCCTATTAGAGTCACACAACATTAAATCTGCACACGTGTCAGTTAGCAATGAAAGAAATCCCTACACAGGTCATTCTAACAGACATGTCCTTTAAAATAAGTACATTTATTACCAAACACAAAAGGCAATAAAAATTCAATTTTCCAAAACCTTCTCTATTTGGTGTTTTTGAGTGTAAGAGCAGAAGAGAAGTGAGAGGCAGGTACAGGAAGTACAATTTTTATGCAATAATGTGAGACATGAAACACTCCAAAATGGTCACTGTGTGGCACTCATGAAGCACACGCTATTCAAGGCACAACTTAAGAGTAAACAGGCCATAAAATGAATAATCTAGAGCTAGAAGGGTCCTAAAGAAATTGAGGCCAGAAAGCCTATCTAACCTCCAAAACCAAGTTCTCCTTCCTGTGTGTTTCTGTCAAGGCACCACCATCACCTGGAGACCTAGCTCTGCGGTCCCAGCGACCCTGAGCTGTACCTCCTGCTTCCACAGCCCGTCTGTCCTCACATCTGCCATTTCCCCTCCCGCATCGCCCTTCACCTCCCTACCTGCCTTGGGAATCCCTCGACCATTACCCACTTCTAAGCACTCAGCTGCTCAAATCTAAACAATTACAATGCTTTTCTAAATGATCTCCTTCCCTACGGTTTCTCCTCTTCTGATTCATTCATATAATACTGAAACATTCATCTTAAAACATTTTATTCATCTCTCCATAACCCAGATCAATCACTCCCATGTTTACAAAATCATGTCACCAATCTAAGTCTTTTTAAAATAAGGCCCCTAACCCCGTCTCCAACTATATTTCATAAGACTATTACTGTTCAACATTTAGTACACAAATAATAGCTGAAAATATAATAAAATACAGTGCAATAAAAAAAGAATGAGGCAAATCCATCCCTAATGATATAGAAAGGTCTCTAAAATAAGAATGAAATGTGCATGTGTATGGTATTGTACAGTGAAGTATTTCTCACTTTAAGAAAAGTCTGGAAGATGACACACCAAAATGTCAACAGCACTCAACAGCTGTGAATCTCAAAGTGTGAACACAGAAGACGCCTGATGCGAGGTCAAAGCTACTGCTATCATGATAAGCATACATCCCCTGCCTGTTCCACCCCTCACCCTCAAGAGCACACGGTGGAGCTGAAGCTGCATGACGTGGGTCACCCCCACACGCCAGATGCAGAAGCGGATGTTAGAAGATGTTAGAATGCAACTGTCTTCTATTAAGCCAGACGTGAAAGAAATTGTCAAAAATGTAAAAAAAAAGAAGGCAGCACAATTATTGGGACAAGAGAAGAGCCGCAAGGTGGAGCACAAGCCAGACGGCGCAGGTGACAGGACAGGGTCACGAAAGGCTGCAGGTCAGAGGCCACCACCAGGCTGAATCGGATAAGGACGCAGACGTGGGAGGACGCAGGTCTTCTGTCTGGAGGAGGAGCAGAGACGAAAGCACAGCGAAGTGAAGAGGGTGATAATTTCGGGAAAACATCCAGCACTCGGCGTGAGTGAAGTGAATGAACAGGAGTCAGGAGACAGTGGCAAAGATGACACCCTCGTCCTGAGGGCTCCCGGGCCCGAGAAGGTGTCAGGGGCCCTGGACAGGTGCCTCTGAGGGACGAGTTCCAGGACAGGGACACCAAGACCAGCCAGGGCTAGTGGGGTAGGAGACGCCAAAGATTTCAGCAACGCTGTGGGGCTGGGCTGGGGACCCATAACTGAGCAACACTTCGGAATAAAAACAGCGCACGCCTGACCTCTGGTTAGATCTGATGGGCTGAGCACATGTCTCTCTCCTCCCTCCGCCAAACCCCAATCAAATGACAGTAAAAGAAAACAAAGGGACACAAACCAACAGAAGTAAAGAGTAGGTAAGAGAGAATCTGGGGGATTGAGAAACTAACAGGAAACCCCAGCCTTGCAGCTGGGGGTGGTGGGTCGACCAGAAGGGTCCGGATTCCTCTCCTCGCACCTCAAGGGAGGCCAGGGTGGGTCTGAAGAGCAGCAGCTCTACTCCTAACCGCTGCACCCCACTCGCTCCTCCAGCGGAGCAGAGGTGATGGGTTCTGTTCTCAGATGCCGCGGACCGAAGACACACTGGACTAAGGATACCAGGTCCAGCTCCGGCAGGACAAAGATGTGCAGGAAACGAAATGTATTTGTGGTGCATTTTCAGATTCAGCTAAAACCACTTTCACAGTCATAATAATGTCAATAAAACTACTGATTTAATTGATCGCGTACACTGGAATAATGAGAGGATTAACAATCACGGGGAGGGGGGTGTGGAGAGTATATGCACGCGGTAAATGCATGTACATGGGGACATCGGGGTGTGTCCCCCAAAGGCAGCTAGTTGGAAAGCTAAAGTCTCACCTCCACACCAAAAAGTCATTAGACAACATCAAAAACGAACATCAAGGCAGCGGTGGAGCCACAGTAATGAGGAATCCGGAGGTAAGTCAGAGCTCTAGAAACAGCTGCAGGAGTGGAAAGGAGACACCTCCAGAGAACAGGAACTGGGACAAAAAGGGGCTAGTGTTTTCGCTGTGAGCCTTGTAAGACGAGCTGATTCTCCTCTCTGCGGTGTGTGTGGGACCCAGCTCTCCCTTCCTAACAGGACAGCAATGGGAAACTAAGCACCCTGATTCAAAGGGTTCTGGCTTACACAACAGGCAGGAAAACGGCACCACGGACCAAGACAGAAGATGGAGTTTAGAAGCGGTTAGGAATGAGTTCAGTTCTGGACGTATTTAAACCCCGATGACTCATCCAAGCAAATCCATCTAGCAGGCAACCCCTTACGTAGCTCTGACGCTTAGGGGATGTACTAGGATAAAGACAGATGTGGGTAAAATTCTAATCCCTCACCCAGGTCCTGAAGGAGCAGGTCTCTGTCCCAAAGCTTCCTTCTCTCACTAGACTCCAGCCACTGACCCTCCGGCGTTGTCCTGCCTCGGGCCGGACCTTCTGCCCCCAGGACACGGTCCCCCAGTTCAGGGAAAGACTGGCTCCTTTGCTGTCTTTTTTGCCTCAGCTCAGAGCTTCCCACCGACTCCAAGAGCCCCCTGGCCCCCCCAAAAGCGCTCTGCCCAAGCAGGGCAACCCACTCCAGGGGGCCTCCTGTGCCCTCCAGGGCCTTTACAAAACCTTTCTTGCACTTACGAAACTTGTCTTCCTCATTAAAAGTATGTTCCCGGGAGGCAGTAAATATGCCTGTCTAGTTAGAGCTGTAACCCCAATGACTGGCAGAGAGTAAGCACTCAAAAATATTTTCTGAATAATGAGTAGTTTGTAGAAAGACAAACACTGTTGAGCTCTTTATCTTACACCATACGTGTACATACACACCAAAAAGAAAAAGAAAAAAAAAAAAGAAGCTCAAAACAGATCATAGAACTAAACGCAAAAGCTAAACCTAAAGCTCCTAAAAGAAAATGCACGAAAAAATTCATGCTTCTGAAGCAGGCAAAGATATTCAGATAGGATGTTAAAACATAAAGCACAAAAGAAGAAAATGAAAAACTGGACTTCAACAAAACAAAAAATTTGTATAGTTTGAAAGACACAATAAAGAAAACAAAAGTCTCAGACTGAGAGAAAATAATTACAATATGTGAATCTGACCAAAGAAATTAGTATGTACAATATACAAAAATCACATACAACTCAATATTATGAAGACAAAAACCCAATTTAAAAAAAAAATGGGGCTTCCCTGGTGGTGCAGTGGTTAAGAAATCTGCCTGCCAATGCAGGGGACACGGGTTCGAGCCCTGGTCTGGGAAGATCCCACATGCCGCAGAGCAACTAAGCCCGTGCGCCACAACTACTGAGCCTGCGCGTCTGGAGCCTGTGCTCCGCAACGGGAGAGGCCGCAGCAGTCAGAGGCCCGCGCACCGCGATGAAGAATGGCCCCAGCTCGCCGCACCTGGAGAGAGCCCTCGCACAGAAACGAAGACCCAACACAGCCAAAAATAAATTAATTAATTAAAAAAAAAATACTTTAAAAAAAAAAATGGGCAAAAGATTTAAACCAAAGACAATACACAAAGATTCACTAAGCACATTATCTTATGTTCAGCACTGGACATCAGGAAAATATAATTAAAACCAGATGAGATCCTCACATTTATGGTTAACTGATTTTTGACAAGAGGGTCAAGACAAGTCCCTGGGGAAAGAACAACGTAAATCTTTTCAACAAATGGGGCTGGGACAACTGTGGGACAACCACATGAGAAAGAAGACATGAGACCCCGACCTCACACCGTACACAAAACTAATTCAAGATGGACAAAACCCTCAATGTAAGAGCTGAAACTATACAATTCTTAGAAAAGAGATAGTAAATCTTTGTGATCTTGGATCTGGTAATAGTTTCTTAAATGACACCAAAGCACAAGAAACAATCAAAAATAAATAAACTGGACTTCATCAAAATTAAAATCTTTCTGCGTCAAAGGAAACTGTAAAGGAAGTGTAAAGACAACCTACAGAATGGAAGAAAATATCTGCATATCGTATACAATGTGGATAAATGTGAGACAGCCATACAACGGAATACTGTTTGATCATAAGCAATGAAATTCTGACACAGGCTACAGTATGGATGGATCTTGAAAACATCAGGTCATGAGAAAGAAGCCAGGCCCAAAGATCACATACTGTATGATTCTGTTTACATGAAACATCCAGAACAGGCAAATCCACGGGGACAGAAAGTAGACCAGTGGCTACCTTGGGCTGGGCGGCACAGAGGGATCAGCGATGCAAAGGTTTTGTTCTGAGGTGACGAGAAAGCTTTCACCTGATCGTGGTCGTAGCTGCGCAGCTCTGTGAGTATGTTAAAAACCACTGAACTGTACACTGGCTGAATTTTATCCCAAAAAACCACTACCAAAAAAAAACCACAACACATGAATACCACTACACAGCCACTAGAAAAGCTAAAATTAAAGACTGACAAACTCCAAGTGCTGGTGAAGACTCGTGCCCTGATGGTAGGAACGTAAAGTGACACAACCGCCTTGGAAAACAGTCTGGGTAATGACCCAGGAGCAGGAAGATATACAAGGTCACACACATGACTGTTCATGGAACTTTACTGGTAACAATCAAAAATTGAAAACTACCCAAACGTCCATTAACAGGTGAATGGGTAAACAAACCGGTATATCCATGCACGAGAATACTATTCTGCTAGAAAAGAAAGGAAATTATCGATGGGGGGATGATGGATAAATCATGGATAAATCTCAACATGGATAAATCTCAAAAACATCACGTTAAACAAAAGAAGCCAGGCACAACATAATACACACCGGATGACTGCATTTATACGAGATGCTGGAACAGGCAAAGCTAATCAATACTGACAGAAACCAGGTGAGCGGGGAGTGTGGGCGGGGAAGCTGACTAAAAAGGGACACAAAGGAACCCCTGGGGTGAT
The DNA here is from genome assembly GCF_965194805.1 of Balaenoptera borealis. Classification (NCBI taxonomy): domain Eukaryota; kingdom Metazoa; phylum Chordata; class Mammalia; order Artiodactyla; family Balaenopteridae; genus Balaenoptera; species Balaenoptera borealis. Next base: position 30,850,295 of record NC_138880.1, on the reverse strand, counting down.
GAAAATGCTCTGTGTTTTGACTGTGATGGTGGTAACATGGGTATGTACCTTTGTCAAAGTTCAGTGAACTATATACCTAAAATGGAAATATTTCATCTTATGAAAATCATTTTTATAAAGTTGATTTTTTAAAAAACCAACTAATCACCGAAGCCTGTAGGAAGCCTACAGTTAAGAGCTGGGCAGAATTATGGATCTAATGAAAAAAGATGAGAAACGGGCAGCAAGGATGGAGAAGACCAGGGGAGAGAGGTTTCTTAAGGATGCCTCTTTTTTTAAAAAAAATCCTTTGATCACCAATTTTTACCTCAAGCAGTGTCTACCAGCTCCTCCCGCTCAGGAGAAATGTCACCCATTTCCCACTGTTATAAGCAACAAAATAGCCAAAAAGGGGTGGCCGGAAGCACCCGGATGGAAGACTCGGATGGGAAGACCTGGGATCATCCCATCATCACCAAGACGACGGGAAAGTTATAACCGGCAGCATCATGAGGCGCAGCCAGCTCCTGCAAAGCCTCACTCCAGCCTGGTGGGGAAGCAGTACCTTTCCCCCCACTGAACGACCGAGGAAACGGAGGCTCACACAAGACCATCTGCCCGAGTTTACAGAACCACCAGCCTCCTCTACTAGTCAGGAACCTGGAAAGGCTCGAGCCATCGGGCTGGAGGTGCGCCCGACCCCAGGCTCCCGACCACCCGCCCCCCACGGGGTAGGATGGAGCCTGGCGTGGACACACTCCCTGAACCCACTCGGTTGAACGTCGGTCCTTCCACGATACAAACATAACGTGCGCCCACACGCGGAGGAGAATACTGAAGCCTCTACCTCAAAAGCACGTTTATCAGGCACGCAATCAAAATCTACTGAATAAACAGAAAAAGCTCACCAGCTGCATTTCTGCTTTTCTTCAGAAATGTACAATGATGACATCATCCCCCCACCTAGTGGTTAAGAAGAGAAGAGTTTCAAGAGATGCCCCTAAAAGCAGGACGAGCCTTTCACCCGTTTTCTGGCTGCCACTCTCAGAGCCCTGGGCTCAGCCCAGCACGCGGGCCCTGCCCCGGGAAGTCCTGCCTGGGACCCGGGGCCGAGCGGCGGGAGCGGCGGGACCTGCGGCACTGCCCGCCCCGCCTGCTCGGGTCCGGCCACCCCGAGCCCGGTCAGCCAGTCATTCCGCACAAGGGTCTCGATGCCCAGCAGAAGGGCTGCGCGCCCAGGGGAGACGAAGGACCGGGGCAACTTTGAGGAGGCGCCAGGCTCCAAGCACACAGTCCTGACAGAGCGTTCAGGTCTCGTCCCCACCCCCACCAGCGGCGCAGGGGAGAAGGCGAGGGGCCACAGAAGTTGGGGGGCAGCGCTGCGGGCAGAGCACCGACCGCCGACGGCGCAGGCGGGGAGCAGCCGGCCCGGTGGGCGCCACAGCCCGCGGCCTGGATCTGCGCTCCAGGCTGCTGGCTGGAAAGCGACCAGAGGAGAGGCAGGACTGGACGAGGCCGTAAGGGGAGAAGAGGAGTTTCAGACCTGGGTTTGAGGGAGGGGCACCGGAGGGGAAACGCAGCAGCAGAGCACGGAGGAGCGCCGGCGGCCCCAGGAGCTGGTGCCGCGCCCCTGGGGCGCCTGCGCGATGCGCACGCAGCAGCAGGTCGGCCCCAGGCCCGGCCCGGTCCCCGTCCTCTCCCAGGAGCGGCTCGTCACTGTGCCCGCCGCTGCTCGCCGATCTTGGAACGAGAGCGGGTGTATGCCGGGGAGACCGGAGAGCTGGCGGCAGGAAACCTTCCAGCCCCGCCGCCGCTAGGCGCCTCCCGAGGGCTGCCTGGAGGCCTCGGTTCCCGCAGGCCCTCTGCTCTCCACCCGCAGCCCCGACTCCGCCCAGGCCGCGCGGACCCCCGCGGCCCCTCCGCCAGGCGCCCCCGGACGCCCACCCTGGGGCCTTTGGACTTGCCGGTAAAAGGCCGACCACCTCCGTCCTGAACCGTATCAGAGAACATGCTGGGGAAATAAAAACCTCTGGCACAAAGTAGGGACAATTTATGTGACTGGTGTGATGACCCGCCTTACTTTGTCAAATCCCAGTACACATGCCTTGGTCTATCACCAACACTGCTGTCAACAGTGAAATAAGGCTTTAAACCACGTACCCTGGCCAGCACGGCAGTGCAGACCCCCTGTAGAGTGGGGTGGGGGTGACTGCCTTCTCCGCCTCCCAAGTGCTGCATCAAATGCTGCGCAGACCAAGGGGCACCCAGGACAGCAAAGCAAGTGGCTGGTGCTCAAGGGGCCTTTCCCCCGCATGTGTCAAACCGCAAAACCGCTTCGCAATGCCATGTCACGAGCTGGCGGGAAACGCATCTTTGGGCTGGAATGGCAGGTGTCCGTGGGAACTCACTGACTCGTTTATACACGGATGGCTGCAGTAACAAATGCGTGGCACGGATACAGGTACGTATCACCAACTCTGCCCACAAGAAGGCGTGGGACCAGCACCCTTCGGCAATGAGCATGCCCACCACCCAGGTTTTGGACTCAAGTACTATTTTTCCACTAAAAGGAACCAACGCTCCTTGGAGAAAAGGCTGCATGCAGGGCCGGGAAAGAGAAAGTACAAGCTGAGCCTGGACTAAACTGTGCCAGAAGAGAAAAGAAGTGTTCAGGGAATGATGGAGAAATGATAAAATAATGACAATGACAAAAGTCAACTTGAACGGGCTACCACTGGCCAATGGAGGACAATTCAAACCTTAAAAGGAACAATGATAGTAACGGATTATAACCCACTGGATAAAGTACAGACACACACAGTGTGATGAGGGAGAGTTATTTACAGAGTGTGAAAGTCCCTCCATCAAAAGCCACACTAACTGCCAAGGGGGCACATTCACCCCAGTGGAGCGGCCTGGAAGGCACCACCATCACAGAGAGGGACCACCCATCACCAGTCCCAGGTCATCCCTGCAAGACGCAGAACTCGGATCATCTCACCAGGAAGCACCAGACAGTCCCCGACTCAGTCCCATTCATAGCCTTCAACAGCATCACAGGCAGGAAAGCCAAAGACAGGCCGAGGAAGGGCTCCGGGGGAGAAAGACGGGGAGATGCAACAACCGGACACAACGTGGGTTTCTGGAGTGGAGTCAATGGCCATCAAGTGTGTGACTGAACAGCCGGTGAGATCAGCGTGGACGGCCGCATTGTGGTTGTGCAAGGAAACATGCTTGTGTGTAGGAAGCACTAAAGGCAGGTGTGAGGGGCGGACTCTCAAACACGCAGGGATGTCACCTGAGAACTGTGTCCCCAGTTTTCTGTTTGTCTGTGACTGTTTAAAAAATGTAACTTCAACAACCTTCTCCAACTGAACTTAGAGGTGATGGTCAAGCTGACCTTCATTCCTTTCACCTTTATTTCTTCTTCATTCAATATGGAAATGTGTGTCCAAAGGAAACATCAGAATTTTATCAACTGCAGTTACAGTTGTCTGCTCTTAGAAAGAACACACCCAGAAATAACCCAACAAAACGGGATTCTAGTGACACCTAGTGACCTTATGTATTTCATGAAAGTTCACATCCTCAGTGGAAAACACGAGCAATGGTCTGCACAGGCAGTTAACGAAAGAAGAACGGATACATGACACAAAAAATAAAGGTCAGCTTGGCTGTTACCTCCAAGTTCTGTCAAAGGAAGTTCAAGCTCACTAAAAATCAAGGCAATGCAAATGAAATCAACTTTATCATTTCACCTACAAAGTAGGAAAGATTAAAAAGTCTGATAACTCACACTGCTAGAAAGAACGGAATTTGGCACATTCTTTCCAGAATGTAACTTGATAGCATCTATCAAAAGTTTAACTATGTAAGCCCTCTGAACCCAAAAGTCCATTTTTGGAATTTAAACCTATGGAAAGACTTATACCTCTGCAAGAAAGTAATGTACACAAAGGTTCAATGTTGCTCTATTTCTGATTGGAAAGAAAAAGAAGAAAGAAATGGAAAACTGCATACTCATTAATAGGAGATACTTTACATAAATTACTGGGTATCTATTACAAAAGACCAATATATGTTTTAAAAAATAAGATATACCTCTATGTAAAAACATGGAAAAATGTTCTCTCTTATACTGTTAACTAAAAAAGCATATTTGCGTTCCATGAAAAAAAAAACCTACCTATTTACTTGGATGTATATATATAAATGTGAGTGTATACATGCACGATTACACATTTTTTATATGCTCAGTAAAAAAGAATCTGAAACTATATACTCCAAATTCTCAATGGTAGGTTTCCCCCAACCGAGGGGAGTGCTGGAAGATAAGGCATAAGGTAGATTAAGTAGGGATTTTTCACTTTAAAAATAGCACACATTTAAATATAAATATATTTAATTCAAAAGAAAGTTTGTTTTCAAGATAGCAGAAGGAAATCTAAAAATCAGTAATTAATTGTATGTAATAGTTAAAATCTGATTGTGTTACAACAAACAATAAGAAGAAGAAAAGAATTTGTATTAAAAATGTGATTAAATTAAAGAGACCTTAAGAGATTGCCTTCGGGTACAGTTACACTTATTTTGTAGTTTCTATGAACCCCTTGAGCTAAGCAGCAGCAGAGATGAGAAAGGGGGTAAAGAGGAAGGAAATTAGGGAACAGACCAGCAAAGGAGCAGGATAGCAGGAGAAAAACTGTTGGTGAGAGGTCCCACGTCAGGACTGGCTGGAGGCCTCACTTCAGGACAGGAGTGCCCAGCTGTCAGGTTACATGTTTGCCCAAGCTTCTCCATTAACTTCAAGCTTTCAGTAAAGGTCTATTTTTCTGTACACACGTATCCATACAACATTTTACTTGTAGCTCTGATATGTCCTCTGTTCATCAGTTGTTGGGACAAATACTTCCTGAGCACCTACTATGTGTTAGGTGCTTAGTGGAAACACAACTACAGAAGATGACAAACACGGAGGTTGTGCGTACAGTCTACATCATAATGGAAAGACCAAATGCATGATTTGGTAGGTAGATAGACACACAAATGAACAAATAAGTTATACCAGCACAAAAGAGAGTAACAAAGGGGGCTCTACTATAGATGGGAGAACAGAGAGAGCACTTCAGGGAAGGTGACCCTGAAATGGGACACACATGAAGGAGCTAAGTCCAAAACAGGGTGAAGCAGAAGGAGAAGGAAGCAGAGTCAAAATGGCTGAAATAAAAAGCAGGTAAAGGAGGACCAACATACATATAATTTAAGCCCTTGAAGAAGAAAAGCAAAGCAATGGAACAGAGTAATACTTAAATCATCCAAGAAAAATTTTCAGAAATAAAGACCTGAATCTCTTGAAAAGGCCAATCTAGAAATAGAATGATCAATTGGATCAATTAGAGACACAGTAAGAAAAGACCATTAAACTTTAAAAGAAAAAAACCAAATCCTTACAGCCCCCAAGCAGAAAGAATAATTTACAAGGAGAAAAAAATTAGACTGGCACCAGATGCTTCAAAAAGAACATACTAAGTTCCACTGTGTTTACTCCCAACAAACCAAATCTCCCACAAATAAATACACTATAAACTATAAGCCACACATTCTGCAAATACCAAAAAAACCCTCCAACTACCAGAAGGCTTTGGAGGCTAGGGAAAACCAAAAACCAAAAAACAAAAACAAGCACATTTTGAAAGGAAGCAAAAAAAAAAAAAAAAATCTGGGGCTTTACCCTGAAGTAAAACATGACAATCTCTATGGCAGTGGTAGTGATGGGCAGCTGCTGTCTTGGCCAAAGGAACTGGAGATAAAGAGCCTGGGCAGCTAAGGCCACCAGGAAATGATGCAAGGATCCAGGAAGCAAAAAACCAGAGAAGGGGAACCTCAGATTCTGAGCATAAAAGTCCAAGTCCCTGGCTGACCCTGATCTACATGTCCATGGGGCAAACAAACACGCCTGCAGCTAAGGCTTGAACTGAGCAAACCCAAGCAATGCAAGCACAGGTTGTAAAATGACAGTCCCCAGTTTACAGCGAAACAATTCAACTGCTTGCTAAAACAAAATCAATACCCTTTGGCGTAACAGAAAAGAACCCAGAGTCTATATAACATTTACAATGCCCAAAATACAACCCAAAGTTGTTTTACGGAAGAGTCAGGAAAATGTGACACATGCTCAAGGAAAAAACAATCAACAGCCACCAGCCTCAAGATGCTGAAAGGACCAGACAAGGAATGGCTACAACTATCCTCCACCAGGGAATGGAAGGTACACTTGTAATGCAAGACAGGGAAAGCAAAGACAGGAAATCTCAGCTGAAAAACAAAACATACAAACACAAAAAAGAACCAAATGGAAATGTTCGAACTGAAATTCATTTAATTAATGGACTTAATGACAGAATGGAATTGATGGAAAAAAGAGTCAATGAAATTGAAGAAAGATCAACTTGGAGAGAAAAAAGATGACTGAAAAATAATAAACAAAAACCAGGGCATTAGGGACAAGTGGGAAAATTTCAAGAACTTTATCACCCAGGAGAGACCGGCAAACCATGGCCCGCAGGCCACCCGGCCCACCACAAGGTCTTGTAATAAAGTTTTACTGCAACACAGCCACACCCATTTGTTTGTTCTTCTCCAGGGCAGGGAGCAGCTGAATAAAGACCATGAGGCCCACAAAGCCTAAAATATTTACTATCTGCCCCTTTACAGAGAAACTTAGCCAATTCCTGATATGCAGCTAGAGTAGTACCAGAAAAATAGGCAGGAAAGATATGTGAAGAAACAACAGCCCAAACTAATCATGTTTTTAGAAAAAAAATGTATAACCTCATACGTTAAAAAACTCAGCAAAATCTTCACAGAATAAGTTAAAAAGCACCACACTTAGACACTGAAACTTCTGAAAACCAAAGATAAGGAGAAAAACTTGAAAGAAGCCAGAGAGAAAGGACACATTACTTACAACACAGAAATTATTTAAAAGACTACAGGCTTCTCATGAGATACCAGAGGACAGAAGACTCTGGGAAAACACCTTTAAGCAGTTGGGGGAAAAAAAAAACTGTCACCCTGCAATTCTATATCCATTGAGAATACTATTCACAAATGATGATGGAATAAGGACATTTTCAGATGGAGAAAACCATGGAAATCTACTGTCATCTGATTAAAAGAAATGCTAGACTGCCAGAACTGAAGGGAGAAATAAACAATTTAACAAAAACATTTGGAGACTTCAATACCCCAATTAGTAACGGATAGAAATGGGACTTCCCTGGTGGTGCAGTGGTTAAGAATCCACCTGCCAATGCAGGGGACACGGGCTTGAGCCCTGGTCAGGGAAGATCCCACAGGCACGGAGCAACTAAGCCCATGCGCCACAACTACTGAGCCTGCGCTCTAGAGCCCACGAGCCATAACTACTGAGCCCGTGCACCTAGAGCCCATGCGCCGCAGCAAGAGAAGCCACCGCAATGAGAAGCCTGTGCACTGCAATGAAGAGTAGCCCCCGCTCGCCACAACTAGGGAAAGCCCACGTGCAGCAACGAAGACCCAATGCAGCCAAAAATAAATAAATTAATTAATTAATTTAAAAAAAAAAGAACTAAACAGATCAAGAAACAAACAAGAAACTTAGAAAACAGTATAAACCAACTAGATCTAACAGACATCTATATATGGAACATTCCATCCACAACAGAATGAATACACATTCTTCTCAAGTGCACATACAACATTCTCTGGGCCAGATCAAATGTTAGGGCATAAAAACAAGTCTCAACTACTTTAAAAAAAAAAAAAAACTGAAATAATATATGTTCTCTACCCATAACAGAATGAAATTAGATACCAAAAACAGAATGAACTTTGGAAGACTCAGAAATATGTAGAAATTAAACAAGAAGTTACAAAATAACGAATGGGTCAAAGAAGAAATCACAAGAAAAAATGGTAAATACTTTGAAATAATTGAAAACAAAAATACAATATACCAAATTTCAAGAGATGCAGCTAGAGCAGTGCTTAGAAGGAAATTTATAACTATAAACACATATTAAAAAAGACTAAGGATTTCAAATGAATAATCTAATGTTCTACCTAAAGAAATAAGAGCAAACTGAACCCAAAACAAGCAGAAAGAAGGAAATAATAATTATAGTGGAAATTTAAAAAGCACAGAAAAACAATGGAGGAACATCAACAAACCAAAAGTTGGTTCTTTGACAAGATCAATGAAATTGACAAGCCTTTAGCTTAGACTGATCAAGACAAAAAGAGAAGTGATTACTAAAATCAAGAATGAATCACTACTGACCTTATCAAGATAAAAAGGATTATTACAGAATACTACAAACGAGTATATGCCAACAAATTAGACAACCTAGATGAAGTGAACAAATCCTAGAAAGGCACAAACTACTCAAACTGACTCAAGAAATAGAAAATGTGAATAAACCTATAACAAGAGTTTGAATTAGTAATCAATAACCTTCCCACAAAAACAAGCCCAGGCCCTGATGGCTTCACTGAAGTTCTACCAAATGCTTGAAGAATTAACATCAATTCTTACAAACTTCAAAAGACAGAAGAACACATCCCAACTCACTCTATGGTGCCAATACTGCCTGACACCAAAACCAGAAAACGTCATCACAAGTATGACCAATATCCCTTATGAATACAGATGCAAAAATAAAAGTAAATAAAAGTACTAGCAAATTGATCCAGCAATTAAAAAAAAAAAGTATACAACATAACCAAGCAGGATTTATCCCAGGAATGCAAGATTGGTTCACCATATAAAATCAATCAATCTAATACACCACATTAATGGAATGAATGAAAAAAACCACATGAATATTTCAATAATTGCAGAAAAAGAATTTGACAAAATCCAACATCCTTTAATGATAAACAAACTGAAACAAATAAAAAAAACTAGGAATAGAAGGAAACTTCCTCAACCTGACAAAGGGCATCTATAAAAAACAAAAAAATCCGAAGTTAACATCACACTTAATAGAGAAATACAGAAAGCTTTTCTCCGAAGACTGGGAGCAAGACAAGGATGGCTACTCTCACCACTTCTATTCAATGTCGTGCTGGAGATTATGGTCAGGGCAATTAGAAAAGAAAAGGAAATATAAGGCATCCAGATTGGAAAGGAAGAAGTAAAACCATCTCTAAATACAGATTACACAACACTGTATACAGAAAATCCCAAGGAAATCACAAAAACACTTTGAGCTAATAACCAAGTTCAGAAAACTTGCAGAATACAAGATCAACATACAAAAGTCAGTTACATTTCTATATTTTAACAACTAAACAATGAAACAATTCCATTTACAATAGCATCAAAAAGAAAAAAAAAAATTATGAATAAATTTAACCTAAGAGGTATAAGGTTTGCACCCTGAAAACTACAAGGCATCACTGAAAGAAATTAGACGGCCAAAAAAATGAAAACACATCCAATGGCCATGGATTGCAAGATTAAATACTGTTAAGATGGCAACACCTACCTAATTAAAGACTCAATGCAATCTCTATCAAATATTAGTTGCCCTTTTCTTCCCCCTGAAGTTGAAGCTAATCCTAAAATTCATACAGAAATGCAAGGGAATTGGAAGAAGCAACCAATCTTGAAAAATCAAAATTGGAGGAGCCACACTTCCCAACTTCAAAACTTACTGTAAAGCTACAGGAATCCAGACTGTGGTGCTGGCATAAAGATACACACAGATCAATGAAACAGAATTGAGAATCCAGATATAAACCCATGTATCTATGGTCAATTAATTTTCAACAAGGGTACCAAGACAACTGACTGGGGAAAGAACAGTCTATTCAACAAATAGTGCTGGGAAAACTGGACAACCACATGCAAAACAGTGAAGGTGAAGCCTTACCTCACACCATGTGCAAAAATTAACTCAAGTATAACTGCAGACCTAAATGTAAGGATAAAACTATAAAACTTAGAAGAAAGCATAGGTGTACATCTTTACATCCCGGGATTAGGCAATGATTTCTAAGATGTGACATTTAAAACACAAGCAACAAAAGAAAAAAATAGATACAATGGACTTAAGAAAAATTTAAAAACTTTTGTGCTTCAAAGGATATCAACAAGAAAGTGAAAAAATAACGCACAGAAAGGGAGAAAATGTTTGTAAATATTATATCTGATAAGGGTATTATATCCAGGATAAAGAGCTCTTACAACTCAACAAGAAAAATAACCCAATTTTTAAAAAATGGACAAAGTATTTGAATAGACATTTCTCCAGATATACAAAAAGCCAGTAAAACCACGAGAAGCTGCTCAACATCACTGCTCATTAAGGAAATACAAATCAAAACTACAGTGAGATACCACTTCACATTCACGACAATGTCTATAAACATAAAAGAGGGATAAAAACCCTCATACGTTACTGGTGGGAATGTAAAATGATGCATCTAATCCAAAAAATAGTTTGGCAGTTCCTCAAAAAACTAAACAAGTAGTTTCCATGCGACTCATCAATTTCATTCCTAGGTGCATATATACCCAAGAGGATTGAAAATATATATTCATACAAAAACTTGTACACAAATGTTCAAGGCAGCATTACTCATAATAGCTAAAAAGTGCAAATAACCCAAAGGTCCACCTGCTGAAGATAAGCAAAACATGGTACATCCTTATAATTCAGCCACTCAAAGGAATAAAGTACTGACACAGGCTACAACACGAATGAACCTCTAAAACATATGCCAAGTGAAAGAAGCCGAACATAAAAAGCCACATATTGTACGATTACATTTACATGAAATGTCCAGAACAGGCAAATTCAGAGAGACAAAGCGTAGATGAGCGGTTGCCAGGGGGTGGGGCTGAGGGAACAATGGGGAGTGACTGCTAACGGCTATGGAGCTTATTTTGGAGTGACACAAATGTTCCTGAATTAGGTAGCGGTAATTGCTACAAATCTTTGTGAATAGAATATATTAAAACCCACTGAACTATACACTCAAAGGGTGAGTTTTATGGTATGTGGACTTTATCTTAATTAAAAAAAAGAAGAAATGCTAAACATAATAATTCACACTGAAAGGAAATAAGACCAGAGGAAACTCAGATCCTCAGAAATGAAGAGCAAGAGTCAATATATGGATAAATACGAGACAATCTTTTCTCTTAGTTTACTTAAAATACAGACAACTGTTGAGAGCAAAATGACAACACTGCCCTGTGAGCTTATAATGCATATAGATGTAATATGACAACACATGACAACACTAACATAAAGGATGGCAGGGCGGAAGCAACGGACACAATTACCAGGTTTCTATATTTTACGTGAAGTGGTACAATATTAAGTCTAAGTAGACTCAGAAGTTAAGCATCTATTTTGTAATCCCTAAAGCAATCACTAAAAATAAAAAAAAAAGAATGGAAAGAGTTTTAGTTTAAAAACTAACAGATCAAATAATCCAAAGTAGGGAAGGAAAAGGGAAGAAAGGAACAAATGTTATTTCCTGCCTTTGCTCGAAAGGCCAAGAAGCAGTGATCCTCCCCGGCCGCGAGCCCACCAGCACCACATCTTAGTCTCTGACACGATTCCCCACTCAAAGGAATCACGGTCTCTGCAGAAACGGCTGACGCCAAGGCTGGGGTAGAGCAGGTACAAGGTGTCAGACGGGACATGTCACAATGACACAAGAATCAGCTGAAGGGGCTCCCTCTATCCAAATCTGAACAATCTGAGCACCAAACAGACAGTAATGAACTACAAGCCCCTGAAAAATATAGGAACCTGGCAGTTGACACTAACCAGTTAATCAATCAGTGTGGGAGAAGAGAACGCTCTTTACTATAGTACACAGCTGGACACAGCTGGGCACAGCCGGGGGAAACAGGAGGAAGTGTCGAACTTGGAAAATAGTTGTCTTGTGAGATTCAGAGTTAAGGTTGGTTCAGGCAAGAATCATCACCGACGCTACACCTGGAGGGTAGGGGGAGCAGAATGTCTGCATGATCTTCAGTTGCCTTCCCACAGGTAGCTTATCAGTCTCAAGGGAAACAACAGTCACTACACAGCGGAAAAAGCAGCACACACCTTGCCAGGTGACCAAAGTTAACATGCAGATGAACACTGCAGGTCTCTGGGGAGGCACACCTCATTCGTGGAGCCTTCTGGGTGGGAAACCATAACCTGAGTCTAAACATGGGGCACAGGTCACGTCCAAAATGAAGAACATCTCATTTTAAACAAAAGGGTGGAGAGTGAGGCTGGAGTTTTCAAAACTGCCCAGGCCATAGAAGATAAAGAAATGGAATCAATGGCCATGCCTTACTGTTAGAGTTTTTTTAATTAATAGCCTTTATTCTTTTAGAGCAGCTTTACACATCAACAGCCAAAGTCTATGCCTTACATTTTACATCACTGCTTTCATGTAAATTCACTCTAGTTTTCTAGAAAAGCAGCAGTATGACTCCTTTACATCTGGATTTCAGGGAACTCGATTTACATCATCTGAAACCCCACTACCTCTGACCTCAACCTCCTCCTAAGCTTTCTCTCGACCACTCCTGCATGGGCTCAACTGTGTCCCTCAAGTTCACATGAAGTCCTAATCCCCCAGTACCATAGGATGTGACTGTAGTTGGAAATGGGGCCTTTAAAGAGACAGTGAAGGTTAAATGAGTCATTGGGGTGGGCCCTAACCCAGTGAGACTGGTGTCCTTACAAGAAGAGGAGATGAGGACAAAGAAACACGCAGACCAGGTGAAGACACAGAAGTAAGATGGCCATCAGCAAGCCAAGGAGAGGCCTCATAAGAAACCAACCCTGTGGACACCTTCGTCTTGGACTCCTAGCCTCCAGAACTGTGAGAAATAAATTTCTGCTGTTTAAGTCTGCAGTCTGTGGTATTCTGTTAGAGCTGCCCTACCAGACTAACACAATCTGCTTCCTTACTGTTTCCTGAACACACCACACATACCCCGTTCCCAGGGCCTCTGGGCAGGCTAGGAGTTATACCACACCCATCTCGCGACTCAGGAAACTGAGGATGTTAAAAGACCCTAGTAAGAGGCAGAGAAAAGATGGCAATCAAACTTTATCTGGTTCAGTGATTCACGCAAAATACCTCCATACTCTACCCATACTAGATAACTTAAGGGTGAAAAAACAAAAGAAACGACTTACTTTTCAACCCAGAGCACTGAGACGAGCTTCACGCCTCTCTTCCGCGCTTTGGCCCAGGTGCTCTGGTACCCGTCTTTGAACACAACGTGAGTCACTTGTTTGTTGAAAGTTTTTGAAACCTGCAGACAAAATGCAGAAAACGAAAGGTAAATTATTGTTATACTATTTTCACACAGTTTCTTAAGTACAAGCCAGTGTCACTCCTGTGACACTGCATTTGCAAAAAAAAAAAAAAAGCAACAAAATAATTAGCAAACAGTATCAAAGTATAAAAAGGATAATACATTCCTACCACTTGAGTTTATTCCAGGACTGCAAAGTCGGTTAACAACAAAAAGTCAATCACTATCATTCACTACATTAACAAAGTAAAAGAGAAAAATCACAACCATCTCAATATATGCCAAAAACGCATTAAAGTTTAAAAGTTTATTCATGAGGAAAATTCATAGTAAATTAGGATCTGAAAGTTGGTACAAAACTGCATGATGGGAAATGCTAAAAGCCTTCCGTTGAGAAGAGGATCCAGATGAGGATGCCAGGTATCTCCATTCTATTCAACTGGCCCCAGCCAGTGCAGTATGGCACGAAAAAGAAATAAAAAGTGTTAGGAGTAGAAACAACAGAAATAAAACAGTCCTGTGCACATAACGTTCAATTGTGCACACTGTTAAAATCCCCAAAACGCCACAGAATTCATAAATGAGTTTGTGAGAAACTCACTGAGAAAACTTACCGTTTTCTGGACACAAGGTGGTTACGCAAAAATGAACTATTTCTATGTAACAGTGGCAGTTAGAAAAAAGAATTCAAAAGATACCATTTATGACAGCATCAAAAATAACTGGAGAAAATTATAAAACATTCCTGAAAAAAATTAAAGAAACCCAAATCAACAAAGGCATACATCATGTTCATGGGTTAGAAGATTCCATGTTATAAAAATGTCAGTTCTCTCCGTACTAGTCTGTTGTTGTCAATCCAATACCAATCAAAATCCCAAAAAAGCTTCATGTTGTAAACTGACAAACTGACTCTAAAATGTTATTTGGAAAGGCAAAAGGCTAAGAATAGCCAGGACACCTTGAAGAACAAGGAGAAGACTTATGAAGAGTTATTATAAAGAGTAATTAAGACAAGGTGGTTTGTCGTGAGAACAGACTATATGGACACAGAAACATGGTTACCTGACTGATGACAAAGGTGTTACTGTGTAGCCTGGCTAAAGGACAGTCTTTTCAATCAAGAGTGTTGAGATGAATGACCACCCACATGGGAAAAAATGAAACTACTTCACACCATATGCAAAAATTTAAATCTAAATGTGAAAGGCAAAATGATAAAGCTTCTGGAAAATAACGGAGAAAAATCCTCATAACCTCGGTGGAGAAACAGATTTTTTAAAACAAGATACACACACAAAAGCTCACAATAGAGAATAAACTACTTTACAATTATCATCAAAAGACACTGTTAAGAAGGTGAAAAGGCAAGCCACAGAGTGACAGAAAATACTGCAATTCACATGGCTGACAAAAGGGTCAACGGAAAAATATAGAGAATGCTTACAAATCAAGAAGAAAAAGAAAAACCCAATGGAGATATTAGCTGGAGACTTGAACAGGGTTTTCAAAATAAATATGTGAAGATGTGAAGGAAAATGCAAATTTAAACCACCATGCTATGCCACCAGAAATGCACCAGGATGACTGAAGGTAAAGACAGACCTAACCAAGCAGATACAGCAGTGGAGCTTTTATATGCTGGCAGAATGATAAACTGATTCAAATACTGCAGAAAAATGCTCGGAAATCATTGATAGTTTTCTCAGATGTGACAACGGTCTTCCATCACACAGAAGATGTCCTTGTTCTTAAAGATGCAGACGAAATATACTGAGGGGCAAATTATCCTACCTGCAACCTACTTTCAAATAGCTGAGGAAAAAAATACACATATAAATATACTGTTCAGAGAGACAGAGTCAAAGCAAGTATGTAAAGATGTTAATTGCTGGATCTATGTTCACTGCACTATTCTTTCAATTTTTCTATTTGAAAATTTTCTAAATAAAGGTGGAAAAAAAAAAAAAGATTCAAGAGATCTAAGACCTTAGCACTACTCTCAAAAGCCATTCTGCCAATTCCTGTGTCCCACGGCTTTGTTTCTCAGCCACAGTAACACGTGCAGCCCAAGTCTGCGGTCGGTATCATCAGGCGGAAGCTCTCCCGGATTCCTACCTTCCAGTGTCAGAGAAAAGGTGTCTTCTCAGGTTCACAAGCAAGCCCCACCCTGCATTCTGACCGTCCTCCACCCTATCTGCTCCCGGCCTTTACATCTGGTCTCGTCAGGGCAGGGACTAGGGTGAGTCAAGGGAAATTCGGGAGCACGTACTGCCTGACGGTGAATGCCGCCTTGCAGTTTACCTTATGCCCTTGCTTCACCCTAATCCCTGCCCTGCCTTCAATGCTATCTTACCCGTATTAATCTCTCCCTTCACCAGCCTATCGGCCACCCTCCCCCAGATCCCAACATACACACACACACACACAAATACACACACACACACACACACACAAATAAACTCTGTTCACAGCTGAACCCACTCGGAGAGCGTCTGCCTCCACCATCTCCGTTCCTCGGGTCTCCATGATTCCGGGGCTAATTTCCACCCGCTTCACCCAGTTCACTGACAACTGCGATAGGCCCAGCACTGACCTTACAGTTCTCAAGCCTGAAGAATACTTCCCAATCTTAAGATTCGATAGTGTTTTAAAAGTCCATCTTTGAAGCCCGTCCCTCCTCCAACTTCCAGCCTTGTTTTCTGGATTCTCCTGGCATCCTTCTCCGCCTGGTTCCATGGCTCCCCTCGGCGGCCCCTGAAATACTAAATAGGCTCCACCCGCAGCACTTTCCACGCTAACTACCTGGGTCATCACCACACCAGTGGCTTCACCTGACCCTTAAGGCCTTGACGCCTAAACCATCATCTCTAGCCCTGAAAATCTCAAGCTCCAGGTTTGTACACCCGAATGTCCATCAGATACTTCCAGTATACCCCAAATCCACAACGTTTCCATTACAGAACAGTTCCTTTTCCTGTATCCCGCACTTTCATCAACAGCATCATGCAGCCAATGGCAGGACCGATATTTTTATCCTCAAGCTCTCCTCTCCCATCACCCACAAGCCCAACTGTTCTCAATTCTTCATACCATGGCTTTCTTCTTCCTCCTGCCATTTACCCACTGTCTTCTTTGTCCTTCGTGTTCTAAGCAAAAACTCTCAAAATAAGAAAATGCAAGTAGATCTCCGTATGTTTCAGAGGGCTGTCAGACGCGGCACTGGTAAAATGAATTTCCTACCTTTGCCCCCATGTCCGCAAGTTGATCCGTAAATGTCTTTGAATAATTTTCTGTTCCACTGGCTGACCACACTTCTACATACGCCACAACATCTGAAAATAAACAAGATACTAGCGTGAAATATATCTGATATTCCAGCATACCTCGCCCAAGGGTTTCGATAGATTTTTCTCCTGTTCTATTTACATTCAAAAGTAAGTTTTACATTTCTTCTGTTAAAAGCCTATTCAAAATAGTATTAGTGCTATTAGAGTTTTTAAAATTTCAAAGGGAAAACAACTTTACTCATACACACGTCACCGTTTACATTCTCAACTGGATGGTCTTCCCAAATTCCTAAAACCAAAGCCGAACCTTTTCTAGTGCAAGAGCCTGTTTTCTGTAAAGAACCAGAGAGCAAACAGCTGAGGCTCTGAGGGCCATACCAGCCACTCAATTTCACGGCTGTCGCACAAAAGCAGCCAAAGACAACACACTAATGGGCAAGCATTGCTGTGTTGCATCAAAACTTTATGAACAAGGCAGTCTGGGTTTGATATAATTTTCATCTGTCCTCCCGTCTTCTGTTCCCCCGCCCCAAGCCATGTAAAAAAGGCAAAAAGCATTCTTCACCGGCAGGCCCTACAGAAAACGAGCATCAGGCAGGATCCAAGGGGCAGGGAGCGTAGCTGACGGGCGCCGCTCCGACCCTGATGCTCTCCAGGTGTGCCCGGAGGCGGTGATTCCTCACTCAGCGGCCGAGACGCCAACGCTGACAGAGGCACGCGGGGGGCGCTACCCTTTCGTCCCCCGATCTCACTACTGCCCCTACCCCCCCCAATCCACCTGGCCAGAGACGCCAGAACCCAGAAAACGCTGAAAATCAAATCCACCCACGTCTCCCGCCCCGCCGCGCGTCTGCACCGCCGGCCCCACCGGACCGAACCCACGTGGGGCGACCCCGGCACTGGGCTCGGAGACACACCCCACCCCACACGGGTGGTCCCGGCGCCGAGGCCGGGGACAGGCCCCCACCCCCCGGGCCGACTTCCGGGAGGGCCGGGCAGCAGGCCCCGCGCGTCCCGCGAGCCCGGTCCCCGCACCTCCCGACCCCGGTACCCGTCCTTAAGCCGGCTCGACCCCCACCCGCTCACCTTTCAGGACGGGGCCCCCGAGGGTCCCGGGGGCCGCCATGAGGGGCGGCGGGGAGCGCGCCGCTGCGGAGCCGCGAGCCTGACGGAGCGGCGGCGCTGAGCATGCGCAGCGCGGGCGCGCGCCGCTCAGCTCCGGCTGCGCGGAAATCCGCTGCTCCGCGTTTTCTAAACCGCCGATGGAAGGGCGTGGAGGGGGGGGGGACTAAGGCCCACCCTCGCGAGAAGTGGAGACAAGCTCTTCTTGCCCAGACTCGCATCCCCCGCAGGTCTACGCTGCGGGTCAGGTCACGCACGGGGACCTCGGGCCTCCGATATCCGAAGGGGGCCCCGGATCTCCTGTTCCCGCCCGGGGGAGGGGGTGTCCCGCTTGCCTGGCCGCCCCCTCGAGCTCTGCGCCCGCAAATCCCGGAGCGGATAAATCCTGGCTGGAGCGGGCGAGCCCGACTCTCAGGAGCAGCCCGGCCGCCGGCCGCTCTGCCTCCGGATTTCAAACCTCCCGCCCGCTCCCCTGCAAGCCCCGCCCCCGCCTGCAGGGCCCCCCCCCCCCCCGAGGGCTGCGCGCATGCGCCCCGGGGGAGACTGTCCCAGCCCCCAGCTTCCCGGCGGTGACGTTTAGGGAGGGGAAGGTCTTGCCCACCTGTTGATAAGTTCTCTGTTTAATCTCCCTGAAACACCGAATCAGTTAAAGGACCCATGCCGTCTGTAGTGTAAAAAGTTTCATTTTCAATGACCTGAGTACCATCTTTGTGTTCTACCATGTAGGATATAATCTATTCCCAAGCTTAAAGAAAAGCGTAATCTTAAAGGGATTCCCTTATAACCGAATGGTTAGAACAGGCTTCATTTTGAAATCAGACTGGACTTGGAGTTTGGAGGCTAATATCAGCCACTAACTAGCTATGAGATGTTGATGAGTTACTAACACTCTCCAAGCTTCATTTTCTCATAAAAAAGCAATAATAATAGTAGAGATAATACCTAATGTTTAGCGAGCACTTATCATGTAAGTGATGTATGATCCAAGTTTAGATGTATTATCAAAGTTAATCCTCCCTATGAGGTGACTGTTATTATATAGCACTTATATGTATTTCCTCCTGGATTCTCACTAAAGTTCTGCTATTTTTATAGGTATTTATTATTGTAACCTGGAGACTAACAGTGGACCCCTCCTTTGCCCACCCCCCTCTCCTTTACAATTAAAAAAGCTTTCTCTTACTTTATACTTTGTGTCATTTGATGCTTACAATGGGCCCTGTTAGGTAGAAAGTAAGCAATATTATACAATTTATACCATAAGTAATCAGGTTCAAGAGAGGTTACCTGACTAGTCCAAGGCAACAAACAGCTAGTAACAGATGATGCTGGTTGGAACTGGAAACTATACAAGTTTAGTTCTTTCTACTACATCCAGTGGCAGGGTATGTGTACAAGAATATTGACTGCTCATCTTTCATTCCTTCATTCCTTCATTCATCCCTAGTTGTTATACCAGCTGTTAACAGGATCCAACGAGCCCACTGTGGTTCTAAAGAATCACCTTGAGTATATGCAGCTGCCAAACCCCACTTCCTGGACTCAAATGTCTGGTCAATAACTGTATCATTATCACAAATTGTTGACTTAATAAACTCTACTCTGAGGAAATGGGGACACAGTCTACTTGGGAGTGTGAACTCAGCTCAAGAAGGAATAGCAAATAACAAAAAGCGTTAAAATATGGGTAAATCTAAATGCACTTGGTCTAAATAACAATAACAAAAATGGATTGTATAAAACAATAATAATAGTCTCATGAGGTTAAAATACAGTGTACAGAAGTCCCC
The DNA here is from genome assembly GCF_965194805.1 of Balaenoptera borealis. Taxonomy (NCBI): domain Eukaryota; kingdom Metazoa; phylum Chordata; class Mammalia; order Artiodactyla; family Balaenopteridae; genus Balaenoptera; species Balaenoptera borealis. The sequence goes on along the minus strand of NC_138880.1, from coordinate 30,830,787 downwards.
CCTTATCCATAGTTTCAATTTCCAAGCTTTTAGTTACCCTCTTCTGATTTGATTGACTACCTCTTCACATCAGAAGGAGACCCTATCATCTAAGTTGATGTACACCTCACCATTAAGAACAAAGTTAATTAAACTACTGGGTTCAAAGAAACATGACCTTGGCACTAATATAGTGTAGTTTTATTTTTTGTCATTGTATTTCTATTTGGGGTTTTTAATAAAATAACCCAAAGAAAGGATCTAGTAAAGTCTAAAATAAGTTATCCGTGCTTCTACGTTTTTGCTCTCTGCAAAAGGATCAAAGATGAAAGCCATTTTTCTCTGCCAGTACTCACTCACAATAAAAGGGATAAATACTTGAAAGCCCTTTATACACACTCAGGACAAAGGGAAGCTGAAAATATTGACTTTCCTGAGATGCACACTTCAGCTCAGCAGGTGGTAGGTGTTCAGAGGTTCCTTTCTGACAACTGACCACTTTTGGACAGGAATTGGGATGAGCCCATCTCTGAGAAATCCTGCAGACAAGTCAGATACAGGGCCCAGGTCTTCAGAAGGAAACCCTGGTGCCCCGGAGTATGAAGTTCCCTCTGGAATCTTCCTTTTTTTTTTTTTATTAATAAATTAATTTATGTATTTTTGGCTGTGTTGGGTCTTCGTTGCTGTGCACAGTCTTTCTCTAGTTGTGGCGAGTAGGGGCTACTCTTTGCTGCGGTACATGGGCTTCTCATTGCAGTGGCTTGTCTTGTTGCAGAGCTCAGGCTCTAGGTGCAGGGGCTTCAGTAGTTGTGGCACGTGGGCTCAGTAGTTGTGGCGCACGGGCTTAGTTGCTCCTCGGCATGTGGGATCTTCCCGGACCAGGGCTCAAACTGTGTTGTGTTCCCTGCATTGGCAGGAGGATTCTTAACCACTGCACCACCAGGGAAGCCCTGGAATCTTCCATTCTTAACAGTACTGCATCAACATTTAGGGCAGAAGTGGATCTGTTTTCCTAGGAGTTCATGAATTTCATAGGTGAGGCACAGATCGCTGAGTTACATTTTCCTTTGTGGTGTTTCTACAAAACAAAAACAACAACAAAAAGGAAAAAAGACAGTGGAGAGAGACTTGACTAGAACACATTAAATGTAATAGAAAACTTTAAAACTTTATAATCTCCTAGTGAAAATATAAATCTCTAATTATTAGTATTAAAAGGGAATTTAGCATTTTCTTTAATAATAGCAAAATATGCTTTTCTCAAACTTAAAATTCTTAAAAATAAAGGTTTGATGTGTTCCAAAATTATTATTTGATGGTACAGAATAACTAACATGCTTGCCCTCAAAAACATGAAAAAATTGTAAAAACCATGAATACATGAATTAAGTGAATGACTGAAAAAGGAAGAAGGGAAAAAAACGCAATGAAAAATTGAAGAACTGAAATGATTTGCAAGAACAATAATGAATTATTTTAGTTTTGTGTCTTGGTCATGTTTTACAGCAATAAAAATAGAACTTTATAGCTGACTGAATAAGTAATGTTCTTATCCTAATAAACTCAAATATGTGTTCAAATAATATAAGGATTCTTTACGAGGGGAGTTTTTACCTAGACCAGCCGCTTCGCTTAATTGCCAGGAAATGTGTTGTTCATTATCTTTATTGCTGCCAGGATCTATGTAAAATTCAATCAGAAAAACCGAACAATACTGCCCTTCTGTGAGTAGAACAGATGAAACACAGTGAGACAGATCTCCAGGGAATTGCTTCTCTGCCAGTGCTGGCTTTTTTTTTAATGTTGTTGTTTTCAGTTACCCCAGTAGCTGCAATTATAAAACGTAAGTTAGCGCCTCTCCCCGCCCTTGGTGCTTTGACTGCACTTAGTATCTACCTCTTCCTTCATTTATTGACAGTTATTTACCATGTCCAATGACCAGCGACTTACAAAGGGGAGTAGACGCACCATTTGGAAGCAGGTCGTTCAAAAGAATTTCCTGTGGCCTGAAGTAAATGCCCCTGAACACTCTGATTCAAAATGAAATTGCCTGAAATCCTTTTTGGAAGCAAAGGGCTGAACCCAAAAAGTGTCCACCATGGAAAAATGTGCACAATATACCGTTAAACTGAAAAAAGTAGGGCACCAAGTTATATATGGTATGACCTCAAATTTGTTAAAAAGTCTCTATTCAGGGGACATATTCAAGCCAAGGCACATCAGTACAGCGATACTGGTTCCTGAAATACTGGATACTTCTGGATCATTTGGAAAACAGCTGTGGTCTTGAACCTCCCTAGGCTTTGCTTGTCTCCTCTCTCCCGGCACTACCTCTGCCCCTTTCCATCTTGCTTCCCCATGATGGATTAACACCGGGCCCAGTGTGGGGACCTTGGGATCTGCTCTAAACCTCTACTAATGTCCATTTCCATTGGTTGCCGCCTCGGCAAATATTTTTATAAATATTTTAAATATATTTTATATATTATTTTAAAATATATATTTTATATATTATGCCTCTTTATATGCAGAAATCATTGGGATTTTTTCCCAATACCCAACCTAACAGCAATGACTCTTGCCTCCTAAGACAGATTTTAATTTTTCTCTAGAATAAAAATGCTTTTGTTCACTCACTCACTCACTCATTCTCTCCGTCTCCTTTCCTCACTCTTCCCTTCCTTTCTCCTTCCCTGTCCCCCCCCCCTTAGTTCCCTCCTTCCCTCTCTCTCTCTCCTCCTCCGTCCCTCACTGTGACTCACAACCTCACTCCCCCAGCCCTCATGCAAGGACAGCTGGAGAACAAATTCTGCAGGAAGAGCCACAGTTGTGCGGAGGTTGGGGAGTCTGAGCCCCGGGAAGGCCAGTGGGGAAGGCGGTGCAGGTTGGAGTGAAGATCTGGGCGGGGCCAGGCCACTGGGCTCCTTGTAGGGCGGGGCAAGGAGTTCGGACTTCCATCGAAGCACAATGGGAGAACTGCGGAAGGTTTCCAGCCCAGTGCCCAGATTAAACTCAGGGCAAGAGATGGTTCTGGATGCTGCGTGGAGAATGGGGGACCATGAGGGTAGAATTGGGAAGACAAGTCAGATGCTACCTCCGGGACCCAGGCGGGAGGTGTTTGGAAGAGGGTGCTGTCAGAGGGAGAGTGGCAGACACTGCTGGTGTGTCCTGACCCCCTTTCGCTGTTCCTTTGCTGTGCCCCTCCCCTGACAGCACAGGTGCGCTGGCTGAGGGCTCCCACCTGCCCCGCTCCGGGGGATGCGCTCACACCCCTGACGCCCTGACCGCTGGGAGGCGCATCACCTTCCAGCCCCACCCCTTGGCCAATGACCGTCCCTCCGGTGAGGGAGGCTGAGTTCAAAAGCCCTGGACAAAAGCCGGGACAGAGACGCACTGAATGATCTGCACTCAAGAGCTCCCTGTGGAGTTAGGCTGAAGCTGCGCTTCACCTGCTCGCCCATGGTTGGCTTCTCTGCTGATCCTGCCCCCTCATTCCCTGCTCCTGGCATCTCCTGCTATGTAACAAACCACCCCCGACCTCTGTGGCTTAAAGCAACCATTTATGACAGTGTGTGATGGTCTGTGAGTTGACCGGGCTCAGCTTCATGGTTCTCACTTGCATTCTCCGATGCAGTTACCCTCAGATGGCAGGTGGAGCTGGGCTCCTGAGAACCCTCTCAAGGATCCTCCTAGCATTTCAGCTGGGGTGGCTGAAGTCCCTGGGCTCTTGTGTGGCATCTCCTTCCCACTCCATGTGGCTGGCTTGGGGCTTCCTCAAACCCGGTGGTCCCAGGATAGTTGGATTTCTTTCTTTTTTTTTAATTTTTATTGGAGTAGAGTTGACTTACAATGTTGTGTTAGTTTCAGGCATACAGCAAAGTGAATCAGTTATACATATATATATATCCATTCTTTTTCAGATTCTTTTCCCATATAGGTCATTACAGAGTATTGTATTGAGTAGAGTTCCCTGTGCCCTACAGCAGGTTCTTATTAGTTATCTATTTTATATATAGTAGTGTGTGCCTGTTAATCCCAATCTCCTAATTTGTCACATCTCCCCACGTTTCCCCTTTGGTAACCATAAGTTTGATTTTGAGATCTGTGATTTGGTTTCTGTTTTATAAATAGTTCATTTGTATCATTTTTTATTATATTCTACATATAAGTGATATCATATGGTATTTGTCTTTCTCTGACTTACTTCACTTAGTATGCTAATCTCTAGGTCCATCCATGTTGCTGCAAATGGCATTATTTCATTCTTTTTTATGGCTGAGTAAAATTCCATTGTATATATGTACCACATCTTCTTTATCTACTTGGACTTCTTAAAGGAAAGCTGGCTTCCCCCAGAGCAAGTGTTCTCAGAAACCCTTGCAGAAGCTGCAAGGTTTCTTGTGACATAGTCTCAGAAGACACACAGTGCCCCTTGCACCATATTTAATTGGTAGGCAATGGCTCACAGGGCCAGGCCAGACTCGAGAGAAGGGGCTACACAGGGGTGTAAATGCCTGACAGGGAAGGAATGGGATCTGAAACTCGAGATGGCAAGGTCTGAGTAGATGAACCTTCTGAGCCTGTGTGAAGAACTGGGCAGGGTCTGGGATTTTATCTTTTTGCAAGCCAACAAATTAGCCTGCACTGCCTCATGGATGCTGGCAGAAAACACAGGACTCCTGAGTCAGAGACATAGGACTTTATTACTCACAACAAAAGCGTCAACCAAAGCTCTGAGCTGGTTGGTTCCCATGCCCTTTGATTCCCACGGGAGGTTGCAAAGGGCCCTGATGGATGTCTGTATGCACAGGGGTTGAGTGTAAGAGAGGGGCACTGAATGATTGTGATAGTTTCCTACAATCTTATGTTCTGCTTGTTCTATCCGGTTCTGAGTGGGGTGTGTGCAAATCTCTAACTATGGTTGCCAATGACTTCTCCTTCGCAGTTTCATGAGTTGTTGCTTTGAATATCTTGAAGCATATATGCTCATGAAAAATTCTCCATCCTATTTTAAGTCTTCAGTTGGTTATCCGTCATTGACTTCCGTCATTGACTTCCATCCTATGCTTCTTTTCCCTACCAATATCCTGTTAGTCTTTGGGCACAAGTTGTCAACGTTTGTTTAGTGTGAGTCTTACAGTTTAAAGTTTGTGTGACTCTTACTGTGCCCTGGTTAGAGACACCCTCCCTCTGGGAGCAGGACCTCCAGACCCACAGAGCTTAGGCCTGTGGGGGGATGGGACACACGAATTCCCTGAGCGAGTCGTTGGGAGTGATGGGGAGCAAGGCCACTCCTGCTTTTACCCCTTAGTTCTCAGATCCATGTATTTATCAAAAGATAGACTAGAAGGGGACATAGCACCGTAAAAGAGCCACTGGATCCAGGTTTACACTGCACCCTAAAAATGGCACACTTCACTGGCCTCCAACTGCAGGGAGTGTAATTGATCCAGTGCCCCGGCTCCTTTGTATGCCACCTTATCTACTACCCTGGGCCGTGTTCACAGCTCGGGCAAAGAGTGGCCGTGGTAATGAGGCCGGGCTGTCCCTTGAAGAGATGGGGCACTGCTTTGCCACTTTCTGCTGCTTGCAGAGACTATATGGCAGCAACAAAGCCCCCAGCACTCAGCAAACCACTAGTGAAGGAGAAAAATCACAGCGCTGCGGTGAACACTCAGTGTATTTTTGTGCCCATGCTGGAGATTTTTTTCACAGAATATAGGTCTATCTTGGATATAGACAGTGGGATTTGCTGATTTCTAATGTAATTGCAAGTGTCAAGACCTAAGAAATTATTGGAAACAATCTAAATGCAAATGACAGATGTGCTACATCAACAGTAGCTCGAGGGGCTGGGACTGAAAACTCCAACCTCTAATCACGCTGTTTGGCTTACCTGCAACCAGTTCCCACCCTCAGAGCCAAAAGTCACCTCGTTAACACAACAAAAGACAACTTTGTCACTCTCATCACAGGAAATTCCAAGGTTTTAGGAGCTTTGCCGTGGAAATGAGGACAAAGACCAAATTGATTATTCTTATTCCAAATCACATCATCGCAGGTAAACAGTTCAGTGGTGTCAAGTATAAGTTGCGCTTTGCACGACAATTTGCTGTGCGAGATGTAGTGTTAAAGGTATTCGCATTTTTCATCTCGCAACCCTGAAACTCCATACCCATCAAACCCTAACTCTCTCTTCCTTCTTCTCCCCCATCTCCTGGCAACTATTCTACTTTCTGTCTCTATGAATTTGACTCCTCTAGGGACCTCGGATAAGTAGCATCGTGTACTATGTCTTTCTGTGACTGGTTTATTTCACTTAGCAGAATGTTCTTAGGGTTCAGACGTGTTGTAGCACGTGTCAGAATTTCCTTCCTTTTTTTTTTAACATCTTTATTGGAGTATAATTGCTTTACAATGGTGTGTTAGTTTCTACTGTATAACAAAGTGAATCAGCTATACGTATACATATATCCCCATATCTCCTCCTACTTGCGTCTCCCTCCCCCCCTCCCTGTCCCACCCCTCTAGATGGTCACAAAGCACCAAGCTGATCTCCCTGTGCTATGTGGCTGCTTCCCACTAGCTATCTATTTTACATTTGGTAGTGTATATATGTCCATGCCACTCTCTCGCTTCGTCCCAGCTTACCCTTCCCCCTCCCCGTGTCCTCAAGTCCATTCTCTACTTCTGCGTCTTTATTCCTGTCCTGCCCCTAGGTTCATCAGAACCATTTTTTTTTTGGATTCCATACATATGTGTTAGCATACGGTATTTGTTTTTCTCTTTCTGACTTACTTCACTCTGTATGACAGGCTCTAGGCCCATCCACCTCACTACAAATAACTGAATTTCGTTTGTTTTTATGGCTAATATTCCATTGTATATATGTGCCACATCTTCTTTATCCATTCATCTGTCGATGGACACCTAGGTTGCTTCCATGTCCTGGCTATTGTAAATAGTGCTGCAGTGAGCATTGTGGTACATGCTTCTTTTTGAATTATGGTTTTCTCAGCGTATATGCCCATTAGTGGGATTGCTGGGTCATATGGTAGTTCTATTTTTAGTTTTTTAAGGAACCTCCATACTGTTCTCCATAGTGGCTGTATCAATTTACATTCCCACCAACAGTGCAAGAGGGTTCCCTTTTCTCCACACCCTCTCCAGCATTTATTGTTTGTAGATATTTTGATGATGGCCATTCTGACTGGTGTGAGGTGATATACCTCACTGTGGTTTTGATTTGCATTTCTCTAATGATTGGTGATGTTGAGCATCCTTTCATGTGTTTGTTGGCAATCTGTATGTCTTCTTTGGAGAAATGTCTATTTAGGTCTTCTGCCCATTTTTGGATTGGGTTGTTTGTTTTCTTGATATTGAGCTGAATGAGCTGCTTGTATATTTTGGAGATTAATCCTTTGTCCTTTGATTCATTTGCAAATATTTTCTCCCATTCTGAGGGTTGTCTTTTTGTCTTGTTTATGGTTTCCTTGCTGTGCAAAAGCTTTTAAGTTTCATTAGGTCCCATTTGTTTATTTTTGTTTTTATTTCCATTTCTCTAGGAGGTGGGTCAAAAAGGATCTTGCTGTGATTTATGTCAAAGAGTGCTCTGCCTATGTTTTCCCCTAAGAGTTTTATAGTGTCTGGCCTTACATTTAGGTCTTTAATCCATTTTGAGTCTATTGTTGTGTATGGTGTTAGGAAGTGTTCTATTTTCATTCTTCTAAATGTAGCTGTTCAGTTTTCCCAGCACCACTTATTGAAGAGGCTGTCTTTTCTCCATTGTATAATCTTGCCTCTTTCATCAAAAATGAGGTGACCATATGGGTGTGGGTTTATCTCTGGGTTTTCTCTTCTGTTCCATTGATCTATATTTTTGTTTTTGTGCCAGTACCATACTCTCTTGATTACTGTAGCTTTGTAGTATAGTCTGAAGTCAGGGAGCCTGATTCCTCCAGCTCCGTTTTTCTTTCTCAGGATTGCTTTGGCTATTCGGGGTCTTTTGTGTTTAGATACAAATTGTGAAATTTTTTGTTCTAGTTCTGTGAAAAATGCCATTGGTAGTTTGATAGGGATTGCATTGAATCTATAGATTGCTTTGGGTTGTATAGTCATTTTCACAATGCTGATTCTTCCAATCCAAGAACATGGTATATCTCTCCATCTGTTTGTATCGTCTTTAATTTCTTTCATCAGTGTCTTATCGTTTTCTGCATACAGGTGTTTTGTCTCCTTAGGTAGGTTTATTCCTATGTATTTTATTTTTTTTGTTGCAATGGTAAATGAGAGTGTTTCCTTAATTTCTCTTTCAGATTTTTCATCATTAGTATATAGGAATGCAAGAGATTTCTGTGCATTAACTTTGTATCCTGCTACTTTACCAAATTCATTGATTAGCTCTAGTAGTTTTCTGGTGGCATCTTTAGGATTCTCTATGTATAGTATCATGTCATCTGCAAACAGCGACAGTTTTACTTCTTCTTTTCAGATTTGGATTCCTTTTATTTCTTTTTCTTCTCTAATTGGCTAAAACTTCCAAAATTATGTTGAATAATAGTGGTGAGAGTGGACAACCTTGTCTTGTTCCTGATCTTAGAGGAAATGGTTTCAGCTTTTCACCATTGAGTACGAGGTTGGCTGTGGGTTTGTCATGTATGGCCTTTATTATGTTGAGGTAGATTCCATCTATGCCTACTTTGTGGAGAGTTTTTATCATAAATGGGTGTTGAATTTTGTTGAAAGCTTTTTCTGCATCTTTTGAGATTATCATATAGTTTTTCTCCTTCAGTTTGTTGGTATGGTGTATCCCATTGATTGATTTGCATGTATTGAAGAATCCTTGCATTCCTGAAATAAAGCCCACTTGATAATGGTGTATGATTCTTTTAATGGGCTGTTGGATTCTGTTTGCTTTATTTTGTTGAGGATTTTTGCATCTATGTTCATCAGTGACATTGTCCTATAGTTTTCTTTTTGTGTGACATTTTTGTCTGGTTTTTGTATCAGGGTGATGGTGGCCTCATAGAATGAGTTTGGGAGTGTTCCTCCCACTGCTATATTTTGGAAGAGTTTGAGAAGGATAGGTGTTAGCTCTTATATTTCCTTTCCTTCCTTTTTAAGGCTGAATAATATTCCATCGTAAGGAAATAACATATTTCGTTTGTCCATTCTTCCCTCGATGGGCACTTGGATCGCTACCTCTTGACTGTCACTGCTATGAACAAACATCTCTATGAAATCCTGCTTTCAATTCTTTTGGATGTATACCCAGAGTTGGAATTGCTGGATCTTCTGACAATTAGTTCCCTCATATTTTCCTTCTTTTTTTTTTGGCCATGCCTCGAGGCATGCAAGATCAAACTTAGTTCCCCAACCAGGGATTGAACCTGCGACCCCTGCAGTGGAAACATGGAATTTTAACCACTGGACCACCAGGGAAGTCCAGTCACCGAATCTTTTAAAAATATTTTTAAAAAGGGTATGTTCTCTACATGTTTTAATTGCTGATAAATAAATGATCACCTGGGCCAAACAAAGAAACCTGGACATTATTTCATACAAATACAAATGTCAGGATTATATTTTGACATCTTTTTTTTCTCCAGTCACTGTCTCTTAGCCTTTTTACTACTTAACTCTGTGGTAAAGAGGAGGTACAATAAGTCAGCCAGGTAAGAGTAGTATAAATACAACACCTCAGGGAGCAGTATTCAGTTTCAACAGCCCTGAAGAACTGAAAACGACCAAATAAAAAGTGGGTAGAAAATGGAAGGATTTGAAGCCAAAAAATTGAGAGAAAATGAAAAGACTACTTTTAAATTGCGGGGGAGAGTGTTATCTATGTTCCCATTTAAAATTTTAGGTGACTTTTCATATAAGATCTGGGTTAAAAAATTATATAAAAGTGCTTTTACAAAACACGTTAGATAGAGCTCTTCCCTGAAATGCTGTTGGAAATGCCTTTGGGAACAACGATCGTCATCAATTTTTTTGGGGGCAGAAACACTGAACAGTATCACTTATGTTTTGAGTCAATATTTTTTTATTCTTTCAATTTCATTTGCTAATATTTTCTAGAAGAGGAATTACCTAGAGGGCTCATACTTTCCTAGCAATCTTTTAAAATATTCTGATTGGAGAATTAGGGCAGCAAAAATTTCAATGGTTTTGATAGTATATTTCAAAATTGTTCATAAAATTATAAAATTAATAAGGGATGTATCAGAATAGACTTTAAAAACTCAAGCTAATCAGTTTCTGAGGATCAGACGTGTAGCCAGCTCCATGAGATCACCTGGGACCCTGCTTTCTGCGCTCTGATACCTCCTTGGGGAAGGGGATGAGATTGATGACAGAAAATGCATGATTTGAGCACTGATCAAAGTAACTTTATTAGAACTATTGATACCTCCTTCAGTTCTGTTGAGTACTCTACAGAAGTGAATGTCAAGGTTTCTGCAAGGTGGGATCAGAGCATGACGTGGGGATCCCAGAACTACTTGTTATGATGGACCCCTTCTCTCAGCCTGCAGAGCTACACAGCTCAAGTGTGGAGAGACGAACAGATTGCAGGATCAGCTGGACTCAGCAGAATGGCTGATGTGGGACTTAAGGTCTGTGTTCAGTAAAGAAGTGAGTTCAGTTTTTAATATGCAAGTTTTAAGCTAAGGGAACATGCATGTTCATGGAGGGGCTTGAGCTGAGGAGAATTCAGCATGGAATTGGGGAAAGGTCAACAGAGTCCAAGCTTTAGTTCAAGTCCAGCAGGAAGTTCTTTAAATACTTTGGACTCCAAAACAAAAAATCCTTGTGATATTTCCAGTAAGACTTTATGTTGTAAGCATAGCTACAACAGTCCTTGGTAATGATGGGTATATAGTTACAACAACAACTTCATGTGGAAACAGATGGCCCAAAACATTCTGCTGATGGTATGTTCATTTCTTCACCTTCACATGGAAACGCACAGAAAAGGATCCAAACTGGACATCCCTTCTGGGGAGAGGAATGGCTTTACGGTGGAGTCAAGGTAGATGCTCACTTTTCCCCTATGTGCTTAAAATCATTTTTGACAGTGAGCACATATTCATGTATTACTCTTGCATTTTATTTTTAAAAACTTTTATTCATTTATTTATTTATTGGCTGTGTTGGGTCTTCGTTGCTGCACGCGGGCTTTCTCTAGTTGCGGCGAGCGGGTCTACTCTTCGTTCCGGTGTGAGACCTTCTCATTGCAGTGGCTTCTCTTGCTGCGGAGCACGGGCTCTAGGTGTGTGGGCTTCAGTAGTTGTGGCACCCAGGCTCACTAGTTGTGGCGCACGGGCTTAGTTGCTCCGCGGCATGTGGGATCTTCCCCGACTAGGGCTTGAACCCGTGTCCCCTGCATTGGCAGGCAGATTCTTAACCACTGTGCTACCAGGGAAGTCCCACTCTTACATTTTAAAAGAAAGTAATAACAATATTGAGGGTGATAAAAAGATCACATTAGCGGCTGCATTGGAGAAGAGCGATGACGTATGTGAAGAAAGTATTTTGAAAGCTATAGAGGTGAACCAGACCAAAAATGATGGTGGATTTCCCCACTCCCATCAGCATAGTGATAACTCTTGCATGTATCAGTAATTTGTAAAATAACATGAACAAGTGAATTATAGGCTAAAAGTCACTGTGATGTAATTCTATAAGACAAACAATCCTTTCATCATCACAACATGTTTATCTTTAGGCAAAATGTGTCTGACTTTGCCAACATAATCCAACAATTTGTAAAAAGGTTTGAAAAGTTATTGCGACCGTTTACAGGAAATACTGGATACGTAAAGTCACCACTTAGGAAGAGTTTGGGGCTTTTGACATTTTGGTGACCGTTTATAAGACTTGGATCACTAACAGAAACACAAATTCGGCTATAATTTTCTTCTCGACGAAAGGGACGCAGGACCGAGGACCTGCCCTGGAGTCACGGCGTGTGTTGCCTGCAGCTCTGATTTTCACCACCAGATGGCGCTGCTCCGCTTTGAAAATTTTAAGGACTGAAAGCACGCACAGCAAGAGTTCATCAAGAAACAGGCGTATAACCAGCGCCTTTTACCTGTAAACATGTATTTGACTTTCTTTCGCTTAGCAACATTGTGCATGTTACGATTAAGGTGACCATTGTGGAAAAGTGTGTCACAAGCACGTATTTCAACCTCCAGCATTCTGTACACAGATGCCCTTGTGCTGTGTATATGCAGACACACACTATATGATATATATGTATATGTAAATATGTATGTTATATATTTGGAACTATATATATATATATGTTATATATAGATTAGGACATATACAAGAACTAGTGAAATTAACCGGGATGAAACAAGAAAACATTGAATCACTTAATATTGCTTTAAAAATATTACACAAATAATCTAGGTTCAGTTTAGGAAAATTAGAAAATTCAGATTATCAAAATAACAATAAATTTATTTACAATCCTTCAACACAGCTTTTACAAAAGCAAGCCTGGCTGCTTTTGGAATATTGCAAATCAAGGAAAGCAAAAGAGCCCTCAGCGTTGCCTGCTTTTAACACTGTTGGTCCTTCATATTGTTCTGGGGCAGTGCTAGTCTTCCTAATTTTCCCCCTTACTCCTGCTGTAAATACTGGATTTCATCAGTTCTGCGTTGCAGACATGTTTTTACCTTTTGCATCTCTGAAATTGGGGTACAGTCTACTACTGGTTTTTGCTTTACCGCCTCTGAGGGCCAGGGGGCAGTGCTGGCATGGCTATCAGCGAGCAGGAGGTGACCCGCCTTTGCTGAAAAAACCTGGAAGCCAAGGTCTCCATCTGTAACTTCCTGAGAAAAAACAGTCGTGGGAGAAAGTGGGAAAGATGGGGAAAGAGGTGTATTTGTCAACATTCCTGAGTCAGGATCAAAAGTAGACCAGTACTCCATAATTGCAAAGCAGGCTTCAAAGCTCAGAAATAATAGCTTTCAGCTGAGTTATGGATTCTTTTAAGAAGTGCTACATCACCAGCACTTCAAATGGTACAAAGGGTGATTTGGGGTAAAAAAAAAAAAAAATGTGTATCTCTGAGACAAAAAGTATTTCAGAAGAGTTGGACTCAAACATGAAAAAGTTTTAGAAAAACCCTAATGATATATTTTGTTTTTATTTTCCCTTGTATTATAAAATTAGCATGAAACCAATCTCGATCTAATTAATTCTAAATGAGTTCTTTCAAGAACTATATATAAAAATTCCAAGCCTAACTGTGCCACAGTTTAATAGGCAGAAATTTTTTCTGTCTCCATGGAACATAAAACAATGGTGCATTCTATGATCAATGACATTTTAGATTAGATGGAATTAAGATAGCAAATGTAAACCACTTATACTGATGGTAGTACAGAGGAATGGTCAAATTTTGCCAACTTTAGACTCAGAAGTGACACTGTCTGTGGGAGACACATCATTCAACTTCTCTAGTGCTCAACTGTCTTACACGTAAAAGAGGATAATGACAGTATCTGTCTCCTTAGGAGATATTGTATAATTCACTTATTGTTTCAGGCATATAGTATACACCAGTGAGTGCTGACAATTCACTAATAGTTAGACATTAGAGCAAGTGAACGTCACCAGAAATGGCTGATGGTAGACACAATTTATTCTATAATTTTTGAACTCTACTCCATAACACACCCATAGTTGTCTCTTATAAAAATCTTCTTTTTCTTCCCCAAATCTTCATGTGAGAAGATAAGTTCTCAGCAACACTCTTAGGTGAGTTCATCTGTTCCCATGGCCTCGAATATTAGCTGATGCCCTCAAGTTTACATCTCTGTGCTGGACTCTTCCCCTTAGCTCCCATGTTATATATCAAACTGCTTACTCAGAATCCATGTTTAAACATCTCAAGTATCTTAAACTTAATACAGTCCAAACAGAGCTGATTTGCTTTCATTTCCCTTCCCCAAATCCAGTTCCACCTAAACAGACCCGTCTCAGCAAAAGGCAGCACTATCTACACACTTAGGAGACACCCGACCCCCCTCTTCCCCTCTTCCCGACATTCCATCTGGAAGTACATCTTGATGGCTCTACCTTCTAAGTATATATGGACCCTGCACACTTAGCATCTCCACGGCTAAAGCCCCAGTCTACACCACCTTCATCTCTCATGGCCAGCTTCCGCAGCCTCCTTCACGGTCGGTCCTCCTGGCTTCAGCACACCTCCTGCTCTCATCCCACGACCCACAGGGCAGCCAGGAGTGACAAATCCTGGCCTTCTTTCTGTGTCTTCAACACACCATTCTGATTAGACGGACCTTTGCACTTTGTGTTCCCTTAGCTTTTCTTACTCCTGTTTATCATTTCAGTCTCCCCTGAAATGTCATCTTTTCATAAAGAGGTGATGACACTTATTCAGCCATTCTCCTGACATATTACCAATAATACCTCATTTTATCTTTTTCAGAGAATTTGTCAGTGCCTGAATTTTTAATCTATCTCTATTTTTTTTCCTAGCTCTCTATATATCCACTGTGTGTTTATTTTCTGACTTCTTCTAGTAGAATATATACTCCTTAAGGGCAAAAGTCTCTGCTTTCTTCACGATTCCATCCTCAGCCCCTGGAATAATGTTGGAATATGGTGGGGACTTATTCACGGACTGAGCCTGAGAAGTAGTAGTCTGTATAGTATGGCAGTCTAGGAAAAAGAAAAAAAGCACAGAATTTAAAATGAAAACACCTGGGTTGAATCTTAGCTGTACTTAGTAGCTGTTGGTTTTTATGCTGTAAGCATTTCAGTAAGCTGCTTCAAAACTTTCCAAAAGGTTGGGAATATAAACAAATTTACAAGTAAAAGAACTATAGTGTGACCCAGGGGAAGTCATTTTATTTCCAGATGGTTTCTTTGTTGTCAAGAAGAAAATGCCAATCTACAGATATGTGATCAATGAATTTCCAACAAAGAGGCCAAGATAATGTGACGGGAGAAAGGATAATCTTGAAAGCAAAAGGTGCTGGAGCAACTGGATATCCATTTGGGAAAATTAACCCCAAGCCCTACCTCACATCATACACAAAAATGAACTCAAAATATATCTTAGACTACATGTAAACATGAAAACTGTAACACATTTAGAAGAAAAGCATAGAAGAAAATCTTACTGATCTTAGAGAAGGCAAAGTTTTCTTGCATAAGATACAAAAATCATGAACTATATAAACAATGACATATTGCACTTCATTAAAATTTAAAACTTGTGCTCTTCAAAAGACACTATTTAGAAAACAAAAAAGCAGTCGCAGGCTGAGAGAAAACATTCATAATATGTATATCTGACACAGGATGTATATAAAAATATTTAAATAACTTAAAGTTCTTTAGTAAGATAACATAAAAAAGTGATATGGGCAACAGATTTGAATACAGATAAAGAAGTGGCCAATGAAAAGATGCTTAACATCATTAGTCATCAGGGAAATGAAAACTAGAACCACAATGTGATCCCACAGTGACGGCCAAGATGAAAGACTAACGATATGAAATGTCAATGAGGCTGTAGACCAATTAGAACTCTCATCCACGTCTGGTAGGAGTGCAAAATGGCACAGCTACTGTGGAAAATAGTTTCTTATAAAATTAATCAGACACATACCATAAAACTCAGAAATTTTACTCCTAGGTGTTTACCTAAGAGATAGCAAAACTTGTGTCAATCCAAAGACTTGTTCATGAATGTTTATAGTATGTTACTTCATTAGAGCCTCAAACTGGAAATAACCCAAATTGTTCATCAACAGATGGATGTATAAATAAACTACAGTATATCCATATAATGTGTACAGTGAAATACTACTCAGCAATAAAAAGAAATGAAGTACTGATAAATGAAATGCCATGGGTGAACATTGAAAACATTATTATATACAGTTTCATTTATATGAAAGTCTAGAAAAGGTAAAAATAAGCTACAGTGACATAAAGCATATCTGTGGTCACCTGGGGCTGGCATGGGGCAACTTTATGGGTTGATGGACATATTCTGTGTCTTCCTGTCTTGGTAGTTACGTTTATCAAAACACATCAAACTGTACACTTAAAATGGATGTATTTTATTGGATATTAATTATACCTCAATATAGATGATTTAAAAAGAAAATAGGGAGTACTCATCACTCAGAATTACCATCAGAACATCTGTAAGAATCTGGCTCTTAAAAATGCTCAATAAATATGGCCGATTCTGAATCTAATTGGGTTAATATTTTCTATCCTTTTCATGATTTCTTTCTTGAGGTATCAGGAAGTGCCTTGGGTTCTGGAAGATTGGGTTCCTTGGACAAAGAGCCAAAATAGCTCATTATTCTGAGTGAAGGATTCAGAGATTCAGCTTGGCTTCTCGAGCTCAGGAAGGAGATATGGGAGCAGGGGGCTCACTGAAGTCTCACTACAAAGGGACCCTTACTCTCTATTTTCCCTTTTCATACGATAGAATCATAGGTTGTTGACTGGGAAGAAACCTTGGAAATTATCTAGTTCGACCTCCAGTTGCTTCATCTTTGTCATGATCTCTGACTTGCTTTCTCATTTTCACCTCTCTAGGAGCCAAAGAACTCTTGCTCTTTCTCTTTCATATCTTCCAGGAGTCTGGCAAGGGCTGATTTTTTTGTTTTCTCCTTTCCTTAAGACATGCTTTACTCCACTGCTTTGACTTTTGTATCTAAATTTCATGTGCCCAAAGTTGAAGGTTAAAATTCATTATGCAAAGTCAAGTGAAACTCATATTGAAGATATAATGTAAATCAGGTGTGTTTATCACCATTTCCATGAAGACATACATTAGGAGACGTGTAAAGTGTTGATCTCTCTTCCGTGGCCTTGATGATACTCCTGGACTAATTTACTTTTCAGGAGTGTCTTTTCACTTAATGATTCATGGGGAAGGGCAAACATGTGATGCCTTTGTTCACGGCAGGGTCAGTGAGGTGGGCAAGCAGCTTTGTTGGGTCTGATTCTTTTCTGTAGTTTACTATTAGTGAGATTGTGTTGGTCTCAGCCAAGTTACCCAACTTTTCCGAGTGGGAGTGATATTACCAATGTATCAATAGAAGGATTTTTTCTTTATTGGGAATTATAGAATGCATATGGAGACAGTTTGGACCATTGAAGACACTCAACAAATGTTAGTTTCTTTGTCTCTCCTGCATCTCCCCCAGATTCACCTGGCTTCCCAGGGAATCCGACTCTGGTAGAAGAGTTGTACAAAGCAGAAAATTTCTTGGGTGTTCCAAAACAGGACTGATGTAAAATTTGTAAAACTGTTTGTAAATTTTGTAAAGTATTTGTAAAACCTTTAGTTTAGCTTGCCTGAGCCTTGGTCCAGCCACTGGCTACTAATTAATAATTTCTTTCCCAGCTTTTATATCAGGGGTTCATAGGTAGGGACATTGCAAAGTATATCTCTCTCTCTTTACTCAAAGTTGCTGACACAGGAGAATTCTGTTTTTCCTCCTGGACATATAGGGTGAGTCCCTCTAGCTTATGGCTACTCACATAAGCAGCCATAAGCTATGGCTTATGAGCTATGGCTTATGGCTTAGAGCAGCTATGGCTGTTCTAGCTTCACCTTGGTAAAGCTAGAAAGATTCATGTTGACCGCATCTGTTACCCTTAAATCATTGAGTTTCCAGCCTTTGCAAAGAGATCTAAAATTATTTTTAATTTCACTTAAATAGTGAATGTAATTTAGGCCAAGCTATCTCATATACAGAGTTACTGCCTTTTTCTAACTAAGATTCCCATTTCTTCAGTATTTTGATTACAGTGTAGTAGGTAACCCACTTCTGCAAGGAAGGAAAAGTGAGTAGACCATTGGGTGTGAAACTGTGAGCTGCAGTGTCTTCTACAAGTTACATGTGAGGCAGGGTGAAGCAAAAAGTCCTCAATGAATGTTTCTCAAAATAAGGACGGTGGCCGATTAAGAGAGAGGGTGGACAGGAGCATTTTGTCCTCCTTTGCTGTCAATCAGTAAGTGGCCATCTAGAGTTCAAACGCAGGCAACATATTTATTGTTTAAAAATTCATATATTAATGAGAAGGTATTATTATTATTCAACCTGTATTCTTTATCGTGAATAAAAGGATAAAACTAATTGTCTCTGGATTATAAATTCTGTTTTCAAATTTTTAATCAGAATAAATCCCTAAGAAAGCACTCTCTTTCCTTAAAAATATTGTTTGGGAGGATACAAAACAAGCACATGGTATTACTTATTTTTATTTTTATTTTTTGGCTGCGCCGCGAGGCATGTGGGATCTTAGTTCCCCAACCAGGAATGGAACCCGTGCCGCCTGCATTGGGGGCACAGAGTCCTAACCTCTGGACCACCAGGGAAGTCCCCACTTCGTATTACTTAAAAAATTTTCTATGCACAGACTATTTTACTCATATTGTAATTTTATTATCATTTGGTTTACACATAAGTATTATTTTTCCTTCTCTCCATCCCATCTCATTTATTTTTTTCCCTTTACAGCAATGGATTTTAGCTTTTCTTTCTTCTGATAATGGTTATCAAGGGCTTTCTCTACTGAGCACAAAGTAGCCTGACTAGGACATATTCTGGAGAGAAGAATAAAATATGGGAATATGAATACTTTGCCTATAGAACAATGTTTATACAGTTTTCATCTTTGATAAAGTTTTGGTCTTTCCATCTCACCCCACGCACAGGCTCCCATTTCACTCTGGGCTCTGGGATCAGGAGTCTGGAGCCTCCCTGTTTATGAAATTCAGACTTTTTCAGTGCCAATGACCTTCATTTCTTCTCCAACCCAGCATCTCAGCAAGAAGGTGTCTCATTGTTCATTCTCTTTACTTTGTTTTCCCCTCAGCTTTAATGAGGTATAATGGATATACGAAAACCCAGCACATCATTAATGTGTATAATTTGGTAAGTGTGGATATACGGATACACATGTGCTACCATCATCACAATCAGAGAAGGAAACATATCCATCACCTCCAAAAGTTTCCTTGTGTCCGTTTGTGGGTTTTTGTGTGTGTGTGTGTGGTAAGAACTCTGACCATGAGATCTGCCCTCTTAACAAATTTTAAGCACACAGTACCATAGAGTTAACTACAGACACTATGATGTACAGCAGATCTCTGGAAATTACTCATCTTGTGTAACTGTAACTCGATACACATTAAACAGACCCCCCCCCCACCCCCTGCATCCCCTGGTAACCACCAGTGTACTTCCTACCTCTGCACCTTGCAGGGGACACTTATATCTTTTTGTTCCTCTGCAGCCTGGTGAGGACAGCGTTGATAAATTCCTTTGCATAAATGCAGGAGAGGCAACCTGGGTGAGAGCCACATGTATATCTTGGAGTCTGACTCTCCTGAGTTTGAATTCCATCCCCAGAGCTATGGTAAGAAAACCTCACTTTTCAAATGAGGGGATAATAGCACACTCATGTTTGTAGAAGCATTATTCACAATAATCAAGAGGTGGAAGCAATGCAAAGGTTCATAGATGGATGAAGGGATAAGCTTGAAGGGATTCCATCTATACAAGGGAATATTATTTCATATTAAAAAGGAAGGAAATCTGACACATGCTATACCATGGATGAATTTTAGAGACATTATGCTGAGTGAAATAAGAAACTCATGGAAGGACATATATTCTATGATGCCACTCATCCGAGGGACCCAGAACAGTCAATTCACAGAGACAGAAGGTAGAATCGTGGTCACCAGGGGCTGGGGAAGGAGGATGGGAAGTTATTGTTTAATTGGTACTAAGTTTAAGTTTGGGAAGGTGAAAAGCTCTGGAGATGGATGGTGGTGGTGGTCGCACAACAGTGTGAATGGACTTGATGCCACTGCACTTAAAAATGGTGAAAATGGTAAATTTTGTGTTATGTGTGTTTTACCACAATAAAAATAAAAGTAAAAAATGGAGATAATGGTATCTATTAGGATTGCTGAAAGGATTAAATGAGATATGTACTTAAAGTGTCTCAAGAAACGTTAATCCCCTTATCCTGTCCCAGGGATAAAACTTGGTGATGCTATTTGTCCAGAAAGGGGACAGTCTTAGAGTTTGGGGTTTGGACTTCCACTCTACCACCTGCTGTAGGACATAAACTCTCCTCCTAAAATAACCCTTGAGCTCTTTTGTGGAGGGTCGGGAGTGGAGGTGTGATGCGGGGTAGGGGTGGTACACACGCGATACCCCTTTACAGCATCATAAGAATGTGTGTGTGTTTGTGGGGAGTTTCAGCTCCTTTATGCATGAAAATAATACAGGATATCAAAGCGAGTTTTGCATGGAAGGAATAGAACTTCTGGGGAAGGGTGGCATTTGGGCAGGGGTGGAGAACATTCCAGAATAAATGAGTGTGAGGCACGCAGTTCTAGGGTTGAATTTTATTATATTTATCTCCTCCACTTAAGATGGTACCTGACATAGAGAAAATGCTTTGTTTATATTTGCAAAAAAGTGACCTTAAGCAAATGTGGGTGAATGATGGTGGCCTGTGGATCGTGCGTAGGGGGCACAGGGACTGATGGGCTGGCTCACTGGATTCTCAGGCTTCCTGTGGATCAGGCAGTCCGGTCGTGAGGCTGCGTTAGGAAAGGTGGCAAAGAATCAGAAAAGGTATTTGAATTTGCAAGCCAATCAGAAGCCATGACAGATTTTTTTGTTTATTTGCTAATTTTAGCTAGAGGGTAGGAGTGGAAAGCTTTTCTTTTTGGATCCTCTTCTCACAGCTGTAAGACTCAAAATTAGACACACTGCTCTTGTTAAGGTTTCACAAGAGATGAAAAGACCTCAAACATAACCTGACTGTTTCTCTTTGGCTGGCATCTGCCTGCCCCCAATGGCTCACGTTCATGTCATTTCCTACATTGTAAGGTGGATGTCTTCAAGTTCAGTGGGAAGGAAGGCAGGAGGAGGCTTGGGCTTCTTCAGGAATAAGCATGTTCCCAAGGTTTTGCACATTGACAAAATATAATAACAAAGATATCATAACTCAGGAGCTTATGGAAAATGAACCAGAATGGGCAATTTTCAGTGGTCATGCAGAAGACAAATAGACAAGATCTGAAGACACTGAAGAATAAAGAGTAAATCCAAGTTTTCTGTTCAGTTTCTGATTTTTTACATTTTCTCATTCATGAGGGTGTTTTGTTTTACTTTATCATGTTTGTGAGGATTTAGCACTGACTTCTACTACAAAGACAGTCTTTTCAGCAATATATCTGAATGTGCTTTAATTTCATGTCACAACTGTTATTTGATGTATTTACAAAGATGTTGACTCTCCAAACAGACTTTGGTAGTAACTGCTTTTCTGTTTTCACTGCATACAGGTGAGCAAGTGTATTTTTTATCTAGCTGGTGCTGCATTGATCCTTGTACACCAGTGGCCATTGCAAAATCAAACTTTGTAGGTTGAAAGGAGATTTACAATGTAAAGATGTACATGTAATATAAAGAAGATAATCTCTAAGGTTATTTTCAAAATGAGACATCCGTGGTGGGAAATGATTACTTCGG
The DNA here is from genome assembly GCF_965194805.1 of Balaenoptera borealis. Classification (NCBI taxonomy): domain Eukaryota; kingdom Metazoa; phylum Chordata; class Mammalia; order Artiodactyla; family Balaenopteridae; genus Balaenoptera; species Balaenoptera borealis. The sequence continues at coordinate 30,809,230 of NC_138880.1, read as the reverse complement.
CAGGGAAATTACTTAGACTAACACTTGGATTTGCACAGTGAAGAACAACAATGGGATAATTCATAAATGTGCTCATTTCCTCCTTGCTGGTTATTAGCCAGGAATATAGTACGGCATATGGCTTATTATTGTGGTAGTTGGACAGAACAGAAGTTAAATGCTGAGATGAATGGCTGTTTTCTCATCCAATTCCCAGGGCTTCCACCTTGCCAGGAACTGGGTCCTTACGGTATGTGGTTTGGCCGTGAGACCGAGGGTCCAGATAGGAGTAGGAGAGGGAAACACCCATGGGGTAGCCCTCCCTCAGGGGATACATCACCTTGACACAACCTTCAACCCTGGCTGAGCAGAGTCCCCGGGGGGCAGGCTGGCTTCTGGATTGACACATGGTATACAGGAGGTGGAGTAGCAGTACTTTGTTCTCTTCTTCCTGCTGAGTCGACTAAAAACACTGGATATTATCTATAAAATGAACCTGAGGAGACTCTGGAAGGTGGGGAGAAGGCAGACTGGCTAGGACCTGGAACCTCGGGACATCATGGCGCCAGGGTGGTATCAGCACAGGCTCACAGAGGGAGCTGGACCCCATCTCCCACCCAGCGGTAATGAGGGGTTCCTCCCACCTTGGGGTGTCAACAGAGACTGCGTAGGGAGCCCAGACTTCCACCTCCACCTGGAAGGAAGAGAGTGGCATCCCCCTTCCCCTGACACTGGGTTTTACACTTGCTGCCTGTGGCAGCCTTGGGTTACGTTGGAGCTATTGAACTGGATGTCCCTCTATTCTGTTCTTAAGAACACCTGACCTCCCTGGATTCCTTCAGATGGCTTGTGATCTTCTAATGAGGAGTTATGAGCTCCTCTACTAGACTGTGGTTTCCAGAGTGGATTCCAAGAGTGAATCTCTTTGAATTAGAGTCTAAGTAGTTCTTTGTATTTAGTATGATGTCTGGGCCCACAGATGCTTGAAAAATATTAGTTGACTTCTTTATGGAACTGTTGAAAGTGTAAGTGTTGCTTAAGCATTAGGGGATCTGACTTTACACTAACCAACTAAGCACCATGTCCTGTAGAGACAGACCTAGACAGATAGGCTGGATTTCCCTGTTACCACCACTGAAATTGGCTGCAGTGATGACAAGTGCCATAGAGAAGCTCTCACAGGCCCGGAAACTCCATTACTGGGGGGTGGGGGGGGAGAACTGTTGACAAAAATTCAATTAATTAACAAGTTAAGAAGAAAAAAGGGAATTTTTATTGGAGACAAACTGAGGATTATAACTCTGGAAGCAGATTCTCATAAAGCTTTGAGAACTGCTCTGCCTGTTAGCAGTCGAAGGCACAGTCATATACATTTTTGAGACAAAGGATCACACATCAAAATGACATGATGCTATTTTACGTAAAGTTCATCAAGGATCCAGAGTCCAAGTAAACACATGCAAAGTGAACAGCAGGTCACCATGACCCCCTACAGAGCTGGGAAAGAACACTATTATTCTAAGAAGTTACATTGCTAGTGTCAGAAGAAAGACAAAAATTGATCTGTACGGTTGAGCAGGGCTTCCCATCTTTGAGGAGCTCTGGTTAAGGTGTAATGCAGATGCACACGGCACAAACAAACACAGAGAGAGAATTTTATGTTTAATTTTTTCTTGTCCTGCCTTAAAATATAAATTTTATTTCATCAAGACTCACAGAGTCTGGAGAATGACTCTCGGTGATCAAGCTAGCACGAAGGTGGTGGATAAATCAGAAAGACCGTTTGCTAATTAACCATGAAAGTGAAAGTGCTAAGGGGATTGGTGTCTTGCCCTCTGGAAAAGCACGTGGAGCATCTATGTGAGACAGATGTTTGCTTGATGCTCTGGGAATCTGAGCAATTGATGGCCCCGCTGGTCAGTGACTTCCAAGCAATGAGAGCTTGAGAACTCCAATTTTGCTACAGAGAATTACCTTCTAAAGGAACCAGAATCCACCACTGAGACTGTACTTTTCTCTGGACAGTTTTGGAGACATTCAAATTCTTACTTTTCTATTGAAAGGTTATGGAATTTGGAGTCAGACCTTGCTTTAAATTTCAGCTCTGTACTCTTGGGCAAATTACGTAGCTTTCTTGCACTTCCATTTTCTCACCTGTGCAGTAGAGGTCTTCCCAAATTGTTGTGGAAATTTAATGAAAAAGAATATAGGAAAATCCTAGCATGGCGACTGGTACCTAGATTATCCTAACTTTTCATCCTCTAAGACAGCACTATTCTTCAAACAGGGTACAATGTAAGTTTTCTTCAATTATAAGCAACATCTTCTAGATGACTTCCAGTGGTACAAATGATCACTTGGGACAGGTAATTCCTTCTACACATGACTGGGGTTATTTATTACAAGCCCTTCCCTCTAATTTTATTAGGGAAAGTAGGTTTGAACCTCAAGTTCACATTTGAGGGTACCTTGCTCTTTACCATGTAATCTGTCTCGCAGATATACGTATTTGAAATAAATAACTAATGACAATATGAACATGTTTAACATAGACCTGCCTTTATTTCAGTTAATGTGTGAAAACAATAATAGGTAGTAAGCCTTATTTGGAAGATTCTAAGCAGAATAGCTCTTCCTTCTCTATGGCACGCTCATATCACTTTTATTAAGATGATGGGCTTTGTGGGAGGTCAGCCAATTCCTGGCCTCGTGTATTTCTCTCCGTGGCTAGAGTATTCTTTGTCTCTCATCCAGCTTCTTATTGCAAAGGCCTGGAGTTAAGATAGATGACTTTGTAAGGCATAAGTAACCACCCTTAGGAGAAAAACAGGCAGCTGATAAATTAAGTGAATATGGGAGCTGAATGACCACCATCTATTAACCAACTTGTATCCAAAAGTAAAGGCAAGTAGAAAAGCTTTTCAGTATTTACAATGACAGGGGTCAAGTTTACTGACCTCAGCCGGTGATATGCTGGAAAGAACACAGACTTTGGACTTGTACCTGCCTTTGGACCTCGGCTTCGACATTTACAAGCTCTGCTACCTGGGGCAAATTACTTATTCTCATTGAGACTCAATTTCCTTGTGAAAATTTTTAAAAATGGTTAAGATTTGTTGATGTTTATTACACACTAAGAGCCGTGCTTTGTTATTTACATATGATATCACATTCAGTTCCCACAAAGTCCAAATAAACTTCTGAGTAGTATAACCTATTTTTCAAATGAGGAGACAAAGAGCTAGAAACATTAGGCAACTTACCTAAGGTCTTATAAATTGTAAATTTTAGAATCTGTAAGGGAACCCAGGTCTGTGTGGCTCTGAAAACTGCTTTTGAAACTGCACTATACTGCTTCATTTGTAAAACTGGTAAAAATAAGATCAACCTTGAAGGGGTTTAAAATAATGAGATGATACTCGTAAAATTTCCAGAGTAGAGTCTAGCCCAAGAGTATATGCTCAATAAAGGTAATTATTATTATATTATCCAGAAAAATCATAAGAAAAGTGACACATAATATTTAAGAAAATGATGATTGCTGTTTAATAAGCCCAATACATGCCAAGTTTTCTATGAAGTGAATATATGCACTATCACAATTACTGTTCATAAAACTCTATTATTTGGATTTAATATTTTAAAAAATTATCTTCCTTTTATAAATGAAAAAATTTTGGCTCAGGGAGATCAAGTGTTTTGTACAAAATCACATCACATAGTAGCGAGAACCAGAACCAGGGATGCTGATTCCAAAGTTAGTTTTTGTTGTTGTTGTTTGTTTTTATTTTTAAGCCCTTTGTTATGTGGCCTTCCTAAAGAAAAGAAGCGTCTGGATTTTGGAGGAGGTATGTACGAATTTGTGTTAGAGGGCTCATTTTAGGTGGACAGTCTTAGTAACAGCAGACAAAGAACAAAAAACAGAATTTCAGAGATCAGAAAGCTGAGCGGGAAAGGAAATATTTTAAACCAGAAAATGGTGAATTAATTCATCTGGGGGGAAAAATAACCCCAAACGTCTATTCGATGAACAATAAAAGCTTGGAAGCAGCATAGTGAATCTTGTTAGAAAGATTGATTTTGGCTTCCTCCTGGTCTGTTCATTGCACCTGAAAAATCACTACACTCTAATCTATAAATGGTAAAATTCCTAAATCAGAGGGACTGAGATCTCCCCTTTGTAAACCCTGAATTAATTCTGTAAGATATTTCAGTACCACGCAAAGTTATTGATGGCATAGCTAGTTCTCTTTGGTCTTTCCACCAACCATAGCGTTTTCGTTCCTTCTGGAGATAAATGCCGTTATAAAATATTCAAAATTCTATAATGTTTCACTTGGAGTTTTACTTGAGGGCTATTGCCTCACAACTAACCTTATGTAACACTCTGATGTGTTCTTACATCTTTCCTAGTTCTTGCACACCACAGCCAGTCCTTCTTGGAGTGGTTCCTGAAATGCCCCCATCTGCCCCTGCTTCTGCCCGGTCACTGGAAGTTTCCTCTGCTACCTGCTCTCGGTGGCAACGCCCGCGACATAATTGTAACAATGTCCAAGGTCAGCTTTCCCTGCCGTAAGGGCAACCCTCACTGCTGCTTTGCTCTCTGCTCTGTCCTCTGGATAGCTTTATTTAGGCTGCAACCCATGAAATTGCCAATAACTGAGCCTAACCCACGAAAATGGCAATTTCTCATGGTGTAACCAAATTCCTGTTTATAATAGATGCTTTATGCATATTTTATGGATGTTGAAATACCTGCAGTAAGTCTTTTAAAATTAAAAGAACCCAATAAGAACCTGCAGTATAAACAAACAAACAAACAAACAAAAAACAACTAATACTAAACTTTCTTTGGGTTATTTGTATGGAAATATGTTAATATAAATGTTTCAGACATTACATGAAATTTCTAAAAATCTTATATGTTCTGGTATAATGTTATAAGTCATAATTCTAGTTATTACTTTAAGATGTATATCTCAGAAATAACTAAATTTCCTTGTCAATTGCATTATTATGAACTTTCATCAAATCTTTAACCGTGATCATTTCTAAGTCTTTTGTCATTACAGACAGTTCTGGGTGTACTCTGATGCTTTTGCAAATATGTTCATATAAAAGGGTTTCATCTTCAAGAAATTCATGGAAAAGACTCTGACAAGTACAGGTTTCTGGTAACTGACTATACTGCTGAACTGAATGAATAAGCATTTTCAGAACTCTAATGGAAAACTGATGAATTCCTAAAAGTGCTAACAAAAGATCAAGATGAAAAAAAAAATAATTACATGGGACTGAGTGAACTGATGAGGATGGTTATAATTTTTGTGACTTTCTGTTTGAATTAAAAAAAAAAATCCCACAAGGACTCAGAGGCAAAAAATATACAAATCAATTTTCACTGCAAGGTAAAGGAGCTGTTACAGTGGAGGATTACTGGACTGAATGTCAATATTATGACATAGTAAGAGTGTGTTTCGTGTTTGGTAGTTGCAATCATTGTTGCTTTTGTTGTGGTCATCCACGTACAATGCTTGGTGTCAGTCTATTTATCTCTTGTAAAAATAAAATACAGTGTGTGTGTGTGTGAAAAAAAAACAACTAAAGCACAACTTGGAAGCCAAAAAAAAAAAAAAAAAATTAAAACCCCCCTGATTCCAGTCCTACTTCCTATTTCTTATAGGATGGCAGGGGTTGGGATGGGTCAGACTTCAGAGGACAATAGTCCTCCTTGTAAAGCACCTTCCAAAGTCATTTCCAGTTCCTGTAACTAAACAACTGAGGGTAAGGGATCTGGGAAGTCCCAGGGCTATCAGTCAACTTGACCTGATGCTGAAGCCAGTGCAGGCGCCTCATTAAACACAAAACGATTAAGTGACTGTAGGTTAAACTTTCAAGGGCTGTGTACTATCTGGAATAGTAAATAAAGGATCGCACGTCTTTCTTTTCTTCAATATGTTGGAAAGAAAAGGAAATTGCTAATTATTGACTCTTCCCTCTCCAGATTTCACTGATCAGTAGAAACTTGAGCGGTACCCAGGCTGACTCATTTGCTGTAGCCAGTATCTACAAAACAAACTCCACAATAACGCTTCAAGCAAAGAAAAAAAAAATTCCCCAATTAGAAATTATTGAAGGTCACATCCAGGTTACAGGTACATGAGACACGGACACCTAAATCAAGGGGCATCTGGGACTTCAGTCAATCCTGGGTATTGCAAAGCTAGGGCTGCCTGATGATTTCTGGGAAGAAAAGGAAGAAACTTAATCTCCAAAGTATCTGGATATTCAGAAAACAAACTTGTCAAAGTCAAGTAAATAAAAACCAGAAAGTTTTACGTATTTATAAAAAAGATACTATCAAATGAGGCAAGAGTTCTAGAGAGATAAACTCTCCATCGACTACAACATGTAATGTAGACACCTTACAAAGAAAGAACTGTACTTCATTATGCTTCCATGGCACAGCAGCCCCAATCTCTTGACATTTCATGGGTGAGTTGAGAGCAACGTTATTTAACTTTAATTTTTATTTTTTTAACCTGTACAATGGAATATTATTTAATAATAAAAAAGAGTGAAATACAGAGATACATGCTGCAAGAGGGATAAATCTTAGAAAGGTTATGCTTGCTAAAGGAAAGAAGCCGGAAATAAAAGGTCACATAGTGTATGAGTCTACTTATATGAAACGTCCAGCATAGGTAAATTCATTGAGATAGAAAGTAAATTTAGTTGTTGTTAAGGAAATTAGCTGAGGTTAGAGAGAAAATGCTAACGGATATGGAGTTTCTTCTTAGAGTGAAGAAAATGTCCTAGAATTAGATAGCGGTGATGTTTTTAAACCTTTGTGAATATACTAAAAACCATTGAATTTTACACTTAAAAATATATATATATATATATTCTTTTTCAGATTCTTTCCCCTTATAGGTTTTTACAAAACATTGAGTATAGTTCCCTGTGCTATACAGTAGGTTCTTGTTGGTTATCTATTTTATATATAGTAATGTGTATATTTTAATCTTATTATTTGACTTCTAAATATAAGTGATTATGTTGGTAATTATGACTATTATAGGTCCATCCAGGAAAAAAAAATCAATACAAACATATTGTCCTTTCTCTTTTATGTAAAATGCCCCCAATAATAACGTGAAACTTGAGTGCTGTATTTATTTGTTCCTTTGTTTGTTGTCATCTGGCATTTTGCCCCCTTCTCAACCAATTCAAATTCCCTTTGGGGAATCACCATCCCGCAGTCTGTGCCGTCAGGGGTGGCAGTGGGTCCAGGTGCCCTTCTCCCACTCCTGGAGCTGAAGTGTCCGTGTCCCTTCTCTCCCCACCATGAACAGCTAGAGAGAAGCAGTCGGTTGGCCAATTGGACCATCTCCCAAGACTTTGACTCTTTGAAAGAGTGGTTCAAGGATGAAAGAAAGTTGTGCCGGTCTCACCACCTTGGGTGTCTTGCAGGTGTTTTTGCTGGGAGATGCTGGCTGTGGCTTCTGCATCCTAGTTTCCCTGGGTGGGCTGCCTGTTCTTCAGCCTCTCATATATTTTGTGAAGCTCCAACATGCTTATAATAAATGGCCTTTGTTTAAGTTAATCTGAGTCAGTTGCTGTTACTTATAACCAAGGAGCCCTGACTGAAACACAGCTTTATGCTACTCGCACAAGGTAGGAGGATGATTTCATAAAGCAAATGTTATCATTGAAGGAATAACTGTGTGTCCTTGGGTAGGTCTCATAATGTTTCTAAACTTCATTTTAGAAATTATACTAAAATGGCCATAAGAGTACTTCCTTTGTCTAGAGCTGTTATAAAAGCTAAATGGATGCGTGTGGACCAGAGTATTGTAGGCTCTACCTTTCTGTCAATAGCTCCTCATCATCATACCATGGGAGAGCTGACCACCTCCTAAGCTTTCCCCTACAGCACGGGGCTCTGGAAAGCTGCTGACGGCATTCAATGATTCGTTTATTCAATCCACAGACGTTCACTGAGAGTCTCTTGTGTGCTGGTAACTGTTCTAGGCAATTAATTGTGAGACAAAGAGAAGAGACAGAGGCTTGTCATCAAGAGGTCAAATCCAAAGAGAGGAGACAGAAACATAAGCAGAAGACTGCAGTTCCCTGCGACTTGCACCAGCTGAAGGTACCCAGTGTGAGCATTGGCTGTGGCAGGAAAGAAGCAACCATTTATTTGGCTTACGGGGGTCAAGCAGCCCCTGTGCTTGCTCTTGGAAGAAGACTAGATTTTCACCAGACGGACAGAGGAATGGTGTCCTAGGCAGAGAGCACTGCATGTCACGCTGCTGTCTGGGCTGCATGACGACTGACACGGCAGAGGCGCGACACGCATGTCCATGGGCAGGACACGCGGGTGCCAGGGCTCTTTGACACTCCAGACGGTACGTGGACCCAGACCTCCGTGGATGAGGGGGCAAGGCATCCTGAATAAACACAAGAGGGGTGAGTCCTCCCACGGCTCTGCCCCACTCTGCCCCCTCTCCTTGCTGCTCTGTCACTGTGGAAATATTCAGGCACCATGAACACCTCCAAGGGGAGTGTGGATGTCCCATCCAACATCTACGTCCAGTGACCCACCTACCGCAAAGGGATTAGGCTCGCTCCTGGAAGTTGCTCATATCGCTTGTCTCGAAGGAAGAGACAGTTGTACACACCATTTTGCTTTCAGCAAGGATTGTTTTCATGCTGAGAATTCAATAAAACCAAATTCCACTGTAACAGCCTAAGCAAATCAACAAACAAGCCTGAGATGAGAAGCGGTTGGGAAACACAAGGCAGAGGAGGCAGGGCATCTATGGAGATGGAAAAGAGGAAGCATGATAGCAGAGAGATAATGGTTCCCCTGTCTTCATTTTTTGATTTGCTTTCCTTTCTATTCTTATTTATTTTCTTTGGGTTATTTCTCTTTCCCAATTCCTCCCCTGCTCCCCCCCAGGTTCCAAGTTATTAGGAAAAGAAGAGTCCCAGGCACAAGGATGCTGCTTCCTTCTCCTGGGTTACGAGTTGTGAGGGAGGATGCTGCACGTCTCCAGGAGGACCTGCCTCTTCTGGAGGAGCTGGCTCTTCCTAAGTCACAGTCTAGACCAGAGGTTCCCAAACTTGTTAGATTTATGGATCCCTCAGTGTCTCAGTAACTGTTTCATGGAATTCCTAGGCTCAAAAATAGATCTAAAAAAATTAAACATACTCTTACCTTATGACCCAGCATACTCCTAGGTATTTACCCAAAAGAGTCAAAAACTTATGAGACAACTTGCACACAGACGTTTATAGCAGCTTTAATCATAATGACCCAGACTTGGAAGCAACCAAGATGTCCTTCAGTCAGTGAATGGATAAACTGTGGTCCATCCAGACAATGAGTATTATTCAACAATAAAAAGAAATGAGCCATCAAGCCATGAAAAGATGTAGAGGAACCTTAAATGCATATGACAAAGTGAAAGAAGCCAATCTGAAGAGACTCCATACTGTAGGATTCCAACTCTGTGACATTCTGGAAAAGGTAAACTATGGAGACAGTAAAAAGGTCAGGGGTTGCCAGGGGTGGGCGTTTGTCGGGAAAGAGGGATGAATAGGTGGAGCACAGAGGATTTTTAAGGCATTGAAACTATTCTGTATGATATTATAATGATGGATACGTGTTATTATATTTGTTCAAACCCATAGAATGTATAACACCAAGAGTCCACTGTAAGGTAAACTATGGACTTTGTGTGATTATGATGCACCGCTGCAAGTTCATCCTTAGTAAAAAATGTACCCTTCTGGTGAATGATGTTGATAATGGGGGAGGTTGTGTGTATGGAGGGACAGGGGCTATACAGGAAATCTCTGTGCCTTCCTGTCAATTTTGTTGTAAATCTAAAACTGCTCTAAAAAAGAAAAGGTCTGAAAAAAAATCTAACGTTTCTGTTTTTTTATATAAAATTCAAATAAATTAATTTTTACAACTTACCAATTTATCACCCACTGGAAAAGACAAACAAGTTGAAAAATAATATATTTCATTCTTAAATAACAGCAATTACTTACAAATGGAATGTGTATGTCTGTTGGGCACTGCTACCGCACAATTTCTCAAATGTTGGAATCAGATTAGACACCATCACCCTCATTTTTTATTCCATATTGATTTAGTACGGTGCTTGCTGTTTATCAGAGCAACTTTCAAAAACCCACTTTGGCAAAGATATAATGTCACCAGACGTGATATCCTTTTAACTTTTGCTCACTCTTTGTTTTAATATGGGGGTCAGCAAATTACAGCTTATGGACCAGATCCCACTCACCACTGTTTTTATATGGTCTATGAGCTAAGAATGGTTTTTATATTATTAAATGGTTGAAAAAAAAGAAGAATATTTTGTGACACATGAAAATTATATGAACCTCTAATTTCAGCATCCTTGCATAATGTTTTATTGCAGCATAGCCATGGTCATTCATTTATGTTTGTCTATGGTTGCTTTGGGGTGACAAGAGCAGAGTCTGGTTATGTGGACCTCTCATTAGCTCATGCTAAGGACACTACACATCACAGTGAACTCAGTTATAACCTCAGCATTTCAACCATGCCACGACATCTTATTTATTTTTTTTTTACCCAATGCATACACTTCATCTCAAAAAAAAAAAAAAAAAGGAAGGCAGAAATGGACTTTGAATGTCACACTTCCAAGGCACAGTAGAGTGCCAAATACTTTATTGATTTAGATGGTGAAGAATTTTATTTATTACAGAATGGCACTATAGATGAGCTAAGAAATATACTGTGTGCCATCGTTATCAGACTAAGCACTCATCACAGTGTTCCTAACTCACAGGAAAGCAAAGGTCTAAAAAATTAGAAAATTTAAAACCATATCTCATCACAGCAGAATTTCTTTGCAAAGATTAACACTGAAAGTGAGGGTGCAGGAAAAGTAAGTTTCTGAGTGGCTCATTTGTTAGCTAAGCAAGGAAAGCTGTTTACCGATGGTGAGTGAATGACATCATGTTTTATTGGCAGTCAAAGCAATGTGTCCAGAGAAAAAAACCTTTTTAAGACTATCAGCCTTTTAGCAAGAATAGTTGCACGAAGTGTTGAGGAATTTGGTAGTAACATCAATAGTCAAAAAACAAAGCAAGTGATTTTAAGTAGCTTCCCTTGGCTCTTGGTGAGTTGACAGATGTTACGTATACTACTCAGTTATTGTTTTCTGAGGAATCAACTCTGAGTTTAGAGTCAGAAAGAATTAGCCTCTGAATAGTCTTTGTGTTATGACTTCTTTTGTGTGTGTGTGTGTGATGTGTGTGTGTGATGACTTCTAATGAGAATACATTAAAAGAAATTGAGAGAACACTAAGTACAACCTGAAGGGGAATCTATTAAGATGTGTTACAACTGAGGTTGGTAAGATATGTATGGAGCAGAAGTCATAGTTGGACAAACTTAAAAGCTTGTGAAAATGTGAAGTGTTTAAAGCCTATGGTTATTTATTTTATTATTCTTCAGCAAGTACTATGCAGAAAATATTTGAATATATCATATCATATGTTATTGAACCAGTAGTATCAGTGGTAAATTTCATTTCCTTTCATAGGCTTAACCATTGTCAGTTCTGTAAAATGTTGTTAGAAATTAAAGTGGAATATCCTGACTTGTGCTGCCTTATAGCGGTTTGATGGCTCAGCAGTGGTTAACTTTTATTGTGATTTTATAGCTTAGGGTCAAAATTGAAATCTTTTTGAATAAGAAGATCTATTCTTGACCACTACTGTGGAACACTGAATGGCTTTGAATATTAGTTTTTGCTGCAGACCTGATGACATTTTAAAATGAATTCAGCCTAAAATTACAAGGCAAAATGGGGCTTATATGCAAACCTTACATTGCTGTAAAGTAATTTTGACAACAACTAATATTTGAGTCACAAATACCATCAACCTACTTAGAACACTTGCAGAGTTGTCAAAAGTTAAAGCAAGAAGTAAGATCTCTAGTCCTACACAATTTTGTAGTGGATATAACTTTTAAGCTCAAACTATACAGATCTTTCTCAACTTATGATGGGGTTACTCATTAAATATCGTTAAGCTGAAATGCATTTAATATAACTAACCTACCGAACATCATAGCTTAGCCTAGCCTAACTTACACGTTCTCAGAACACTTATATTAGCCCACAGTTGGGCATCTAACACAAAGCCTATTTTATAATAAAATGTTGAATATCTCGTGTAATTTATTGAACATTATACTGAGAGTGAAAAACAGAATTGTTGTCTGGGTACAGAATGTTGTACGTGTATTGGCTGATTAGCCTCATGATCTCATGGCTGATGGGAACTGTGGTCACTGCCACTGCCTGGCATCGTGAGAGAGGATCACTAGCCCAGGAAAGATCAAAATTAGAACTTCAAAGTACGGTTTCTACTGAATGCACATACTTTCTTACAATTGTAAAGGAGAAAAATCATAAGTCGAATCATTGTAAGTTGGGGGCTATCGGCAGTTCCAGCAGCATTTTTTGAACCCTGATGAAAGAGCAAAGGAAATTTCCATATTTCAAAATCCATTTAACTGTGCAATTAAGGAACATCCACCTAAACTTTAACTGGGAGTGATTCATCTGTAACATATTAACATGCTAAAGCTATCGGGAGAAGAATCTAACAGAATTCTAAAAACATGATTTCAAGTGATATATATCCTCAATTAAAATTACATGTTCATGGATTTATATCAGTATTTGGTAGTTCCCATCTGTGTGAAAAGGCATTTTTTTGTTTTCTTCCAGTCCTTAAAATTATTTTATTTTATTTTTTATTAAGGTATAATTGACATTTAACATTATATTAGTTTCAGGTGTACAACATAATGATTTGATAAAAGTATATATTACAAAATACTACCAGACTCAGTCCAGTTAACATCCATCATCACACATAGTTAAAAAATATTTTTTCTTGTGATGAGAACTTTTAAGATCTGCTCTCTTAGCAACTTTCAAATATACACTATGGTAATATTAACTATAGTCACCATGCTGTACATTACATCCCCAGAACTTACTTATTTTATAACTGGAAGTTTGTATCTTTCGACCACCTTCATCCATTTGGTCCATGCCCCATGTCCTGGCTCTGGCCACCACCAATCTCTTCTCTGTATGCATGAGTTCAGTTTTTTTTTTCTTTTTATTCCACATATAAATGAGATCATATGGTATTTGTCTTTCTCTGTCTGACTTATTTCACTTAACATAATGTGCTCAAGCCCATGCATGTTTTTGCAAATGGCAGGATTTCCTTCTTTTTTATGGCTGAATAATATTTCATATATATATGTGTGTATATATATATATGCTACATTTTTTTTCTTTATCTATTCATCCATCGATGAGCACTCAGGTTGTTTCCATGTCTTGGCTATTGAAAATAATGCTTCAATAAACATGAGGTGCAGATATCTTTTTGAGTTGGTGTTTTCATTTCCTTTGGATAGATACCCAGAAGTGGAATTTCTGGGTACTATGGTAGTTATTTTAAAAATTTTTTTGAAGAAACTCCATACTATTTTCCATAGTGGCTGCACCAATTTACATCCCCACCAATAGTGCACAAGGATTTCCTTTTCTCCACACCTTCCCATCCTCCCAACACATGTTATTTTTCTGTGAAAAGACATTTTCAAAGATCAGATTAATGAAATCTCACTACAGATCAACACTAACATTTATAATAAATTTTGATGATAGGGAATACTAACTTTGATTCCTAATTAAGTGAACGGTTATCCATTCTTCAAAAAAGGATTATTATTATATTTTAAATTTCATCAATTAAAAATTTGTAGGAATTTGTTTTACTTCTTATTATATAATACCCACAAAATATCTTTGGTTTTGGTTTTTGGCCTGAAAAATCTACTATTTCCTATCTGGCCCTTTACAGAAGTTTGCCAACTCTCGTTATAATGCATGAGGAGTATGAGAGAATGGGCCATATGTTTTTGGCTTATTTTTCTCACAGTGGAAAACTACATTATGAGGTTAATCACTTGACCATGAGTTAGTCATTGCTAGGACACTCACAAACATTCATATCAGAGCTGGCCAGCCAGGTTAGGAAAAAGTGTGTTCTGAATCGGAAATCAGGCAGAGGGTGGGCAAACAGGAAGTCAGCAGGAGGACAGAACAGTAACTGGACAACAGAGGTCAGAGACCCAACTAGCAGGGACCAGGCTACAGTGAACCAGAGACCCCAACACAGGAATGGGGTTTGGAGTTGGGCCAACAGTTTGCTTCATGACAGGAGCTAAACAGGGTTTGTGGTTGGAAGTTAGCTAGGATCACTAGCTTCAGGGGGAGAAAACAGGTGGAAATTAAGGGGTGGTAGAAGCTAGAAGAAGCTGTGGGTAGATGCCCTGGTGCTGGAGGAGAAGGAGATGGACAACATGTATGTATCCAGTATGGACAAGCCAAACTCTTGCCCTGGCCTACAGAGAGGTGGCCTAACAAGAATTCTGAGTCTGGTTATACATGTAATTTAGTTCAAAAACCAGAAAGTCTGTCTCTGTCTCTCCCTCTTTCTATATATCATTTTTTGGGGGGAGGTCCTAATTTTTGTAGGATAAGAAGAAAATTTGGACCAAGTTTTTGAAAACCAGTGTCTTTCTACCATATCTTATTCTATGTCATTCACTTCATAATCTAGCAAGTGTGTTTTGACCATATTTGCTGAGTTCAGCCAACTCTTGTTATCCTGGGTCAGTCTTTTGAAGCCACAGTCTGTCATGGAGACCATATCCTGGGATGAGAGAAAGAGCTATGTTATGGTCTAAATGCTTATGTCCCCCCCCCAACTTCATGTTGAAACCTTACCTCCAAGGTTATAGTATTAGGAGGTGGGGTCTTTGGGAGGAGGTTAGGTCATGAGGGTGGAGCCCTCAGAATGGGATTAGTGCCCATATAAAAATGGCTTGGGAAAGCTCCCTTGCCACTTCCACCATGTGAGGACACAGGGAGAATCACCATCTACGAACCAGAAAACTCACCAGACACGGGATCTGCCAGCACAATGACCCTGGCTTCCCAGCCTCCAGAACAGCTGAAGATTAGGTTGTTAGAGGGTGTGTTACCCAGGCACACGCTGTTATCCTGAGACTCAGACCATAGCTGCCCAGGATTCTTGACTTACCAAACTCTCTTATTATAGGAAAAGGCAATAAAAACAACAGCAGCAACAACCCACCCACAAGCATCATTCATCTCTCACATCAAAAGAGCTAAAAGGGAACCATGGGAATTTCCTGGCAGTCCAGTGGTTAGGACTCCACGCTTTCACTGCCAAGGGCATGAGTTTGATCTCTAAGATCCCACAAGCCACAAGGTGCAACCAAAAAAAAAAAAAAGAAGAAGAAGAAGGAATCATTTGTAGCTCCTGGTTTTCTTGGGGAGAAAATAGAAGTACGTACACTTCTTCAAATAAATTCAGTGAATTTATCTTTTTAGAAACACCCAAGGTTTCCAACCAATTGTCTCACAGTCTTCCCCAGTGAATCACTTTTCTTTTCTTTTCTTTTTTTTTTAAGTATTTATTTATTTATTTATGGCTGTGTTGGGTCTTCGTTTCTGTGCGAGGGCTTTCTCTAGTTGTGGCAAGCGGGGGCCACTCTTCATCGCGGTGCACGGGCCTCTAGCTATCGCGGCCTCTCTTGTTGCGGAGCACAGGCTCCAGACGCGCAGGCTCAGTAGTTGTAGCTCACGGGCCGAGCTGCTCCGCGGCATGCGGTATCTTCCCAGACCAGGGCTCGAACCCGTGTCCCCTGCATTGGCAGGCAGACTCTCAACCACTGCGCCACCAGGGAAACCGGTGAATCACTTTTCTAATGCCTAGTTATCATTTAGGAATGGGCCAACCTCTTGGAGGGGAACTTGGCAACACGTAACCAAAACATTAAAAAGTGCATGTCAGGGAATGCCCTTGTAGTCGCTAGATGGGATGCTGCCTGACCCATGAATAACCTAATAAAGCTCCCTCTCCCAAAAGGAGTGCGTGTCATTTCACAGATTATTTTTTAGTTGTAAAGGGGAAAAGATACCTTTATAATTGGAAAAATAACCTGGCAGACAACACCTTAACCGAACAATCAGAAATTGAGCATCAACCATACAGGAACAAATTGACATCACATGATTCCTGATGTGTGTCTTGAGGACACAACATCACCTATTAAATATTGGTGCCAAAAAAGGTTTAACCTGAATCAAATTATAAACAATCAAACAAACCTAAATTGAGGGGACTTTTGAAAAACAATTGATCTGAAAAAGAGCAATTTCATGAAAAAAATCGGGGGTAACTGATCTAGGTTAAAGGAATGACAGGTGCAAGGAGGGATCTTTGTTTTGTGGAGGATATTTTTGGAACAACTGAGGAAGTTTGAACATGGTGGGCAAGTTAGATAATAGTGTGGTATCAGCGTTAAATTTCCTGAGCTTCATCATTTATTGTGGTTATGGAGGATATCTTTGTTCTTGAGGAAAAGATACTAAAGTATATTAGGTGTGAAATGTTGAGAGAGAGAGAGGGGGAGAGAGAGACAGAGAGAGAGAGAGACAGAGAGAGAGAGAAAGAGAGAGAAATAACAGATAAGAGAGAAGTACAGGTAAATGGAGAGAAATGTTAACAGTTGGTCAATCTAGATGAATGGTGTAAGGATTCTTGTGCTGTTCGTACAACTTTTCTGTAGGTTGGGCATTTTTCTAAATAAAGCATTGAAAAAGAGAGATATTTCAATAATTCTACTTCTATGAATTTATCCTAAGGAAATAATTGTAAAGTTGTATAAAGATATATGTGTGAGTACATTTATCATAGCCTGATTTATAAAAGTGGAACACTTTTAAATAATTAAAATTTTTATCAATAGAGGATTGGTTAAGTAAATTATGGTACTATTTTTCTAAATATATGGAAGAGAATATTATGCATTCATTTAAATTATTTTAAAGGGCACTGTCTCTTGACTTGGAAAAATAGTAATAATATATTGCCAAGTAAAGAAAGCAACTGGCAAAAACATGGTCATATATCTCTAAAAAAAAAAAAAAATATATATATATATACATACACATGTATATAGTCACACATTCACAAGCTTTTAAATATTAAATATTTAACATTTAAAATGTTAAAAGGACATATACTGAGATTTTAATGACTTTTAGGCTGAGATTATAAGTGATTTTTAGAGGGAGAGATGTATTATTATTATTTTTAACATCAAACATATGCTATTCAATTTAGGAGAAAAAACTCTCTAAATATAATTAAAATCTTCTTTGTAGGTTATTTATAATATCTCTCGATTGTCGATAGTGGGGTTTTCTTTGGTATTTGGAAATATCATTGTTCTGTGTCAAACCTCCCAAGATTTTTATGAAGCACTATTCAGTTTCCTTATTTTCTCCCATGTCTGTGTACCTTTTTCTGGAGGGCTCTATTTGGTACCTCAGAGAGGGAAGGCACTTATTGATGCTGTGGTTTATTAGTGCTGGCACTCAGGGACATAGGAATATAAAGTGAGGCTTAACACTTGACTATCTAACACCTATCTGCCCTGGGAAGTTAGTACCAAGAAGGGAAGATGTGACATATCCAGGCAAAATGGTTTAAATAGCAAGACAGGCCCTACTCGCTAAAAAGAACATGGTCCAGAATATAGGAGATTCCTGACCCTCTAGAAGGAACTTCCAGAGACCTTTCTGGATCCCCAAATTCACAAATACTATTAAAGCAAGAACTGTGCTTACGGTGTTCATGCCATGACGTGTAGATTGCAACGCTTTCCTATGATGTACCAAGAGATGACGAATATATCCGAAAGAAAATCTAGAAAAGTATTCTTCTTCCTGGACCACACATGATATTACTGATGCTAATATTAAATCAAAGGCGGGAACAAGAACTCTGTACTCATGTTCAACTTTGTTTCGTCCTCTGTGAGAGGAAAGGGTGATATCAAGGGAAATCGTCTCCATGTGTACTCTCACTCCACCTGCATAGGGGCACCAACAAAGGAAGGTCCCTATCATCTCTAAAAGATGTGAGGGAAGTGCCCTTTCTGGGTCACTAACAAGTATTTTGCAAAAAGCCAACTAACATTATTATTAACGAGATTCCTTACCTGTAGCTTAAGGGAGAAAAGATCTTGCATATTTCTTTTGCAGGAAACACCAAGCTCAATATACCATGAAAGATCCAGATTTTAAGCAAGCGTCTCATCTACACATGGACGCTTGAAAGTGTCACTTGGTTGGTTCCCCTCCCCATCGCAGCCATGTAAGCACTCTTCAGAAGGCAAGGGCTGCAGGCCGGTTTCACTG
This sequence comes from Balaenoptera borealis, assembly GCF_965194805.1. Classification (NCBI taxonomy): domain Eukaryota; kingdom Metazoa; phylum Chordata; class Mammalia; order Artiodactyla; family Balaenopteridae; genus Balaenoptera; species Balaenoptera borealis. Next base: position 30,790,847 of record NC_138880.1, on the reverse strand, counting down.
GGCCGCATGCACATGGCATCAAGGCCAGATTCGCTGTGCCACGTACACATGGCATGTACAGTTGTCGGCGGCTGGTGGGGGGCAGATCCTCTTAATCATCTTCAATGTGCAATTTCTCCTTTTCCCCCCTGCCCCATAGCACTTATCATTCTTCTTTATAATTGCTTTTGTCCTGGCTTGTCCTCCAAATGGACTGTCAAGCACCCACCATAGCATGGGGTGTAGACTGGGCATTTGAACAATACTTATGGAATGAATGGGACCATGCTTTCCCCAGTCCTGCTATCTGTCTTGAGCTAAAAACATAGTCATTCATGACTGAAGTACTGATGTCTTATTTTTTTCAAATTTTGGTAAAATATACATAACATAAAACTTACCCTTTTAACCATTTTTCAGTGTACAGTATAGTGGCATTACGTACATCTCCATTGTTGGGCAACCGTCACCGCCATCCATCTCCAGGACTTACCTTCCCCAGTTGAAATTCTATATCCATTAAATGCCAATTTCCCATTCTTCCCTCCTCCTGGAAACTGCCGTTCTACTTTATGTCTATGAATTTGGCTATTCTAGGAATGACTCTACAACTTTGTGTAGTGACTGAATTTTATACATTTCCATTGGAGAGTCTACAGTTCTGGCACCAATTGTAGTAAAGTTCACCTTTAATGTGTTGATTATTGATAACATATAACAAGTCCTAACAGATGATCTCTTCTTGAGTTGATGGTTTATGGCGTTTGAAAAGGAAAGTTATTTTCCATTATTGGGTATAGAATTTAAGATATATCAATAAGATATACCTTATTCATTATGTAATGGATTTTCTATACACATTATCATTATTGCTTTAGTGTATTTGATTTGCTAGGGACTGAAAAAGGTAAATTTAAAGGACTGCACACCGAGGGGAGGACTTCCATTACCAGTCCAGCTGGTAAGGTGCTTAGAAGTCCCTGCTCCCCCCTAACAACAAGTAAGAAGCTGAACGAAATGAAATACCAACAACTCTTCTTAGACATGTGAGAGAAGTGAGGTCACAGAGCAAACCACTGCTCCCAGGTTTGGAAAGACCAACAGACAGATACAGAGAATCACAAGTTACCAGAGCAGGGACTCAGGAGCTGAAGTAGCTGTGGGAACCAGGGCCAGGGCAGGAGAACCTGGACCGTTACTGATGAAGCGCTGGAGGCTGTGTGGACACTCACAGGTAAACACCCCAGGAAGCCCCGTCACTGGGAGCCCCTACCCTGTTGTGAGTTTTACCTTGTGGACCTTTACCAGGTTCTCACAGCGAACATCAGGGAAAAATTCCCTCGTGCTTACAGCAGGAGGAGGGAAAAGGAATGGTTTAAAATATGCCAGAGCACTCGATTCTCAGCAATGTGTGCCCTCAGGAGACATTATTAGACCAGAACGTGCTGGGCTTATATCAGAGCCTAACTGATCCAGAGGAAGGGAAATACCCCACTGTAGCCCCTCCGTGAGTCCTACCAGCTGACATTCTGGAGACGGTATAAGATCAAGCGTCCTCAGGGGTGCGGAGGAAGGTGGGATGAATAAGTGGAGGACAGAGGAGTTTTAGGGCAGTGAAAGTACTCTGTATGACACTACAGTGACGGATACATGTTGTCGGGCTGCACGCCACAGGTCTACAGGGCACCTACAGGGCCTGCGCTCGCCCAGCTTCAAGACCGAAGAAAGAGCCCGGAGTCAGCATCAGCGACAGCAGTGGTTTCACGGGTGGGGGAACGTCAGCTCCTGGAGTGACACCCCCCGTGGGCAGCGGATGGCGGGCAGGACAAGGGGGCTGTCTCTGCTCCTGGGGGGGGACGGGGACCAGGAGATCACCAGTTACAGGGGAATGGACATCGGGTGGGCTCATTAGTTACCAGGGACACCGGCAGGGGTGGCCCTTTGATAAGGAACAACAGCAGCTGGGACCTGGGGCAAGTAGGCAGGAAGGTCAGCCGTGTGGGGAGGTGTAGGTGAAGCAGGCCCTGGCCTGGCAGGGGACGGACAGAGAGCAAGAGAGCAGCCATTCCGAGTGGCCTGACCATACGCACGTCATTATGCATCCGTCAAACCCCATAGAACGTACACCCAGTGAACCCTAATGTAAACTGTGGACCTTGGGTGATTATGCTGGCGGGGTTCTCTGACTGTCACTGATGTTGACAGGAGGGGTGACTGTGCACGTGGGGAGGGTGAGGGAACCCTCTGTACTTTCTGCTCCAATTTGCTGTAAACTCCAAATTGCACTAAAAGGTAGTCCATTAAAAGCGTATTATTAACTATTAACTATGTGACCTCTTTGCTTCGTTTCTCTGCTTAATTATTTTGTTAATTAGTAACGCTGGTATTTTTATTCAGATTACTTTTATAGCATCCTATAATTACCTCAGGACTCTATTTCTTTAACTAACGTGTATTAGTTCCCTTCAAAGAACAATGATACAATTAGCGTGTTTCCTCTTCCTCCCCAATCTCACTCCTCAGCCACTTATTTTATATTTATTATATGATTATTCCTAGTTTTGTCTTGCACAATTATATATGTTTATGCTTTAGTTACCTTATCGGCTTTAAGCTATATTTTAACCCCTCCTCCCACCAGCTCTTGAGGGTTAAGCATTCAATGAACTTGTTCTCATTTCCCATCTTTCTTTCCCTTTTCTGCCACACTTCTCCTAATTGGACGCTTTCTATGTTGTTTCAGGGCCTACAACATACATATCGCAGTCTAGTACCCTAGTCCTTGTATTTGTTTACGTCTTAGCTCTCTATTTAAACACCACAGAGTTTTTTGTTTTAGCTGGTATTTGCCTAACTCATTTGGCTGAATTTCAGCCTTTATAAATTTCCTCAGGAAGTCTCATGGGAACAATGCTGTCTGGAGTAGTTTTCGTATTTAGGACAAATTCTGGCTGCTGAGGAGACAGACAGCACACCTGCCTCACCTGAGTGCTTCCTGATGCTTTGGTTTACCTGCGCCACCCTGGGGATCTCCCCCTGCCAGCCCTGCTCTTCTCGGCTCCCACCCATGATGCAAAGAATGGATAGAAACTGGTGCCTTGTTCCTTCACCCTCAGAAGGTGCATTTGTGCTGGTGTTTTTTAACATTCACCTCTTGCTGCTGTGCCCTCTTCTTCTTTTTACTTTTTTTAATTTTATAAATTTATTTATTTATTTATTTATTTATTTATTTATTTATTTATGTTTTTGGCTGTGTTGGGTCTTCGTTGCTAGGCGCGGGCTTTCTCTAGTTGCGGCGAGCGGGGGCTGCTCTTTGTTGCGGTGTGTGTGCTTCTCATTGCAGTGGCTTCTCTTGTTGTGGAGCACGGGCTCTAGGCACGCGGGCTCAGTAGTTGTGGCGCATGGGCTTTGTTGCTCCGCGGCATGTGGGATCTTCCCTGACCAGGGCTCGAACCAGTGTCCCCTGCATTGGCAGGCGGATTCTTAACCACTGCGCCACCAGGGAAGTCCCTTTTGCAGTCTATACATAATTTGCAGTCTGTAGGTTAGATCTGTCTCCTAGTTTCACTGGAAAAAAAATGGAGTTTACAAGATGGCTCTGTTCTCCTTATTGCTTTTTTATGATTTCCAGGAGGAGAGGAGAAAAATGCTGACTCACAAAGCTTTGTTTGCATTGACGCTCAGAAGCTTTTAAGTTCCAAATATATGGCTCTCTTTTTGTTGTACTTTTGGGATGTTTACTTCTAATTTTATTGCTTTATGGTCAAAGAACATGGTCGATTCAATGACAATGGTTGAGAATTTCTGTGCTACTCAGCGCCTAAGCAGTTTTTTTTTTTTTGGCCTCACGGTGCGGCATGCGGGATCTCCAACCAGGGATCGAACCCACGCCCCCTTCATTGGGAGCACGGAGTCGTAATCACTGGACCGCCAGGGAAGTCCCTGCCTAATCAGTTTTTATAAATGTTCCATGTGTACTTGAAAAGAAAATGTATTTTCTAATCGGTGGGTGCAGGGTTCAATATATGCACATGAGTTTGTTTATTGTTTTGTTTACATTTTCTCTATCCTTTAATTATTTTTTCTGCTTGTTCTATCATTTGTGAAGAATGGTATATTACAATTTCCACCATGACTGTAGATTTGACCATTTTCCTTGTAATTTTCTCAATATTTTTTTGGTATAGGTTTTGTATTGTGTTTGTTATTTGTATAGGTTTTGAGGCTATGCTGTTTATGTCACAAAAGTACGCAAGTTTTTGATACCCAAAATGGACTGACTTGGCTGGTAGAGTAGAAAGCCAGAGAGGGTGGGACCGGTGTCAGGATGGTCCTAGAGGGCCCACCGCCTGGATTGTTCTTTGTGGGTGTCCTCACTGGGACCCAGCAGGGAGGAGTGCCCAGGGGTCAAGGGGTCAAGGTCGTGGCCCGCATCATGCGTCTAACACACACTTGGAGGCATTTACTGGTCTCGTCTTTCCTCATGTTCTTACTTCCTTTCCAGCAGCTTCATTTCTGCACAGACTGGTCTGTTTTTCTCCATTTCCTTCGAATATAATTTTTCTGTCCCAGTTCTTGCCTTTGTCAGATTGTATGTCTCCTCCGTGTTTCTTTCTGAGAACTTTGAAAGCTCCAAATAAAAGTGCATGTATTTATGTGGAGTGAATAATGCATGAACCCATTCCTTTCAGTGCATGAAATTGCACTCCATATAATGTCACTCATTAATCTCTATGGTGAAAGCGCTGGGAGGAGGTCGATAGGGTTCAAGGCAATTAGTAGTTGATTAGCACCTGAGAAGCTAAATAAAAGGACACAGTTTCCCCCACGGGCTTGAGTTGATAAAACCAGAATTCTTGTTGGAGGCAAGTCATAGTATTCAGGATGGTGATGGAGAAAAATCTTTGTGTTAATATGAGCAGAAATCAAGGTAAATATTTATTTGGGAAAAGAGACAGGAACCATTCCGAAGTATTCATTATAAGATGTTTTGTTAAAGAATATCTGTCACCAGAAATCTAAAATCTTTGTAAACAGTTAGTGGTAAAAATGTGTAATAGTGATATTGCAACACCAATTAAGCCTCCTGTTTTCCCAGTATAGTCAGTATCTTAAAGGAGGCTATTTCTCCTTGAGATCTTTTCAGGTAGACTCACAAAAGCCAGCTCTTTCATTGGAAATAGTTTTGTGCAACTGAATGGTGACAGGGCTGAGATAGCCGAGAAGTGGGGACCACCCTCCCCCAGGAGGCAAGAGCATGGGGTGTCATTCACAGTTTTTTCTGGAGCCTTACACACATCTGAACACCAAAGATGCCCAATATATCCTCTTGAAAAGGAAGAGGTGCAGAGATTTTCAGGGGATGTAAACGGCTTCACCCTGGACTCAATTTTTTCTCTGCTTTCTGTTCTTCCACACTCTGAACCTCTTATTCGTCTCCTGTAACCGAGCAGGACCCTACGAGGTCTTCCCAGAACAGACCCCCACCTGTGTCCTCCACCTGCCTTTTGTCTGTAGAAAAACTTTGGTCAAAGAATAAATTTCCTCAGAGAAGCGAGAAAACGCAGAAAGAAAGGAAAATAGTCAAGCAAGACAAAATAATAATGCTTTAGCCATTAAACAAAGTCAAGGACCTTTAGCTCTTCCTCAAGGGCTGTAGATAACACTCTGAGCCACGTCCTTTGAGCTGTTTTGCAGATGCTGAAACTCCCACCAGGTGGAAGAAGTTAACCGCATGCTGCCCACCAGCACGGAGACCGCGGACCGGGTGGAGCCAGAAGGCCGATGATGGTGATTCCCCATTACCTCACCACCAACCAATCAGAAGAAGGTCCACGAGCTGACCACGCCCTGCTCCTTGGACACTGTAAGACTCCTCACTACCCCTCCAGGGGGGACACACAGTCTCGAGGGCAGTAGCCCGCTGTGGCCCCCCTTCCCCTGGCAAAGCAATAAAGCTATTTCTTTCCACTTCACCCCAAACTCGGTCTCCGAGATTTAACCCGGCACCGGTGCACAGAGGCCGGATTTCGGCAACACTCCTTCAAATGGGGTGAAAAAAGGAGGGCTACAGGCTAGAACTGTTTTCAGTCTGAAACTGAACCAGGGGCCGGATCACAAATTGCAGTGCGCAGACCACCAGCACCCCTCTCCCTCTGTGGGGCGGTCCCTGGGAGCGCACGACCGCTGGGTGACCTAGAGCTGGACCCCAGCTCCAGGCTTCCAGCCCCTCCCTGCCCCGCCCGTCCCAGGGATGCAGCTCTGCCCACTGTCCCCTCAGCCCAGCCCCCAGTGGGCAGGTGATGCCGAGACCACGGGGATGGGGACGGGACTGACCCCCAAAAAACCCCTACAGAAATTGCAGGCTCTGGCGGGCGGGCGGGCGTGGAGAGTTCCTGGTCCTACGGCGCCCAAGACAAGCCTCAAGTGTAAGTTCCTTCCTTCTGCCACCTGTCACCTCCCACCGCCACCTCCCCCCACCCCTCCCTGCACCGTCTGTCTCCGCCCCCCACTGACGAGGGGGTATGTGAACCAGCACCTTCTCCATGTTCGATTCCAACCAACGTTACCAGAAGAGCTTTGTATGTTTTTACATTTCTATAAAGGCGATACTTAAAATGTGGGGTGGGAGTGGGGACTTTATGTAAAAAAAATAGGCGTTCGCAAACAGGGGGCGAGGGAAGAAGATACATCCTTCCTACAGAATCTCACAGAACTGGTACCTCCGGGGAGCTGCCCCTCCGGTTAAAACCTCAGAGGTTTAGGAATTTCAAACGGAGTTTGATACGCAGGCCAAGAGGAAAATATTTGAATTTCAGCTTCTTCCTTCCCCAAACCTCTTCCCTATTCTCTGCCAGCATCTGGGAGTCATTTCTGAAGGTGGGATATCATTAAATGACCAAACACTTACTACAGTTTTTCTTTGTGGAATCTCTCATTCCACCTACAGGGTATTTTATTTATTACAGAGAATTTTATGATGATCTTCCGGAACTGGAATGCTTCTCTCCCTGTCCACCTAATACAAAGTCCAGTGATATCAAAAACCACCTAGGTTTCTTTTTAAAATTTTTTAGTTTTTAAATTTATTTCATTTTTTAATTAATTATATTGGGGTATAGTTGATTTACAATGTTGTGTTAGTTTCAGATGTACAGCATAGTGGTTCAGTTATACATATACATATGTTCATTCTATTTCAGATTCTTTTCCCACATAGGTTATTACAGAATATTGAGTAGAGTTCCCTGTGCTATATAGTATGTCCTTGTTGATTTTCTGTTTTATATATAGTAGCATGTGTATGTTAATCCCAAACTCCCAATTTATCCCTTACCCACCACGTTTCCCCTTTGGTAACCATAAGTTTGCAAAACTACCTAAGTTTCTAAGACTCAGAATCATCTTTGCTTTCTTCTTGGTTTCCCCTGGGGGGAGGCCTGGAGGACTTGGATATAAAACCTTGGTTCTTGTTACATAAACAGCTTTCATTCTGCTGTTGCCCTAATGGGACATCTTATTGGAATAGGAAAAATATACTTTGCTCAAATAACACCTAATGTCCTTTTTTTTTTAAAAAAAAAAATATTTATTTATTTATTTGGTTATGCTGGGTCTTAGTTGTGGCAGGAGGGCTCCTTAGTTGTGGCTCAAGGGCTCCTTAGTTGTGGCATGTGAACCCTTAGTTGTGGCATGCATGTGGGATCTAGTTCCCTGACCAGGGATTGAACCCAGGCCCCCTGCATTAGGAGCGTGGAGTCTTAACCACTGCGCCACCAGGGAAGTCCCCACACCTAATGTCCTTTAATGAAACTCCTAGTCACCGTTTGGTCCTTCTGTGTATAGTGCACATGGGTGAGGTTAATAAAATGTGACTAAGGAAAACCTGGCTAATGATGATAATGATAAAAACGACTAGAGATTCCATCACTGTGTATGTGCTTTATGCCAACTCTTATATATCATCCTGACAACAGCTTTCCCATAGAAATGTGTCACTACTCCTTTCCACATGGGAAGGGGTGAGGCGTAGGGTGACCGCCCTGCCCATGTTCCATAGCTAGTGATCTGTGGAGCCAAGATTTACACTCAGGCACCCCCGGCTCCAAATCTGCCTCTTCACTCATCTGTCACCAGTCATTTCTTATGCTTAGACCTTCAAGTTTAGGGACCTGGCTAGAAACTCTTAGTAAACAGTTAAGAAAAAAAAAAATCTTTATTACCATCATCACGTAATAACCAAGCCAAGGGTTGTCAGTGATCATTTTCCTCTACTTTAATACGCATATTAATCGCAAGCCTATTTTTGGGTAGATCCATGAGTCATAACTTGGAAAGAATCTGTTGGGAAGGATGCTCGAATCTCAGTGGTGGGGTTCATGGCAAAGGGAAGATGGAATTAGACATAAACAGAGCTGAAGGAGCCGATTTGCTTCTAGACACGATTCCAAAGCCAGCTGACCAAACCTGTAGTCAAAGGCGGTGGTGGCTCTATTTCATCTGGGTTTGTGCCCATATCTAAGGTCTGATCTGGAGGGACTCGAGCAACCATGTGGGTCTGAAGGCATTGCTCAGGGATGACGTGAGGAGTGTGAAAGGGTTCACAGTTGGGGCTGCGAGTTCTGCCAGGCTTGGGGGAGCGCCAGCCCCATGTTTTGAATTTGGGGTACTTGGGATGAGGGGGTCTCCGGCACACTGTAGGAATTCTAAATACCTACAGTCACTGTTAACTGGTGGGGGGCACTAAGCTGAGCTAAGTTCGCGACAGGGCTTCTATTCCAACTCACTGGAGGTAAATTGTAAGTGAGAGGGAAGCTCCTGTATCAGGGCTGAGCACATCAGCCGGAAAGGAGAGACGGCTGTGCAGGTCTGCAGGCGCGCGGGCGCTCGGGGTTCCTCCTTCCGGCCCAGGGCTGGCGCATATCAGCGAGACTCACGGTAGACACGCGCCCCGGTGCGGCCGGGGCTCCTCACCTGCGCCAGCGTCCGCCCGATGGCCTCGGGACAGGAAGGGCTGAGTCCGCACTGACGTCACTGCCGCAGCAGGATGACAGCCCCCAAGGGAGGGCCCGGAGGTGCACGCTCGGGACTTCGGAGCGACCTGGTGCGACGTCAGGTAAGCTAGCTCACCCGGCGAACCTCCGAGGGCTTCCCTCTGAACTGGAACAAATCTGAACACGGTAAGCTGGTCGCGCGAAGCTTGGGGAGCCGTCCAAACCCTATTGGAAACAATTGATCTGGTGTGTCTTCTGGTACAAAGTCAGAATTTTCTTTTTTTTTTTTTTCCAAGAGCTATTGGTATTCTGCTCGGTTTTTCCCTTTGAATTCGCTATACTCTCTGAGACTCCGAAGTAACAGTGAGTGTCTGTCTCTCTCATGAATTCTAAATGCTTCGTGGGTAACTTCCAGCCGTCTGTACAATCAAAATGTACCCAACTAAAGTCGTTAGAAAATACTAGAAAATGCTATTTTTATGTAGCACCTGGCGCTCTCTCTCTCGGTTTTTTTTTTTTTTTTTTTTTTTCATTCTTTTCTTTTGTTGGTAGGCTAGGTGGCTCTTGTCTGGGAGAGATACGTGATACTAGAAGCTACACTTGAGTATAACAGGAAGGCCCACACAATGTCCCGGCTGTAGGGACACACCGCAGCTGTGAGCACTTCTGTGATTCTGCAACACGTTTGGCGGGGGGAGGGGGTTGGAGGATGGTGAAACAGCCAAAAAGAATAGCCCAGGTGTGTGGTGTTGGGCAGAAGTGGACATTAATGGAAGCGAGGGCAGGTGTGTGATTTACTCACCTTCATCACCCAGTGCTGAGCCCAATGCCTAAAGGATCTCACTGATACTTTATTTAATGGATGAGTGAATTCGGGAACATAGGGTCACAGTTCCAGAATGTTTCTTGTGGTCTGGATGATCCTTCCAACTTGTCTGGGATCGGCCAGTTATTTCACAGTCTGGCCCTGGGGTGGCCTTGCCCTGCGTTGATTTGGGTGTTGAAAGAGCTGATCCTCCCTTAAGTGGGAGGTTCCACTGCAAGGCTGCAGGTGTTCTGTTGTTTTAGAGTGAAGATTGTTCTGTTTATCTATTATTGTATAACAAACTACCCCAAACCTACTGACTTAAAAGAGCCATTTTATTATATCTAAGGATTTTATGGGCCAGGAGTTTGGGCCTGGTCCAGCCTGGGGATTCTTGTGCTACAGGTGGCCCTGATGGGGGTTTCTTTTACATCTGGCAGAAGTGCTGGTCCGGAGGGTCCAGAGTAGCTTTCCTCACATGTCTGGTGCCTGTTCTGGGATGACTGGAGGGCAGGGCTCAGCTGCCACTGTGGGCTGGACACCTGCCTGTGGTCTCTGCAGCATGGTGGCCCCCGAGGGAGCAGGAAAGGGCCATCAGCTTTTAAGCCTGGGCATGGACACTAGCCATTTTATTTCTGCTCTCTTATATCAGTCAAGCAAGCCTAGAGCCCACCTAGATTCCAGGGGAGGGGACATCAATCCCACCTTTCCATGGGAGAAGTGTCCAAGAATTTGTGGCCATTTTATTTGATCACAAATAACCCCAAAATAAAAATATGTCAGAATTGCCAAAAGGTGGAAACCATCCAAATGCCCATCCGTGAATGAATGGATAAACAAAACGTGGTCTTTCCATACAATGGAATATTAATCAGCCATAAAAAGAAGGAAATTCTGACGATGCTACAACATGGATGAGCCTTGAAGAGGTTGTGCTAGGTGAACTAAGCCAGTCAGAAAAGGACGAATACTGTGGGATTCCTCTGATACAAGGTGCCCAGAATCGTCACATGCATAGAGACAGAAAGTAGAATGGTGGTAGCCAGGGGCTGCTGGAAGGGAGAAACGTGGGGAGGGATTATGGAAACGGGGACAGAGTTTCAGTTTGTGAAGAAGAAAAAGTTCTAGATGGTTAGTGGTGATGGCTACACAAGAGTGTGAATGTAATTAATGCCCCTGAACAGTATGCTTAAACGTGGTTAAGATGGTAAATTTTCTGTTTGTATATATTATCACAAAACTACAATTAAGTAAATTATATTAAAATAAGAAATACATGGCAGGTCTCTGAATTTGAGTGGTCTTTTGTATTTCCATTAGTGTCTGATTTTTCCAAAGGGCTAAGGGCCTCCATAATGTTTCCTTTTAGGGCTGTATCTCCTTAAACGCCTCCTGAGGCTTTGGTACCTAATCTGATCTCCTTTTCAATATGAGATGAACTAGACCCACTGAAATAAGTAGAAGCACAATGGTTCCACTCTTGGCACCAATTGGGATAAAACGATTAGGTGATTTGTGAGTGTCATTTAAAAATGAAGTCCATGGAGGACTTTCTTATCCCCAGGAAAATGTACTCCTAAATTATTAAGTGCTGTTTTGTTGCCTTAATAAAAAAAATAAAAGAGAGTTACTAAGAAGTGCTTTCACTGGCCTGTCACCATCTATCAGCAGAATCAACACATGAAGCCTCCTAAACCTTGTCAACTTGTATGCAGATTAATTCAATTTTACCCTGCGGTTGTAACTGCTCCCTGACAGGACAGACCTAGTGGGTTTAAAGGAAGCAGTAGTAGCTATCTATCTTTTTTTTTTTTTATGACTCGAAAATTCTACTACTACATGTATACTGAACAATAATTTATACACATACCACCAAAGCTCAAGTTCTAGAATTTATATACCAGTGCTATTCTCAACAGACACAAACTAAAAATCACTCATATTGTAATACACATTGGAATAAATTAATTAGTAGTTAAATGTTTACACTATGGAATCCTATGCAACAGGTTCAATACATGATCACAACAACAGGCAGCCATATAGGTATATTCACAAACAACATAAGGAATAAAAGAGCCCTATCCAAAAGTGGTTATACTGTGTCATAACATTTATATAAAATACAAAATACAGGTAAAGTGATCTTTTTGTTACATACCAGAACAAGAGTAAACCTTAAGGGGAGTCACTGGAATGGGACCAGGGGGCCTCTGAGTGTCTGGCAATTTTCTGTGTCTTTATCTAGAAGCTAGGTATAGAGTGTATTCAGATTCTGAATTTTGTAGCAATCTATCTTGAATGTAGATCTTCTGTTGTCTTTTTTCCTCTAGTGACATATTGTTTATTGCCCTGTATTCTCCTATAATGTTTGTATTGATAATTTTGTGAAAAATTTAAGTATAAAATATATTTGAAAAAATACACAGTTCAATGTTTTTTCATAAGGTGAATAGACTCATGGAAACTGCAACTAGACCCAGAAAAAGAACACGCCAGAACCCCAGAAGCTCTCTTGAGCCACTTATTGTCAACAGCTACCTTCCCCAAGGGTAACCTTGCTCTTGCCTTCTAATACTTCCCATACGGTTTCCTCGCTTTTGAACTTTTTATAAGTGGAATCATACAGTAGTTACTCTTTTTGTATTGGCTTCTTTTCAGTCCGATTTATGTTTGGGAGATTCACCCATGTGTAGCTTGTGGTTGTAGATCATTTTATTCTCATTGAAATACACTACAATTTATGTCTCCATTCTGCTATTGGGCGTTTGGGTTATTTTTGATTAATATGAAAAGTGCTGCTATCAACTTTCTTATACAAATCTTTTGATACAGATGTGCCTGCCTATCTGTTGGATTTATATAGAGATGCTGAATGACTAAGGTGCAGAATATGCAAATATACGACTTTACTTCTACATACCAAATAGTTCCCTAAAAGGAGTCAGATCAATTTATATTCCCACCACTGTGTAAGAGTTCCCTTTGCCCTACATGCTCCCCAGACCTGGAACTATCAGCCTTTTTCATTTTAACCATGCTGGTGACAGGTTGTGGAATCACACTGTGCTATTTACTTGCCAATTAGGTAACTACTTTTGTATCATGCCTGTTAAAGTAATTTGTCCATTTTCCCCCCTATTGGGTTGTCTGTCTTTTCTTTACCAATTCACAGACATTTTAAAAATATCTTCTGGATGTGAATACTTCTATTGAATATATTTATTGCAAATATATTCTCCCATCCAGGGACTTGGCTTTTCACTCCCTTAATGGTGTCTTTGAGGAACAGAAATTTTTAATTTTAGCATATAGTGATACAACATAGTTTTTCAATGTTTTCTTTTTGCATAGCACTTTTAAAAAATGTGTATGTATCTTATTTCATATATTTCCCTACCTCAAGGGCAAGAAGAGAGTGTCCTTTGTTTTTTAAAGCATGTTTATTGTCTTATTTCTTACTTTTAGACCTGCAGTATTAGGATGTGTGATAGTTAATTTGTTCTTGGATGAGATGAACATTTAAATCAGTGAACTTTGATTAAGCAGATTGCCAGCCAACCTGTGGGTAGGCCTCATCCAATCAGTTGAAGGTCCAAATAGGACAAAAAGATTAACTTCCTCAAGCCAAAGAGAATCCTCCAGCAGATGCCCTCAGGGTTCACCTGTACCATTGGCTTTCCTGGATCTCCAGTCACGTCAGATTTTGGATTTGCTAGCCTTCCTAATCACATGAGCCAATTCCTTGTAATAAACGTCTTTCTGTATATATGGAAACACACCCTATTGGTTCTGTTTCTCTGGAGAACCCTGACTAATACATTGTGTGAGATAGAGGTCAAGATACATTGTTCGGTGCCCTGAAGCACCTGAATTTAACCCCAGGGCTCCATGGCAACCCAGTTTAATACAGTTGCTTCAGAACTCATATCTAAAGTGTTCTGTAGATGTATTATTTATTGCCTGCTTCTAGCTGCCCATTTTTCCTTATAGACAACTTGGAGTCTCTGGAACAGAGGAATGGGCCTTGGAATGGGAGAGACTGGCCTGTCCACCAGACACAGGACAAAGGGTGTTGATGTTGAGGTCTGAGGAAGGACGCCCTGTGGGGAAGCACAGTCAGGCCCGTCAAGTGGGGGAGAGGTGAGAGTGGGTGAGATGTGCTGGAGGAGAATCTCGGAAACAGACCCTGGGCTTGGTGACAAGGGGAGGGGCTCTGGGGGAGGGTTTCGGCCCAGCCAGTGGGCGGGGCTGTGGCCAGTTCCCTGGGACCCAGCTACACCCTCTGACTCTGAATCTTACTGGGTAATTCAGACTCCATGTTAGTCTGTGTTCACTGTGGTGTAGAGAAGAGAATTCCAGGGAAGTAGATGGTTGTCTCTGAGATGTAACCTTAGTCAAGCAGTACTCAGCTGAAGAAGAGATAGAGGGGGAGTTCTTCAGAGCCCCTTGGACTCCTGGATATTTAATTATGTACAAACCTGCCCTTTAGGACCTGCAGGCACCTCAGGGAAAACTATTCTATCAGGTAATGAATTTCTATTGTTCTTTATCTTACCCCTGAGTTATTGCGTTGGGTCTCCAGTTGATTACATGAATCCTATGGGCTCTTCTGGATCTACTGACTGTAAGGTTTGAGGAATAGTATTTGCGTGCTATGCACCATCGCATTTTTGGATCTATAATAGGTATTGAAATTCTGGAGAGTGTTTCTTTTAGGTTTAATTCAGCCAAGGAGTATAAATTAGTATTATACAAGGCTCTGATGAAATTACCCATTGATGGCAAGTTATGAGGTACACTCTTGAATTAGATATAATTCCTATAGGTACTTGATTCCTTTAAAGGCAAGGATTCTGCAGGATTAAAATGTTAATCAAGTATTCTTTTAAGAAATCCTCTCCCTCCCCCTGTTTTTTTTGGTCTAAGTAACCCTGTGTTGATTAAGATGATGATAAAGCCTTTCTAATTATATTATTTAAGATGAGGTTTAATGTATGATGTATATTCAGCCAGACTTAGGAAAGGCGTATTTATTTTTGGTTATATACAAAAGATACTCAATATGTATTTGTTAACTAAATGAGTAAAAAATCACAAATATTATTTTTTAAAAAAAATATTTCAACTCTGCATTTCCCCCTAAGCGTTAAGCCCTGAAAAAATGATGCCTTTTGTCAATGCCTAGTTATTCATGCTGTGTTCCATCACTATTATAATCAATTCATGATTTTTTAAGACAATTAAGCTGCTCACACTAATGAAAATTTAGTTACTGTAGCTACCGTAGTGCAAAAGACAAAACCAAACCAAACCAGCAAACAGAAAAATCTTTCTCTGCTGTGAAGACAAAAAAATGTCAACACTGGAAAATCCTTGAGGCATTGAAGTTCTCTGTAAAATGATCTACGGTCGTGATTACAGAGGTCCTTTTCCCCTGGCCTCTCGTCCTCAGAAGGACTATCAGATTGCCTTTTCCAGGACACGCTGCTCCTCTGCATCGTTTGCTGTGGACACGACCAAAAGGGCAGCAGAATCCGTGCTGAGTGAGCTCTCCACTTATGTGGAGTCAAGTAGCAGGTCTGAGAATATCATTTGATGTGGATAGAAAGTGTGAACACAACAGGGAAATTATATACACCAGTGGAGAAATTCGCTCCTAGGAATTTCGTCTTTATTTTGGCATCTCTTAGTGGGTCATCCTGTTTCATGCAAGGCAAGGTATCTGAAAAGAAAACACGGCATGGCCGAGGTTAGACACTGAGGTGGGGCCGTCGTTAGGGCAAAAGCCGATCTGGGACTGACTCAGGTCAGGAGACAAGATATCCAAGACACATACAGTCTGTACAAAGATGTTAGGTTGAGTAACAGTCTAAGATTGAGGTCCTCAGGGGTTGCCAAGGACACACAAAGCAAAGGAATCTAGAGAGTGTGTGTGGTAGAGTGTATTAGTCAGGGTTCTCCAGAGACACAGAACCAATAGGATGTATATATACAGAGAGAAATAGGTTTATTATAAGGAATTGGCTGACAAGTGCAAACCTGCAGGTGGGCCGGCAACCTGGAGACCCAGAAAGAGCCTATGTCCCAGTCCAAGTCTGAACCCTGTCTGCTGGAGAATTCTCTCCTACTCAGGGGAGGGTTGGTCTTTTGCTCTGATCAGGCCTTCAAGTGATTGGAGGAGGCCCACCCACATGATGGAGGGCCTTCTGATTTACTCAATGTCCACTGACTTAAATGGTAATCTCATCCAAAGCACCTTCACAGGAACACCCAGAATACCGTTTGGCAAACGATCTGGGCACCATGACCCAGCCAATTAACACAAATTAACCGTCCTGTAGATCCAGATAATACACATTTGGAAGAGGGAGCCCTTCCTCCATGGGTCTGCTTCATCTGCCTTTAAAGCTACAGCAAAGTGAGGCTGCTTTCAGACAGGATCGTCTCCTGACTCGTGTGCCGTATGTCGCACCAGGAATACAAATGTCTGGGGAAGGTGGAGAAAGAGAATCACTCTTCTGTGACGGCGGGGAGGCAGAGAGCCTTTCCAGATCGGCTGCGTTAAAATTGGAGGGTGGTTCCAGGGGGCACATGGACCCCACCCCCCTTTGTTGAAGGGGAGAATCTGAGAGAAAGACCCTCTGATCCTTTTTGTCTGCGGAGTGGGCTTTGCAATGTAAACTATTAGGAAAGAAATAATGAGGAGAGTGAAAAGCTTTAGTGATCAATATTGAGAATGCAAATATCTACCCTGGGAAGTCACATCTGATGAGGTTCTCGACCTGGATAAACTCTTAACGCTGCTGTTTGCATCTCACAGCAGACATGCTTAGGTGTTGCAGCCTCCGTGTCTCCCCAGGCTGTGCATGTTCTCCGGGAACGGGACCCTCTAGCTCTGTGGGGGAGAGAGAACAGCAGGGCTTGCCCCATGCCTCTCAGGCTGACCCAATGCAGGGGCCGCTTACATCAGAGGGAAGGCAACTTGCAGGGATGTGGGCG
Organism: Balaenoptera borealis; assembly: GCF_965194805.1. NCBI lineage: Eukaryota > Metazoa > Chordata > Mammalia > Artiodactyla > Balaenopteridae > Balaenoptera > Balaenoptera borealis. The sequence goes on along the minus strand of NC_138880.1, from coordinate 30,774,068 downwards.
TGGAGGAAGATCAGACACCAGCACTTAGCGCTTCCCCTTCCTCTTAGCTGCATACCCGCTCCACGGCCCCCTGTAGGGGGATTCATTTCAACCTCAGTGGCCGCTCCCTTCTGGAAGCACTCATGTTTGCACAGGACAGAGCAAATAGAAATGGCTGTTAAGATATTGATAGGCATATCCAGATATCTTTATTTTTTTTTAAACATCTTTATTGGAGTATAATTGCTTTACAATGGTGTGTTCGTTTCTGCTGTATAACAAAGTGAATCAGCTATATGTATACATATATCCCCATATCCCCTCCCTCTTAAGTCTCCCTCCCACCCTCCCTATCCCACCCCTCTAGGTGGTCACAAAGAACTGAGCTGATCTCCCTGTGCTATGCAGCTGCTTCCCACTTGCTATCTATTTTACATTTGGTAGTGTATATATGTCCATGCCACTCTCTCACTTTGTCCCAGCTTACCCCTCCCCATCTCTGTGTCATCAAGTCCATTCTCTATGTCTGCGTCTTTATTCCTGTCCTGCCCCTAGGTTCTTCAGAGCCATTTTTTTTTTTAGATTCCATATATATGTGTTAGCATATGGTACTTGTTTTTCTCTTTCTGACTTACTTCACTCTGTATGACAGACTCTAGGTCCATCCACCTCACTACAAATAACTCAATTTCGTTTCTTATTATGGCTGAGTAATATTTCATTGTATATATGTGCCACATCTTCTTTATCCATTCATCTGTCGATGGACACTTAGGTTGCTTCCATGTCCTGGCTAGCTATTGTAAATAGTGCTGCAATCAACGTTGTGGTACATGCTTCTTTTTGAATGATGGTTTTCTCAGGGTATATGCCCAGTAGTGGGATTGCTGGGTCGTATGGTAGTTCTATTTTTAGTTTTTTAAGGAACCTCCATACTGTTCTCCATAGAGGCTGTATCAATTTACATTCCCACCAACAGTGCAGGAGGGTTCCCTTTTCTCCACACCCTCTCCAGCATTTATTGTTTGTAGATTTTTTGATGATGACCATTCTGATCTGTGTGAGGTGATACGTCATTGTGGTTTTGATTTGCATTTCTCTAATGATTAGTGATGTTGAGCATCCTTTCATGTGTTGGTTGGCAATCTGTATGTCTTCTTTGGAGAAATGTCTATTTAGCTCTCTGGCCCATTTTTGAATTGGGTTGTTTCTTTTTTTGATATTGAACTACATGAGCTGCTTGTATATTTTGGAGATTAATCCTTTGTCAGTTGCTTCATTTGCAAATATTTTCTCCCATTCTGAGGGTTGTCTTTTCATCCTATTTATGGCTTCCTTTGCTGTGCAAAAGCTTTTAAGTTTCATTAGGCCCCATTTGTTTATTTTTGTTTTTATTTCCATTTCCCTAGGAGGAGTGTCAAAAAGGATCTTGCTGTGATTTATGTCAAAGAGTGCTCTTCCTATGATTTCCTCTAAGAGTTTTATAGTGTCTGGCCTTACATTTAGCTCTTTAATACATTTTGAGTTTACTTTTAGGTATGGTGTTAGGAAGTGTTCTACTTTCATTCTTTTACATGTAGCTGTCCAGTTTTCCCAGGACCACTTATTGAAGAGGATGTCTTTTCTCCATTGTATATTCTTGCCTCCTTTATCAAAGATAAGGTGACCATATGTGCATGGGTTTGCCTCTGGGCTTTCTATCCTCTTCCATTGATCTATATTTCTGTTTTTGTGCCAGTACCATACTGTCTTGATTACTGTAGCTTTGTAGTATAGTCTGAAGTCAGGGAGCCTGATTCCTCCAGCTCCGTTTTTCTTTCTCAAGATTACTTTGGCTATTTGGGGTCCTTTCTGTTTCCATATAAATTGTGCAATTTTTTGTTCTAGTTCTGTGAAAAATGCCATTGGTAATTTGATAGGGATTGCATTGAATCTGTAGATTGCTTTGGGTAGTATAGTCATTTTCACAATGTTGATTCTTCCAATCCAAGAACATGGTATATCTCTCCATCTGTTTGTATCATCTTTAATTTCTTTCATCAGTATCTTCTAGTTTTCTGCATACAGGTCTTTTGTCTCCCTAGGTAGGTTTATTCCCAGGTATTTTATTCTTTTTGTTGCAATGGTTAATGGGAGTGTTTCCTTAAATTCTCTTTCAGATTTTTCATCATTAGTGTATAGGAATGCAATAGATTTCTGTACATTGATTCTGTATCCTGCTACTTTACCAGAATCATTGATTAGCTTTAGTAGTTTTCTGGTAGCATCTTTAGGATTCTCTATGTATAGTATCATGTCATCTGTAAACAGTGACAGCTTTACTTCTTCTTGTCCGATTTGGATTCCTTTTATTTCTTTTTCTTCTCTGATTGCTGTGGCTAACACTTCCAAAACTATGTTGAATGACAGTGGTGAGAGTGGGCATCCTTGTCTTGTTCCTGATTTTAGAGGAAATGGTTTCAGTTTTTCAACATTGAGATTGATGTTGCCTGTGGGTTTGTTGTATATGGCCTTTATTATGTTGAGATAAGTTCCCTCTAGGCCTACTTTCTGGAGAGTTTTTATCATAAATGGGTATTGAATTTTGTCAAAAAGCTTTCTCTGCATCTATTGAGATGATCATATGTTATTTATTCTTCACTTTGTTAGTATGGTGTATCACATTGATTGATTTGCATATATTGCAGAATACTTGCATTCCTGGGATAAACCCCACTTGACCCTGGTGTATGATCCTTTTAATGTGCTGTTAGGTTCTGTTTGCTAGTATTTTGTTAAGGATTTTTGCATGTATGTTCATCAGTGATATTGGCCAGTAGTTTTCTTTTTTTGTGACATCTTTGTCTGGTTTTGCTATCAGGGTGATGGTGGCCTCATAGAGTGAGTTTGGGAGTGTTCCTCTCTCTGCTATATTTTGGAAGAGTTTGAGAAGGATAGGTGTTAGCTCTTCTCAAAATGTTTGATAGAATTCACCTGTGAAGCCAGCTGGTCCTGGGCTTTTATTTTTTGGAAGATTTTTAATCACAGTTTCAATTTCAGTGCTTGTGACTGGTCTGTTTATATTTGTTATTTCTTCCTGGTTCAGTCTCAGAAGGTTGTGCTTTTCTAAGAATTTGTCCATTTTTTCCAGGTTGTCCATTTTATTGGTATACAGTTGCTTGTAGTAATCCCTCATGATTCTTTGTTTTTCTGTAGTGTCAGTTGTCACTTCTCCTTTTTCATTTTTAATTCTGTTGATTTGAGTCTTCTCCCTTTTTTTCTTGATGAGTCTGATGAATGGTTTATTAATTTTCTTTATCTTCTCAAAGAACCAGCTTTTAGTTTTATTGATCTTTGCTCTTGTTTCCTTCATTTCTTTTTCATTTATTTCTGATCTGATCTTTATGATTTCTTTCCTTCTGCTAACTTTGGGGGGTTTTTTTGCTCTTCTTCCTCTAATTGCTTTAGGTGCAAGGTTACGTTGTTTATTTGAGATGTTTCTTGTTTCTTGAAGTAGGATTGTATTGCTATAAAATTCCTTCTTAGAACTGCTTTTGCTGCATCCCATAGGTTTTGGGTCATTGTGTTTTCATTGTCATTTGTTTCTAGGTATTTTTTGATTTCCTCTTTGATTTCTTCAGTGATCTCTTGGTTATTTAGTAACATATTGTTTAGCCTCCAGTGTTTGTATTTTTTACAGATTTTTTCCTGTAATTGATATCTAGTCTCATAGTGTTGTAGTTGGAAAAGATACTTGATACGATTTCAGTTTTCTTAAATTTACCAAGGTTTGATTTGTAACCCAAGATATGATCTATCCTGGAGAATGTTCCATGAGCACTTGAGAAGAAAGTGTATTCTGTTGTTTCTGGGTGGAATGTCCTATAAATATCAATTAAATCCATCTTGTTTAATGTTTCATTTAAAGCTTGTGTTTCTTTATTTATTTTCATTTTGGATGATCGGTCCATTGGTGAAAGTGGGGTGTTAAAGTCCCCTACTATGATTGTATTACTGTCGATTTCCCCACTTATGGCTGTTAGCATTTGCCTTATGTATTCAGGTGCTCCTATGTTGGGTGCGTAAATATTTACAATTGTTATATCTTCTGCTTGGATTGATCCCTTGATCATTGTGTAGTGTCATACTTTGTCTCTTGTAATAGTCTTTATTTTAAAGTCTGTTTTGTCTGATATGAGAATTGCTACTCCAGCTTTCTTTTGATTTCGATTTGCAGGGAATATCTTTTTCCATTCCCTCATTTTCAGTCTGTCTGTGTCCCTAGGTCTGAAGTGGGTCTCTTGTGACAGCATATATATGGGTCTTGTTTTTGTATCCATTCAGCCAGTCAATGTCTTTTGGTTGGAGCATTTAATCCATTTACATTTAAGGTAATTATCAATATGTATGTTCCTCTGACCATTTTCTTAATTGTTCTGGGTTTGTTTTTGTAGGTCTTTTCCTTTTGTTGTGTTTCCTGCCTAGAGAAGTTCCTTTAGCATTTGTTGTAAAGCTGGTTTGGCGGTACTGATTTCTCTTAACTTTTGCTTGTCTGTAAAGGTGTTAATTTCTCCTTCGAATCTGAATGAGATCCTTGCTGAGTAGAGTAATCTTGCTTGTAGGTTTTTCCCTTTAATCACTTTAAATATGTCCTGCCACTCCCTTCTGGCTTGCAGAGTTTCTGCTGAAAGATCAGCTCTTAACCTTATGGGGATTCCCTTGTATGTTATTTGTTGCTTTTCCCTTACTGCTTTTAATATTTTTTCTTTGTATTTAATTTTTGAAAGTTTGATTATCATGTGTTGGCATGTTCTCCTTGAATTTATCCTGTATGGGACTCTCTGTGCTTCCTGGACTTGATTGACTATTTCCTTTCCCATGTTTGGGAAGTTTTCAACTGTAACTTCTTCAAATATTTTCTCAGACCTTTTCTTTTTCTCTTCCTCTTCTGGGACCCCTATAATTCGAATGTTGGTGTGTTTAATTTTGTCCCTGAAGTCTCTGAGACTGTCCTCAATTCTTTTTATTCTTTTTTCTTTATGCTACTCTGTGGTAGTTATTTCCACTATTTTATCTTCCAATCACTTATCTGTTCTTCTGCCTCAGTTATTCTGCTATTGATTACTTCTAGAGAATTTTTAACTTCATTTATTGTGTTGTTCACCATTTATTGTTTGCTCTTTAGTTTTTCTGGGTCCTTGTTAAACGATTCTTGTATTTTCTCCATTCTATTTCCAAGATTTTGGATCATCTTTACTATCATTACTCTGAATTCTTTTTCAGATAGACTGCCTATTTCCTCTTCATTTGTTTGGTCTGGTGGGTTTTTACCTTGCTCCTTCATCTGTTGTGTGTTTCTCTGTCTTCTCATTTTGCTTAACTTACTGTGTTTGGGGTCTCCTTTTCTCAGGCTGTAGGTTTGTAGTTCCTGTTGTTTTTGGTGTCTGCCCCCAGTGGGTAAGGTTTGTTCAGTGGCTTGTGTAGGCTTCTGGGTAGAAGGGACTGGTGCCTGTGTTCTGGTGGATGGGGCTGGATCTTGTCTTTCTGGTGGGCAGGACCACGTCCAGTGGTGTGTTTTGGGGTGTCTGTTAACTTATTATGATTTTAGGCAGCCTCTGTGCTAATGGGTGGGGTTGTGTTCCTGTCTTGCTAGTTTTTTGGCATGGGACATCCAGCGCTGGAGCTTGCTGGCCATTGGGTGGAGTGGGTCTTAGTGTTGAGACGGAGATCTCTGGGAGAGCTCTCACTGATTGATATTACGTGGGGCTGGGAGGTTTCTGGTGCTCCAGTGTCCTGAAATCAGCCCTCCCACCTCAGAGGCTCAGGCCTGACACCAGGCCAGAGCACCAAGACCCTGTCAGCCACACAGCTCAGAAGAAAAGGGAGAAAAAAGGAAAGAGAAAAAGAAAATAAAATAATTAAAATTAAAAACTTTTTAAAATTATTAAAATAAAAAAAATTAAAAGTAATTTAAAAAAAGAAGACAGCAAGCAAACTAATAAACAAATCCACCAGTGATAACAAGCGCTAAAATGTATATTAAGATAAACATAAAAATCAGAAACAAGTCAGTCGCAGACAGCAAACCCCATGTCTGTAGTTGCTCCTGAAGTCCACTGCCTCAATTTGGGGATGATTCGTTGTCTACTCAGGCATTCCACAGATACAGGGTACCTCAAGTTGATTGTGGGGATTTAATCCGCTGCTCCCAAGCCTGCATAGAGAGATTTCCCTTTCTGTTCTTTGTTCGCACAGCTCCTGGGGTTCAGCTTTGGATTTGGCCCCGCCTCTGCGTGTAGGTCGTCTGAGGGTGTCTGTTCCTCACCCAGACAGGACGGGGTTAAAGGAGCGGCTGATTAGGGGGCTCTGGCTCAGTCAGGCCGGGGGGAGGGAGCGGTACGGAATGCAGGGCAAGCCTGCAGCTCAGAGGCGTCGTGACGTTGCACCAGCCTGAGGCGCGCCGTGCGTTCTCCCAGGGAAGTTGTCCCCGGATCACGGGACCCTGGCCGTGGCGGGCTGCACAGGCTCCCGGGAGGGGCGGTGTGGAGACTGACCTGTGCTTGCACACAGGCTTCTTGGTGGTGGCAGCAGTAGCCTTAGCATCTCATGCCCGTCCCTGGTGTCCGCGCTGATAGCCGTGGCTCGTGCCCGTCTCTAGAACTCGTTTAGGCGGCGCTCTGCATCCCCTCTCCTCGCGCACCCCGCAACAATGGTCTCTTGCCTCTTAGGCAGGTCCAGACTTTTTCCTGGACTCCCCCCCAGCTACCTGTGGTGCACTAGCCCCCTTCAGGCTGTGTTCACGCAGCCAACCCCAGTCCTCTCCCTGGGATCTGACTGAAGCCCGAGCCTCAGCTCCCAGCCCCCGCCCACCCTGGCAGGTGAGCAGACAAGCCTTTCAGGCTGTTGAGTGCTGGTCAGCACCCATTCTCTGTGCGGGAATCTCTCTGCTTTGCCCTCCGCACCACTGTTGCTGCGCTCTCCTCCATGGCTCTGAAGCTTCTCCCCTCTGCCACCATCCGTCTCTGCCCACAAAGGGGCTTCCTAGTGTGTGGAAACTTCCTCCTTCACAGCTCCCTCCCAGAAGTGCAGGTCCCGTCCCTATTCTTTTGTCTCTGTTTTTCCTTTTTTCTTTTACCCTACCCAGGTACGTGGGGCGTTTCTTGCCTTTTGGGAAGTCTGAGGTCTTCTGCAAGCATTCAGTCGGTGTTCTGTAGGAGTTGTTCCACATGGAGTTATATTTCTGATGTATTTGTGGGGAGCAAGGTGATCTCCACGTCTTACTCCTCTGCCATCTTCTGGAGTACTCGATATTTCTTCTTAAAATCTTTAGTCTATGAAGATACTGTGGAGTCTGTGAGAGAAGAGAAGTGTGCTGAGGTGCAGTGTTTGAGTAATGGAAAGCTGAAAATGGACTGGAGAACTGCCTCACCTCATATTAATGATCAAACACTGGAAAATGTGGGACTGTCTTGGGAACTGGTCACCAGTGGGATATCTCCCTACATTTCATGCTGGGAAACTTCATGAGGAGGAGAAGACACAAAACCCTGAAAACTGCTGGTGGAAAAACAGTGACCAATCTCTTGGTCAAATCCTCTCTTTTCCCTTTATATATGAAATCTTGGCAATCACCTTTATTACATGCTCCTTGTTTCTTTGGTTCTGGTTCTTTATGTGAATTTCTCTTCTATTTCCTTATGGAACAGGTCTTTTAAAAATACTACCATTGTATCCGTGTCTCGGGCGTAAACGTTTGCAGACTAGCCTTACATCTGAATGACCACTAAATATTTAAAACCAGCATTCCCAGATATCTTTTTATAATCGTTTAATTTTCTGACTGTGAAAGAAATCATGTTCTTGGAGAATGCATGGAAGAAACAGAAAATAGTAAAGGAAAAAAATAAAACCCACCCAACATTAAACAATCACACTAATATTGAGTGTTTATCATGTGCCAGGTACTATGCTCCAAATAATTGCTAATAGGATACATACATTACATATGTTCCATGAAGATGAATCTCCATACCATTTTCTTGCTCTCTTTTCTAATATATATATATATATATATATATGTATATTTCTTTTACATGCTTATCCACGCCACAGATATATATATACAGTCATATATATATAGTTATATGTATATATAGCTAAAATGGGTCTGTGCATGCACATACATTTTTAATTCAAAATTGAGGAATCATTTGTATGCCTCTACTTCTCCCTAAAAATGACTTGTGTGTACTTCTCCACATTATTAATATGTAGTCCTATCATTTATTTAATTCTTCTTATATTATTTTTGAATATTTAGGTTGATTTTAATTTTTTGCTAATATAAGAAATGTTGTGATGGTCATTCTGGCATATGCATCTTTGCTTATTTTCTTAGGACCTGTTCTCAGACATTTGACAGCCAGGGTCAAGATCATGAATGTTGCTAACAGTTTTGTAGCCTCGTGTCAAGTTGCTTCTTTGGAAATGTCCACCCGTTTAGAACCCCTCAGGCAGCGTGTGACATAGTTAATTTCCTACTCACTTATCAATACTAAATGCTATTAAAAATATGGAATGGACAAATGAACTCTTTTTAATTAACGTTTTTTGATGACATGAGAGATCACAGTAACTGTCTGGACACTGAGACGTTCTTGGCCTAGGCTCTCTGGAGGGGGCACCCTGAGTGCCAGGCCATGTCAGGGGTAGGCATATACATTTTGGAGAGGTGTGTTCCCAGATCTCGTGGAGGGAGACAGTGGAAAGAGGTGGGGGAGTAAACTAAGCAGAAGCTTTGAGTAGGCGAGACAGGCCGACCAGTGGAGGACAGGGGCAGGGTGGCCAGGTGCTATGGAGAGCGACCCCTGTCTGCTAGGTACTGTCTATCGGCTCTGAGGTCCAGGGCTGCATTTGGATTCCAGCCCTGCAGTTGGTGCCTGTTGGACGTTGGCAAGGTTACTTAGCATTCCTGTGCTTCAGTTGATCACCTAAAAGTGGGCATGACAGGCATCTGCACTTCCTAGAGTTTTGGAGAAGATCCAGTGATTGATGCACTGGACTTGGAAACCTTTTTTTTTTAATTGAATTTTTAATACACTCACTTCAATCTGCTCGTTTTAACACTTACATTTTTTTTTTAATTTATTTATTTATTTTTGTCTGCGTTGGGTCTTTGTTGCTGCACTGCAGGCTTTCTCTAGTTGCGGCGAGCGGGGGCTACTCTTTGTTGCGGTGCGTGGACTTCTCATTGTGGTGGCTTCTCTTGTTGCGGAGCACGGGCTCTAGGCGCACGGGCTTCAGTAGTTGTGGCTCGAGGGCTTAGTTGTTCCGTGGCATGTGGGATCTTCCCCGGGCCAGGGATTGAAGCCGTGTCCCCTGCATTGACAGGCAGATTCTTTACCACTGCACCACCAGGGAAACCTTAAGAATGGAGACTCGTGTCTGGCTCCTGGCAAACACTCAGGCACTGTGACCTGCTCTTCCACGCCCTCGGGCATGCACTTCTAGGGCTAGGTTCCTGAACAGATCGTGCTGTGTTGGACACCATGCTCTTCTAAAGAGCATCTATCTGGTGTATGTCTAGACTTGAGTTGGTTTGCAATTTCCATGTACCATCCTCATGTGGATCTTCTTATCTCATCTCCCTCTCCCCTCCTTTTCCTCTCTTCACCCTCCCTCCCTTCCTTCCGTACACATTTCCTGAGAACTTACTTGTGCCAGGAGCTGCCTTAGGCCTATGGAGTGGAGTCTTAGTCCTTTCCAGCTGCTACAACAAAAATACCACAGACTGCGTGGCTTAGAAGCAACATACATTTATTTCTCATATTCTGGAGGCCGGAAGTCCAAGATCACGGCGCCAGCAGATTTGGTGTCGAGAAGACTCTTCTTCCTCGTATATGGCATCTTCTTGATGCCACCACGCCCAGTACAAATGAGGAGCTAGCTCTTTGGGGTCCCTGTTACCGGGCGCTAATCCCAATTATGAAGACTCCACCCTCATGACCTCATCACCCCCCAAAGGCCTCACGTCCTGGCACCATCACCTTGGTGGTTAGGATTTAACTATAAATTCTGGGGGTACAGAAACATTCATTCCATAGCAAGCGGTGAACAAATCACACAAAAGTCCCTGCTCTCATGGATCCTAAAATCTAATGCACATGTCTTGTATGTACTTGCTCCATGCTTTTCTGTTTTGATTCTGTGTCTTTATTCATGTTCTCCGTAGAATGTTCTTTTCTCTCATTTTTCAATAATTAAAGCTGCTATTCTCTAACAATCAGCTCTAATTCTACTTTCTCCCAATCATCCTTGACTCCTCCAACTGGAGTTCTAAGTCCCCTGTCTGTTGGGCACGTGGTTCACAGCAATGCTTTTCTTGCATGTTTCTCTTCTTCTTCACCCTGCTGCTGGCACTTAGCAGTATCTACCTCGCATTCTGGTTAGTTATGTTTGTGACCCTTCTGTCCAATGAAACTTAAAGTTCTTTGCACCTAATGTTCAGGACTTATCTATCTTTGTCTCTCTTGTGTTACCAAGCACAGGGCCATGTGCATAACTGATGATTAAAACATGTTTTTGAAGAAAATAAGTGAAGGATGGGGCTGGCCATGATTAATGTCACTTTTTTCTTTAAATTTTTTTAATTGAAGTATAGTTGATTTACAATATTGTATAAGTTTCAGGTGTACAACACAGCGATTCAGTTATACACACACACACACACACACACATACACACACACACACATATATATATTTTTTTCAGGTTCGTTTCCCTTATAGGTTATTACATAATATTGAGTACAGTTCCCTGTGCTATATAGTAGGTTCTTCTTGGGTATCTATTTTATACAAAGTAGTGTGTATATGTTAGTCCCAGCTTCCAAATTTATCCTTCTCCCCCAACCCCCATTTCTCCTTTGGTAACCATAAGTTTGTTTTCTGTGTCTGTGAGTCTCTTTCTGTTTTAGAAAAAAGTTCATTTGTGTCTCTTTTTTTTTTTTTAAGATTCTGCATATAAGTGATATCATATGATATTTGTCTTTCTCTGTCTGACTTACTTCATTTAGTATGATAGTCTCTAGGTCTATCCATGTTGCTGCAAATGACATTATTTCATTCTTTTTTATGGCTGAGTAACATTCCATTGCGGACATGTACCACATTTCTTTATCCAGTCATCCATCAATGGACAGTGTCATTTCATGTGGGCATGTATCAGGCACTAAGAAAGAGTACTGCCCATAGTACAAATGGGTGTGAGTCCTCCCCACTGAGGCCTGGAGACAGGCCAGTGCCACAGCTCCTGCAGGTGGTGTCCAGGACTCTTCACATCTAATGGCATTTCAGGCATCGAGGGTGGAATGTGAAATTTGATTGCCCCAAGCACCTTTTCTGAAGAGCTCCTGTCCAGCCCAACTTCCCTGGACCCGCAAATGCTGTGTTAATTTCCAATTGCTGTTGTAACAAATTACCACAAACTTAGTGGCTTAAAATAACACAAATTTAGTATCTTAGAGTTCTGGAGGTCAGAGTCCAAAAAGGGTTTCACCAGGCTCAAGTCAAGGAGATGGCAGGGCTGCAGTCCTCCTGGGAGGAGTTTCAGGGGAGAAAGTGCTTCCTGCCTTTTCCAGCTTCTGGAGGAACCCACATTTCTCATCTTTTGTCCCCTTCCTTGTATCACCCCAACACCTTCTCTGTCATCACATCTCCTTCTCTGACTCTGAGGACCCCTGTCATTACATTGGGCCCACCCAGAGGATCTTTCCATCTCAAAGTCCTAAACGTAATCATAAAAAGTCCCTTTGCCATGTAAAGTAATACATTCCCAAGTTCTGGGGGTTAGGACCTGGCTGTCTTTGGGAGGATCATAATTCTGTCTATCATAGATGCTGTTGTCACTTCTTTGGCTTCCAGGACTCCAAACAGGCTTGGAGCTGACAAATGGAAGCAGTGGTTGGTGTTTTGTGCTAGTTTGAGTGTGAGGCCCATGGGTAATCTGATTCACAATGTACATCCTTCCTGACAGTATTCTGTTGTTGACAGCACCCCTAATTTGGGGACCTATATCCTGAATGGGCTTTCACTCCATTTTCCATTCTCCAGCTCCCATAGCCTAGAACAATAAAAAAACAGAATGGTGAGTCTGAAAAATCAATTGTAATAGTCCTGGGGTTAGAGATGGAGGAAAGCCTGGAGAGAAATGAGGGATGGTGGATAATTCATAATTATAATATTTTAATTTTTGTCAAGATGATGGAAGATCTTGCAAGGCTAGTTTGCCCCACAATATTAAAAACATATATTTCACACATGGAGTATCCTGTTTCTTTTCTTAATATTATCATCTTCTGATTCTGTAGCAATTTTGCCTAGACATGCAACGTATATTAATTGCAAAAGCAGTAAAAGAGCATCCATAGAGAAGATATGCCTAAATAATAGTATTTTGAAATTCATGCTGCAGTGGATTGAATGTTTGTGTTCCCCCAAATTTATGTGTTGGAACCTAATCCCCAAAGTGAAGATATAGGGAGGTGGGGTCTTTGGGAGGTGAGTAGGTCAAGAGGGTGGAGGCCTCACAAATGGGATTAGTGCCCTTCTGAGACCCCAGAGAGCCCCCTCACCTTTTCCCCCATGTGAGGACATAGTGAGAGGATAGCATCTATCAGCCAGGAAGCAAGTCCTGGGACCAGACACCAGATCTGCTGGTCCTTGATCTTGGACTTCCAGCCTCCAGACCATGAGAGATAAATGTTTGTTGTTTAAGTCCTCCCGTCTGTGGTATTTTGGTTATAGCAGCCCAAGCTGACTCAGACACACACATAAATCAGTTTCAAGGTGGCTCCCTCTCTCTCTCTATCTCTCTCTCTCTTTTTTTGCTTTTCCTGGTTCTTTTCTGGTTGTAATTTGGAGCAATGATATCTGCCCTGTGTGTTTGGACACTCATCCCCTACCAAAAGGGGATGCCGCTTTTATTTTTGAACAATGAAATATTTAAAAAGTAAAATATCAGGCTGTTAATTGGATGACTAGCTTTTGTCTGTATCATAAGGCAAATTGATCATGGTCCCCTTACTAGTTACCCCCATAACTAAAATTTCTCTCTTGTGACACCAGCTGTTACTAACCTATTTATAAGCATTTCCCTCTCAGAAGCTAGTGATAGCACAGGAAATATTGCACAAATGTTAAGTTAGAAAGTTTGATGGTTGTCCCATTGACAATTTCATGGAGCTAAATGGTTGATTTACAGGGAATCAGCTGAGGGAAGGAGAGACAGAGTCTGCATAACCCTGAGATGATAAATAGCGTTCTATATTTCAATTTTATTTTACAGAAAATGCAAAAGGAGGATCATGTTTGCCTCTCTTTGCACTTGTGGTCTGGAATACTTTCAAGTCAAGGATAGGAAAGTAAAGAAAAAGAAAAATGGGACAACAATAGTTAATATGCTCAGCATCCCAATGGAAATTTTGATTTCATTACTGTTTAGGAGTGAAACTCATTATACTCAGTAGGGGTTTAATATATGTGGATTAAAAATTAATTTGTAATATAAAATTCAATCCAGATTATTTAGTTTAAATAGATAATATATATTATGAAGCAGAGGTAGTATCCTGATGGAGACTAGGAAACACAGGTTCTATTTTTAGAAATCATCAGAGATTATTTTTCAAATCTTTATATTTTCTTTAACCTTGAGAAATATGTTATACGTATTTTTTCTTTGTTGGAGTATATAGCAAAGTTGTCTAAAACAATTTTACCTATCTTCTCTACAAATGGAAAATACCTGTAGAAATGTTAGTGTTTAATTATTTACTGACTTCAGAAAACAATGACTTTAACTTCTAACCTAAGTGGGCTGGATTTTATATCAGCCTAGTCTTCAGTTTAAGATGGGTTAGGAACTAAAAGGTTGCTTGTAGGTCGGTTGTGTTGAGTGTAGAGTTTTCAATTACGAGCCACGGTTGGACTTTGTATGGCAAGCCTCTCAAGGCAGCAGGTCCCTGAGTCCTTTTCAGACGTACCTGTAAGAGGGCATATCCTCGTTCAGGAGAGCTCCAGGAAAGAGGGCAGCCTGACCCAATTAGCAGATCATCCTAGAACTGCTCCCAGACAGCCGCCCTTCTCACCATGGTGAGTCCCTGACCCCCAGCTCTTTCTTCTGCCCTCACCTCCGTCTGGGTGCCTCTTCCTGGCGACCTCCCGCTTCAACTGTGATGGGCTCTGGGCTTTGTGTCCTGGACCACTGACTGAAGCTAACATCCCCTCAGTACTCTGGTTGATAGCCTCACAGCTCTGCTTTCCGTCTTGTATCTCCCATTGCCGGGGGTGGGGTAAAAACGCCTATTTCCACATGATTTACCTGAATTAGAGGAGAAACCAGAATCATAGACTGGAAAGACATGAGAAGAAAACCAAGCCTTCTCCTGCTGATGAGGAAGTTTCCAGTGTACCAGGGACTGTACTCAGCGGTTTACACTCACCAGTTCATTTAATAAGCAAAATGAACTTATGAGACAAGTATTATTATCCCCATATAAGAGCTGGAGAAATCGAGGCTTTAAGAGATTAAGTATATTGCTCAGCTCTGAGTGGTGGAGCTGGGATTCTAGCCCAGGTTCTTACTACACACGGCCATGCTCATAACAGCAGCAGCCACGACTGACCTGGTTTACTTTCTGTGCTCCAGCTGTCAGTCTAAATGGTCTACCTATATTAACTCATTTAGCTCTTCCATCAAGCCTGCAAGGTGGATATGATTATTATCATCACCATGTATCCCCATAACACACATAAGAAAATGAGAAAAATCAGTGCCAAAAGCAATGAGCTATCAAGTCATGAGAAGAGATGGAGGAACCATGAATACACATGACATGACCAAGTGAAAGAAACTAATCTGAAAAGGCTACATATGAGGTGATTCCAACTCAATGACGTTCTGGAAAAGACAAAACTATAGACTGGGGTGCCAGTCTGGTGGGGTTCAGGTGGGGGCATTCTCCGGGCTGCAGGTGGCTCACGTGGGGAGGAGTGAGAGCGTGGAACAAGGTCACTCGTGTCTTCTCATCAGGGCACTGATCCCTTCAGGAGGGAGTCCCTCCCAAAGGTCTCACCTCCAAACACCATCGCGTTTGGAATTAAGGCTTCAGCCTACAGACCTGGGGGGACGTGAGCATTCCGTCCACAGTACTAACCAACCACATCATGCACTGGGGTCAGGGGGGGTGACGCTGGCCCTGGACTGAGGGCGCTGCCAGGATGGGAAGGTCCCAGGCAACCCAGGGCACGCTGGTCACCCAGCTGAGCAGGAACTACCCCTCGCCGTTCTCATCGTCCATCTAGTGACACTTCCTCTGTGCCTACAGCTTCCATGTCAAATGACTCTCTTCCTGGTCCGATGCGTGAGTTGTGCTCATTCCCATGTTTTGTGTGCATGTGTGCGTGTGCGTGTGTGTGTACGTGTGCGTGCGTCTCCACCTGCCCAGTGTCCCTCCTGTCTCCCTGTGTCCCCCCACTCTCCCGCACTGACACAGGTCGCATCCAGGCGGTGTCGTAATGGTAGCAGCCTTAACAGAGGATGATATCAGGGACCCAGCAGAGCCTTCAGGCTTCAGTGCCTCAGCAGGAGCCCAGGGGCTGCAAGCGACATTGCTTCTTGTCCAAGTGCATCTCCTAGTGCTCTGCTAGGGGGCGGTGCCATGGAAACAGGTCTCTGCCTTTTCCCAGTCCTTCCAGATCTCTGAGCCATGGTCCCTAATCCAGGAGAAGTGGACCGAGTGCCACCTGTAATACAACACATCGAGGCTGCCCCTTTGCTAGTTCTCCAAGCTCCTTTCTGGGTGCCCAGCCTCAGGCTGAGTGGGGTGCAAAGCTGGGGTTCACACGCACATGTCCTGCTCTTCCCGAGGAACCTGGCTTCCTTCCAGCAGGCGGCCTGGCCTGTGTCCGTGTGCTGTGTGGACACAGTGCCAGGGTGTGAAGTCCCTATCGTGCTATATTCAATCTTCCTCCAACCCCTGGAAGCTGGGAAAAGCAAGACCCTTGTGTGATAAAAAAGTATTAAAAGTAATTTGATAATGACAAGAAAAAGTAATGCCACCCCAAATTCCCAGTGTCCCTCCCTGGGTATTTTTTGAGATTATTTATAGACTCTGGGAGGAATCTGACAGGACCTGCGTTTCTAGCTGGTATTTACGGCTCCCTGATCTGGGCAGAGGGTGGCTGTTCTGCCAGTCGTGGTTCTGAAGAGAGAGGGCAGCTGGTAACTCACTGACCTGGTCTGATCGCTGCTCTCGGCCGGGATGAGGCTGGCGGTCTCTTAGTTGCAGACAAGAGGCTGAGTTGTGACACCAGCAGGGCTGTATGATCAGGGAGTGAGGGAAAGGAGTCGAGTGTGGCTATTGAGGGCAGGAGGTGTTCCGGAGGATTTCTGGAAAAAGGGGTATAAAACCCACGGCTGGACTTGCATATGTTCTTTGCACACGTTTATTGGTTTGTGTCAATTTCATTCACACGTTGGGACCCCTGGGGGATCCATGACGTTGGTGCTCTGCCCAGACCTCTTTTCACTGTGTATGTGTGTGTGCATGCACGTGCATGTGCGTGCACGTGTGTGTGCATAGATGCGTGTGAGCGTGTATGCATGTGTACTTGCACATTCATGTTCATGTGCATGCATACATGTGTCTGTGCGTGTGTGCATGTGTGTGTGTGTAGGGCCTTGAGCACAGCCCTAACCTAACCCTAACCCTTGCTTTCGGCAGCATCGCCTGGACCTTCAGGCTGTTGGAGCTGGCATCGCTCAAAGGGCCCTGGGTGGGTCTTACCCAATGCCTGGAAGCTGTATGAGGATGGAAATCCGGCATCCTTGTCTTGGCCTGGGATACTCCAAGGTGCCACACACCCACGGATCAGCCAGGAGCCACCACTGTGGGCTTTGCAGAGGTCACACGCTGGCTCGGCTGCCTTCCTCTCCTTATCCTGCTTCCTCCCCTTCTTACTGGTGTCCTCTGGGAGCATTTCCCTACCTCAGGATCTGCTTCTGAGGAACCCAACCTAAGACAGACCTCAGACCTAGAATTAATTAAATAAATTGTAGGTTCCCCCCAAAGGATTAGAAGTGATGATTTAGAAATATAATTATGGATTCACAAAGGTTTGGTGGAAAACACAGTTGACCAAACAGTGTATATGGTATTTAACTTTTGTAAGAAAAGTTGAGGATGGTGTCATGGGCGGAATGTCTGTGTCCCCCTAAAATCCATATGTTGAAGCTCTAACCCTCAATGTGATCGTGTTAGGAGGTGGGGCCTTCGAGAAGTGATTAGGCCATGAGGATGGAGCCCTCGTGAATGGGATTAGTGTCCTTATAAAAGAGACCCCAGAGAGCTCCCTGGCTCATTCTGCCATTGAGGACACAGTCAGAAAATGTATCAACCAGGAAGGGGCCCTCACCAGACACCCAATCTGCTGGTGCCTTGATCCTGGACTTCACAGCCTCCAGAACTGTGGGAAATAAGTGTCTGTTGTTTATAAGCCCCCCACTCTATGGTATTTTTGTTTTAACAGTTGAGCTAAGACAGAGGGATATACCTTAAAATGTGTAATAAGAATTATCTTCAAGATAGAGGATTTTTAAAAAAAATTTATTTTCTTTCATTAGCTTGCTTGTATTCCCTAATTTTTCTATGTAAAGATAACAGCTAATATTGCACATAACTTACTATGTGCAAAGATCTGTGATAAGCACTTCGCACACATTGCTCAATTTCAGCCCTAGGAAATAGACATGATTATCGTATACTAAGGATTCGGCAGCTAAGGCACAGAGAAGTCAAGTAGCCTACCAGAGGTCACACAGCTAGTAAGCGACAGGGTTGAGATTCAAGCTCATCTCACCTAAGAGCCCATCCTCTGAACCACTACCATCTACTGTTTCCCAAATGAGCCTGCCTTACCCATGTCATCAAGTTTTAAAAGTTAAAAAATTCTCATGTACACCTATGTTCACTGCAGCGCTATTCACAATAGCTAAAAGTTGGAAACAACTCAAATGCACACCAATGGATGAATGGATAAACAAAACACGGTACGGTACATACATACAATGGAATATCATTCACCTTTGAAAAGGAAAGTTCTGACACATGCTACAACATGGCTAAGTCTTGAGGACACTATGCCAGATTAAATAAGCCAGTCACAAAAGGACAGAGGCTGTAGGAGTCTAGGTGCCTCTACGTGAGGCACCTAGAGTAGCCAAATTCATAGAGACGGAATGTAGAATGGCAGGTGCCAGGGGCCGGGGGAGGGGATGGGAGTTAGTGTTTGATGGGTACAGAGCTGGGGAGGATAGAAAAGTTTTGGAGATGGGTGGTGGTGATGATTGCACAACAACGTAAATGTACTTAATATCACTCAACTGTACACTTAAAAATGGTTAAGGTGGTACATTTTACATTATATAATTATGTATATTTTATCACACACACACACAAACTCACAGAAATAAGGACTTTGGTACGGGATGGAGCCAAGAGTTTCTTGGTGGGAAAACCTTAGCACATCACACCTCCCCGGTGACTACACTCCCTCCAGAAGGGCCTTGTGTACATTGCCCTACTGACTGGAGGCAGCTGGGGCATGAGAACAAGGGTGTCTGTTGGTGTGGTTCTCTCTGTGGGACCTTGAGCACATCGATGTGCTCCCAGAATGCTCAGCGTTTTTCCAGAGGGTGAGTTTCCAACATGTTCACAGAGCAATCTTATCTGGGAGCTAGTTTTTTAGCTTTCAGTTTTCTATAGTGTGATGGGTACTTTTATGTGTCATTTGGCCATGGGGTGCCCAATATTTGGTCAAACATTATTCTGGATGTGTCTGTGAGGGTGATTCCCAGTGAGGTCAGCATTTGAATCAGTGTGTAGAGAAGATCACCCTCACCTGTGTGGGTGGGCCTCATCCATCCACTGAGGACCTGAACAGGACAAGAGACGGAGGAGGGAGAGCTCACTGCCTGCCTGACTGCGGAGCTGGGACATTGGTCTTCTCCTGCCCTTACACTGGGACTTACATCACTGGTTCTCCTGGTTCTCAGGCCCTCAGACTTGGCTAAAACTACCGGCCTTCCTGGGTCTCCAGCTTGTAGGCAGCAGATTATGGGGCTTGGTTTCCATAGTAATTTGAGCCAATTCCTCATAATAAATCAATCTCTCTTTCTCTCAGATATCCTCCAGATCTCTCTCAATATATCCTGTTGGTTCTGTTCCTCTGAAGAACCCTAATACATACAGACAATTACTCCTGAATATTTAAGTGAAAGTGATGTAAGGAACATTGTAGTAAAGAATTTGAATATTAAAAAGATTGTTTCAGAATGATCAGTGTTTTTTTTTTAATTGAAGTATAGTTGATGTACAGTATTGTGTTGGTTTCCGGTGTACAGCAAACTGATTCAGTTATACACTCTTTTCCATCGTGGTTTATTACAGGATATTGAATATAGTTCCCTGTGCTATACAGTAGGACCTTGTTGTTTATCTATTTTATATATAGGCGTTTGTATTATAATCCCAAACTCTTAATTTATCCCTCCCCTACCCCCTTTTCCATTTGGTAACAATAAATTTGTTTTCTATGTCTGTGAGTCTGTTTCTGATTCGTAAATAAGTTCATTTGTGTAGTATGTTAGATTCCACATATAAGTGATATCATATGGTATTTGTCTTTCTCTTTCTGACTTCACTTAGTATGATCATCTCTAGGTCCATCCATGCTGCTGCAAATGGCATTATTTCATTTTTTTATGGTTGAGTAATATTCCATTGTATATATACCACATCTTCTTCATTCATTTGTCAAAGGACATTTAGGTTGCTTCCATGCCTTGGCTATTGTGAATAGTGCAATGAACATTGGGGTGTGTGTATCTTTTTGAATTAGAGTTTCTCTGGATATATGCCCAGGAGTGGGATTGCTGGATCATAGGGCAACTCTATTTTTAGTTTTTTAAGGAACCTCCATAGTGTTTTCCATAGCGGCTGTACCAACTTACATAGAATGATCAGTTTTAAATATGTCTGTATATACGAAGGCTTGTTTGCTTACATTTTTTCATCACTGAATCGTTAACTGTTAATTATTTTCTGTTTTATGGGTTTGACTGATCTGATTTAGAAACAATTAAACAAACCCTTTATTGTATTAGTCTGATATTTCTGTGGTATCAGCTCACTCCCAGCTGAACTGATTCTTCTCGACCTCACACTCCACACTGACAAATAAGATGAAATCTTCTCTATGAAACTGTCGACTATCTCAAAGAATTTTCTTCCAGAAATAGAACTGCTGCTGATCGATGTGATATTGAACAGCAGAGGAACCGATTTTTCCTTATAGTAAATGTTGATTAAAAAAAATTTTTTTTAAACATCTTTATTGGAGTATAATGTTTAATCTAATTTCCCATTAATCTTATGCTTCTAGTATTATCTCTTCATTCCTAAATGTGAAATCATCCTCAGGACCTGCCTGAACTCATAAAGCTAGCCATAGAAAGCCCAAAACAATAAAAATAACGACAACTTAGAATTGGCAAGGGCTAAATGGGGCCCAGCTGGTTGTATTGCCTTTATATACGCTCGCTTTGCCAAGTCTTTTCCTGGGGTTCTTTTGGTGACAGCGCAGGTGGTGCCAGTTTGGTTTCCAAACCCTGACAATGGAATTACTCTAAATATCCTTATGGGGGAAATGATTCGAATCATTACAGTACAGGATGGATGGCTACGGGAAGGGGAGGTATTGTGATTGCAGGGCTAAGATAATGGCTTTTTCATGTGAAAAGTACTAGGAACACAAACTACAAGTTTTCACAGTGATGAATGAGCATATCTTGGGCACAGTGACCATATTTTCTGAACCCCAGCATTAGAACGCATGAGGTTAATCTGAATAAGCTGACATATGTGGTTATGGGTCCTAGTTCAGCAGCGGTTTTATCTCCCTCATTCTCATTCATAAATGCCCCCTCTTATCAATATTGCCTGGGAACTTGGAGTGTGTACTTTTCCCAGCAATTATAGGACATGTTATTGGAGTTACCCTGGATGTATTTTTGGCTTGCGGCCCATATGGTGGCAGAACTGGAGAGCACACATGCAGGGAATGTTCCAAGCCCTGCTCACCACTTCCCTGATTCTCCAGAATGGATGAGTTCCCCGTGTTAACTGCATTTGGGAACTGCTTGCCCCAGGGCCAAAGGAAGACTCTTGAGAGAAGATTGGAAATTTCTTCTTAAGTGTAATTATAACCTAAATATTTTACATATAATTGCAACAGCGATTTCCCTGGGCCCTAACGGTTTGTGAGTACAGATGGGATTCCGTTATTTTTAAGGCTCCCTCCCGCCGCCACAGGTCTTACCTGCGGACATAGAGTAACAGCAGTTGGAGACCTTACGTGTAAATACACATTTGCTCTGACACTTCTGCTTTGCCCCTGTAGGAATGTCCTTGGCCTGTCGCTCTTTCCGGACAGGCGTTTGGGCCTTGCTAGCTTTACCCATGCTCTCTGTGGCAGTGTTGCATCCTTGTAAGACCTTATTACTATGTGGCAGGGTCTCCAGGCTGACCCCACGTGGAGACTGGGTGTGTAGGACTAGTGGCCCTCCCGGGCTTTGGGTCGGCTGGCGGACATCCTGTTCTCTGTCTCCCTCTCGCCTCTGCATCTTCCCCTGTTTCTCTATCATGTAAAAATCTCCACCTTCAGCCAAAACAGAGACCACCATCTACCTCAGCTCATGTACATTGATTCCTAGGAAAACGCCATTCTCATGGCCAACCTTCACTCACCTTCTCTTCCATGAGCTCTGAGCCCTGTAAGTATTAGTGTCTCCAATTTGCCAGATGAGAAAAGTTGGTTCAGAAGCATCCAGTGACCTGGGAAAACCCAAACAACTAATACCTGTCAGAGATAAAAGTTTAACCCAAGTTTTTTTGATGCCAATTCAGTGCTTTCGCCCCTGCAGGGTCAGTGGCTGGAGTGGCCAGAGTTTGAGCCCTAAACCAGGCCAGGCTGTGTACTGAGTTTCCCTAGGCCTCCTGGGATCCTGGTCACATCACACAGAGGCCCCCTCTTTAATTTTTGGTAGCTCAAGCCTGATACAGATTCTGGAAAAGACAGCTAACGCTTAAAATATTATAATAAGCAACAGCCAACTCAGGCACAAATCCATCTCTCCAGTACATATATTTATAAAGATGTTGTACAGATACGCAATGAATATAAAATGGGGTAATCTTAATCTGATGGGAAGGGAGATATAGGAACCTAATTATGCACCATAAACTTGATTACTAACATAGTTCTTCCAAACCCAGCTGTCAATAACCTTTCCTTTTCCTTTCTGCTGTATTCAGTTCCATGCGAGAGACATGGGCCCGGGGGAGAAGGGTTCTCCCTGTGATTAGCAGAAAAAGGGATCCATCCGGCTGTTTGTTTAACGTCTGCCAAAATTCAGTGTCTCTCCAGATTCATAAACGATGCTCTTCAGCCAGGAGGTGCATCAGAAACTGTGCTTGTCTGTGCCAAAGTTTAAGAAAAGAACTAGAAGCATTTTAGGAAAGAACAGCCTCTGTTCTCGGATTTGCTAGACAGATAGCAGCCACCGACTGAAGAGAAAATAACCAGGCAAGCTTAGCTGATAAAGGAGCCCGAAAGTAAGCAAAAACGAAACTCTTTTCGTCGCAGACTCGGCTAGAAAATAATTATGCATCCTGTTTCCTTCCAGGAGCAGTTGTGGCAGCGTCGTACGAAACCAGTATGGTTTATGGGGTTCTCAGAAACTCCCTGTAATTTGAGAAGACATTTTTGCCTTCACCTCTCTTTTCCTTTCTTTTTAAAATTTTATTGATTTATTTTTGGCTGCGTTGGGTCTTCGTTGCTGCGCGCGGGCTTTCTCTAGTTGCGGCGAGCGGGGTCTGCTCTTCGTTGCGGTGTGCAGGCTTCTCATTGCGGTGGCTTCTCTTGTTGCGGAGCACGGGCTCCAGGCATATAGGCTTCAGTAGTTGTGGCTCGCGGGTGCAGTAGTTGTGGCTGGCAGGTCTAGAGCGCAGGCTCAGTACTTGTGGCGCACGGGCTTAGTTGCTCCGCCGCATGTGGGATCTCCCTGGACCAGGGATCAAACCCATGTCCCCTGCACTGGCAGGCGGATTCTTAACCACTGCACCACCAGGGAAGTCCCACCTCTATTATCTTGAAATGACTCACTAGATAATGTCTTTGATGTGTGAAAGGAAGAAATTAAAATTCTTTTGGCAGTAAATGATGCATAGACAGTATATCTATAGTAAACCCTTAAGTCTCTTTAATTCCCTACTGCGATCGGCAGGTGGGCCCACTGATAGAAAGGGAATGTGACCCACTAAGACCTTTTCATTTTGGGAGCACAGTTCAGCAAAAACGGTGAAGGTGAAGCTGTCTTGGTATTTATAGTGTTGAGACATATTTCACACATGTGTTACATTGACATCTTGTGACATACACTAATGTCTGCATGCTATTTTGCCTGGATGAATGGACGGTGCCTTATGGAAATAGAGGCACGTGTTAATATTACCTTGCTCGCGGTTGGGGAAAGGGATCAGGGCTCCATTTCTTGTCCTGACACGTGCACCTGTCATAGATCAAGCACAGGAAGCCCTGTCTGTTGGCACCCGCTTCATTTTACATGGGCTGCGCTGAGGGAGATAAAACTAAACTGGCTGATCTTGGGCTATGAGTGGCTGTCGGCTCAGTGACTTTTGTGCATGTTTCTTCCTTGCATATGTAATGATGCATAGACTTCTGTTTTTCTGGGACTCATTCAAGTGCACGGGAAGTGAAATTCCAATGAGCTGGAACCTCTTCCTTCAGCAGATGTTTCAGCAAATTGTCCTCCTGCCCTCACCACTTCAGGAGGTTTTTCTAACTCAATGGATGGTTTAACTGCCAGGAGGCTCACGTGCTCCCTGAACTTATTTTGCATTTTCCTGCTGTCATTCAAGACACAGTTTGGTTCACCATTCTGGTAGGAGGGACAATCTCATAAACTATGTTTTTCTAACTTTTCTCTTAGATCTTAAGCACCAGGGTCAGCCTCGGATGCTCTCAGAGACTTTATTACAAACTGACACTGCAGGGTTTTTTCCCTTAGAGATCAACTAAACCACAATCTCCTTCCTATTTCTAAACAGAATACATGTTATTGTCACAGGAAACTATCCTCAGGGACCCTGCAAAGCTGCCCAGTTGTGACATCACCCTATATTCATTTTTTTGAGATAGGATTCTTAGCTATAGTTATATAGATTATGTTGCTGTATTCACTGAGTTTTGCTCTGGTTTTTAGACATCTTTTAAGTTTGTTAAATCAGAGGTACCTTCCAAACGGAATTCTTCTGTTGTATGTGACCAGCATCTGTGCAACTGAATTAAAGAAATGATGCTTAAGGAAATTGATATTAATCCAGTGGTTATCACTGGGGAGTAGGGATGAAATGAGGAGGGGTAGAGTTTTATTTTCTATTTCATAAGCTTCAGTATGGTTCATTTATTCTTACCACAAGCAGATGTTACATTTCTGATAATAAATTGTGAGATATTTTCACGATGTGCATAAACAGTTGCAAAGCTGGCTAAAACGTCCAGATCAGTTATTCACCTCAGACGTCAGTCTCCTCTGAGCTATAACTTAATTGAGTCAAAGTCCAATTCAGTTTTTCTACTTGCTTTCTGGGAGTCCTAATTCCTCTGTAATAGAATAGTTGTTAGATCCACTGGGAATTTCTTTTTTTTTTTTTTTTTGAGTACAAAACTCCACGGCGCAGGAAAGAGCCATTCCTGCCTCTGAATGCATTTGTTACACATTTTCAGAAATGAATTTGAAGACATTGAAAACGTGATACTCCTTTTGCTAGCGTTTGAGTGATTTTTAAATGACAATACACTTGAAATTTTAAAATTTGCCATTGCTGTTTAATATTTATGTGCTTCTGCGGTGTTGTCTATTACACACAAGAAGAAAAAAAAAAAACTCTCTGTAAGGAGATACAAAGTTAAGGCACCATCAAGATGACCCTAACTTGAAGGAAAAAAAAAAAAAAACCCTACAAACTAACAGCGAGAACTCTAGCCAACTCTAGATCTTTCTATAGATCTTCTTGCAAATATTTTGGTCAAAATGGTTTTGGGGACAACTGTATAGATGGGAAGAATGCCTCTTGAGACGCAACGGAAATTCTGGGAAATGTTTGATCCAATGAGTACATTCATTGGACTCTTTTGGTTAGAGGTGATAGAAACTGAAGTAGCTTAAGTAGAAAAGGTAATATGTTTGCTTATAAAACTATTGATGGGGTAGGGGGTAAATGTGATCAGTTTTCGGTGTGACTTGTTTGGGGGTTCAATGTCATTGGGCCCGTGGCTCTCTTTTCTTACCTTGGCTCTGTTTCTCTATGTGTTTGTTTCATCCTCAGGCATGTTCTGGTTGCATGATAGCAAAGATGACTATGGCCCAGTGGGAGTCCCAGACTTGTTCTAAAGAGAAGAGAAAGCCACTCTTTTTCCCAGAGTCCACATAGGAAATCCCAAGATTCTAATGGCCTCTAATCATCCCTGCCAGGGAGATGGAGTTCATTGATTGACCAGCTGCATTCTGGTCCTGCGGTCTGGGGTTGGGGTGAGTCTGATACAACATCTCCACCCTCACCCCAGGACATTGTGCAGTAGTGGGGGGGGGTTGATTTCAAAGAGAAAAGTCATTGGATGGACAAACCACAGTACCCATCATGGAAGGCCACTTCCCTAGGACCTGGTAGGTTCATCGGCCTCTAGGGAGGCTGCCCCAAGGTAATACATTCAGGCATTTGATAATTAGGTGGGTACTATATCCCCTTAACTTTCAGTTCTAACCAAGCAGTTGTAAAAAAAAAAAAAAAAAAAAAAAAAACCCTTAGTTATAAATCACTTAGAAAACCTAAGAAAAAAGATTGCTCAAATCCGTTTGTATCAAAGCTTTTTTGGAAATGTGTAAACTAAAAAAAAAAAAAGAACGCGTAAACTGCATTTGGATCCTTTTGGTGACCGTTGCCTCAAAAATCTTTTTTGATTCTTCCAATTCAGTAAAATCTCCCTTATCTAAATTACCCTATTTCATCTCATAAAAATCTGGGTCTGGCATGAAATAGTTATAATGATGGTGATAAATTATAAAGTGATGACTGTTTGCCAGGCATCATGCAAAGCTTGTCACATGCCCTCTCTCGGAATAATTTTTACAAAAGGTCTGTGAGGTAAGTTTCAAAATCCTCACTTTTATAAATAGGGTTGGAGTAACCAGATACTTACCTGAGATTACACTGTGTAATGGAGCAGGGATTCAAACCGGATTTGTCTAGTTCTGAAGCCTAACCTCTTAACTGCTGTACAACACTGTCTCTCTGTGCTGAGCCTGCCTGCATGAATAAAGTAAAAGAGGTGACGGCAGTTACCGAGCTCCGCAGGGAGGTGGGGTGGAGAGTGGCTGTCTATGGGGGAGGGGAGGGGATTCTGGGTCTTAAACGACTGAGGCATCATTAGTTGGTTCATTTCATTGTTTGCATTCCTATCATCTGTATTCACCCACTTTTCAATCTAGGACCATAACCCCTTTTAATTTCCATATGTAAAATAGATAAAAATAATCTTTATTGAGGAGGTTATATCCTGGGTGAAACCCAATCTCTGTCACCGTTAATTGCTTTACTTAAATTTTGGAAGGGTAAAATAATAACGATTAGTATTTGCACTGTGTTTCATCATTAGTCAAGCATTATTCAATTCATTGCTTGTAATGTAACAGGTCAGACGCTGGCATCTCCCTTTTAGTAATGAGGAATCTTCAATTTGGAGAAGCCTTGTGACTTCCCTCCAAGTCTGCTGACTCCAAATCTCATGCTCTGTCAATTAAAATTCTTTAAAAAGGAATTGAATGATGGTAGGAAGGTGGACAGAGCTGTTCTGTAATCAAAGAGAGGTTATCATTTCCAGTGGAGGTAAGACTGCCAAGGGAAGGAACTGTAATGGGGTTATTTGACAGTTATTAATAATTTCTGTAGGACAGTGGTTCTCAAATTTATTTTTAGCTGTGGAATAGGTGTCACCACCACTATCACGTGCAGACTCTGGTGCTGATGACTATTCTGGTTTCTCTTTATTCTGCTGAATTTGTTAAGGCGGTTTTATGGCCGAGAATGTGGTCTATCTTGGTGAATGCTCTATGTGAGCATGAGAAGAATGTGGATTCTGTTGTTGGATGAAGTAGCCTATAGATGTCCATTATCTCCAGTTGACTGATGGAGTTGTTGAGTCATCTATGGTCTTAGTGATTTCTGCTTGCTGGATCTTACAGATTTCTGTGTCTTCCTTTCTGATAAACGATGGTGCAGGCTCCAACTACGATCCTGGATTCATCCTTTATTCTGTGAATATGGAGAATTCTATCCAGCGTTTTCTAATCTTAATCTTGCATTTCTGGAATAGACCCAACTTCACTGTTACGTATTATCATTACTGTGTACTGCTGGATTCGATCCATTATGGCTTTATTTATTATTTTGCACCTATGTTCATGACTGTTGCTGGCCTCTCATTGTTCTCTCTTGCAGTGTCCTTCTTAGGTTTTAGAATCCAGGTTTCGTGGGCCTCATTAAAAGAGTTGGCTTCTCAACTTTTTCCTTTTTAAAAACTCCTATGTAAGATAAGATTGATAATATTGATACTATTTTTTCCTTGAATAGTAGGAAGAATAAACTGGTGAAGCCATCTGGGTCTGCAGTTTTCTTTCGGGGAAGGTATTAAATTATAAATTAAATTCTTTTAATACATGTAATCATCCTTGGCTTTTCTATTTCTTTTTGTGTCAGTAATTTGTGTTTTTCAAGGAATTAGTCCAATTTATTTAAAATTTCTAAATTAATGGTGTGAAATTGTTTATAATATCCTCTTATTATCTTTTTAATACCTCTAGAACCCTAAGTGTTGTCTATTTTCATTCCTAATATTTGTAATTACTTATTTATCTCTATATTTTGATTAAAATTGCCGGGGTTTATCAGTTTATTGGTCTTTTCAGAAAGTCAACTCTCGGCTTTTGTGGGTTTTTTTTCTATTATGAAATTATTTTATGCTCTTATCTTTATTTCCTTCTTTCTGATATCTTTCTGTTTATTTTTCTATCCTTTTAACTTGTGATAAGTACTTAGATCACTAATTTTTCAGCTTTTTTCTTTTATCAAATATACATTTTAAGGCAGTAACTTTCACTGTGACTTTAGCTGCATTCTATTTTAGTTCTGAAGTATCATATTTTTGTTATCATTAGGTTCAAAATATTTTCTAACTTCTGTTGCAAGTTTTTCTTTGATCCATGGGTCATATAGAAAAATATTGCTTAATCTGTAACACATGGGAATTTGTTTAATTATCCTTTTGTTAATGATGTCTAGGCAAATTTCACTACAGTCAAAGAACAGTTTCTATATCTTTCAAACCCTTGTTATTTATTGTCTTGTTTTATGTCTCATCATGTAATCAATTTGGATAAATGTTTTATATGCATTTTAAAAGCATGTGGTTCTGCAGTTATTAAGTGCAGGGTTCAATATATGTAGATTAGGCCAAATTTGTTAATTGCATTGCCAAATATTTTATATTTCTGTTTCTATTTGTCTGTTTCGTCTATCATTTACTGAGAGAGAATCATTAAAATCTCCTAGTCTGTCATGGATCTTAATTTTTTCAGCTTTTGGAGCTAAGTTGTTATGTGTAATAATTTTAAATGATTTTATCTCTCTGGAGGATTAATGCTTTTATCATTTTGAAATATCCTTCTTTATTTCTATTAATGCTTCTTGCCTTAAATTCTAATGTGTTTCATGCTCGTGTAGGTATATCTTTTCTCTTTCGGTTAATGTCTGCATGATGTATCTTTTTTAATCATTTTACTTCCAACATCTCTGTGTACTTAAATTTTCCATTTTTAAATAGGTAAGCATAATATTGTTGTTTTAAAAAATGTAGCCAACTAATCTTTTTCATTTAATTAGAGAATTTAGTACTTCTATATTTATTGTAATGACTGGTGTGGCTCATTTACATTAAATGTAATTATTAATATATTTGAGTTTGGGGTTTAAGTTGACCATACTATTAGTTGTGTTCTATTTGTTCCGACTCTTTTTTGTTATTTTTCCTATTATAATTGTTTTAAATTTGTAAACCTCCTGATTTTAGCCACACTATCACCTCTGCTTCATAGGTGATTTATGCATGCCTCCAATTCTTAAGACTTTTGGAGGTTTAGCAGTATTAATTAGCATTGATAATAAGCTTCTTCTTAGTCCATTCCTTTTCTCAATTAGCTTGTTATTATTTTAAACAAGATTTATGATCTCTCTAGTGGTTATTTTAGAATTTGAAGTATGCACCCTTGACCTTTTAGTGACTGCTGTAAATTTTGCTCTTATCTGTATTTTCCATATTTTAATTTTTATGTATTCAGTAAGTATATTTTATTTAAAGCTACCTTAATTTTACTAGTACTGTCTTCTACTGGGTCTATTCTGCTCTTAAACTTTTCTACTTAATTCTTTATTTCAGTTATTGTATTTTTCAGTACTAGAATTTTTAGTTGATTTTTTTTAAAATAAATTTCTGTTCTCTGGCAAAACTCTTCTTCTTGTCACCTATTTCATTGAATGCATTAATCACAGGTATTTTAATATCCATATCTAATAACTGTGTGTCTGCTTTCCTTACTTATTTTTTCTTGATTTTTAATAATTCTTACAGAATGCAAGGTTTTGGGTATAAAAAAAATGTAAGAGCCTCTGGACGATGTTATCTTCCTCCAAAAAAGGATGTGGTTTCCTTCTGGCAGGCAGTTAGAGGAGTGTAGCTCACTCTGGTCTAATCAGCCAAGGTGAGTTGAGGATGTTGAGGTCCTTGTGGGATCTGATCAATTTCCTCTTTGCCCTTGCTCCCAGGGCATTGCCTGTGCTCACCTTGAACTCTGGTTTTGTTTTCCCAACATACAAGACTACTGACACTCCATTTTGATTTTCAGTCTTTTGGTTGCTATTTTCTGCTTAGCTTCGCTGTCTAGAGGACTATTGGAGTAAGTTTGCTACAAGCCTCCTATTTTCTCCAAGACCTTCCTCACTAAAATCCTGGCTGTTTGGATAACTATGAGCTCCAGCCTTTGTTTTCCCATCTCTGTGGACACTGCAGGCCCTAAGCTGCAACCCTCTGCCTGGTTTCTCAGCCTCTCCCGCAATGCTTCTGAATTGACAGGCATTTCAGAGGAAGAGCGACAGAGTGTTTGTCTCCTCTTAATAAGTTCTCATTTTTTCTTAGCTTTGGCCCCTCGAGATGTTAGTTACTCTCAATGTCATTAAGCAGCATTTATAAAAATTATGCTGATTTTAATGTTCTTTATACCAGATACCTACCAGATGTGAGTGATACTGTAATAGAAACAGGTCTCCTGCTTTGATTTCATGATTTCATGGATGCTTCTTCCAAGAGCTATTTTTTGTCTCTTTTGTGTTAGGATTTTCTCCTACGTGGTGATCTGATATTAGAGTGAGGTGCTGAGAAGCTGACTGAAATGTGTGAGTGTGGTGGGCTTTATGACCTGACGGTGCTCCAAGGTGTTTATGATGAACAGCTGCTCTGGGTCTTCCTGATTGTCGTACCTGTAGGTCTCTTCTCTTAAGCTCTTAGTTTCTGGAGGGAGACGTCCTCTAGCATCCTTCAAGGGCATGAGCCTGGAGGCCAGTGATGTGAGGGCAAGAGGGGTTCTCAAGGGTCAGTGTGCAGGTTTCCCCCACAACCCTCTGTTTCTAACATGGTAACCATGCCAGGACACAGCTACTGCGGCATAGGCTGCATGAAATAAGCTTCTACTCCTCTGGGACATGAAGGAGGGCAGGTCGTCTTGGTTCCTTGGGCTGACTCAGCAATTCTGACTTCACCTACACACTCACTTCCACTTCGGAGGCAACGTGAATCACCTCTTCTGAATAACGCCCCTGGTAAGTGTCAGGTGTCCTGGTCTGCCAGGTCAAGCAGCGTCTCTGCTTCCATCATTTCACTGCTGCAATCTCCTCTCCTCTCCTTGTGCAGGTGAATTGGTGTGTGTTTCTGATATCTACTTATTGTCCTGTTAGTGGGATTTCAGGAGGAAACCATGTCAGTACATGTGTTCAGTCTGCCAAGCTTTACTGATGGTTTACAGTACTCTTAATAATTAAAAACAAGCCTTCCAGAATTAATATCTTTCTTTTGGAATTAATTAATTCTTTAAGAAATCAGGTGTGATAGCCTCATGATCTAAAAATGCGTATCCAAATTGCCAACCCAGAGAATTT
Source organism: Balaenoptera borealis (assembly GCF_965194805.1). Taxonomy (NCBI): domain Eukaryota; kingdom Metazoa; phylum Chordata; class Mammalia; order Artiodactyla; family Balaenopteridae; genus Balaenoptera; species Balaenoptera borealis. Next base: position 30,742,648 of record NC_138880.1, on the reverse strand, counting down.
TTCCTAGAGAGTATGATTACTGAATTATTAGCACCAGAAAACTAAATGTCATGTATATTTGCCTATTTGACAGTGAGAGTATAATTTCACATAATAATCTGAGTTCAGGGATCATTTTATAGAGGTAGGGAGTGGGATTTAGGGTATAGAGTACAACTGATTTTACTGGAATATTAAAGGTGAAACATTTTTGCCTGCAATCTAGAGCAAGACTATGTTTTACCTCAAGTTATTTAGTAAAAATAAACAAAGCAACAAAGAACCCTTCTGAATGTGTACATGATGTGAGTTTATTACACAGGGGACTGACCATCATTCAAGCAGGGTCCTACAGTGTTAGAATTTTGGTTCGACCTGACAGAGAATTTCATTGCTGTTTAAAGCAAAGGAGTGTGTACACATTGAGAACGTGTTGGGGAAGAGAGCACCAGTGAGCATCTTCTATTTGAAGTTATTCAGTTTCTCTGGAAATTCAAACTGGAAATAGCTAGTGACATGGATAATGCATTTGCTGTCATGAAGGAGGAGATTGGGTTCTTATCTGGACTTTAACATCATGGAAAGAGTTATGATGACTCTATTAGGAAAGGGCTGCAGAGAATCAGCTCAGGGACCCAGAGGAACTTGGAAAATGGTTGAAGTTATTTATCTCAGAAAGGAAAGGAAGGTTCTGCTGACCAAGATAGTAACTGTGCTGAATGGTGGGGGTGAGGGTCCTCGATGAACAGGACCCAGGCTAAGCCCTTCAGAAGCTCACCACCTCCCTTGACATTCTTCCATATTACATCCAAGAGATCTATCACTGAGTATTTTAATTGACTGTAGATTGATTTCTAAGGAATTAATTTCCCTCTTCCTTAGAACATGGAAGTTTTCTTTTCTGCAGTTTGAAATCTCACGGCTTTCTATCCCTTTTCCTAAAGTTTGTTTTCTTCTGTAAGCATCTACTGAGGATTTTTAATGTGTGCCCAGCAATGGCTCCAGTGGTTTTCCCTCTAGATCTCTTCCACTCGTGGACTTAACTTGTCTTACAGATGTTCTTTTAATTGTGGACACCCACAGTCTGAATATCCTTATATTAGTAGGACAGTTTTACTTAAATAAAAGAATCCCAATTAAAATGATCACAAGCTGCAAAAAGAACTTATTTCCATCCATGATTAGGAAGTTAGGGCTACAGCCGTACTGAGCTAGGCACACCTGGATCTCATAGAGCGAATGTAATCAGGGTTGGCCTTTCTATCAGCTCTCCTTCCCTCTGGGTTACCTTTATATTCAAGGCACGCTTTCCACATGGTTTCCAAGTAGTGTGTGTTTACAGGGTCCCCAAACTGACTTCAGAAGATAGAGCATGCTTCTTCCAGATAACTCCAGAAACATCCCAAGATGCTTCCCCAAGGAAGGGCTGGGGCCACTTGCTGGATCCTTATGGCCCAGGAGGTGGCATGTTCTGATTGGCTAGGCCTGGGTCACGTGCTCATTCTTGGCATCAGGGAGAGGTTAGCCCCACCTGAACCTCATAAGCTGAGAATGGGGAAAGGCTTCTTCCTACAGAATTTCTGGGCAAAAACAAAAAGGTAAAAAAGCAGTGTTCACTGCCCTGCTGCCAGTTGAACAGTTTCCTCTGCAAATCTTCCTGAGGCTGGAGGCTGGTACAAGCTCTACCCACTTCCACCTCCAAATAGCAGTCAGTTCACCTACCTGCTGGTTGGTACAGGGGAAGTTCACTCGTCTTTCCCTCGCTCTAGGATTCTATCCAAATGCCCCTCTCTCTCTGAGAACTCATAGCACAACTAACGCTAACCCCGTCACTCACATTCATACGTGATGTCTTTTATCTGCTTCCTCTCTCAAATTCTCTTCTCCACTTATTTCTGAAACTTCTCTCTCTGTTCTTTCCACGACTGAGTAAAATGTGCCTGTAATCGGCTGATAGGTTGACGAGTGTGTAGCTTGGGGAAAGTGTGGTCAGGCATTTATAGGGGACATTAGATATAAGAGGCTCATTAAGATTCAGAACCTTCGCAGAAGTCCTCCTTCAGCCAAATCATTTTCTAGTTTGATCGTTATTACTCAACTGTTGGCATTTAAAACCAGCTCTTTCATGGTAAACTATCCTTTAGTTTGGTTAATTGTGGGTATTTGAAAGGCATTGCAGAACAGTTGCAACCACCTTACAGGCCTGATAGTTCATGGACTGAACTGGAAAACTAATGATGGTTTGGAATAATTCGTCTACACAAAAGTGCACTTTCTTTCTGCTAAGCCTGCCATACCTCACAAAATAAAATTATGACTGCAATTTTTAGTGTTTGAGGCAAGTCAAACAACATGTACTTACTAAGACTCTTATAAAAGGCCCGTGTTACATGCTGGGTGGGGGGTCTTAGCGCTGGAGGTGGGGAGTGGGTGGAGGGAGGTTAGGCTGTAAAAATGAATTGGAGTTTGTTCCTGCCCTGGAGGCATTTATCATCTGGTGGGGAAAGGAAAGCAGCGAGACGCCCTCAGAAAAGTCCTCAGGAGCTGAGATAAAGCCTGCTTCTCAGGCCCTAGTGGTCCTGAGCCCCTCACTTTGTCCCATGTGATTATTTTAACAGCAAAAATGTTGTTAAATACAACAGTGTAAGTTCAGACACCACAGATGTGGTTCTGAAAGTCTGTGTCTGCACTTCTTTAAGTCTGTACAGAAACTATTACTCATGTTTCTGTTTGGAGTGGCTCCTAGAATTTCCATCTTTGACGCAGAGTGTAAGCCCAATTTCTGACTACATGGTAAATCAGAAAGTCCTCTAGATTCTCCACAAATGGGATGGTGGATTTTCCACCGGGAGGGAGTGTTGTCTGGAGTGAAATATCAGCTTCATTTCTTATATAACCTTATATAACCGGAAGTGAAGTGCTGATCTGCTCACTTCTTTAACTCCATCGTCTGCAAACTATGCCCTTCTGTCCTTCCTGCTGCATCCTTTCTGCGTTCTTCCCTTGCTCTGCAAAGCCTCCACTCAGATTCATTTTAATTTCAGCGGTGTGGGAGGGAGCAAGAGGAAGCCTTGGCCCCAGTGTCTGCATGTATCAAATGCTTCCCATTTTCTTCCCCTCTGAGTTGAGCTATAGAAAAATTCGGAAAGCTGACGAAATCAGTTAAAGTCTTAACCAGCTGAGACTCAAGGGGGTTGGTGGTGGGGAAATTAGATAGGAAGAATGTAATTACCAAAGCGAATGGGGCCAGACAGAGGATAAGACTCCAGCTGGGCATCTTCCCACTGCACTTGGCACTTCCATTGGCTATTGACTTGACTGCAGACAACGCCGGCAGACGAGCCGGTCCAGCCTCTTCCGCAGAATAGCCCAGCAATGGCCTTGGGGCTGTGATGTCATCGTCAGTTAGCGCTGGTTCTGTGCTTATTGATCGGTGGGTTTTAACAAAATTAATTAATTGCTGGGGCATAGAGTTGTCAAATTGTGTTAAATGATTTTATATCCAAAATGGATATCTCAATCTATGTGTTGGACTCAAGATGCAATACCATAATTACTAATATTAAATCAAGGCTCTGTGTCATGGTGTGGGTTGTCGTACATCTCTTAAGGTTTTTTCTTTTTTTTTTTTTAAGGAGAATGGAAATTTCTACTGCCTTTTTGTGTGTGCATTTGTGTCTTTCTGTCCGGATTTTCCATGTTGGCGAATTTTTTAAAAATACGGAATTAAAAAACAGTGTAACTAAGGATGTCCTTGAGTAAGTCTAGGAGAAGCATAGACTCTTCAAATTGCTAGAGAATAAGAAATCCAAACGAGTATTAGAGAGTGTGGTTCACCTTTAGAAAGTGAGAGATTCTAAATGCCATTCCCTGAAGAAGTGAGTTTCTGTTTGAAGTCTGCAGAGGAAATGGAGTTGGAACAGGTAGTGGAGCCCCGGGGGTCTCAGTCCCTGCATGGCGGGGGCCCTGGCACTGTGGCGGGGGACTGGCGGACGTGAGGAGAAGATGCCAGGAGATGCATCACTCTTTGTTTCCTTGTCCATTACCTTCTTCAGCATCTGACCAGCATCCCCTCCAACGGTCGAAACAGCCTCTTAGCTGGTCCAGCCACTATTTCTTTTCCCTGTTGCAACTCCCTCTCCTCAAAGGGTCACCTTTCTGAATGGCAGGTGACAGGTGTCAGCTGGGGGCCATGAGGGCCATCTGGTGGCCATGTCCACTGATTTAGGTGGCTGGATGGTGCCTCCTTCCCTCCATACCAGCTTCTTAGACGTTTCTTCCAAACTGCCGGTTCTTTTGATGTGGCGAGAGAGCTGAGTCTACCAATCCACTGCGGTGTTCTCATTTCCTCCCTGTCTTTGCTGAGTGGGTTTCTCTCTTTGCGATGCTTTTTCCAATCTTTCTTCACCTAACAGCCTTCTTTAGTCTTCAAAACCCCAAATCTCCTTGGCAAAAACTTTCCTGAACACCGATACCCCAGGAAAACCTCTGATCTACCGTGAAGACCTCCCGCTTCCCGATGCCCCTAAAGAGTTTCCTCCAGGAAGACCTCCTGCTTTCCTGGGCTTCCCACGCTCCTCCAGAGTTCTGCCAATCTCTGTTCTATTTCTTTCTCAAGGTAGTCGCTGGGCGTGTTATGTATTTAGTGCCCCAGGAGGACTGCGAAGGTGAGAAACATGTATTCCCCTGGGGATGTCATATGGTAGAGGATTCAAATAAGTAGATTTGGGTGTGGATTTTACCTCCATGATTTTTTAAAATCCAAATCTATAAAATCTCTCCGTATCTCTAGCGATCCCAGGGATGACACTCATTGGCCCAGCCGTGGTCAGCTGCCCATCCCTGAAGGACTCCTGTGTCTCGGGAGATTATAGACTCATTGGCCAGGCCCGGGTCATGGGCCAGCCCCTGTACATGGGTGGGGATGGGATCAGCCCCCCTTAAACTACAGGGAGGAAGAGTGGGGTGGGGCTGGGAGGTTCACAAAAGGAAGTAATGTAGGAGACACGAAGAAGAGTAGCAGCCGTCAACTCCACCTGCAGACTAGAGGCAAGCCAGCGAAAGGGTGGCCATGAAAATGACTGCAAATACTCATAGGAAAGAGGTCGAAAGAGAAAATTTGACATTCTGAAGTGACCACGGTGATAAATTTCAATTGTCTGGAAACAAAAGAGAAAAATAAAAAAGCAGCCAGAGTAGTATTTAAGCCCTTGAACCAGAAATGCATTTTGCACAAGCTATCAGAATCCCCGAGAATATTAGTGCTAAGGGGAACTTGTGGAGTAGGAGGGATGCACTTCTTAAGACAAGAGGAAGGAACGACATTCTGATTAAATGCCGTGCCACCGGCATCGTGAATGTATCATTGCAGCCGTGAGCATCTCCACTCAGGAAGCTCAGCGACCTGCCTTGGGTATCAGTGGCACCTCTTTGTTTGAAATAGTAACACCCTTTGCCCTGGACGGTTGTAATAATGGAGTTTAAATTGGTGGATACAGATGCTATAATTTTCACTGGGTTGTTATCCTTGTGTGGCAATTTGAAGAATCAATTCAGGACACATTTCAGGGTCTAGGTAGGAAGGTGGCTTAGACTGCAGGGGCCCTGACTTATCTTGACTCCCAGACCGACTTCTTCCCACGAAGCTATTCTTCACTCCACTGTAAGAGCTGTATTTCTACAACACCAAGCTGATCATGATTCTCCCTGCTTAAAATCTCCTGATGACTCTCAGTTGCCATCAGACTTAGGTGAAGTGCAGAATCCTAAACAAGACATTCAAAGCTTTTTTTCCCCCGGCCACATTTGCTCTGTCCTCCACTCCCACTTCTGCTGTAGACACAGGGTCACTTTCTGTTTCCCTGAAGGCTCGGCTTGTGAGTGCCTCTAGGCTTTGCTTACCCTGCTCCCCCAGCCTGAAGACCCTTCGCCCTCCCTTCTCTCCGTGCTTAGCCCCAGTCGCCTTGGTAACCGTTGCTCCACTAACCCCAGCAGAAGCCAGTCATCCCTCCGCTGCCCTCCAGGGTGCTTCACTGAAGTAGATGTTCAGCTGTAAACGTGAGCCCTTCACTGTGGTGTTTGCATCCCAATTGCCATCACAATACCTAGGACCTACTAAGCCCTCAATTCATGTTTGTGGAGCCAGTGAGCTTAAAGGAGACTAACCATGCAAATGATGTATAGCCTTTCTGCATTCCAAGTGGTTGATTGGAAAGTGTTTAGAACACCAAGCCTGTTTCTACAGAAACGTGTCTATGGAGTAGTTCTAGAGCTGGGAGTTAGTCCATCAGAGCCAGTTTAACTTCAGAATGAATGAAGTTATTGTGTGTCTATAAGCGAGCAGTGCCTGAATGGCTGCAGTGCCCCGAGACATGGAAACAGCGCCCCCGTGTCATAGAGATGTGGAAATACCACCCCCAGAATGTCATGGGACCCAGGGAGTAGGGTCTCCAGGTGCAAGTCAGTTGGTTCCTGAACAGTGCTTAGAATTGCCTGGAATTGGTTCCAGCAGGTGTGGCGTGGAGGAGGGGCTGGTCTGTGGTCCAGGGAGCCCGGGGGGAGCATCAGAGGGGCTTCCTGGTAGGAGCTGAGCCTGGAAACAGGTCCCCAAGGAGAGGGTGGGAGCAGGGGTGTGAGGGAGTGGGAAGGGTGAGGCCCCCTGCGGGGTGTTCTCTAGCTTCCCTTCCTCTGCTCAGCCAGTTCCCCCGCCGTGGGGGTGGGAGACGGTGCCGGGGAGGGGGGTGGCTGTGAGCTGGGGGAGCCATGTGGTCTCGCGCAGGTCGCACTGCCCCTCCCCTGCGCCCTTACTGCCTGGAGGGGCTTTTCCTTTGCTTCTCCTTGTTTTTCTTACTCACCGTCACCCAGCCCGTCCCTCTGACAGTGACCGGCACAAGGTGGGGCATGGAGTGGGGAGCAGACAGGGGAGATGGGGCAGCGGTGGAGGGAGAGGGCGAGGGAGGCTCTGGCCAAATGCATGGACACGTGGGATCTAGTCCTGATTCTACCCACTGAGGAACCTCTCTCAGTATTCTTGTCTGTATGATGAGGACGCTAATGGAAACCCCTCCCTGTAAGGTTGGTCCGTTTTTTAATGAGATGGCGAGTAGAAAGCATTCCTGGGGAGGTGCAAATAGCCTGGGCCTGGAACCGATGAGAGCAGGGGGTCCTGGGGGCTTGGGTTCTGCCCCTCCCCTTCCCACCACCCCCGTCCTATCGTCCACCCCAGGCATCAGCCGTGTGAGGGAAGAAGACTTCAGGATGACCTCAGCCCCCAGGCACCAGCTTTGGGATGAGATGAGTGTCCAAGACTTTGCAGACATGTTTCACAGCTGCCGCAGCACATCGTGAGGGATGATGGAGAGGGAGATGGAGAAGAGCTGCGTCCCAGGCGATGTCAGTCTCCTGCGGCTGAGCCCCGAGCACAGAGGCCTCTCTCAAGTGCCTGGCGTCTTTTGAACACACTGGGCTGCTTGGTGCCTCTCTGCGGACGTTCCTGCGGCTCCCTCTGCGTGGGATTTCTCTGTCTGCTGGGAGACGTCTGCTCTCCTATCAAATTCAACTCACATATCGTGTGTGAAGCCTCGCCTGCCCTCTTAGCTGCCCCTGCCTCCTGGATTTCTCACCTTCCTCCTGACGGTCCCTGCCTCTGAGCTGCCTTTGCTCCTCTGCACGTTTGCACTTTGCACGGTTGGTCACTCTTCAGCCCTTCAAGTCTTGCATTCGCTTCTCTCTCTCTCAGTTTGCAGGTTCTTTGAAGACAGGGCCCGTTTTTGTTCTTTGTGTTTTGCTTTAATCCTTCCCGGGTCCCCCGTGTCCAGTGCCGTGCCTGGCACATGCCAGACGATGACATAAATTCATGATAAATATATAAATGCATTAAGCCAAATGATCCATGATTTATGCTGGACTTGAGAGCTTGAAGCAGGTGCAAGGAGGCACCTGGGCCACCCCAGCACAGGGTGGGAGAAAGTGACCATCAGGAACCCTGGGCTTGCTATTAGCGCTGCCCTACTTGGGGTGGGGTGGGAGCAGTTACAGAGGTTGTTATAGAATCATTGTCTTTGCTGGAAAAGGCTGTCGCTCTGGGGAAGAAGCTGGTGGCCACGGTCCAGGGGAACAGAGCAAGGCCAAGTTCAGTTGTGAGCGCCATGTCTAAGGGTCTTAGAAGATAGATGGTCAGGGAGTGTGGAATGAGAGTTGGAGCCCAGGGACAATGCCAGGGCAGATGTCACATAGAGATTCACCAAGAAGGAAAGGAGCATGGGAGACCTAGCCAAGGAATGGGGTGAGCAAGTGAGTTCTGGGAGTGAATCTGTAGGCATAGCTTAATTTTGATGTAACTTATTGTTAGGTCCTGAATGTGTCCCCCCAAATTCATGTTGGAATCCTAACCCTCAAAATGATGGTATTGGGAGGTGGGGCTTTGGGGAGCTGGTTAGGTCATGAGGATGGAGCCCTCATGAGTGGGATGAGTGTCCTTAGAAAGAGACCCTAGAGGACCAGCTCACCCCTTCTGCCAAGTGGGGACACAGTGACAAGAGGCCCCAGAAGAGGGTTCTCACCAGAAGCTGGCCATGCTGGCACCCTGATCTCAGAATTCCAGCCTCCAGAACTCTGAGAAACACATTTCTGTTGTTGATAAGCCACTCAGTTTATGGCACTTTGCTATAGTGCCATAAATATACGAGTTTTCCTCAGTTCTCTTTAAGTGGTTGGGGTCCAGGTGGTGTCTGCACTGCCTTGGCTTCTTACAGGTTATAAAGTGGAGGAAAAAAGAGCTCTGAATAAAATACCCATCAGAGTTTCACCTACGAGAGAGGTGATTTTGGTGAGAAGCTTAATCTGTCAAGGCCCGACTTGCCTGATCTGTAAAAGGGAATTACTGGATGAGATTAGCGGAACTCATCCTTTTGGGGTTTAGCACACTTTCAAATATTAGGATATTATGCAGGATGATTGAAGCCATGGAAAGAAAGGTAAACATGAGCCTAAAACTAAAGGCAAGTTTTAGAATCCTTGAGACACTTTGAACCGTTAGCAAATGGTTGTGCTCTGGTTCCAACTGCTTGCTGCCCTGACAGGCATTTGACTTACCCACCAGGCACAGCTCCACCCTGGTCTGTTTGATTCACAATCTTTCATTGGCCCCAGCGTGCATTTACTCTGGTTCTCCATCCCTAACTTGCAGCAAGTTCTTGCCTACTCTGACCCAAGGTGTGAGACCTTCTCTCAACTTTCTATTTGACACACGTTGCTGAAACATTATTTACCCTTATTTGTAGCAGACACCGATTTTCACCACTGATCAAAGTTTGGAGGTGCATGTGTGAGGAGCGTGAGGCACCCCAGGCCACGATGACTTGGAAGCTGGGCACTCCTGGACCAGATGCTCTCCAAGGCCCTTTTCAGATCTTGAGCTTCTGAAAAAGCAAATCTTCAATATTAATTTTTTTCCATTAATGGAATCCGTAGTGTTTCTAATGGCAAACTTTTCTTATGACTGACTGTAATGCATGTGCATGAAATTTGCATTTGAAAGCATTAAATGCAAAATGCATTGAGGCTTCAGGAAGTTGGTATTGACTTTCAATCCTCTGGCTAATAAGGGAGAAAAGAAATTTGTAGGCTCAAGTTTGGAATAGGTTGGATATTCGAGAAAATTTTAGACCATCTGGACAATGGCGGGCATAAATTGGTTTTCATAGGTAAAAGATATATGAATTCAAAACACAAACAGTCGTTGTGAAAATTAGTTGATGACAGGAAGGAAAGGCCACCTGCCCTTGCAGATGGTTGCTGTCATAACAGGGTACTTTACCGTGTCAGGCGGAAATTTAGTCTGTGAATGACACTGACAAAATGACGGACGTGTTCTCCTGCTGATTCTCTGTGCATTGAATTGAATATCCTGCTTTTTGTCCCATTAAAATTTTCAACTTACCTGCAATATGAACAAGCAAAAGAAAGGCGTCCATGATTCTAGCATTCCTTTTTAGTAAACAACCCCGTTCTTTCCTGCGTGCTTCAGAAGGAAAGCCCTAAGTTCTTTAGAGAGGGTTAAGAGAATTCAACTAGGATAATGGTTAGGCTCCATTAACAAGTTATGTGACTCTGGGCAAGTTACTTTCCCTGTCTCTGCAGCCTCAAGTCTCAGAGAGCCCCATTAGAACCCGGCTGGCAGGCTTGTCATGAGTGTTAAATGAATTAAAATCTGTTAAATTTTTAGGGTAGCACTTGACCCATAGGAAGCATCAGGAAATGTTAGAAATGATCATTCCAGACTTCTGAGAAACAGCTGTTCCTTCCCTTGTTAGCCAGCGACTGTATTAGATCATTAAACTTCCAAAGCGTCAGGTTTCTCCGGTGTAAACTGGCAATGATAATAATTACTCTGTGAGTTTACACGAACCCATAAAAGTTTATAAAATAACTGGTGAGAATGGAAAGATTCACAGTTGGTGTTATAGGTGTTTCCATTACAGACATAGAGATGGAGATTTAGACCACCTTCCCCTACTATGAACTACAATTTAACAAATGTTTTGAAGATGATAGGAGTTTCTAATTATGAAAGTAATGAACAACGACTGTAGAAAATTGGAAAATACAGGAAAGCACAAGAAAAGGTTAGAAATCACTTGTTAATCTCAAATCTGAGATATGTGCTCTTAATATTTCGACGTATGTCCTCTGTCATATATATAGTCTGTAACATCAATCTATATTCATATCTAGTAATTTGTGAAGCACTGGGTTCATGTCAAATAAATATAACTGTGTCTTCCCCCCCTGAAGTTCACATAGTCACCTGGGAAAGACAGGATTGGCAACAGCAAACAGTTAAATATCAAGAGAAAGCTGCCTGTTGTTAGATAGGGCTAGTTTTTTTTTTTTAGCACACCATGCACCTTACGGGATCTTAGTTCCCCAACCAGAGATTGAACCCGGGCCATGTCAGTGAAAGTGCCGAGTCCTAACCACTGGACCACCAGGGAAGTCCCTAAATAGGGTTAGTTTTAAAAAGAGGAAACAAGAAGAAGAGGAGAGAGATGTAGAGCCGGAAGTTGGAGGACGTGGGGCGGGGATGGTTAATTGATCCTAAAGTTCGCTCTCCCCTTCTTATACTTTTAGTAGAAGAGCTTCTCTGTAGGGTGACACATCATCTCAGGTTTTCCTGGTCTGAGGGGCATCTTGGGAGGCGGGACTTTCAGGGTTCCCATATGGGGAAAGCAACCTACCGAGACACACTTGAGGACAAGGCCGCCCAGCTCAATGGGGTCACGTGCAGAAGTGATGTGTGAAAATTCATGTCCCTTAAAAGGGATGATATCTGCCCCTATTCTCTTTCTTTGTTCCTGAGTCCAGGAAGGTGGTTGAGCGGTTTGGGAGCAAGCTTCCCGAGAGCACGGCTAGATGGTTTCAGTGAGAGCCAAGGAAGGCGCTCGATACTCTGGACGATTAAAATACAAGCAGAAACCAAGTCAGCAAAGCAGGGATGCTAGAGAGAGAAGAGACGGCCACGACCATCAACGCCATGTGTGCTTTCAGCCCATAGTCACAAGGCCCAGAGAGACAGGAGGCTTGAGCCCGATGGGTGATTGGCCACAGTGGGCAGGACCTGCTTCCCCTCCCTTTCCCCCGTGAAGGGAAATGCAAGGTTCACTCTCCTCTTGGGATTCTTAAAGCCTTTTTTCATAAGGGGGGACAGAGGTGGCTCTTTGTGGAGCCTCACCTGCCCATTACATAATAGTTTTCTTACTTCTGAACTTACATCTGCCCTTGAGCTCCTTGCTTATCTCAACCACCAGCCCAGCAGAGGCCGGAACTCTGCTATCCTGGGTGAGCAGCTGCCCTGAAGACGCAGCCCACACCCCAGGCCAGCGAGCCACCCACTTGCCCTGCACCATTCACTGACCTTTGTGTAACAGTAAGAACAGTAGTACCCTTTGTCATTTTCCAGCAACAGTACTGTAGGGCCTCTTTGTTACAGAGGCTGAGCCTGTACCGTGAGGGTTATGATTGCTATCTGCAGCCAGTGTTCCTTGAGCTGGTGGAGAGCTGATGAGAGCTTGTTCAGAGAGCCTGGTGGAAAGGAGCACAACGGGCTGGAGTGAATTTCTCTTGCTGGCACGACAGGTCATGAAAGAATACCCAGAAGTCCCTTCGTGGGACGCCTCGTAACTTCAAAACATTTAGGCATCTTCTGTACTCAAAATAGCACGTAAATGGCTTTAAAACATTCCTTGCAATGATGGTTCTACTTGCCTCATGGTTTCCTAAGGGTGTCAGTGCCCTTATTAGTTTCTGAGGAGAAAAATATACCTCCAGGGTATTACTTTACTATGAGATCTGCCTTTTTTCTTGGTAATTGAAGAAGTCACAGCAGGCACCCAAAAGATGAAAGTTTGTGTAGGAAGGAATTAGTGGGGTTTTTTTTTTTTTTAATTTTTCAAAAGCATTGTGCTCTTGTGCAGTGCTATTGAAGGAACATTCTGTGCCGACTCCTTAGCAGAGATCTTGTAAGGAACGATAACTCCTGTGCCAACTTGTTCCTAACTCCTGTGCCAACTTGTTCCTTGAAGACACAAAATCAAGCAGCCTCTCTGTGTGGGTTTTGAGGGGCCCTTGTTTTGGGGTATTTGCTGGTCGGAATGTTATCGTTATTTGATTGCATCATCATTAGTATTTTTACATGTAAGAACGTACCTGAGTATCTTGAAATTAGTGAGGATCTATCAGTTTCTTTGATAATACAAAGAATTTAAGTACTTAAGGGCCAGTTTTGCTGTGAATACAAAGTCTATCTCCCCTTTATTAAATGGCTGGGGGTTGGTGTCCCCGAGGTGGCAGGGAATTAGGTATATCCTGTGTGATGTGTAATCCCACCACTAATAAAACGCTAAGCTACAGAAGTCCTTGATGAAGCCACGCCACCGCTGTTGCGTTAGTGCTCTTAGTAAGAGAAGACTGTTGTTACAAGCAGAGCTGATACTTATAATGTAGAAAGACTGATTTCCTTCAGTATTTTCAATCCCACTTGTGATGGTTAGTTTTATGTGGCAACTTGACCGGGCAAAGCTGGTAAAACCTTATTTCTGGAAATGTCTTTGAGGATGTTTCCAGAAGAGATCAGCATTTGAATCAGTAGGCAGAGTAAAGAAGATCACCCGCCTCAATGTGGGTGGGCATCGTCCAATCCAGTGGGGGCCTGAGTAGAACAAAAAGGCGGAGGAGGGGAGAATTCACTCTCTCTGCTTGAGCTGAGACATCCGTCTCCTGCCCTTCGACGTGGGCACTCCTGGTTCTTGGGCTTTCAGGCTCAGACCAGGACTTATGCCATCAGCTCCCCGATCCTCAGGCCTGCAGACTGAATTACACCACCAGCTTTCCTGGTTCTGCAGCTTGCGGATGGCAGACAGTGGGACTTCTCAGCTTGCATAACTGCATGAGCGAATTCCTGTACTAAATCTCTTCTATGGATCTACATCTATCCTGTTGGTTTTGTTTCACTGGAGAACCCTGACTAATACACTGCTCACTGATGACTTAAAGTAGATATTTCAAATCAAGTCAGTAAACAGTCACTCAACACATATCATGCCTGAAGCAATGTTCCTAGCTCTGGGAAGCAGGCAAAAATGAACATGGTGGAGCCTCTGTCCGTGATGAGCTTGCAGTCTGCTGAGAAATGACTTCAGTGAAAACGTAGCTGCCACCAGAGAAAGCTACGGAGAAGGCCTTACCAGACGTAGAAACCTACATTCAGATTTCTCTCGATGGAACAAAGGCCAAAGACCACTCTTTGGGGAATGAGAAAGTACTCAGCCATGTGTAGATGTTACTGGTAGATATTTTTCATGCAGAGTGGGATTGAAAATAGTTACTCATTGTTTGGTTACCATCCATGGATACTTCTAGCTAACTTGGGAGGAAGACTGGATTCCGATAAGGTGAATCCTGGTGAAGTGGCCTATTAAACCAGGTATTTATCAAAATGTTTTATGGGGGCAGTGGTTCATTATTTTCTCTGTTCTCTGTACTCCAGGGAACATTAGCTTTCTGAATAGGTCATTTTGAAAGCACTCCCTGTGATAGGCCTGAGACTTTGTAGATAGCCTCCAGTGACTGGCTATTACAGGCTTTCAATGTAGACATAAAGCAGCCCGTGTCCTCATATCCAGTTCATAGGATTCCAGGTAGAGACCGAAGCTCTGCATAAGAGACTAACTCTGGGAGGTGGGGTATGGACCACTCTGGACAGAGGGAACAGCTCTGAGGTGGGATGAGGGCAGGCTTGGGGACAGAAAGGAGGTTAGTGTCTGAATGTGGAAAATGAGAGTCAGGGCATGGGTGGGCCCAGGGCCACCTGGGGGCAGGTGTGCCTGCCCGTTTCACTGCCAGGGATGTGCTTGGCAGCGCGGCAGAGCCTATGACCCTCTTCCTGGGATAATATTTCTAAGTGCGTGAAATAAAAGGCATAGCGTTCCAAAGGAGACTGATTATAATGAAGTGCAGTTACCAAAATACTATCAAACAAATTTGCCTTACAGCAATCTGTGTGCTTCTTTATTAATGCAATAATTAACAGATTTGGAAGCTGGTCTTATAACTACTGTAATTTTAAAGTAGAGATGATGGTAAACATTATTTCAAGATATCAGCAATAACTCTCATATTGTATCAGAATATCTGTGATTTTTATTTGTGAATAACTCATGGGTACTGCTAAAACTACTTGTCTTGCTGCCTATATTGATAACTGAAGATTAGTCAGGGTTCTCCAGAGAAAGAGAACCAATAGGAGATTCTATCTGTCTATCTATCTATCTATCTACCTATCTACCTATCTACCTATGTATCATCTAATCATCTGTCTATAAATAAGAAATTAGCTCACTCAATTATGGAGGCCGGGAATTCCCATGATCTGTTGTCTGTAAGCTGAAGACCCAAGGTTGCTGGTGGAGAAGACCCCAGTCCAAGGGCAGAAGACCCAGCTCAGCAGTGAGGTGCAAAGAGAGCAAGGGAAAGCGAGAGAGAGTGCGCAAATTTTCCCTGCCATCACCTTTTTGTTCTATTCAGGCCCTCAGAGGATTGCGTGGGGCTAACTCACATTGGGGAGGGTGATCTTCTTGCCTCAGGCTACTGATTCAATGTTAATCTCATCCAGAAACACCCAGAAATAACGTTTCACCAAACATCTGGACACCTGTGGCCCGGTCAATTTGACACATAAAATTAACCATCACAGAAGGAAGGGCTTGATTCAAACTGAGGTAGGGAAACCCAACAGAGATGAACTTGTCCCTTTCTGAGCTCAGGGACCCCTGGCCCCAAGTCAAGGCCCGACGATGAAGAAACGAGTTTTCATCTAATCACAGTGGAGCCAAAGGCCAGTCTCAGGCAGGGCACTGGCAGGCCCTGACTTGTGCTTTAAAAATGTTCTCTCTTGCTGCTCTGTGGGAGCAGATCACGGGGAGCCAGAAAGCAGGCAAACCAGTCACTGTTCAGTGATTTTCACTCCATTGCTTGTTTTGTTTTGCTGTTGCCTTTGCTGTCTCCAGAACAGGAGGAGTGAAGATTAACCACAACAAACTGGAAATTCAGGGGGTTGGAGCCAGTATTCCCGGCATGGTTCTTTCCAGAAGTCATTTTAAGGGAGAAGGAAGTCTCACTTAATTCCTTTGGGAATTCAGGGGGTTGAATTAGACAGGTTTGAAGGCTAATGCAAACTTTAACATCCTCTGAATCTGTATCTTGCACTTCTTTTCATTGTAGGTAGCCATCAATAACTGTCTTCATTCATAAACAGGTAGAATGAACTAGAAAGGAATGTTTGGAGTGTGTTCGTAACTATGTTCCATTTATCTTGTTTAAGTGACTAGGTCACAGCCAAGAATACAGAATGTTATTTTTAATGACAAAAAGTACTAAACTGCACAAAGAAATTGTTCTTCTTCATCACACTATGCAGCTGAAATCCAACAACTCCAGCCTTCTACCCTTCTCCTCCGTTTCCATTTCTGGTTTTCACATTGTTATTACCTCTAGAAGTCAATATCCTTTAACTGCTTCCAATGTTTTCCATCTACAATTAAATGTCTTGTGCTAATTCACACTTGCAGTGAAATGTGGACCTTCTGCGTATTCAGTGTAAATCCATGAACCTTAACGGTTATGCTGAGCCATTGATCAAGGTCATTGTTACTTTTTCTAGCCTAATGTTATTTTTAGTTTGCATAGTTAAAAATGGCACGATGCTCACCTAAGATTCCAAGTTCATGGTAAAGGTGACAGGGAGAGGGAAGAAGACACATTGCATTCGCTTTTCCCAATATGCCCGTGGGATTCAGGCCAAGAGGTGTGTGGAGTCTGCAGTCACCAAACAATGATAGTCTGTTCATTCTTAAAATGCAGATGCGCCCAGCAAAACGGGAACATTCGCACATGCTCAGAATGACCAGTTTCAATTGCCATGCCTTACAGAGATGAGTCAAAGAAAGATTCTGGTAATGGATGGACGATTCCCTCAGGTGTGGATCTTAAAAATCACCTAGAATGATTGTGGGTCTGTGCACAGAAATCACTGGGAGTGAAAACTCAGCAAGTTCTCAACGAGGCTCCAGCTGGCTGAGAATCGGTCCTTTTTGTCTTGAGCCTTGGTCTGACCTCCTCCCATCTCTGGAGGGAGCCAGCGTTCTCCAGTTTCCTCTTTGTTCTGTCGCCTTCAGGAAAAGTCAAGAGCTGGGGCTGCTCGGAGGGGTTAAGTGGAGAGGTTTCTGCCTTTTCTTTCCAAAGATACTGAGCAGGACCTGAAATGAGAGGCACCCATGGCATAACACTGAGAGCCCTGGACTGGACGCCAGAAAACAAAAGTAGAGTCTGCAGAGCTGAACCAATGTAAGACGTGACTACCATTTTGAAAGCAAATAACTAGTATAAAAAAAAAGAGGTGATGTCCTCATTCTTCTGTTTACATTTTTCTTCCACTGCTATCACTAAAGGGAAAAGGAAGCATCTAAAATATTTGGCAAGTTGAAAAAATATTAGCCTTTGAATCATTAATTTGTAAGGCATTCAGTAACTTCAAACACTTATTTGGATAGAGTTTGGAAAATAATTATCTGTTTCCCTGGAGATTTAATATTCTAATTTTTTCTTAAAACATGGTTGCGTGTGCAAGTTTGTGTGTGTGTGCACAGAAACACATTGTGTGCAGCTCCTCACGTGCGTGTATGTTCTGTTGTTTTGTGAAACCTCAGGTTCACATTCCAACATAGGTTTTGAAGTGGTGATGTTGTTATTAAGCCATGCAGTCATTAGATGTTGTATTACACTCACATAGCGTTTAGTAAATTTTAGTTGGAAATAAATGTCACCTCAGAAAGTACGTTTCTTAGAAAGAGGGTCGTAATTTTAGCTGTTAAGACAAAAGAGAACACATGGTCCTCATTTCTTATCAGTTAGGGTATCATTCTCTCCATGAAGCATCATGGTGGACGATCCTACTTGTTCATCATCTCCCTCTACCACGTCCCTGATGTGCTAAGGAAGCTTCCATGGCCACCAGGCTCCCCTTGCTCTGCTCTGGTTCTGTAGCCACCCTGGGTCCTACCAGTCTCTCCCTCCCCACAGCTCCTTCGCACACCCCACCCCTCCACCTGGAGCCTCTGTCCTAGTCTCCTACCCACCTCCTCTCCTCCTTCAAATCTCAGCTGCAGCCCCTTCCGCAGAGGAGCCCTCCCACCCCCCTGAGTCAGATGCCCCCTGTTCCAGCTCCTCATAACCCACGCTACTGTCCCTCAGGGTCCTCACAAGTCCCTGTTTCATATTAGGTGGCCTTTTGGAAATGTGCACTTGTGGACTGTGGTGGAATCCCCGGTGGACTTGACTTTTCATTGTGTGTATTCGTGCGTGTCTGATTTTTGTTTCTCTAGCTTTGGGTGCTTTGCCAAACGGTTGAGGGCAAAGGGCGTCTCCATCACAGCTTTACAATGAAGGTCTTTGTCTCAGTCAGTGTGGCTGCTGTTACAAAGTACCACGGATGAGGGGGCTTATAAACAACAGAAACTCATTTCTCATCCTTCTGGAGTCTGAAGGTCTGAGATGAGGGTGCCAGTGTGGTCGGGTTCTGGAGAGAGCTCTCTTCAGGGTTGTAGCCTGCTGATGTCTTGCTGTGTCCTCACGTGGTGGAAAAAAGGGCTAGAGGCCTCTCTGGGTGTCCCTTTATAAGGGCACTAATCCCACTGTGAGGGCTCCACCCTCATGACCTCATCACCTCCCAAAGGCTCCACCTCCTAACATCATCACACTGGGGGCTAGGATTTCAACATATGAATTTTAGGGGGGGTCACATTCAGTCCATAACAGTCTTGTAATGCACACTTCAGCCAAATAACCTCCTCCTGTCTCTTCATGCCTGGCTGGCTGCTCTTAATGGCCATCTCTGTGTTATCCATTCCTGAGACTGAGGTTTCCCGGGTGACAAAGGGGTTTCACCCACACACCACCACACATATGTGTTTTCAAATTATCTATATTCTCCTTTTTTACAATCAAGAACATCAGTGATGCAGTGAGCTTCTGTCCTCCACCCAATCAGCTCACCACTCTCACGGTCCCCTTTGCTTTCAGCCCGGCTCGGCGCTCTGTGTTTTATTCATGTCTAAGGTCAGAAGACATCTTCAGGTATGTGACAGAGATGTTTATCCACTTCAGATATGAGGTGTATTCGGGTAGGGACAGCATCTTTTCAGTATCCCTGGGCCCCAGGTCATAGGACCTAGATGAATACTTATTCAATAAGTAAATGAATGACGTAATGCACAAAATGAAAAAATAGCAGTTTTTCCTCGGAAAATGTTCATATGAGGATATCATGACACGGCCGGTTGGAAGTGTTAAGTACATGATGGGATAATATAAACACTACATACTGTATTTGCTCAGCATATTCAATGACAAAGTACTTTCCTCAAAGGTTTTATTTGACTCTCTTGAGGGTCATGTGGGGTCGACTCAGCAGATATCACCAACTCTGTTTTACAGCGGAGGATTCTGAGCTCAAGGTCACACGGGCTGGACCCAAGCCCAGGTCTGGTAACCCTAGGCCAGTAGCCCTTCCATTCTGAGGGTGGCCTCAGGGCGCGAGTGAGAGCCTTGAGCTATAAACACACTCCCAATGTTCAAGTCTCACTGTGTCACATAAGAAGGAGAATTCACCTTATGTAGTGTGTTTGTTGGCTCGGCTGCTGTAACAAATACTTCAGACTTGGGGGCTTAAACAACAGGAATGCATCGTCTCACAGTCTTAGAACCTGGAAGTCCGAGATCAAGGTGTCGGCAGGGCAGGGTTGCTTCTGCCTGAGGCTGTGAGGGAGGATGATCTGTGCCCCTCTCCCCCAGCTCTGCTGGTTTGCTGGCCGTCTTTGGTATCCTTGGCTTGTAGACGCATCATGCACCTCTGCCTTTGTGTCCTTCTGTGTGTCTGTGTCTTCACATGACCATCTTCTTATAAAGACACCTGTCCTATTGGATTAGAGGTCCACCTTCTCCAGTATGACCTCATCTTAACTACTTTTATCTGAAATGGCTTGATTTCTCCATAAGGTCACGTTCTGAGGTGCTGGGGGTTATGCCTTTTGTGGCGGTGACACAATTGAACCCATCACCCATAAGTTGACTTCTGGAGAATGACAGCCGCTGTGTGCAGAGACCAGGTGTCAGCACACCTGCCCTATCAGCATCTTTACGTGAGCACCCCCTTGACTTTTGAAACAAGGAGCGTGAAGCATGCAGGTTGGCCAGCAAGCCCTCGGCCAGCTGGAAGAGAGGACTAAGGCTCTGTGCTCCATGCTGTCTTGCTGAAATGACTGATTTTTTAATTTGACATCACCAGAAACATACAGATTAAAAAACAAAATAAAACCCCCCAGAAAGCAAAAAATAGACCCATGGACACATAGACGCCATCCACAATAGCAATCTCCTTTCCCTTACTCACCTCTGTGGAATTTCTAAGCTGTCCTCCTTGAATTTTTCCAATGTGCTTCCAAATACATGTGCCCAGGGTTCAGGAAGGATTGTGGATTCTGGACTGTAATGTCTCTGTGATGCATCTGGAACCGTGGGTCCCAAGTCTCGTCTGTTGATTGCCCATCTGTGAAATGTCCACGACTGTTTTCTTTTTAAACCATGCTCAGAGGAGGAAATACTCTCTTTAGGGTATTTCACTGTAAAAAACCACTTTTAAAAAAGCACGAAGAAAATACGGTAAACAATAATTGCTTTGATCTCCTTTGTTCCACATAAAGCGGGCAGCCTGGATCAATCCCAGAAAATAACACCCTGAACTCGGCTCATGTATTCCACAGTCCTGCACACCTTCTTTTTCCCCCCCAAGAGGAGAGGCTTGGGGAAGGGTCTGTGCTCACGATTAAGTGAGTTACTTGCTGGCTCATCTCTAACTTTAATTACTTTCTCTTCCTCAACTTTGCAATTAGCTGATGTTGCTACAAATTTTTGTCACACACTTAATCTTTATATAGCATTTTTGGCCAGAGTGCAGTTCAAGTCTGTGAGCTACGCTGATATCTTTATTCAGAGGTGAGGCTCCCTGAGCAGTGTTATCTGACGAGCTACACCCTGGCAGGGGCCGCCCTGGGTGGAACAGGAGAGCAGGTGAGGCTTAGCTTCGATGTTCCAGACCCTCCCCACACCTCCCAGGGGCCCAGTGCCCGTGCCTACACGCCCTTCTTACCTTTCTCCCCATCTGATTCGTTCAAGATTTATTCCACACCAGGAGCTCTGTAAACTCTGTCTCTTAATCCTCTGCAGAGACGCAGATATGATTCTACCCAGTTAACAGATAATATAACTGAGTCTCAGAAAAGTTATGCTACTCATCTAACTGGAGGGACAGCCAGGACTTTAACCCTGGATTGCCTCGTCCCAAACTTTGTTCTCCACTATGCCTGTCGCCTGCTGATGGACGTCACTGCAGTGTTTTAGGGTCAGTTGATGTGGAAGGAAGGAGGAGGTATACCCATTTTAGAGGCGGGTGGAGGCAGGGCCCTGAGATGGGAATTAGCAAGCTTTAATGGCAGAAGGGCCAGACATGTACCGTAGGCTGACTGGTGAAAGAGGCGGTGGTGGAATGGAATTCTCACGTTTTAAATTTAGGGAATTTGGAAGCGGTAGGGGAGACCTCTTAAGTATATGGCCATGTACTTAAGTTCATGCAAAATTTGAAGGATTTAGATATGTTGTTTCGGATGTCAGACTGACATCCGAGTGTCCTGTAGACATTTTGATACACGTAATTAGTGAGGGCCTAGTTCCCGCACACAATAATAACCACCACAATAGTTACTGATTCTTGAATGATCACTCTATGCCATACCCTGGCCAAGCTTTCCCATTCATTACATTATTTAGTCCTCACAGCCACCTTATAAGGTGGATTTTGTTAGTATCCCTGTTTTTTGAAGAAACTGAGGACCGCATCGTCTTTCAATGATGACTCTTTGTGAGTTAATCTCTCTGGAAATCTGTGGAGCTGTATATTGTTACAACTCATTGATTTCCAGCCGGGGCGTGGTATGTTGGCATTTGCTGTTTTGTTTTTTAAATCAATGACAAAATTCCATTTTTATGGAATGGGATGGTCAAGACAAGATGCTCTTTGTTTGAGGTGCAAACCCATGTCCTGTGTGACCCCCCAGTTTTTCTCAGGCAGTTGGTGGTTCAGGATTATCTGGGGTGTGACTATCTAAACACGTGGAGCCTCAAATAATGGTAACGTTAAGTATGAGGATAGGTGTCCCTTTCTGAATTGATGAATAAAATCAGGTTGTCTGGTCAGGGCTGGCTTCAGGAATGAGTGATCTGTTTTGTTGCACTTGGGGTTAATGCTCTGTGGCCGCCCTTTTGGAATTTTTAATAATTTCTTCTTTGAATTTGTGTTTTGAGTGCACTCTGCTGGATCGTGTGCTGGGGCCAGAGCCTGGGTGCTCTGTCCTGCCTCTGTGCACCTCTCTGTATCCCTGGGTGGGTTCTCGGCTGCCCATCTGCTGTCCCTGCCCCGGCTCTGGGACACGAGCTTGGGGATGTCACGGTCAGGTACCCCAGGAGCTGAGTTGTGGGTGGACTCCAGTGCAGGTGTGCACTCGCGCAGGAGGGTCCCTGTGCCTAGGGGGAGGGGGTGTAACACTAAATAGCGAAGAACAACCTCCAGGTCATGTGGAGAGAGAGAGAGATGGTTGAACAAAGTAAAAAAGGTTTTTCCCGCCTTTTGAACAAGAGACCCTGCCTTTCTGTTTTGCACTGGGCCCTCTTCTGTTGTCTAAGTGGACTGACATTCTGGACCCTCAGACACGTGGTTCTATAATACATCAGAAGGAGCTTTGGCCTTTATGCAGGAGAGGGAAGAAAGAAGTTCAAGTTCACGTCCATTTCTGGCAAGGGGCCATCAGGGCTTGGGGAGCTGGAGTCTCGTCAGAGTATGTGCCTGGTGTCCCCAGAGCAGGGGTCTGGCCGTCGACCTGCCCGCAGGATGGAAGTCGGGGGCAGGGCTGGGGGGGCGGCTGGTTCAGAAGTTTGTGTTCCTGCATCCAGGGCTCTGGAGCATCTAATGGTGGAGACAGGGAGGCAGCGTGAGTTAGGAGGTGATCTAGGAAGCAGAACAGAATGAGAAAGGTAGAGACTCTTAGACGTGCTTAACACGGATTAGCTCAACCTCAGGAGGGGCTAGTTTCCCGAGGAAGAAACCACGGTGTAAAAAGGGCACATAAATTGCCCAAGGAACGGAGGGATACACCTGCCATCTGAGCCCTGGGCGCTTCACCACTAAACTGTACAGCTTCCCAGACAAGCCCACCATCCAAGGGAGGCATCTAGTCAGACGCCAGGGGGAGCCAGAATCCCCTGCCAGAGCCTTGTCTTCAGGCAAGAGGTGTGTCTGGAGCATTTTGCTTGACAGGCAGCTGTTGGTTCTACTGAGTTTCCTAGAATTTTACTGATGTTCTCCTCAGAGTGACTTGAATGCATGAATTGGTTTTGGGCAGAGAATGAGGTTTGTTGATGTCTTTTATTCTTCTGTGATTGCGTATTATGGGTACATTCTCTGGTGAGAAGGGCAACGTTTTCTCTCCTGAACTTGCCGGAAACTTGAGGCAGGGGGATGGAGAGGTGGGAAGAAGCATCTCACGCCTGATGGAGCCTCTCATTGTTCACAACATCCTTTATTTCAGCCCCTCATGGGATGACTGATTTTGAAGAACCAGGAAAGGAGGAGAATTTTCTTTCTTAGAATTCTCCTTCTGAACCTTCATCAGTGGGAACATTTCCTGACGAGGCATATGAATATGGTGAAAAGCCAATTGACGTTCCTGTAGGAATCTAAAGTTGGGAACAGAATCAAGTTTCCTTTGCCAGCTTAGTCATTTGTCTATGCCTGAATTTCCAAACATCAGGAAAAGTCAGATACTTGCTCAGAGGGATTCTATGATTTTTCAGACTCCTTAAATACAATTATTAGGGGAAAGAAACATACATCTGTGCAAGAAATATGGTGGATGGAGAAAAAACATGCAGGTGGCTAGGTCTACCTTAGCATTGTTTAGCTCCAGGAACGTGTAGATTGGGTAAGCCTAAGCCAAAATAGATTATTACATAGGAGGTTTGTGGCTCGTATAATTCTCTTTCTGCCCTTTTCCCTCCGTCTGAAATTATTTAGGACCTCATTCCTCAAAGTATATACATTCCATGCTCCATTCTCTCAACATTGATCAGTTAGAACTAATCTGATAAATTAAATTTATTGCTCTTTTATTTATTCTTCACTCAAAAAATTATTGGATTTGTCGAAGAATATGAGAAAGCTATGTAGTATTCTTCTCACTTAGATATAAATAACAAGCTGCCATAAATATCAACAGATGTAAACACATATTAGGGTTGGTTTGTGGAGGTGTTTTCTGCTCTCCCAGAACTTGAATTTAAAATTAGCTAGAAAAGGTTGTAGTGCCTTGTTTGATGATTAATAATTGATTATCAGCTGCTTCCTTTTATCAAAAAGTACCATGTTTCAGATACTATGTGAAGCATTCTGGAGGCTTTATCCTATCTTTTTTTTTTTTTCACAAATCCTCCTCGAGGAAGTAATTTTATCACAATTTTACAGATGTGGAACTGAGCCTAAGAAAGTTTTGGTTACCCAGGTGAGACATTTCCAGCTTGAAGTGTACTCAACAGTGAGGAAATTCAGGGATTTTAACACGTGCTCAGTCATTTTTGTCCGTATTACTCGTTCTTCTCGTAATATGCAAAAGGAAAGAAACATTTAATGAACATCTTCTATTTATCGAGTGCCATGAGAATCACGCTCTCTGGGTTATTTTAATTTTCACAACCATCTTTGGAGATAGTATTAATATTTCTGCTTTACAGATGGAAACATTGAGGTTTACAGTAACGAAGTCATTTGTCTCGTATAAAAGAGCTAGTGAGATGTGATGCCAATAGTTGAACCAAGAGGTAGGTGGATTCGAGGAAACAAGGGCAGAGAGAGAAATCAGTCACTTACAATCTCGTAGGCGTTGAGGGGGTGCTTGGCCCTTGGTGGAGGTGGTAGGCAGAGCCCGTGCGTTTCCCTCTGTTGTAAGAGAGAATTCCTCTCCATTTCTACTCTCCAGTGAGATGAAACATTCAACCATCAAGCAGGTTAGAACTTCCCTTTTCCCAGTGAGCTGTGAAAGCTTGCTCACCCCCTCTTCCCACCCCAATTCTTTACGCACTTGGACCTACTCTGAGTCAAGGCTGACTCAGGAACCATCTATCCTTACAGACACTTCACGGGGAGTGGGAGGAGTGGGTAAGTAACAGACAGGGAACTGCCATCGTGGAAGATTGGGTCCACCTCAAGAAAGAGCCCACCCTCGCATGGACTTCAAAAGGTGGTGTGGAGGGACTTCCCTGGGGGCACAGTGGTTAAGAATCCTCCTGCCAATGCAGGGGACATGGGTTCGAGCCCGGGTCCAGGAAGATCCCACGTGCCGTGGAACAACTGAACCCCATGTGCCACAACTACTGAAGCCCGTGTGCCACCACTACTGAAGCCTGCATGCCTGGAGCCCATGCTCCACAACAAGAGAAGCCACCGCAGTGAGAAGCCCACGCACCGCACCGAAGAGTAGCCCCTGCTCGCCACAACTAGAGAAAGCCCTCACACAGCAACAAAGACCTAACTCAGCCAAAACTAAAAGTAAATAAATAAATTAATTAATTTTTAAAAAGTGGTATGGAATACATCTTTAATCTCGATATTGGGTCATCTACTCCTCCATGGCTGTCTGACTCAGATGGGAATGTGCAAGCTCCTTTCCTCTTGTTTTTATTCCCTTCCCTCATTTTCTAGCTCCTCTGTCCTCTCCAGGGTGCTGGCTTCATCTTGCCCCCTGGTGGTCATGAGTAGAGAGTCCTGTTTTCCTTGAATCATTACCTTCTCCAGCTCTTCAACCCTTCTTAAGCTAATATTAATCCCCCATGCCTTACCTCTGGCGGCTATGACAGAATACCACAGGCTGAGTGGCTTAAGAAATAGACGTTCATCTCTCACAGTTCTGAGGCTGGAAGCCAAAGTTGAAGGTGTTGGCTGATTCACCTCCTTCCTGGCTTCAGATGGAGACCTTGCACTGTGTCCTCATAGGGCGGAGAGAGAGCTCTGGTGTCTCTTCCTCTTCTCATCAGGACCCTAATCCCATCATGGTTCTTCTGCCCCATGACCTCATCTAAGTCTACCTCCCAAAGGCCCCATCTCCCGATATTGTCACATTGCGGACTACAGTCTAAACATATGAATTTCAGGGTGGACACAAATATTCAGTACCTAACACCCTGTCAGTGCGCATCTGAGCTACATCATTACGCTAACGGGTCTCCTTCCTAACAGGGGTGAAAACAGGTAGGGCCAAACCGGGTAAAGAAGACAGAAAATTCTGCCCTGAAAAACTCAAATATTAAGGGACATACTAAAAAGGGACATACCAAAAAAAAAAAAAAAATCAAATATTTGGATTAGACTCTGCCTACCAAGAGTTGCAAACAAGGAACTCAAAAGTTAGGTGAAAATTAGAAAACTGAGTGACCTGTGAGTTTCCCAGGTGGGGCCTGAGCTTGAATGTCCTCAGATAAAATCTCATCTTTGGGCTTCTTGTCCTGGGGGACAGCTCTTGTACTGAATTTCTACTTTACTTCGTTTGGTTCTATGACCATAAATATCCCTTGGTATAACGTTTGAGTGACCCCTTGCCAAGGAAATGGCTTTTGGAGCCAGTGAATCACATCGTTACACGACATTTTTTTCTTTGTTCCCTCCTTTTATTTCCATGTTAAATATTCCGGATGACATTGAGTGTAGGCTGAAATTGTCAAGGGAAAAAACCCAAGCAAAGTACTTAGAAATATCTGCATATTCGAGAAAAATCATTTGCCAAGTATTAACACACAGGAGTGAGTAAATTACATGGGAAAAAGGAAAAGGCTATGTTCCAATTTTATGAAGCAACAACTGCCATAGCTGAAAAAGAGAAAAATCAATACCGTAAAACACTGATTTTTAAGGTGTAACAAAGCAGAATGTTTCCAATTACAGGGTTTTTTGGCAGTGCCCCCCATATTTATTTTTACATAAGTGGATTTGATTGCTTTTTCTTTGACAAGAAATTTCTAGAACATTTTATTCATCGTTGCGTCAGACTCAGTGCGAGGTTTGCAAAGAGATCAGAGTGGGGGTCTGTGAGTCTTAGATTTGTGGCCTGGCTCTCTGTACTAGATAGACTTTGTATGAGTGGCCAGAGCTGCTGTGTCTTAAACCAGATAAAGGTGCATTTCTCTGCCACATAAAAATCCAGAGGTAGGCTGGCCTCAGGGATCTTGAATATTTCTAGCCCTTGTCTCCATTATGCCCAGAATTTGTGCCCACAGTCCAGCATCTTAAAGAGGGCACCAGCTGTCCCCAAAGCATCTGAGGCCGCAAGATGGAGGAAAATGAGGAAGAAGGAACAAAGTGCAAGCATGGGTGCTCTTTTTTCAAAGCTTCCTTAGTTGACGTAAGATGCACACAGACAAAAGGCACACACAAATGTATAGCTTACTATATCACCATAGAGAACACGGTGATGGAATTACCCTGGCAATGGAGAAACAGACATGACTACAGTGCACGGCCGTCCTCACCTCCTTTTGCCAGCTTTCCATCAGCATCCCTCCTTCCTCCCCAAGTGTGGCTACTGTCCTAACTTCCTGGCCTAAATTTGAATTATATATCAGTTGAGTCATAAAGACATATTCTTTGAATCCACCTTCTTTCACTTATTATATATATTTGTGAGATTCATCCATGATGTCATATGTAGCTGTAGTTAATTTGATTTCATCACTGTATACAATTATTTGTTTTTTCTACTGTTGATGACTTGGGTTGTTTCAAATCTGGGGCTATTAGGAATTGTGCTGCTATAAACATTCTCTCACTTGTCTCTTAGTGTACCTGTGTAAGTATTCTGTCAGGGATGTGTATGTTCAGAGTGACTGTACGAATTTACCACCAACTGTACACGAGAGTTTCCAATGCTCCATATACATGTCAACACTTGGTATTGTCTTTTTCACTTTAGCCATTACCATGGGTTTATAGAGGCATCTTCTTGTGGTTTTTGTTTTCATTGCACTGATTACTAATGAGATTGAATACCTTTTTATATATTTATGGCCTTTTGGATATTCTCAGCTGTGAAGTACCTGTCCATTAATTCTCTTGCCCATTTTTCTGTTGAGTTGTCTGTCTTTTTCCTATTGATTTTTGGGAGGTCTGACTATATTCTGGATGCCATTCTATTGTGAGTTGAATGGGCTACAGGTATTTTCCTCCACTCTGTGGCTTACCTTTTCATTTTTGTAATAGTGTTTTTTCATGAACAGAGGTTCTTAATTTTAATGGGGTATAAATTATAAATAATTTATTTTTGTGCTTTTACTCTTTTGGCATCTTGTTTAATCTTCCCCTATACTAAGATCAGGAAGATACTAACCTCTGTTATATTCTTCGAAGATTTACTGTTTTGCATTTCACATTTAGATTTAAAATCTAATTTTTGTGAGTGGTGTGAGAGAGAGGTGAAGTTTTGTTTTTCCACATGTGTATATATCGATACTTAACTGAGAACTATTTATTGGAAGAATTTCCTCCCCTCTGACGTGCAAAGCCAGCTTTTTTCTAACTCACATTTTCATACATGAATGGATCTTTCTTCCTTTTTTTTTTAAAAAAAACTTTATTGGAGTATAATTGCTTTACAATGGTGTGTTAGTTTCTGCTTTATAACAAAGTGAATCGGCCATACATACACACACATCCCCGTATCTCCTCCCTCTTGCGTTTCCCTCCCACCCTCTCTATCCCACCCCTCTAGGTGGACACAAAGCACTGAGCTGATCTCCCTGTGCTATGTGGCTGCTTCCCACTAGCTATTTATTTTACATTTGGTAGTGTATATATACACATGCCACTCTCTCACTTCGTCCCAGCTTCCCCTTCCCCCTCCCCGTGTCCTCAAGTCCATTCTCTATGTCTGCGTCTTTATTCCTGTAATGGATCTGTTTCTGAAATCTGTATTCTGTCCCATAAGTTCATGTGCCTACATTTGTGGCAATACCACACAGTTTTATTTCCTGTAGCTTTTTTATCAGATTCTTACATATGATAGATCCATCTCCATGTTCTTTTTCGTGGAGAATGAAAAATAGATTCTGCCATGTACCAGACTTGCATCCTTAAATATGAAATTTAAATATGTCATTACCCTAAGGCAGATAAAGGGAGATTTTACTTGAGCATTTTGCCTTGGAATGGGTCAACTAAGTTGTTTTTTTTCTAGCTTACTGAGTTATGTACAATACCTGAGAACATGTAAGTGGCCATATAAAATCTTTCAAGTAGCAATATAATAGTGGCCTAGAAAAATGGAATAATTCATATTTGATTTCTAGAAATATAGATATAAAATATAGTCACTTCACCTGTGTTGTAGTATGTTTAAACATTCAGATACTCTCAGAAATAGGGTCTTAAGTTAATTGAGCATAATGGTTTCCAAGAAACTGTGCTTCACTAAATAATATAAATATTTTTTATTTAGCCATTTATTGAGCCTGTCAGCCATATGGAAAATATCTTGAGTGAGCCAAGGTTGACAATGAACTTCTTGTTAATAAACTCTTAAAAATGGTGTTTGTTTTTTGGTTGTTTGGGTTTTTTTTGTTTTGTTTTTTTGATGGATCATGAAGCTGTTTTTGGATGAAACACTGGAGTAGTTTTCAATATTTTTCCAACAATGCATTATCTTCTGTTATGTAGTTGAAAGACATTAAAAATGGTTAATATTGAGCTGCTATTCATTACACAAGTTAAAGCTCTTACATTAGCACTTTACTAACAAGGATATTTTAACACTTTTTTGCTAATATTATATCTTACTCTAAATTAACTTTCATCAGTCCCCAGTTTTATGTGCCCTGACTTTATGAAAAAATAAAATTTGATTAAATGCTCTAACTAAATAGATGAAGCCAAATTTTGTGAAATGACAATGAACTCTTTTTGGAGTGTTTTTTAATTACTTTTGAGTTAACTCAGAAATTTGTTATAAATGCATCTGTGCTATTTTATTAGAGTTTTTTCTCTCAGGATAAGCAAGTATATATTTAATTTTAAATATGTATTTAGTGATAGCCCCAGGGTATGAATAATTAGAATGAATTTTCCAGGATTCTTTTAGTGCTGCAAAAAGTAGTTAGGTAACACATTAAGTATGTACAGAAAGCTTGTTTCCAACACTTTATGATATAATTAACATTAAAAAATTCATACTCCTATAGTATTATAACCATGTGATATAATTTATCCTATGCAGTCATAAATGGCTTATAACCTATAAATCTTAATGATCATATTCATATTTAAAAATAGGACTATGTCCCAGCTTACCCTTCCCCCTCCCCGTGTTCTCAAGTCCATTCTCTACGTCAGCGTCTTTATTTCTGTCCTGCCCCTAGGTTCATCAGAAGCATTTTTTTTTTTAGATTCCATATATATGTTTTAGCATACGGTATTTGTTTTTCTCTTCCTGACTTACTTCACTCTGTAAGACAGACCTGAGAGAATAACATTGACATATATACAGTACCAAAGGTAAAATGGATGGCTAGTGGGAAGCAGCTGCATAGCACAGGGAGATCAGCTCGGTGCTTTGTGACCACCTAGAGGGGTGGGATAGGGAGGGTGGGAGGGAGACGCAAGAGGGAGGAGATATGGGGATATATGTATATGTATAGCTGATTCACTTTGTTATACAGCAGAAACTAACACAACATTGTAAAGCAATTATACTCCAATAAAGATGTTAAAAAAAAAAAAGGACTACATATTCTAATTCAAGAGTATAATCTTGTGTATTGCAGGTGACTCTGCAGTTAAAGTGGGAAACAGTTAACAAAAGGAAAATACAGTTAAAATAGGAAAATAGACAACTGTCATAATATTTAAATGGAAATGACCACAATGGTCAAAATTAAAACATATGTCTAAGTGATCTTCTCCTGGCTCTGAATTCTAGCTCTGCCATGACCGGGCTCTGCCTGGTAAGCTTGGGCGTGTGGCTTAACTTCCTCTGGCCTCAGTGTCCCCATCTGTTGAGTTGCACCATCTCTGAGGGCCTTTCTTCTCTCTCTTTCTTCATCTGAGGCCAATGTTGTGACATTTATTTTCAATCTTTCTCTTTTCCTCATACATACATTTGGAGGCTAAAAATATGTCTTTAATTATGAAATATTTTAAGCACACAGAACACAGAAATATGGAGAAAATAGAAAGATACCTGTATATCTTGTACATTCGTTGATACATGTTAATATTTTGCCGTATTTGCTTTGGTCCTTTTTTTGGAAGTAATACAATGAACCAGGCCAGGTGAAAGTCCCCTCCCTTCTCCGCTGCAGGTGACTCTGTGGGCTTTGCCCCACCTCCTGCCCTTCGCATGCCCTGATCCAACTGCTGTGCTCCTTGTTGAGGAAGTGCTCTGCCTGCCCTTGCTTTCCTGTAGGGACAACTCTCTCTGGCAGGGATGCCCTTCTGCCACCCTCACCCCCTTCATCCTCATGGACCCCGAGGTAGTTCTCTCACCGGCTCAGCTGCTGCTTCTCAGTGCGACCCTCCCAGACACTCCCTCTTTAGGTTCTGAGACCCAATTCCAATATGTGTATGTGTGTACGAGTGTGTGTGTGTTTGCGGGGCTGCTCCTTCCACACCATCAAGCAACTCTCAGACACCAACCAGGGATCCTACAGTTCTCCTCAATTCTGACAGTATCTACCTGGAGACGGCATCAGCTTCTACAGGTAAAGGGCTCAGTCCCACAAGCCTGCCCTGCACTTCAGACGTTGTCACCTGTGCTGCTGACAGACCAGTTACAAATTGGAGTTTACAACAAGCCCTCCATCTCTGACCACCTGTCTATGAATCAAAAGTTCCACTAATTTGCTAGAGCAGCTCACAGAACTCAGGAGACTGGTTTATTCACTGGATTACAGCTTTATTACAAAGGTTAGTAAAGGATATGAGTCAACAGTTGGATGGGAGATATGCAGGTCAGGGCCTGGGGAAGGGACTTGGAGTTTCCATCATGCCCTCTCCAGGTGTGCCCTCTGCAGGTGTGTGCCTTCTCCAGGTATGCGCCTTCTCCAGTGTGCCACCCTCTCCAGGTGTGTGCCCTCTCCAGGCGTGCCGCCCTCTCCAGGTGTGCACCCTCTCCAGGTGTGTACCCTCTCCAGGTGTGCACCTTCCCAGCATCTCCATGTGTTCATCCACCGGGAGGCCTCTGGGCGCTGTCCTTCTGGTTTTTCTGGAGGCTCAATCAGGCAGGCATGATTGAGTAGATCACTAGCCACTGGTGACTGAACTCAACCTCCAGCCGCCCTCCCCTCCCTGGTGGTTGGGTGTGGGACTCAAAGTTCCAACCCTCCAGTCGCATGGTTGCTTCCTGGTTACCAGCCCCCATCCTTCAGGGCTTTCCAAAAGTCGCCTCGTTAACATAACAAAATACACCTTTTTTCCTCCGATCTCATTTCGGAGCTCTGCCGGAAACTGAGAAGAAGACCACATATATATTTAAACCCCAGTATTACACCGTCTTTACCAGGCCACTCTTCCTCCCCAAGACCTCCCCTGCTTCCCTCTCTGCTTTCCTCAAAGTGATCACCGTTATCTCACCTGTGTACCATCTGCTTATTTATTTTATTGTTTATTGTTTATTTTATTGTTTATTTACTTATAGTTTGTTGAATGAATGAAGTGATGTCCAGAGTCCTTTTGTGAGAGTTTCCAGGTAGATTCTCTGTGTTGTGGGTCCTAAAGCTCATTATACTTGGGAGAATCTTCTTTAAGAAGAAGAACACAAAAATTCAAATACAAAAAAAAGAGTGAAATTGAATATTTATTTGGAATAAAAACAAATTTCAAATTTTAAAAAGGTGACAAATACCACAAACATCACACAATCCATAAAAATAACACAATATTTTAATTAATTGCCTCTAGTTATAGGTATGTATTTACCTATAGTTATAGGTATGTACATACTACAGACCTCTATAGTATTTTTTCCTACAAATTATGGCTCATATTCTGATTGGCCCTTTATATGACAATGATTTTATAACACTAGTTTTTATAAGAGAAAGAGAGTTTTTTCTAGCATGACTGATCAAAATTTGTATTTTATTACTGATAGTTTAGATATGTATCTTTCAGCTGCACAATTTGTAACTGAATATGTCATGACAAATATTAGGAATTTTATCATATTTGGGAAAACCTTTATCAAGTTTCTTTTATGCATGAGCTTTAACATGTCAGGACATTTCAAGCTTTCTTAAGCAATGACTAATCTTAAATAATTTTATGACTTGAAGGCACTCATTTCCTGGTATGTTTGAAATTTGGTGTGACCAATGATTTTGAAAAGTCATACAAAATTAATTGCCTAAAATATAAAGTATAAAAGTTATATAAATTGATTAAGACATAATCAGGAGCATTCAAAGCATTCGTTACTATAGGCTGCTTACTTACTTACCTACTGTTGGTGGCAAATGTTGAGTGTCTTTGAATGGACCCCCCAGACTTCATCCAGATGAGATGCTTTAGATGACACCAAACTGTCAAATCTGATAAATTGCAATATCTGAAATATAAGACTTCACATAAGGACATACTTGTATGTAGTATTATTACAGGTTTTTGCCTTATAAACACAGACTTTGGATAAATTTTATTTTTTGGATCCCATCCAAAACCACAAAAAATATGGTGCATTTATAATTGTAGATGCTGCCATTTATCAAGTCTATTCCTGACAAAGCAGAGTGTGCATTGTGACTAGACATTTATGAGAATCTGGTTTTTTACATATAACTTAACGTATCTGACGATTAAAAGAATTTTCCATAGATGAGCTTTGGGTTCTGTACATTTCAAGCCTCCTTAATTTCTGTTACTCACATACTCCAATGTCAGGTACAGGGGAAGTATATCTCACATAAGTGTATCTCATTTGACCTCTGACCCTGCACTTTTGTGTCTCATTGCCAGGAGAATTGTCACAGTGGGTGGCAGGAGATTTCTAGAAGCCATTCCTTCACCAGGACAGTTAGCAATAACCCAGTTACTTCAATTGTCCACCAACCACGTACATAGATTGCACTGAACACAAACTAAATGTGAGCCCAACATCCCTCCCCTTAGCTGGTTGTCAGCAATACCCACGGGATCTTTTGCTTCAGGAAGTAATCAGAAGTGTGACAGAGAAGATGGAGAGAAGAGTAGCAGTGATTCTCTTGATTGTATTTTTGCAAACTTTACAAATATTCATAACTCTGTGAACATTGGAAGGGATGTTTTTATAAGAGGGTGCTGGTATCAGATGGAGTGTTCTATCTCCCCACAGGCTAATCAGTTGAAGTAACATTCTCTCCAACCACAGGCTTCCAGATCAACGGCTTTTAGTCCAGTTAAGGAAATCAATTCAGTAGTTGAGTTCATTTCAAGCTGAAACAGGCTGAGGACTGAAGTTCATGGCGTAGTTGAGTCACGTATTTCAGAGCCCCGACTTCTAGATTCTGAGTGGTGTCAGCTGCACTTTGGAAGTGTGTTCCTTTTACCCTTAATGTGAATATTCCTCCCATTGAGATATTTTCAAGTTAATGTAGCAAATGTACATTGAGATGTACAATGTGTTAGATGGGTTAGGTGTTGGAAAGAGAAAGATGCCTAAGATTTAGGATTTGCCCCTAAGAAACTTAACACAGATACTTAAATTCTTATATTACAAAGATGAATAAGATAAAGTCCGTAAGAGATAAACAAAAGCAATGTGTGATTCAGAGGGGAGAGAGGTACATGGGGTAGGGAGGCATGCAGAGGTCATTCAGGGACCATTTGAGATTATCCTTGAAAAGTGAGAAGGGCTTCACAGACTCTGGGGCAAAGGGATGGGCGAGGAAGGCCAGGAAAAACGTTCAGGAAATAGACTTATTTGTGTGTGTGTATGTGTGTTAAAATGATACAAAACTGGCATAGTATTGAGGAGTGCCGATTTTAAAATACTCCTTTAAAGGTGATGGAAGAAATGTTCACATGTTGAGGTGTGGGGAAGTCATTCTGGCTTATAGATGACTTGGCTTGAACTTGATTCTAACTAGAGCGGCTTGCCTTGTGGCTGGTGAAACACGCTTTGTACATCTGCTTTATCCGTTAAAAGAATGAATTAAAAGATTGAAATGGTGTAACTGTGGTTCAGGGAACCAGGTGACCAGTGTGGATGTGGTTGCAGATGTGTTCCTACATCACTGAGAACTTGAATTTTCAGAACTGTATCAAACTCAAGGACAATGCCAGCCCTTCTGGAAACAATACCTGCCAGCAGGCGCCAGCTGCAACGTTATGGTCTCCAGGGCTCCCCTTGTAACTATGAAACCATTGCAGACCCCCAACCAATCCTTACTTAACAAACACCCTTACTTCTTGCCAGCTCCAATTATGATTCTTTTTTTTAAAATAAATCCACCTTTTTTAAAAAAATTATTTTATTTTTGGCTGCATTGGGTCTTCGTTGCTGTGCGCGGGCTTTTCTCTAGTTGCAGCGAGCGGGGGCTTCTCTTGTTGTGGAGCACGGGCTCTAGGCGCACAGGCTTCAGTAGTTGTGGCCACTTGGGCTCTGTAGCTGTGGCTCGCGGGCTTAGTTGCTCCGCGGCACGTGGGATCTTCCGGGACCAGGGATCGAACGCGTGTCCCCTGCATTGGCAGGCGGATTCTCAACCACTGCGCCACCAGGGAAGTCCCCCAATTATGATTCTTAACAAACAACTTATGTAACTTCGTGGTTTATGCCTTTAGAAGCCTCCCTCATTTTGTAGTTTGGTGGAACACAATTCAAGTGTTTCTTAAATCTGTGTCTCCAGGACTATGGTTCTCAGTTTGGCTTGAAGAAAACTCTTTTCTATTCCTATTATAGACTATTTCCCTCAACAAAAGGAATGTGTTATAAAACACCAGAGTGAAGAGATTTACTTAATTTGATAGGCAGTGGGCAATAATTGACGTTCTTAATTAGGAGGAAAGTGGGATTGAAGAAGCACTCAGGAAGATGACTTTGGAATTGGATTGGAATTGGGTTGGAATAGAGGAGAGAGAGACGGCCAGCTGGAAACCGTGTGTCTCAGTGCATGTGAGCCAGGATGGAAGCTGGATGGCAGAGGTGGTGTGGAGCAGGAGCGGAGATGTTACAGGACTTAATGCCAACAGTGCCCAGAGAGAGAGGGGAAGACGTGTGCGTCTCCCCTCTGCTCTGCTAACAAACAGAGGCCAGCTAGTGGCAGGGGCTTCTTTCCTTGCAGGGAAGGTGAGGTTTCGGACATTCTGGATCTGAGATGAAGTGAGAGTGTTTATCAGGGAGGAGGAGGTGTGGTTCTGGAGCTCAGAAAACAGACTAGGGCTCGTGAGAAGGATTTTAGTCACCGTTCTCGTGAATCCCCCGGAACCACTGGTGCTGGTGGAACCTCTTGCCCTCGCCTCCCTCTCCACCTCCTCCTTCATCTTGGCAGGAGGACCAGCGCCCTAGAATTCTTGAGCATTCTGTGCGTGAGAGCACAGTACAGCGCTAGCCCTAAAGTACATGAAGGTGGCAACTCACAGTCGGGGTGTGCACAGTTTAAAGGAAAAACCCTCTTACCTGAGAATCACTGCTCTAGGGTGAGAAGGGGGCGGACATTGGGCATTTTTGCCTCGGGGAGGCAGGCGGACACTGGGACAGACCATCACCATTTCCCGGCACTAGAACAGGTGTATGAACCCAGATTGGAGGCTGAGACCATGCAGGGCTCTGAGACGCTGGAAAAGTCTACCTGTCAGCCGGGGGGGAATGGGGGCCTTTCAACTGCCCTTGACTCCCAGCGTCTGACTCCTGAGCCGTTGGTGTTAACCAATGACTGAATAGATAGCTGAATGGATAAAGCTGTCAACATTTATTGTTTGCCGACTGCACCAGGCCCAGCTGGCAGGTGGGGACCCTGTCCAGTGGTTTAGGCCCAGTTCAGCCATCACACGTATCTCTCGGTACCCAGTGACCAGTTGTGAGAGATGCTCCCAGGTTTGGAGATTTGGCAAGTCCTGTACAGACCCATCCAGGGGATAACAGAGAAGGAAATAGGAGTGGCATATGCATTCCCTCTTGAGCTGGGTCAGCATGGCTGGGCAATTGGGGAGATTTAGGGGTTTTTTTGCCTTTCTGAAGCGCACACCAATTTGGTTAAAAATTTCCTTTACTGTAATGATAAAAATAAGGTATATCCTGCCAATTAATCACTGTAATTTTATAAAGTAACCAGAGAAATTACAATGACCTTTTATTAAAAAGTAAAACACCGTGCACATAAATCTACAGTAGGCAGATGAGATTCTGAAAGTAGTTGATTTTTAGCCATCCCAGTTAATCCCGTATGTTGTATAAGTTCCTCAGAGTGATATAGAAATTGTTTATATCACTTCCAGCTTTCAGAGATGACAGACTAATCTGAGCAATTAGATTCTTGGGAAAGATCAAGACACTTATTAAATCTTATCTCAGTCACTCCTAATTACAACCATCCATTTATCTCTGTGGAATAAATTGGTAATGCAAAGCTACAATTAAATCACAGCGTAACTAGTCTTTATTTCGGATGATTAAAAAAACCAACACTACTGCCGCATATGCGTAAAAGGGATCTATAATTAATTAATAAATTAGAGCCTGCAGATTGCGGCCCATGAAAATGCGAAGTGTAGTCTTCCGATTTGTCTCATAGAGTTACACACATTACATGATACAGGGAACAGCTACGATCGGGGTAGTGCTGTGGACAGAACGCTCCTCGCCCCCACCAAGCCCCGCCGCCACGTGGTGGCGTTTGGAGGTGTGCCTTTGGGTGGAGCCCTCCTGAGGGGATTAGACGAGGCCTGGAGACAGGATCTCTCCCCACCACGTGAAGATCCAAGAACTCCCAGTCCGGGACCCAGAGGAGAGCTGGTCCCGCAGCTGGCCACACTGGCAACCTGACCCTGGACGGCCCGCCTCCGGAACTGCGAGAAGCACGTTTCTGTCGCTTAAGTCTCCCGTCTGCGGTGTAGCAGCTCCAACAGACTAAGACAGATGGCAACAGCTCTCCACTGAGTGCAGACCGTGTGCCCGGCGCGGCCGTGGAGGCTGTGAGTCCAGCGGCGTCAAAACCGAGCCCCGCTTCCTGTGGAACCCGACGCACGTGGAGGCAGCGAGACAAACCCACGTGCGGAGCGTGCAGGGCGTCAGGGGTGCTCGGCGAGCGGAGGGAAACGAGAGAAAA
The DNA here is from genome assembly GCF_965194805.1 of Balaenoptera borealis. Taxonomy (NCBI): domain Eukaryota; kingdom Metazoa; phylum Chordata; class Mammalia; order Artiodactyla; family Balaenopteridae; genus Balaenoptera; species Balaenoptera borealis. Next base: position 30,704,680 of record NC_138880.1, on the reverse strand, counting down.
AAGCGCCCGGAAAGGGCGCGGCGGCTGTTGTGTGGCCGAAAGGGATGGGGCGGGGCTTCTCCGGGGGGCGGGGCCTCTCCGGGAGGCGTGGCTCAGGCGGAGCCGGAAGCCGCCGGGAGAGAGCCACGTGGACCCCGGGGAGAGCGTCAGGGCGGCGGCGAGCCGGCGACGGTGCGGTGCGTGCGAGGGTCGCCGGGCTCAGCAGGCGGAGACCCGAGGAGGTGGAGTGCGAGGGGCGACGGTGGGAGGAGAGGGCCGGGCCGGGGGGTGGACGTTCTCCATGGCCGGCGTGGGCAGTCTGCCTGTTATTCCGGAGGGAGTGCGACTCCTCGGACGAGCCGTGCCCAGAGCGGAGGCGTGGCGCCCAGAGCGGAGGCGTGGCGACCGGAGCGCCGTGGTGTCCTTGGATGTCAGAGCCGGGGTGGCGGGGGCCGGCGGAAGGCAGGGAGCGGCCGGCCCGAGGAGGGGCCTCATCCCTACCTTGTGCTTCCAAAACCCAGTCGGAACGGGCACCTGCTGAATGAGGCCTCCGAATGCCCGTCCTAGCCCTCGGCGCCCCATCGGCCCCCGGCGTGTGGCCACCTTTCTCTGGAAAGCCACCAGCTCGGGCAGATGCACAGAGGAGGTGGCTCTGTGTCCGTCACACAGCTCCAGTGACCTGGGACACAAAGGACACGGGGTGGAAGAGAAGCGGGGTTCCAGGCACGCAGGGCAGTTGAGGGGGCGTCCTGGGTCCGGGGCTCCTCTGATCCTCCAGCGGGACGTCAGCTTTCCCCACGTGGTCCAGGCGCGGGTTCCCGGAAGCGGGGACGCCCTGGACGCCTCTGAGTAGCTTTGCCGTGCTAACAGTTTCATGCTGTGGTGGCTTGAACATGTATCAACAGGCCAGCAAGGAGCAAGCGCTCTACCCTCAACCAGGGTTTTGTTGCTGCACACCTGTGCCGTGAGGTGGCTCTCTGTCCCCAGGTGACCGCAGGCTGGCCACCCTTAACCGTGTCCCACACACCACGGAGAGGTGTTTCTTATAATAACAGTAGAATTCAGAAACTTTATGAATTCTCTTATGTTTAAATGACTTGAGAAAATTATGTGGATGAGTCCAAAACTCTGACATTTCACCCAAACTGGTGATTTCTGACCTGATGACCTTCTGCCCCTTCTCGAGATGTGTGCTTTTGCTGACACCACGATTTTGTTCCTTGTCAAAGTGCATTCACAGGACACTGCCTGCTCTCTTTCAGAAACCCCACTGTAAAAATACTGAATCCTTCTGCAAACGTGAACTAAATATCGGTTAATCATAATAGTTGCCGTCACTATAGCCACTTAGCTCTCCAACTTTTCGAGTGTAAAACCCAGCGTTCTCTTACTGCTGAGTAGACGGAAGGGCTCCGGTTCCAAGGCCGCAGCCTTCATCTCCATGAAGCAGAGGTGAGGCCGAGAGCGCGTTTGTCAGTTATCACACAACTGCACCAACTTTGTCAGAAGTTTGTGATCAGATGATCTGGTTCATCAGTGACTTATTCGTGCTGCCAGAATAGAGCAGATTTTCCCCAAGTGTGTTTATCGAGCAAGTGGCATCTGTTGTGTGTCATGGACGTCAGAACACTTCTGCCCATGGCGTCTTTGTGCTGGAGCCCAAGGAAAGCAATGCAGCCAAGCGCTGATGGAACAAGGATTGGCTTATGTAGAGAAGAGACAGCAGGATCAGTTTCAGTCCTGGGAGTGGGTCTCCCATGGCCAATGGGTCTCTCTCAGCAGCCAACGCAGGGCAGCGGCCTACACGTACCCATCCTGTGCTGCAGTGGAAGGACCCTGTCCGGTCCCCACTGGGGACAGAGGTAGCAGTGGAGGCGACCAGGTGCCACATGACACGCACACTCAAGCAGGACAGAGGAGCCCAGGTTGAGTGTGAAGCAGGGAGACATTCCCACACAGGTGATAAGGCCATCACAGGCTCTGAGGACTCTTTATGTCTTGGTACGGATGTGTCACAGGCCCACGGCCCATATTTCCCAAACTTGTTAGTTCAATAAATAGAGCCCCTTAATATACTATTGTAGATAATACACATTCAAGAGAGGAAATATGGTGTGCCTGCTGTGTTTGCCAAACTTACTTGACTGTAAAAATCTTAGTCTGGAGGGAAGGATCATAGAGGGCTTGGAACATCTATTCAGAAATACTGCCTTCCAGGAATAACTCTCCTGGTGGAAAATTCAGAGGCTCTGACAAGAATGAGTTAACGTTTGAAAAGGTTCTTCAATTTCACTTTCAAGATACTTGGTTCTCAGGAGAGGCCATTATAGTATGATCAAAGACAGAATGCATTCAGCAATGTCTATAAAATTGAAAATAAAGGCATTCACCCAGTACTGTGGCCCTTTTCTTCTATTTTACTCAAGATAAATTTTAGTAGAATATAACAGCTTTGATCAATGTCGATTGCGTTTTATGTGCCCCTCAAAATCTTTTAAATAATACCACAAACCTCAGTGCACATGTAATATAGAAAAAATAGACATGGATGTGAGTCCTCTTACAAAATGTTGCATAACATTTCTAAATCTGCAAAGGAAGAGAGGAACAGAGTCAGACCTGGGATTGACACCTGTTTTTGCCACTTCAAAGCTATATGATCAAGGATTTAGCTGTTTAGTGAGATGCTTTTTGGTTAAGCATGAAAGAGTCTTTCAGTGGGATTTTGCTTCAGTTTTCCCTTTGCAAGACTAAAAAAAAAAAAAAAAAAAAAAATCCACCAAAGTCTGGTTATCTTAAACACTGTCAGCTAAATTATAATCTAGAGGTTTTGAATTGTTCCTTTTTGGACTAGGATGCAAACATTTTGAGCTGGCAGTTTTCTTTGCTGTGGTGCTGAATCCCATCCAGGGATCACAATTGTAATTCAGAAAGCTACCTTTGATTATTTCCCCCTATATGCTCGTGCTGAGATTCCCTTCTTCCAAAACTTTTCATCTGAGAATGGAGAATATTGTCCCATTTTTTCCTTTTAAAATAAGACACCAAATGAAGAAAAGTATTTCATGTGAATTTCCTAAGTAAAGATAGATGCCATGATTATAGAGTCACTGATTCTGAGGAACGCACTTAAAAGAAAATATCATGGCCATCATGGTCTTATACAATCTCAGATGGTGCCTGTGTGGATGTGACAGAGCAAACTTGGAGGTTGTTTACCATTCCTTGGCTTTTGTCCTATTTAAAGTAAATATTCAATTATTAAATTTTATCGTGAGAAGGCAACACGTTCCAATGCACAGATTAGACCGAGAAATTAAAATAAATTTAAGGATTTTCTTCTCTAAATTATAGAACTATAGCAAGCCCTGTTTAAAAGGAGAGGCGCTGGTAAGTCTTTATTACAAGACAGACTCTTGGAAAAGCTCTACTCTTTTGAGCACATTTTTAAAAACTGAAGTATAGTTGATTTACAATGTTGTGTTAGTTTCAGATGTACAGCAAAGTGATTCAGCTATACATATACATATATATATTCTTTTTCATATTCTTTCCCATTATAGGTCATTACAAGATATTGAATGTAGTTCCCTGTGCTATACAGTAGGTCCTCATTGTTTACCTATTTTATATATAGTAGTGTGTGTATGTTAATCCCTAAGTCCTAATTTATCTCTCCTCACCCTTTCCCCTTTGGTAACTATAAGTTTGTTTTCTATGTCGGTGGGTCTATTCCTGTTTTGTAAATAAGTTCTTTTTTTTTTTTTTAGACTCCACATACTATATAAGTGATATCATATGATATTTGTCTTTCTCTGTCTGACTTACTTTGCTTAGTATGATCATCTCTAGGTCCATCCATGTTGCTGCAACTGGCATTATTTTCTTCTTTTTGTGGCTGAGTAATGGTCCATTTTATTTATACACACACACACACACACACACACACACCCCACATCTTTATCCATTCATCTGGAACAACCCTACTCTTAAGACAGCTGTTTTATCTCAGTCAGTTCCATGCCTTCTCCTTCTCATTGTTTTTAGCCCCAACTGCAGTTTTTTTCGCCTTAACCTGTCAGCTTCTGCAGCCTGCAGCCTCATCTCCCAGGATCTAACACATCCTGCTCAGCACTGCTTAGAGTCCTTGCTTCCTATACATACTTCTCCAACTTGCTTCTTTCATTCATTCAGCAAACATTTATTGAACACCTACTATATGCTGGATGCTCGTCTTCATCCATGAGTAAAAAAACAATGATCCCTGCTGTTTTGGGGTTTACATTCTGTAAGGGAGACAGATAATAAACAATGAGCATAATAAAAAGTGAACTACATAGTACAGGCGTCCCTCAGTATGTGAGGGACATTGGTTCCAGGACCCCTGCAGATACCAAAATCCAAGGATACTCAAGTCCCTTCTATAAAATGGCGTAGTATTTTGCATATAAGCTATGAACATCCTCCTGTATACTTTAAATCATCCCTAGATTACTTATAATACCTAATACAGTGTGAATGCTATGTGAATACTTGCCAACATGGCAAACTCAAGTTTTGCTTTTTGGAACTTTCTGGAATTAAAAACATTTTTTTCTAATATTTTCGATCTGTGGTTAGTTGAATTGCGGTTATGGAACTGGCAGATCTGAAGGGGCAATTGTATGTTAGAAGGGGGTAAGTGCTGTACCCTCTTCAGTAGAGCAGAGTGAGGGGATTGGAGGAGATCAGGGTGAGAGAAGGACAGCAGCAGAACAGAGCAAATAGATGCGCAGGGCACACTTCTTTGAGAATATACGTTTGATTAAAGACTTGAAGGTGAGAAGAAGGTTTTCTAAGACAGATCTAGAGGAAGAGCATTCCAGGCTGCAGTAGAGGAAACAAGGAGAAAAGTGGTCAGAGGGGAGGTCAGAGATGTCATGGGGGCCAGATGATTTGGGGCCTCATTGGAAGGACTTTGGCTTTTATTGTGAGTAAAATTGCAGGGTTTCGAGCAGAAGCACCCTGAGCAGAAGGGACCTAACAGTTTAGATGGTGGCTGTAGGTGACGAGTGTCGAGGGCAGGGAAGCCTGCTAGGAGGGGTGGTGGGGATCCAGCTGAGAGATGGTGGTGGTGCAGACAGGGGGTAGGAATGGAGGTGGCGAGGAGTGGTAACATCCTGGAGAGTTTTTCAAAGAGAGAGCCAACAAGACTCACTGATGGCCTAGGTGTAGATGTAGGCGATTAGAGGCTTCTGGGGGATTCCAAGGAGAAGCCAAAATGCAGTTGCTATCAATTCAGGTGGGGAAGGTGAGTCGAACCAAGTTTGGGAGAGGATAAGGAGTTTGATTTTGAGTGAAACATCAGTTAGACCAGTGGTCCCCAACCCCGGCCCGTGAACGGGTACCGGTCCGCCTCCTTTTAGGAACTGGGCCGCACAGCAGGAGGTGAGTGGCAGGCAAGCGAGCAAAGCTTCATCTGCCGCTTGCCATCGCTCCCCATCACTCCCCATCGCTCCCCATCGCTCCCCATCTCTCCCCATCGCTCCCCATCTCTCCCCATCGCTCCCCATCGCTCCCCATGGCTCCCCATCGCTCCCCATCGCTCCCCATCTCTCCCCATCGCTCCCCATCGCTCCCCATCGCTCCCCATCGCTCCCCATCTCTCCCCATGGCTCCCCATGGCTCCCCATGGCTCCCCATGGCTCCCCATCGCTCCCCATCTCTCCCCATCTCTCCCCATCGCTCCCCATCTCTCCCCATCGCTCCCCATCGCTCCCCATCGCTCCCCATGGCTCCCCATCGCTCCCCATGGCTCCCCATCGCTCCCCATCGCTCCCCATCGCTCCCCATCGCTCCCCATCGCTCCCCATCGCTCCCCATGGCTCCCCATCACTCCCCATCACCCGCATCACCGCCTGAACCACCCCTCACCACTGGTCCTTGGAAAAATTGTCTTCCACGAAACAGTTCCCTGTTGACAAAAATGTTGGGGACCACTGGGTTAGACAACCAGTGATCTTGAGTGAGAGTTGGATGTTTGAGTCTGGAGCTTGGGAGAGACATTGTTGACTGAAAAAACTGCACGACCTAAAAGTTGAGAATTGTGTTTTATTTGGTGGACAAAACTGAGGATTTAAGCCCAGTATACAACCTCTCAGATGGCTCTGCGGGACTGCTCCCAAGAGGTGAGGGAGGAGCCAGGATACATAGCGGTTTTGCAACAAAGGCCCGGTAGTCAGAACCTCAAAAGATTGCTGTTAATTAAAGAAAACCAGACATCTCAAGTTAAGGAATTTAGCGCTTTTCTATCTATGGGAAGATGCAAGAGTCTGGGCTCATTGAAACCCTTCCTTTGATGTGCACCTTAGCCATCTAGGGCCAGCATCCTGTTTTCTCCATCCCGAAGCACCTTTGGGGCAGCTGCAGTGGCTGATGGCTCAATGGCTACAACATCCTTTGTTTACTGATAGGGCCGCAGACATTCTTTGTCCACCGCATCTAGGTTGAAGATACAGCTTTAGACATGGCCATTAAATGGGTGGTACTTGAAGGCATGAGAGTGGATGATCTCACCAACGGGTATGAGTGTAGAGACCAGGACTGTGGCAACACTAGGAGGTGGAGGAGGTGGGGAGAAGACAGAAACATAGACTGAAAAGGGGTGGTCCTTCAGTTCAGAGGAAATCCAAGGGTGCGTGGGATCTGGGAAGCTGAGTGAAGAAAGTGTGTCAGGGAGGAGAAAGAGATCACAAGACTCAAAAAAGTCAACAGAGAGAATGGACCACTGGGGCTGGCAATGTGGAGAGTGTGATCTTAACAAACAATTTTGGCTTAACTGGGTGGGCTTAAATAAGAATGGGAAGACAGCAATTGGAGACACATTTTAACATTTTTTATTTGTGATACATCTTATAATCAGTGATGCCTCACAATTGCTGTAGGTCACACAACAGTCGTGATGGGGTTGTGTTTGCCTGTGCTTGCATGACCATGGTCATGGCTGTCCTGCATGTTGTCACGGGCATTGTTGGCACTATATGTGTTGAGTTAAATTGCCATTTAAAATGCCCTCCTTGTTGTCACGTGAAAATCTTCCTTTGACACATACTAGTAAAATTTTAAAAAGTGTGAGCATCGAAACTTTCAGGATGGGTGTCAGTAGCTTGGAAGAAAATCCTGGAGACTAGGGTTATGACTGTCCTAGAAAACAAATTTTTCATCCTGCAACATTCAGACACCACTGTGCTGATAGCAATGCTGTACGTGCACTTAAAGATTTGTTGAGGGTACATCTCACGTTACATGTCCTTACTACAATAAAGCTAAGTAAGTTAGTATAAAAAATTAAAAAACAAAAGAGTTTTTGATGGAAATGAGGTCTACATTGTATGGAAGAGTTCTAAATAAGAATAAATTAGGTCAATTTCATTGGCAGTATTTTGTTCCCATTTTTAGTAATCATAAAATAATAATGTGCCTTATACTGTATGGAGTCTTAGATAATGTGATATATGGTATATGAAATAAATAAGTTTTTTTGTTTACAAAAATGTTACAATTATAATATGTGGATTCCTTACACCAACACATACACTCTTAAAATCGTTGCTCAGTTGCATTTGCAATTTCCTATTTACCTGGGATCCCAAATATTATGTTCTCTTAGGAGAGTCATTATCCAAGTAAGGTTATTGAAGACTGGCTGATTTAGCTGAAAGATTTACAAAAATCATATATGTAAATTATCCTACTTATGGTAGCAATAATTTATTCCAAACAAATTGGATCCATGGCCAATTTTAGCTGTTAGTCTAGGAAAAGCCTGCTCTCTTCTGTCTCCACAAACTAATGTTCAAATCGCAAGTGTAGAACTATGCAAGTTAGACAATGCATGCCTTTTGAAGTGAAGGAAAGTGTCAGCAGAGCAGCAGTTCAGCCTTAAAGTTCCTGCCAGTTTCTCATCCCAGGGACTGAGTGATTCTAACCCAACACCAAATTCTGAGAGTTTTCATCTTGGTTGATGATTGCAAAACAGCCAAGGATCAGAGAAATTTATAATTACTTCTTTGGTCCTGGCCCCCCTCTTCCTTTCCTATTCCAGCCCTGCCTTCTTCCTCCCCACGGCTCTTCCCCTCTGTACCTTGAAGCCTTTAATGTCACATCAATGAAGGCCACTTGGGGCACCAGCACCACCATCTGTCTCCGTCTTGAAATCTCATCCTGAATTCTCTTTTAGATAGCTATGGGATGGATTTCAAGCCAAATGTCCTCCAGGTGTGACTGGGCCCCCTGGAAAATTCCTGCTCTTGTATGTTGCCCAGTGTCAGGGTAGAACCCCAACCTCTTCTCGGATGGCAAAGAGTAACAAGACAACTAAGCAAGCGGTAGGCTGGAGACAGCTCCGCTGGTGCTGAAAGTAGGTCCCAAGACCCACCAGACAGAGCAGACAGTTTATACTCACAGCACAGCGAGGCCAGGAACATCAGCATGTAGCCCCTATTCTTCTCTGAGTCCCACGGACCCAGATGGCAACTATGCACAGAGCAGATCGTGCCACAGCTGAGATTCCCAGGGCCAGGGTCTCAGCACCTTTTATCAAGCGCCACACAAGCCAGCTTGCTCATCCCTACAAGTTCTTGGCTGGACTCAAGTTGTCACATGAGTATGCCACCCTGTCAGCAACTCAGACTATACGCACAGGCAGAGACCAGGTACAGAATTCAATTTATTTCATACAGCACTCGGTTGAGATATTATCAACCAAATCCTGGTTAGTAGGAAGAGCCTGACCAGCAGTGCTGATGTCAGCTATGTCCCCTAGATCCTGGATCTCCAGCGGAGTAAGTCCCAGAGGAGACCAGCAGGTCTTCTTTCAGATAAACATTAGCTTTCTATCCTATGGTCCACCTAAGTGATGGTATTTTTTTTTTAAATTTTATTTATTTTTGGCTGCGCGGGGTCTTCATTGCTGTGCATGACCTTTCCCTAGTTGCAGCGAGCAGGGGCTGCTCTTTGTTGTGGTGCACGGGCTTCTCATTGCGGTGGCTTCTTTTGTTGTGGAGCACGGGCTCTAGGCGCGAGGGGTTCAGTAGCTGTGGTGCATGGGCTTAGTTGCTCTGTGTCATGTGGGATCTTCCTGGACCAGGTATCAAACCCATATCCCCTGCATTGGCAGGCAGATTCTTAACCATTGCGCCACTAGGGAAGTCCCTGAGTGATGGTATTAATCCAAACACAACAGGAAGCGTTAGTGACCATCCTTACACCTCCTCGTGTGGGCGGGATATGGTCTAAGGCTAGTCTATTACCTAGTATGATCCATCATCCATTAGGAATTTAGACTGCCCTGTTGATCTTCTAGGGCTAGTGCTGTCTCATTGGCTGGGGTAGCTCAAATCAAGTATCAATTTCTGACTATTGTCTCTGGGATGTGGACTCTGAGGACAGGGGCAATGCTTGCACTTCTTGATGGAACTCCTGGAATTTGAATAGTCTGGATATTGGCTTGGAGTATAGGGTCAAGTGTGAGACAGCTTAGTTGCTGCCTTTCGCTCTCTAAGAACATAACTTTTCTTGACCCTCTTATCACACAGATGCATCAGCCATATTTCTAACAGCTCCCCAGCCTGTTGAGTGAATGGTCCTAGATTTCCTTCCTCTTGTTCTCTTGATAGGTCTGCACTCATCACTCTGTATGAGGGCAGCTGCTCTCCAGGAATGGTTCTCATTGGGGTTGTTAACAGTGTGCACAGTTGTGCTTTCTTTCCTGATCCCATAGCAGAGCAGGCGACCATCATGGCACCACTTGGGTGGCTTGTCTCAACCCTACTTACTGCTCAAATTCTATCCACTGCCTCAGCTGTTGGTCATTAGCACACAGGACAAGGGTGGACCACTTATTACCTCCATCATTTGGGCAAGAACATTTGCTAACAGCTCCCAGTGAGCTTCCTCAAGTTTCTGAACCCCTGTGGGTTCCTTGCCTTTTCTCTTCCAAAACGTCATCATCTTTCATGGCACCTTCCTCACTATTCCAGGTTGTCAGGTAAGAACTCCAACCTCATAGAACAGGGGTTGGTGAACCATGGCCCACAAGCCAAATCCTGCCTGTTTTTGTATGGCCCATGGGCTGAGAATGGTTTTTACATTTTTAATGGTTGAAAACAATCAAGAGAAGAACAATATTTCATGACACATAAAAATTATGTGAAACTCAAATTTTAATGTCTGTAAAGATTTACTGGGTTGCAGCCACATTCATTCATTTCCATATTGTCCATGGCTGCCTTAATGCTAAATGGCAGAGTTGAGTAGTTACAGCAAAGTGTACAACACTTACTACCTGGCCCTTTGCAGAAAAAGCTTGTGATCCCTGTCCTGGAGGATGGCAAGACATAACACGATTCCAATGGAGACAACTGAACAAGCAAGGAGGTTGACTTGCCGCCCCCCATCAGGGCCAGAAGTAGACAAGGAGACTCAGTGGATCAGATCACTGCCAACAGCAGGGACATCAGCTTGCTGGTTCCCTGACCCCAAGTCTCACGAATCTATGCGTTAGGCTCAAACGGTGGCCACGTGCACAGTGGGTTATGACACAGCTGAGGGACCCGGGCCGATGGCTCATAACCTTCAACAACAAGCAGCACACAAACCGGTCCTTCTCTCCTGGGGGATGAGTGGCTATAAGATGGTCACGCTCTGGTTGTCTTGACCTACTTAGCTGCCTACGTGACTCACGACAGAGAAATCTCAAAGTCAGAAGTTCACTTTAGTAACTATACAAAGGCAATATGATCAATAACAAATACTTTTCACTGGTTATAAGTGTATTTTTAAAAATTTCATGTTACAAAAAGTTAAGTAAAAGTTTTCTTTTGTGCCTTGGATCAGTTAGGACAGATGGGACCAGGGCAGGAGTGTGTTCATCTTGCTTCTGCTGCAAGGGGTGGGATCAGCTGCCCTTACAGCCCCACGTTTGTGATGATGTGGACTCCTCCGGGGGGTCTCAAGTGCCTGCTAGACTGTACTAATTGGGCTACTTGGCGTGAACTTGAATTCAAATCTAGGTTTCTGTGCCCTTTAAGTAAAGGATAACACTCACCTCTCAGTAGTGTGTGAAGTCTCTCTTCTCCGTCTTCAGAATTTTATTTTCCTGGATTTTGGTAGAAATACTCCTGTGTTCTCCTTTTCTCGAAATTTCTCTAAAATTTTCTAAGGAAATTCAGGAGTGAGACCCATTTTATTCATAGTGCAGTCACCCCTTGGTATCCACGGGAGATCGGTCCCAGGACCCCCCCTTGGGTACCAAAATCTGCAGATGCTCAAGTCCCTTATATAAAATGGCTTAGTATTTGCATATAACCTACACACATGCTCCCGAATACTTTAAATCATCTCTAGATTACCTGTAATGCCTAATACAATGTACAGTTGTATATGTATATGTTAATAGTTATATATGTATATGTAAATAATTGTAAATAGGGTGTTAATGCTATGCAAATAATTGCCAGTGCACAGCAAAGTCACGTTTTGCTTTTTGGAACTTTCTGGAATTTTTTTTCTCGAATATTTTTGATTTGAGGTCAGTTGACCCTGAGGATGTAGGGCTCGAAGATATAGAAGGCCGACTGTATTTTCTCTTGCTTCATCTTTTTCCCCAAAGAAGATCAACAGATTGAGGCATTGCATTTGGCTTCTCTAGCTTAAAGAGAGGGAAGTTGATTCCTTTTCTTGTCCACCATCATTTGGTGGTAGCCCCAGTGACCTCCCCCACTGCCGGTCACCAGGTCCTCACACACTCCCGGTTCTGGGAACAGAGGCCAGTGTGCACATCCTGACCCCTGGGGGATATAACCCCTTGGTTGAGTGGGAACCATTGCTTTTGCTCATTTGGGATTCCATGCATCACACGACAGAGTGAAATCAGCATAAGAACATTTGCCCTGCTGTAGATGGAAAATCCTGTTTTTCAATATCTATAAATAATGTTGGTACAAAGGCTATACATTTCCTGCGTTTCATGGTTTCTTTTCTCCTTTCTGTTTCCCCTCACTGTGATAGAATTTTCACTGGCAGAAGAGCTCAGGGATGGTGCTATAAAAGCCTGGTTACTATAGGTGTGGAATATTCTTAGTAATTCCTATTCTGCCATATATGGGGATAAACATCTTTCACTTTTTTAGGTAGTTAAAAGCATGTATTTCTGGTGTATTTACATAATGAATCTTGCTCTCTTTCTGTATTTGTCTTATGAAAATGATAATCAAAAGTGTCTGTATATTTCCCTTTGAAAAACATTCTGTGGACAATGTCAGACGCAGACGTGAGCCTTCTGAGAGTATCGAAGATGCTTTACAGGAAGCCTGGGAGGCTCTTTCATCACTCCTGTTCCCTGCTTCAGCCCGCGCCCGCACCTGCCTCGTGGCTGCGGTGCCCGCTGGGACCCGCAGGCTCTTGATTTCCCACGTGCCGCGTGGCGTGTGCCACCTCCGTCTTGCCCTCCTGTACTTTCAGGACTCGGCTCGGTGTCACCTCCCCTCTGGGGCTCTCCCAGGCTCTTACCCGATCAGGTGGGTTCAGGGGCCCCGGTTTTCTCCAGGGCTCTGTGCTTCCTTTTGCGACAGCGCTTCTCCCACTTCACTGGAACTGTCTATGCCTCAGAAGCTGCATTCTCTTCGTGTGTGTGTCCAGCGGGATCAGCTTCTCTTCCAGCACAAATCAGGCATTTGGGACGCTTGCTGGATGACACCAAACCCTGTGTTTTTAGTCCCCAGAGTAGATCTTGTCAGAGCCAGCATGAAATAAATATCTATTGAATGAATGAATGATTGAATGCATGAATAAACGGTGATACTTCTGTACATATATTATACATACATACATTTATTCCTGTTTTCTTTATGAATGTTTTTATGGGTTTGAAACTTTGAAAAGTTTCTTTTCAATAATCCATAAAATTTGGACCAAGAAGGACCACATTTAAATATATTGTTTTATATTAAACTTAGAGTATATATATAAATATAACTTCAAGTATATAAATATGGCTATTGATAAATAGATGTACTATGATAGCCAGGAAAATATGACAGTTGTGACATGAGGAGATATATATATATATATACACATATATACACACACACATATATATATATATATACACACATGTGCATAAGTTTTTCTTTTAAGTCATAGTTAACTCTGTCAAGCAGATTGCATAATTAACATATAGTGAAATGTATCCATGACTATATAATTAATAAGTAATGGAATATTTTAAATTGTCGTGTCACAACCAAAGCGTTAAAAAAGGATAAAATACAAGTTTGCTGTAACGTTAAATGTACTTCTTATTGTGGTTATTAGCAAACTAAACAACTGCAAAGTCGTGAGCTAGGAAATGAAGTGAAGTTCAGCGGTCCAGGTACACCGCGAAGGGCTCTTTGCCTCTAAAACACGCCCCCTTAATTGGAACCATTTCATGGCATGTGGCAATGTCACTCCTGCCTTTACCTCATTTTTCATATTTTGATTTCTCTTTTACGGTGACTTTCCCACTTTGTTTTCTTTTTGTAGTGCGTGTGTTTTGGAGGCTGTTTTCAGTTCTTTGGGACAAGGTCCTTCAGGGTCGGGCAGAGTGAGATTCCCGTCCTGGAATGACCTACTAGCCATGTCACGACAGCATCTTGGCCTCCCCAAGGCTGCTTCCTCGTCTGTTAAGTGGCCTTGACAACAATGCCCACAGCATAAGTCTGGTGTCCAGTGCCTGACTTGGAACCGTCAGGAAGACTAAGCACCCTCTTTGTTATCTGACCCAAGTGAGGTCATAGCAATACCACTGTTGTCTCCCAGCCCAGGCACCCTCCTCTGTGATTTCAGTTTTCAACTTTACATTTTTAACACCATGCCTTGCCTTTCCTCCTCACCTGCAGTCGGTTGCTAGTGTGTCTGCGTTTGCTGACACTCCCACTGCGCTGAATCCAGGCCTATGGTTCCTCAACTGTGTTTCCTAAGTTCTGTGATATATTAGGTGCTCTGGACACAAGGAAGAATAAAACTTCGTTTCCCCCCTATAAAGTGTATCTTGGCAGGCTGTCAAGAGGACTTGTGATTAAAACGTAGTGTGAGAATGATCTAATCAGAACATATATAAAAAGAACACTAGGAGGGTACGGTGGGAAGAGGAACATCTAAATCACAGTGGAGGTGGGCGGATCAGTGATTCCTCCTAGAAGGGATGATTCTGGGTTTTAATTTGGAGGCAAAAGGAAGGTTTAGTCAGACCTAAAAGCAGAGGAATCACTTTTCTCTTTCTAGGTCCAAGAAGTTTACGTCATAAGGGAGGTCATTTTGCTTCTGAAATGCTCTAATCCACAGACCTGCCTTCCTTATCATGAGCCCCAAATCCCCCTTTTTGCAGCTTGTGTCTGGAGGTCAGACGTGGTCCTCCACTTCCTAGCAATGGAGGGGAGTTTCCTGATGGGTGTGTCTGCAATGCTTCCCCCATTCTTCACGGATGTGGTTCTGCTCTTCCCTGACCATGACCTCACGTTTCTTGATGGACTCAACTTTGTCAAAGTCCCACTTAAACTATGACACCCGGGGCTGAAAACAATACATTCACGGGCTCAACTGGCCAGAAACACCTGGATACCATATACAGCCCTTGTCCTGCCTCCAGTATCTCTGTTCATCTAACCTGAGATGATGTGAATGTTTTTTTTTTTGGTGGGAGAGTTTATAGTCATTGTACCTTTTCATACCATTTTTATTCAGGCTATGGTACATTAGCTATGATACTACGTGATAGGCTATCCTGTAAATTGTCTTTCCCAGTATCCTAGCTTCTTTGTTGTTATATTTGCATTTACCTCTATCATTTTTTTTGTGGTTCTTGCTCCACCTGCCAGGACCTTTGTGGGTAATGATGGAGCCAATGCATGGGTTGGGCCTCCCCGCGTGTACCTTCCACAAGGAGATAGGAGCTTTTCGTGATTTTATGGAAAATTGTGGATAAGACTGGGAAGGAAAACTTCGTTAGTTGGCATGTCACCTGAGACTGCCTTCAGGGTTTCACCCCATCTGCTGACATTTTTTGGGGAGTTATGACTACCCGACCAGCTTCAAACTCCCCTAATTCCTCTCCTATTTTATCCCAGTACTTTGTCTTATACAAAATGGTGTCATGAGAGGCTTGGTCAAACTTTACTGAAATCCAGTTCTATTGTGCTGATGAAATTCTCTTGATCTATTTATTCTATCACAAAAAGGAGAGATGTGATTTTGGCTTCACCTATTCTTAGTAAAACCATGTTGGTTCCTACAGATCATTATAACCTGTGTGCAAAGTTATAACCAACCATCCATCTAATAGTCTTCCATTTAATACTCATCCATATAATAATCTGTATGACAATTTTGCCAGGATTGATGCTTGGTCTTGTGCTTCCAGAATCGTCTTTTCTCATTTTAGACAATTCAGATATTGCTGATTTCCAGCCTTATTACATCTTTCTGTTTTATTTGATTAAATATAAACTGAACTCAACTGAGATTTTTTTTTAATTAATTAATTTATTTATTTATTTTTGGCTGTGTTGGGTCTTCGTTTCTGTGCGAGGGCTTTCTCTAATTGCGGCAAGTGGGGGCCACTCTTCATCGTGGTGTGTGGGCCTCTCACTATCGCGGCCTCTCTTGTTGCGGAGCACAGGCTCCAGACGCAAAGGCTCAGTAGTTGTGGCTCACGGGCCTAGTTGCTCCGCGGCATGTGGGATCTTCCCAGACCAGGGCTCGAACCCGTGTCCCCTGCATTGGCAGGCAGATTCTCAACCACTGTGCCACCAGGGAAGCCCAACTGAGATTTTTTAAAAGAAGAAATCTCAGACCAGTTACCATATGTTGAAACTCTTCCTAATCTTAAGGAATCACCTTCCTTCCATTCTATTAACCAATAAAGGATAGAATATATCACAGTAGATGCTTGTTCATGATCTTATTTTCTCAAATAACATGTCTTCTCTTGATCTTTGCTTCATTTCTTGCTCTGTTTTCTCGATGTCTCTGACTTCCAATTCCAAGGGTTTATTCTACTGTTGGGCCCTTGTCTTATGCCTTCAACCACTGACCACAGAATTGCTCTGGGATGTTTTCTGTCTAATATATCTTTGCAGCCCATGGAAGCCTCGTATGTGGGTTCTGCCATGGAAAATAACCTCCTTTCATTACCCAGTCTGACCTGATCCTAATTTATGGGCATGTATGTTGTCAACAAAAATAATCGATAAACAATCAATAATAGGAATAGAAAAGAGTTTTATTTGAGCCAAACTGAGGACTATAGCCCAGAAGCGAGCTTCCCAGATGACTCTGAGAAACTGCTCTGGAAAAGCAGGGTTTTCAACACAGTTTCATGTCTTGTGAGAACAAAGAATATCAAAGAAGTCAGGGAGACATTCCTTCAAGGTTTCAAAAAAAAGAACAGACCAGCATGTACATAGCGAGTCAGCATGGGCTTGGCACCTGGGAAGTGGGTCATATCAAAGGAGTTACCAGAACTGGTGTCTCAGGAAGGGAGGCATTTCATCTTTATTTTTAACATGAACATTCTTTGTGTCTGGTTAATGCGCCCTTTTCTTGAATAATTAAAGCCGGTGTACAATGTATGTTTGATAGGCTACAGACAGGCTGTTCTAGTCAGCGTCAAATTCAAGTTAACTCATGTGTAAGCCAGAATGACTTCCTCACACCTCAACATGCGAACATTTCTTTTATCAATGTACAAACATTTGATTGTAAATTAAAGAGCAGCGTGGAACATTAGGGAAGTAATTTGTGAAGTAAAGTCTTGTAATAATGGGAAAACATTTGCTTCAGTATAAGTAAGTCAAAAAGAAGGTGCTAGTCAATTTAAGGTAAATCCATCTTTGGGAGGTAATAGCTCTACAATCTGAGACATTATTGAAGCCCTAATCTATGCTCACTATGTGTTAGTTAATACCTGTTTGCTGAATGAACTAATAATCTAGATTTTATTTGTTTTGACGTGTGTGTGTGTGCATGTATTCATATGTGTATATACAGAGTCCACGTTCTTAAAATACTTCTAGGGAGCAGCTTAAAATAATTCTCTTTTCCTCTTCCAAAGTGCGCTAGAATGTTACAACACGGAAGAGGGATTTGATTATCTTATGAGCGCATGGAAGTTAAAGAGAATTGTGTGAGTAGGATCACCATACATCCAGCTGTTCAAGTGATCTCCTGTTCATCTCACAATGTAATTGAATTTGAAGCTCCAGAGCAAATAAATGGAAACTAACAATAACTGAGCACCTTAGTTTTGTTCCTAATACCATGACTGAAATGAGCTCTATGTCAAGATAGATACATGGTAATAATACCAGTGTTGACACAGCACCTTTCCCTAAAGACCTCAATTCATTTTATACACAGTGCACTTGATCCTACCAAAGACAAAGAAAACCCAAAACAAAAACCTTGCTTGATTGGAGACGTGAAATGCTGTGGGCTACTTGAACAGCCTGGAAAAGAAGCCCAGCGCCATTTCAGAAAATTCACGTATCAGTTACCACCACAGCCCTTTCCACTGTCTTTTTTGCAGTGAGCGGTCCCTCCAGTGTAGAAGAATGTTGCTTGTACAGGTGAGTCCTTAAGATCTCAAAGGAGACCATTTTCCTCCCATTCGAGATCCAGTCTTTCATCCTACAGGAACCCTGGAAAAGTTACCAGGGATATTTATGCAAATTGCTCTGAACTGGCTGCCTTCTGATGAGAGGACGATGCTTTACTCAGCTTCCTGGTCACGAGCCAGGGCAGAACAGGAGATTCTGCCTGCTCCCTCCACGCTTGGTTTTGGGGCTCTTCAAATCTCTCTTCTTCTGCCTTTAACACAGCCAATCCCTTGACAAGTCAAGGAATAAATCCCTTCCATTTCAATGAGGAAGGATTCCTCAGTAAAGGCATCTCATGGTGAATTTATAGAATAAATATAAAATTATATAATAATATGTTAGCTTATATATTTCATATATAACAATATTATATATACTATTGCGTATATGATTTTATATATTGAGACTATTGCATTTCATATTATACATAATGTAGAATTTATGTTATCCTTGTCTTTTGTTCAGTCAACAAGTCTTTGGTTTAAATAATGAACACAAAGCAGCGTTAGCTACACCTCTCGGTTCATTTTACTGCAGCTCAGCAGGAGTGGTATCTTTGAGCTCCGATAACAACAAAGCTTTGATCTACTACCTGTAGATACACAGATGAATAAGACATGCTCCTGCCCCAAGAAACTGTCAGTATCTTGTGAAAGACAGGGATAAAGAGGCTCTTTTGAAGACACACTAGATTACAGATCCAATGTTTAACTGCAAAAGAGAAATAGACTGGAAAATTAATTGGTCAAGAATAGATCCCATGATTTCAGGTCCATGAGCCAGGCACTAGGGATGCATTTCTGCACACCTGGCTCCGTCAAGGAGCTCCCAGGAAGACAGACACACTGCCTGGTTTGCCTCCTTGTCATCTTGTTCTCACACCTCCAGACTCTTTACGGTGTGGCTCTTTGGTCATTACCTGAACCTCAAGCCCCATGCTGGGTGCCCATCCTTTGTGCTCTCCTGGGATCCTGCACAAACCTCTTTCACTATACTTACATTGACCAAGGTTATCGACTTAGCATCTGTACCTACCACTGGAAGAAAAAACTCATATGTTACACTTCTCTGGATCTACAGCCCTGTATTAGGGTTCTCTAGAGAAACAGAAACAATAGGAGGTGCAGCTATATAAGGGGAGATTTATGCTAGGAATTGGCTCATGCAATGATGGAGGCTGAGAAGTCCCACCATCTACGCTCTGCAAGCTGGAGACCCAGGAAAGCCAGTGGTGCAATTCGATCTGAATGTGAAGGCCTAGAAAATCTGGGGCTGGCGATCAAATGCTGATCTCTTCTGGAAATTGTATGTTCCAATCTGGGTTTGAAAGCCCGAGAACCAGGAGCTCTGATGTCCAAGGGCAGGAGAAGATGGATGTCTGAGCTCAAGCAGAGAGAGAGAATTTGCTCTTATTCTGCCTTTCTGTTCTACTTGGGTCCTCAGTGGATTGGACGATGCCTACCCACCTTGGGGAAGGGTGATCCTCTTTACTCCGTCTACCAATTCAAACGCTGTTGTCTTCTGGAAATATCCTCCCAGACACGCCCAGAAACAATGTTTTACCAGCTTTCTGGGCGTCCCAGTCATGTCAACACATAACGTTAACCATCCGAAGCCTGAAAATATTGGGTGTTCAATAAACGTGTGTTGAGCAAAACTGCAGCTCTTTCTGTTTGGAAAAGACCAACTTAGCTTTGTTCTAAGAGACGTGTTGCCACCATGCCTTCCTGCACTCTGTCTTGTCTGCCTTGTCGTCTTTAAGGAAGAGATTGTTGACCTTTGTGACTAATGGTGGCTTAGTCACAGCTGTCCCCAAATAGGAGGCCTATGGATTCCATGCTGAGCAAGTACTGTCTCCCTGGCATTATTTCTCCTATGAGAAGGCCTTTCCCAGCTCGTGTAGAAGCAGAAGCCATGGAAGTCTTAGAATATTCTTTTGTTTCTTCCACTACCACTTGCCCTCTGTCTCCAACCTAGATGGAGAAGCGCCTTGGGTCCAGGAAGAACAAAAGTGCAAGTGGCACCACGTATAAGGGGCATAATGTGTATTTGTCCATGTGAGATGCTGTTTGAGCTGGTTTTGAGGGCAAAATAACTGAGTAGATGTGAAGCAAATAGGATAAATATGTTCTTAACCACCAGATCTGGGTGACCACTAAATTAGCCGTATTACACGTTATTATCATCCTGCTGATTCAGAGGCTTAGGGTGTAACTAGTTCATGCATTTTTCACAACAGTAAGAGAGGGCTGAGCTGTGCCTTTGAGCTTCACGGAGCCATGATGTTTTCTTACTTTTGACCCACTGAAACTTCAGTCCTGAGGAGGGCTTAAGGACGTGAGAAGGGGGAAAACAATACTGCTTTCTTATTTTCTCCATTCATTGTTCGGATGGAGCAGGGCATTCTTCAGTTTGCTTCCCTGTTCACTGTATCTACTTAAAAAACCCTGAAGTTCTTCACTTCACAAATTAGTTAAAATAAAACTTCACTGATAAAATATCTACTTTTATCAATTTTTTAATTGATGTATTATTGATTTACAATGTTGTGTTTTCTTTTTTTTTTGAATTTTATTTATTTATTTTATACAGCAGGTTCTTATTAGTTATCTACTTTATACGTATTAGTGTATATATGTCAATCCCAATCTCCCAGTTCATCCCACCACCACCACTCCCCCACCCCTGCTTTCCCCCCTTGGTGTCCATATCTTTGTTCTCTACATCTGTGTCTTTATTTCTGCCTTGCAAACCGGTTCATCTGTACCATTTATCTAGATTCCACATATATGTGTTAATATATGATATTTGTTTTTCTCTTTCTGACTTACCTTACGCTTTATGACAGTCTCTAGGTCCATCCACGTCTCTACAAATCACCCAATTTCGTTCCTTTATATGGCTGAGTAATATTCCATTGTATGTATGTACCACATCTTTATCCATTCATCTGTCGATGGGCATTTAGGTTGCTTCCATGACCTGGCTACTGTAAATAGTGCTGCAATGAACATTGGGGTACATGTGTCTTTTTGAATTATGGTTTTCTCTGGGTATATGCCCAGGAGTGGGATTGCTGGGTCATATGGTAATTCTATTTTTAGTTTTTTAAGGAACCTCCATACTGTTCTCCATAGTGGCTGTATCAATTTACACTCCCACCAACAGGGCAAGAGGGTTTCCTTTTCTCCACACCCTCTCCAGCATTTGTTGTTTGTAGATTTTCTTATGATGCCCATTCTAACTGGTGTGAGGTGATACCTCATTGTAGTTTTGATTTGCATTTCTCTAATAATTAGTGATGTTGAGCTGCTTTTCATGTGCTTCTTGGCCATCTGTATGTCTTCTTTGGAGAAATGTCTATTTAGGTCTTCTTCCCATTTTTGGATTGGGTTGTTTGTTTCTTTAATATTGAGCTGCATGAGCTGTTTATATATTTTGGAGATTAATCCTTTGTCTGCTGATTCGTTTGCAAATATTTCCTCCCATTCTGAGGGTTGTCTTTTCATCTTGTTTATGGTTTCCTTTCCTGTGCAAAAGGTTTTAAGTTTCATTAGGACCCATTTGTTTATTTTTGTTTTTATTTCCATTACTCTAGAAGGTGGGTCAAAAAAGATCTTGTTGTGATTTATGTCAAAGAATGTTCTTCCTATGTTTTCCTCTAAGAGATTTATAGTGTCTGGTCTTACATTTAGGTCTTTAGTCCATTTTGATTTTATTTTTGTGTATGGTGTTAGGGAGTGTTCTAATTTCATTCTTTTACATGTAGCTGTCCAGTTTTCCCAGCACCACTTATTGAAGAAACTGTCTTTTCTCCATTGTATATCCTTGTCCCTTTGTCATAGATTAGTTGACCGTAGGTGCGTAGGTTTATCTCTGGGCTTTCTATCCTGTTCCATTGATCTATATTTCTGTTTTTGTGCCAGTACCATACTGCCTTGATTACTGTAGCTTTGTAGTATAGTCTGAAGTCAAGGAGTCTGATTCCTCCAGCTCCGTTTCTTTCCCTCAAGATTGCTTTGGCTATTCGGCTATTTGTGTCTCCATACAAATTTTAAGATTTTTTGTTCCAGTTCTGTAAAAAATGCCATTGGTAAATTGATAGGGATTGCATTGAATCTGTAGATTGCTTTGGGTACTATAGTCATTTTCACAGTATTGATTCTTCCAATCCAAGAACATGGTATATCTCTCTATCTGTTTGTGTCATCTTTAATTCCTTTCATCAGTGTCTTATAGTTTTCTGAGCAAAGGTCTTTTACCTCCTTAGGTAGGTTTATTCCTAGGTATTTTATTCTTTTTGTTGCAGTGGTGAATGGGATTGTTTCCTTAATTTCTCTTTCTGATCTTTTGTTGTTAGTATATAGGAATGCAAGAGATTTCTGTGCATTAATTTTGTAACCTGCTCCTTTACCAAATTCATTGATTAGCTCTAGTAGTTTTCTGGTAGAATCTTTAGGATTCTCTATGTATAGTACCATGTCATCTGCAAACAGTGACAGTTTTACTTCTTTTTCCAATTTGTATTCCTTTTATTTCTTTTTCTTCTCTGATTGCTGTGGCTAGGACTTCCAAAACTATGTTGAATAATAGTGGCAAGAGTGGACATGCTTGTCTTGTTCCTGATCTTAGAGGAAATGCTTTCAGCTTTTCACCATTGAGAACAATGTTTTCTGTGGGTTTGTCATATATGGCCTTTATTATGTTGAGGTAGGTTCCCTCTATGCCCACTTTCTGGAGAGTTTTTATCATAAATGGGTGTTGAATTTTGTCAAAAGCTTTTTCTTCATCTATTGAGATGGTCATATGGTATTTATTCTTCAGTTTGTTAATATGGTGTATCACGTTGTTTGACTTGCGTGTATTGAAGAATCCTTGCATCCCTGGGATAAATCCCACTTGATCATGGTGTATGATCCTTTTAATGTGTTGTTGGATTCTGTTTGCTAGTATTTTGTTGAGGATTTTTGCACCTATATTCATCAGTGATATTGGTCTGTAATTTTCTTTTTTTGTGACATCTTTGGTTTGGGTATGAGGGTGATGGTGGCCTCGTAGAATGAGTTTGGGAGTGTTCCTCCCTCTGCAATTTTTTGGAAGAATTTGAGAAGAATGGGTGTTAGCTCTTCTCTAAATATTTAATAGAATTCGCCTGTGAAGCCATCTGGTCCTGGACTTTTGTTTGTTGGAAGATTTTTAATCACAATTTCAATTTCATTACTTGTGATTGGTCTGTTCATACTTTCTATTTCTTCCTGGTTCAGTCTTGGAAGTTTATAAATTTCTAAGAATTTGTCCATTTTCTCCAGGTTGTCCATTATATTGGCATAGAGTTGCCTGTAGTAGTCTCTTAGGATGCTTTGTATTTCTGCAGTGTCCGTTGTAATTTCTCCTTTTTCATTTCTAATTTTATTGATCTGAGTCCTCTCCCTCTTTTTCTTGATGAGTCTGGCTGAAGATTTATCAATTTTGTTTATCTTCTCAAAGAACCAGCTTTTAGTTTTATTGGTCTATGCTATTGTTTTCTTTGTTTCTATTTCATTTATTTCTGCTCTGATCTTTATGATTTCTTTCCTTCTACTAACTTTGGGTTTTGTTTGTTCTTCTTTCTCTAGTTCCTTTAGGTGTAAGGTTAGATTGTTTGAGATGTTTCCTGTTTCTTGAGGTAGGATTGTATTGCTATAAACTTCCCTCTTAGAACTGCTTTTGCTGCATCCCATAGGTTTTGGATTGTGTTTTCATTGTCATTTGTCTCTAGGTATTTTTTGATTTCCTCTTTGATTTCTTCAGTGATCTCTTGGTTACTTAGTAACGTATTGTTTAGCCTCCATGTGTTTGTGTTTTTTACGGTTTTTTCCCTGTAATTTATTTCTAATCTCATAGCTTTGTGGTCAGAAAAGATTATTAATGTGATTTCAATTTTCTTAAATTTACTTGATTTGTTACCCAAGATCTGATCTATCCTTGAAGCTTGATTTGTGACCCAAGATCTCATTTCTCCTGGAGAATGTTTGTGTGCAATTGAGAAGAAAGTGTAATCTGCTGTTTTTGGATGGAATGTCCTATAAATATCAATTAAGCCTATCTAGTCTATTGTGTCATTTAAAGCTTGTGTTTCCTTATTAATTTTCTGTCTGGATGATCTGTCCATTGGTGTAAGTGAGGTGTTAAAGTCCCCCACTATTATTGTGTTACTGTCGATTTCCTCTTTTATAGCTGTTAGCATTTACCTTATGTATTGAGGTACTCGTATGTTGGATACATATATATTTATAATTGTTATATCTTCTTCTTGGATTGATCCCTTGATCGTGATGTAGTGTCCTTCCTTGTCTCTTGTAACATTCTTTACTTTAAAGTCTATTTTATCTGACATGAGTATTGCTATTCCAGCTTTCTTTTGATTTCCATTTGCATGGAATATCTTTTTCCATCCCCTCACTTTCAGTCTGTATGTGTCCCTAGGTCTGAATGGGTCTCTCGTAGATAGCATATATATGGGTCTTGTTTTTGTATCCATTCAGCGAGCCTGTGTCTTTTGGTTGGAGCATTTAATCCATTCACGTTTTAGGTAATTATTGATATGTATGTTCCTATTACCATTTTCTTAATTGTTTTGGGTTTGTGTTTGTAGGTCCTTTTCTTCTCTTGTGTTTCCACTCAGAGAAGTTCTTTTAGCATTTGTTGTAGAGCTGGTTTGGTGCTGAATTCTCTTAGTTTTTGCTTTTCTGTAAAGCTTTTGATTTCTCCATTGAATCTGAATGAGTTCCTTGCTGGGTAGAGTAATCTTGGTTGTAGGTTCTTCCCTTTCATCACTTTAAATATATCATGCCCCTCCCTTCTTGCTTGTAGAGTTTCTGCTGAGAAATCAGCTGTTAACCTTATGGGAGTTCCCTTGTATGTTATTTGTCGTTTTTCCCTTGTTGCTTTCAATAATTTTTCTTAGTCTTTAATTTTTGTCAATTTGATGACTGTGTGTCTCAGCGTGTTTCTCCTTAGGTTTATCCTGCCTGGGACTCTCTGCACTTCCTGGACTTGGTGGCTATTTCCTTTCCCATGTTAGGGAAGTTTTCAACTGTAATCTTTTCAAATATTTTCTCGAGTCCTTTCTCTCTCTCTTCTCCTTCTGGGACCCCTATAATGCAAATGTTGTTGTGTTTAATGTTGTTCGAGGGGTCTAATTAGGCTGTCTTCATTTCTTTTCATTGTTTTTTCTTTGTTCTGTTTTATGGCAGTGTATTCCACCATTCTGTCCTCCAGGTCACTTATCCGTTCTTCTGCCTCAGTTATTCTGCTATTGATTCCTTCTAGTGTAGTTTTCATTTCAGTTATTGTATTGTTCATCTCTGTTTGTTTGTTCTTTAATTCTTCTAGGTCTTTGTTAGACATTTCTTGCATCTTCTTGATCTTTGCCTCCATTCTTTTTCTGAGGTCCTGGATCATCTTCTCTATCATTATTCAGAATTCTTTTTCTGCAAGGTTGCCTATCTCCACTTCATTTAGTTGTTTTTCTGGGGGTTAATCTTGTTCCTTCATCTGGTACATAGTGCTCTGCCTTTTCATTTTGTCCATCTTTCTGTGAATGTGGTTTTCATTCGACAGGCTGCAAGATTGTAGTTCTTCTTGCTTCTGCTGTCTGCCCTCTGGTGGATGAGGCTATCTAAGAAGCTTGTGCAAGCTTCCTGATGGGAGGGACTGGTGGTGGGTAGAGCTGGGTGTTGCTCTGGTGGGCAGAGCTCAGTAAAACTTTAATCTGCTTGTCTGCTGATGGGTAGGCCTGAGTTTCCTCCCTGTTGGTTGTTTGGCCTGAGGTGACCCAGCACTGGAGCCTACAGGCCCTTTGGTGGGGCTAATGGCAGATTCTGGGAGGGCTCACCCCAAGGAGTACTTCCCAGAACTTCTGCTGCCAGTGTCCTTGTCCCTGTGGTGAGCTACAGCCGCCCCCTGCCTTCAAAGGAGACCCTCCAACACCAGCAGGTAGGTCTGTTTGAGTCTCCTATGGGGTCACTGCTCCTTCCCCTGGGTCCTGATGCACACACTACTTTGTGTGCCCTCCAAGAGTGGAGTCTCTGTTTCCCCTAGACCTGTCAAAGTCCTGCAATCAAATCCCACTAGGCTTCAAAGTCTGATTCTCTAGGAATTCCTCATCCTGTTGCCGGACCCCCAGGTTGGGAAGCCTGACGTGGGGCTCAGAACCTCCACTCCAGTGGGTGGACTTCTGTGGTATAAGTGTTCTTCAGTTTGTGAGTCACCCACACAGTGGTTATGGTATTTGATTTTATTGTGATTGCGCCCCTCCTACCATCTCATTGTGGCTTCTCCTTTGTCTTTGGATGTGGGGTATCTTTTTTGGTGACTTCCAGTGTCTTCCTGTTGATGATTGTTCAGTAGTTAGCTGTGATTCTGGTGCTCTTGCAAGAGGGAGTGAGCGCACGTCCTTCTACTCCGCCATCTTGAACAAATCTCCGATGTCAATTTCTCATGCAGTTCTGATGTAGGTTCCTGTAGTTTCTCTCTCTTCCTCTTCTTTTTCTTACCCTTTCAAAAGACAGCAGTCTGTGTGGTGAGTCTGGCCTCCAGTCGCTGGGCCCGATGTTCCTGCTCCCTCTCCTACTCCTGCTTCTGCCCCAATGTTGTGTTAATTTCTGCTGTACTTTCAGCAAAGTGATTCAGTTATACATATATACACATTCTTTTTTTTTTAAAATATTCTTTTACATTATGGTTTATTATAGGTAAAATATCTACTTTTAAACTCACGTATCAAGAAGGATGCACTATGTTTGCTCTTTGCCTCCCCATGATCCAGAAAAGAGAGGTTAAGACGTGACCTCTGTCCTCAGGGACTCTTGGGGATCAGGAGGCCTATCTCATTCTCCTTCTTATGTTATAACTACTTGGTTGAGCTTTAGATGAATGGGATTCATATTCTTGTGATAGCAAGTGGGCCTAGATGCTTCTACTACCCAGAAATAAATGTAAGAAGTAACGTATTCTACTTACTGCCAGATGGAGATGCTCACTATCATCCTTACCAAAGCTTGGATCATCGCCATTTTTAAGGGAATACCTTAAGGGTCTTGAGACACAGTGGACAGTGTTAGGGCAACTCATCCACAGGGAATGCATTCAGCCCATCCTTTCCAACCTGGCGTGGATTCTGGTGGGGACCGCAGGAGTATGGAGCTACCTTAAATGAGTTTTTCTGCACAGTCACGGCAGACCACTTGCAGAGAAGCACAGAGTCACCCATCCTGAGCCTTCGGGTGGGTGGAAATTGGGGGATGCCTGGCTTTCTACACTCAGGCTGGAGAATCAGCTTTCTGGCATTGGCTAGCTCAGTTGCCCTATCCAATTTCCTACTTCCAAATCTTTCTCTCCTGCCCACTTCTGTTCTTTTTCCCCTTTAAATAATACCTTTGAAGGTATTAAAAATTTTTTAAATTTTTTTGTACAATTTTTAAAGGTGACACTCCATTTACAGTTATTACAAAATATTGGCTTATTCCCTGTGTTGTATAATACATCCTTGAGCCCATCTTACACCCAGTATTTTTGACCCCCACTCTCCTACCCCTATATTGGCCATCTCCATTGGTAACAACTAGTTTGTTCTCTATATTTGTGAGTCTGCTTCTTTTTTTAATATTTACTGGTTTGTATCATTTTTTAGATTCTACATATGAGTGATATCATACAGTATTTGTCTTCCTCTGTCTTATTTATTTCCCTAAGCATGATGCCATCCAAGTCCATCCACGTTGTTGCAAATGGCAAAATTTTGTTATTTTTTATGCCTGAGTAGTATTCCATTATATACATATACCACATCATCCTAATCCATTCATCTGTTGATAGACACTTAGGTTGTTTCCATTTTGAGGGGGAGAGATTAGAGCCAATTTCATAAATTCAAAACACCAGAAAAGTAAGCCTACCTATGGGAGGAGATTTGTTCTGTGTGTGTGTTTGTGTGTATGTATGTATGCATATGTGTGTGTGAGAGAGAGAGAGAGAGAATGTGTGAGAGTGTATCTGTGTTTAAAAAACCAGTTTGATTCTGCTTTTGAACTTAATTTAAATGTGTTGAGTTGATTCTACATTGCAAGGGTGCCATTTCCTGTGTAAGACATGTCAGTGGAAATCATTCCCAGTGGTTATAGGACTGAGGAGAAAGACTTTGTGAGGGACAATGTCTGAGGGCCGCTTCCCTCCAAGCACTTAGAATGGCTTCCCCTCTCCCTCCCCGCACCCCCCCCAAACATCCTGCCCCACACACAGCACTCAGGACTCTCAGTGGGTCCATCTCTCCCTTCCCACATCCTTACCTTCCTTCCTCCATGAACCTCACCGTGGTCTTCTGATGCTCTCATGGGGTAGATGCCACCATCCAGGTGGGGTCATTTTACAGAGAAAGTACTCTTGACCTTCCATCTTTGCATGGTCACTTCATATCCAGGGCACCTTCAAGGCCAAGCTTGTGTTTTATTACCTTGTTTCCTTGTTTTGGCTCCTTCCCTTTGGTTTTCAACAAAGTCAGAGAGAACATGCAAATCAAATGACTTTGCTGCCCAGAACTATCATTAATTAACTCCAATACTTATTAAATATCTGCTGCTATATGCCAGCAAGGTGTTAGACATACAAGGAGATGTGGGACTTGTTAAAAAAAAAAACCTCAACTGGATAAAATTTAAAGATCTTATTGACTTTATTCATGGATTGGACACCATCCCATCTAGCAGATGGAAAGGAGGTCTGAGGAGGTGCACAAAATGAAAGACTTGTATGGGCAGAGGCAGGACAAGGAAGTTACTGGCAAAGAGCAGATTGTCTGTGGCAAGGTTACCTTCCTTTAGGGGATGGCAGGGGTACATCTGGTAGATGACCTCACCAGTGCTGACCAGATCATTCCAGATGGACTGGTTTAAAGTTCCACTCTTCCTGGGAGGGGATGAAACAGTAATGAAATGAGGTATTGAGTCTCCGTTTGGTGGGCTTGGCACAAGTGACTCCTTTTTCAGCCTGCTGTCTCTTTCTTAACAGGCTGAATTGACCTGGGAAGGTCTCTAGGGTAGCAGAGGGGACAGATTACAAATGGAGTAACAGCATGTGGGGTAAGGACACAGGTAGTTCCTGTCGCCAGCTGGCAGAATGAGGGGAGTGGTCATTTCTCCCTGGGGCTTCAGAGAGCTTGCAGGTGGGGTGGGAAGTGAAGAACATGTCCTAGGTAGTTAATGAAAAGACATGAATAAAAGATTCCTTTGGGGAAGACTGCTGGATTCAGCAGACTGTGGTTTGAGGATTATCCTCAGATTGAGAATTTATGGGCTAATTATCAAGAGTAGCTGAGGGTGGACTACAGTAGCCAAGAAGACCATCTTCTCATCTATTAGTTTTCTGTGTATCCAGGGCTTAAGCACACAGTAGGCATCAAAGAGATGTTTGTGAATGAATGAATGAATAAGTGAATGAATGGATGGGTGGAAAATGTACCTTTAAGAAAATGTGTTTAATTTGGGCTTTTTTGGATTTTGTCGGTACTTTTGAAAGTGTAATGCATACTCCATAGGGCCAACTGAGATCAACAATTCACTCTAGAAAGGCTTCTACCAAGTAAGACTTTTAATTACTGACACCCGCCCTGGCTCTGAGTTGGAAATGTAGCTGGAGAAGGGCTTTCAACTCTGCTAGGAGCTCCTCAGGGCATCCGGCTGCTAACCGTCCTGCCTATTTCAGCGGCTTCCATGCTGTGGATCACGCGGCCTTCTGGAGGGTCCAGGGTCCTTTTCCTCAGGCTCAGGGAGTTTCTGTCCAAATCACAGTGAACATGAGGAGACCTTTTCGGGTGCTTGATGATTCAGCTGCTTGTATTCTCTCCTGCAGTCAATTATCTACTCATGAGTGGGATCTGAATGCCAGGTTTTCTTTAAATGACCAAACATTGGCTAGTTTTTATAGAGGTAAGAGTTCAATATAAATTCATATGGTTCCTCATCTTGATGTTTCTGGTTCCAGCTGGAATCTATTTTATCACTTAAAGAAAGCTAGAGGGAGGAGGAAGAAAGGAAACAATATATATATATAGATGAAAAAATAATGTTGATTTACTCTCCAGACGATAGGATACATGAAACGATTTTTTTTCCTGGTGTTATTTTTTTTAAATCTTTTTAAAAATTGAGGTATAGTTGATTTATAATAGTATTAGTTTCAGGTGTAGAACATAGTGATTCACAATTTTTAAAGGTTATACTATATTATAGTTATTATAAAATATTGGCTATGTTCCCTGTGTTGTATAACATGTCCTTGTAGCTTATTTATTTTATACATAGTAGTTTGTACCTCTTAATCCCTTTTCAGAGGCTGTGGTACCACAGATATGGAGGAACCATTTATACAGAGGGCCAAGTTCCACCAGTTATATACAGATTTCTGACTGTGTGGAGGGTTGGTGCTCCTCACCCCCACGTAGTTCAACTGTAATTTGAACTTGTAGTTCAACTTGGTCTCTTGAAAACGGTCAAAAGTGTTCGATTCATAAATAAAAAAACAAAACTCCAAAATCTTTTCTCATCTATTCCCCCAACCTCACTCATCGTAGCCTTCCATATACTTTTAGTCTCTCTCCATTTTTCTCAAAACTCCCTAAAACTCACTCAGACTCAGCCCAAAGCGGGTCTTGCATTTCCTGGTTTTTTCTCTGTTCTGCCTTTCTTGTATAATTCAAGCGAGCCCGATTTTAAAAGACTCAGGACTGGAGAGGGAGGGAAAGAAAGGCCTCCACTGGCTGTGTGTAGTATGTTGGATATTGCATTGGGACGAAGGGGGAAAAGTTAGGAAAAGCAGAATAGAGGCTGAGAAAACTCATTTAAATTTTTTTCCCTGTCACAGTTATTTTTTTGCATTAACTTTCACCCTACTGAAGTGATTGGTGCTCGTAAATATTCAGTGAGTGACCAGAGAGATGTGATGTTTTATAAATGAACTTCTCTTTGAAGTGCTTGAACTTCAAATGAAATCAGAAGTAGTTTTGGACACTGTACCATTTCAAATTTCACAAAATACAAACATTAGCAGAAGGATTCTTTTTTTTTTTTTTTCCTTCTTCTTTTTCTCCTATCTTCAAAAGAAACATCTTTGGGTGAAATCTAGTCATGAAGAATTAAAATCTAAATTTAAAAAAAGGCAAATATTATGAACTATTAAAAAGAGATCTTTAAAGGGAAGACCCATTTTAAAATTCTCTCTCCCCTCCTGTCAGAATAGGTTAACTCGGTGCTTTGTGACCACCTAGAGGGGTGGGATAGGGAGGGTGGGAGGGAGGGAGACGCAAGAGGGAAGAGATATGGGAACATATGTGTATGTATAACTGATTCATTTTATTATAAAGCAGAAACTAACACACCATTGTAAAGCAATTATACTCCAATAAAGATGTTAAAAAAAAAAAGAATAGGTTAACATTTTCATTCAGAATCAACAAGTATTTATTGAGCTCCTAAAGAATCTCAGGTGCCATGTGACTCACTGGGTGTGAAGTGGGGCTCAACACAGACTGTCCTTGTCCTCTTGGAGCTTTCAGATTTAGCATGTGTCTGTGTGTGCAATATAAAATATAAAAACAACGACCAAACACAAGTATGTGGAATCTAAAAAAGTCAAACTCTTAGAACTAAAGAGTAAAATGGTGGTTGTCAAGGATAGAGGTGCAGGAAACGGGGAGATGCTGGTCAAGGGGTACAAATTTTTAATTATAAAATGAATACGTTCCGGGGATCTAATGTACAGCACAGTTACCATAGTTAATAATACTGTATCGTATACTTGAAATTTGCTGAGAGAGCAGATCTTAAATGCTCTCACCACACACACACACACACACACACACACACACAAAGGTAACTGAGTGAGGTAATGGATGTGTTCATTGATTGTGGTCATCATTTTATGATGTATAAGTATATTAAATCATCATGTTGTACCTTAAAAAATCACATTGTATTGTACAACCTAAATAAATAGAATTCATTATAGTCAATAAAACTGGGACAATTAATAAACTTGAGAAATAATATGGAAGAATAGAATTTTGGCGATAATTAAAAAACAATTGGGAATTTATCACGAGGGTGTGGAAAGCCACAGGAAGTAATCCCCTCACCTGACATCCTGGGGGTAGAGGATAGCATCTTAGGGCTCAGACCAGGAGCCAGGCCCCTGGGTCCTGCCTTGGCTCCGCCCCCTACCTGTCTGTACCACTGGCTCTAGACCATCCATCAGCACCTTGATAGGCCTCTTCCCCCTTACCCTTCTCTTTACTCATAAATAATAACCGCCTGGTATTTGTAACAGCGCAGGATGTATCATAAAGTAACAAGAGACTTTCACATATGAAACGAGGCTGTGCTTCATACGGATCTCTGTGGTAGCGTGGAGGTATAGTTAATGCAAGCATAGCATAATTCAGCTGTGGAAGTATCCCTTGGGCCTGCATAATGATTATGATGACACGTCACACATGGTGTGAACAAACGGTGACATTCACTGACGTGGCAGCCAAGTGCAATGTTCTCTCCCATGTTCTAAAGGGAAACCGTTGGGTTCACAGCACTGTATTTATAAGTGGTGTTCACTGAAGGAGAAAGGCAAAATCTAATTTACTTATTTATTTATTTATTTGTTTTTTTAAAGCTTTTTTTTTTTTTTAAGAGCTCCTGACTTATTTATTTATTTATTTTACTTTATTTTTTTGGCTGCGCTGGGTCTCTGTCTCTATGCGAGGGCTTTCTCTAGTTGTGGCAAGCGGGGGCCACTCTTCATCGCGGTGCGCGGGCCTCTCACTATCGTGGCCTCTCCTGTTGCAGAGCACAGGCTCCAGACGCGCAGGCTCAGTAATTGTGGCTCTCGGGCCCAGTTGCTCCGTGGCATGTGGGATCCTCCCAGACCAGGGCTCGAACCCGTGTCCCCTGCATTGGCAGGCAGACTCTCAACCACTGCGCCACCAGGGAAGCCCCCTCTAATTTATTTTTTACATCTCACATCAGTTCACTTAACGTATCTCGTCGTACAGAGTTTGCAAGTTGGGAGCAGAGAGGGATGCTTCAATGTGGGCAGATTTTGGCTGAGGATTGCTTGCTGTTTTGAAATTCCTCTCCCAGGCTTGTGAGGTGCTTTGGGGTATTGCTGTTCAGATAATAAAGCAGGCATCCTCTGAAAGGAAGAGGAAGCAAGCTGTGCTTTGCCTGTTGTTACGGCTTCGGCCTCAGGCAACATTTCAAAAGTTCACATTTACCACGGCCTAGCTCAAGATACCTTCAGAAACTGCACTGAAGTCTTGTTTGAAACCTTAGGCGCTGCAGACAGATCAGAACCGCAGAAGAACTAATGGAAGGCCGGTGGGGGTCTGGTAGCGTTCAAGGGTGACACACTCATGAATGGTAAATTCATTCGGGAGGAAAGGGAACCATTTCCCTAACAGGCCCCGTCCCGATCCTTCAGGTGGCCGCCACGCACCTTCACCTCCTCGGTGAGCCGCAAAGACCTCCAGCGAGTCTCGGTCAAGGTCATTGACTGGGGCCTTCGTGGCGCGCGTGCTCCCGGGGCGGGGCTCTCGTGGGCGGCCTCCCGGAAAAGTTCACTTACAACTTGAGACGATCGCCTTGGCCCCCGTGGTGAGAGAAACTGTCTCTTCATAAACATGGCATTTGTGAACCATCCAGTAAGAGATTCCATACTGAACTTCTACGGAGAATCACTTTGTGACCAAGTTCCTTTGACACGTGCTAAAGGAACACACTTCTCTGCCGGTGTCTCCACGGCTGTAGAATAAAGGGGTCCAGCTAGACCGTCTCAGGCCTCCTCTGGCTCCGAACAGCTCTGATTTTCTTTCCTGTCTAACGTAACTGCGCTCCTTCGTCCTTCTGTTCAAAGCGCCCCCTCCTTCCATGTTTTTTCTCTCCAAACACTCTTTTCCATGTTTTCATTTTATTTAAAGGAAATACTAGATCTGAGATTTCATGATACAGGCGTCGTTCAATTCCATTAGTTAATTGATTCCAATTAATTTAATTTAACCAGTCTCCTTATGTTTGCCGTCCCACGCAGGGTACCACCCTGGGCTCCCTCTCATCCCCTCTCTCCATCTCCATCCTTCCTCAGGTTTCTTTATTTATTGCTTATTTTCCCTCTCATCTTTCTTTCATCTTTTTTTTTTTATAATTACCAAATTGACCAGATACTTTTTAAATTTTATTTATTTATTTATTTTTAAATTTTTTAATTTTTAAATTTTTGGCTGTGTTGGGTCTTCGTTTCTGTGTGAGGGCTTTCGCTAGTTGCGGCAAGCGGGGGCCACTCTTCATCGCGGTGCGCGGGCCTCTCACTATCGTGGCCTCTCTTGTTGTGGAGCACAGGCTCCAGATGTGCAGGCTCAGTAGTTGTGGCTCACGGGCCTAGTTGCTCCGCGGCATGTGGGATCTTCCCAGACCAGGGCTCGAACCTGTGTCCCCTGCATTGGCAGGCAGATTCTCAACCACAGCGCCACCAGGGAAGCCCCTCTTTCATCTTATCTCACTACTCACGCTTACTTTTACTCTGCTTCTTGATTTCAAGTGTGACTAGAATCAGCTAGGATGTGAGGTGATCAAAATAAAGCATGAAATTTAAGAGTTTCACCCCAATCAAAGTGTATTTCTAGTGTGTGTCAAAGTCCAGTATGGGTTGGATGGTTCTCCTGGGAGGCTGTCCTCCAATCTGTGACTCAGGGGTCCAAGCCGCTTCCATCCAGTGATGTCACCGTCCCCAGCACAGGCCTCAGTGACAGGGAGGTCACCCAGGGGGTTTCAGACCAGGCCTGGAAACGATGTACATGGCAGTGATCCCAGTTCTACCGGTCTGAACCCAGGCCTGTGATCCCAGTTTACCTGCAGGGACGCCTATACGTTATTCTGCCTGAATGGCCAGGTCTGTATCTAGGCAATCTCAACCAAATTATGTTAAAGTCTGAGTATTCAGAAAGGAGAAAATTGTAAAATGAGGGCACTTGTGAAATTGATTAAGTGGGGGAGAAGAAATAAATGCGATTTTGTACTCATCATAGTTAAAAAAAGTAAAAACTAACTTTAGTTAATTTGTGACTGTAAAATCAACTGCTACGGTAATGATGACGGGGATAATAATCCTGCTAGTAGAGACCGAACGCTTTCTCTATGGCAGGCACTGTGCAGTGTACGTCACCTCCTCATCGTCTGTGTAGACTACTGCTCTTCCCCTTTGAGGTGAAGAAGCTGAGGCTTGGAGATCAAGCCTGAGTTCTGTCAGGGAGTTAGTGACAGACTGAGGTTCCAAAGCCAGCTTCTCGAGATCATCACCCTCAGGTCCCTCCCCTAAAATAACAACGACTCTTCATCTCATTGAACTTAATCCTCACTGCGGACCTAGGATGTAGTTTCACCACAGAAAGGAAAACTGAAATTTTCACAGATGTGGAAATTGAGCCTTGCACCCAAACCACAGTTCTTAAAAATATCAAGCGTCAGTGACAAGGCAAATAAATCTAATTGACTTCATCCAAGTTTTACAGTTTGACCTTCAAACCTAGAACATCTGCCCCAACTCCTAGGGTTTCCAGCTAGATGACCTCCAAGTCTTTTTTGCTCCCCATTTCAAGACAGTGTCTATGGCGGCCACTGAGCCCAGGCACGATTTCCAAGGTGATATTGCAAAAGAGGGATTGGTCCTAGTTTGGATCTGACTCAACTTTTTTGATGACTGCTGCTGCTTTCAGATAACACTACGCTATGTTTCCACCCCCTTCTGATGTTTTTATGCAAACAATTCTCAATTATTAAATTTCATTGAAGTGTAACACAAGTCACCTCTTATTTTATAATATTCTATATCTTTAGATACATCACAGAATTGGGTAGACTTCTTGAAAGACCAGAATATAAAATATGGCATTGCTTATTTGAGAGCAATTTGTTTTGAAGGCCTCTGCTGTATTTATGGGGAGAATAAAACAACTATGATAAAACCATAAAGCAAAATATTCTGAAAGGTTCCGTGACATTGGGCTATTCAAGTTGCTTTCATCTGTTGCCCAAGAAATTGGATCATCTAACTTCAGACATGCAATTCAAAGACGTAACCTCTAAACTGCATTCTTAATATTTGGGACACTTTCCTTTTAGTGACAATAAACTAATTAGATATAATAAATCTGCAGTTTATATAACAAGTTTTTTGTTTCCTTTCTTTTGAAACCCACACTCCAAGGCCCTACGCAGCATTATTGTAGTTAAAGGATGGACCCAGACTGTCTGCCATGGATGTACTTAGTGAGTGACCTTGCTCAGGCCACTCACTTTCTGTGTCTTGGATTCTGTAAATGGGAAAATAACAGCAGCCGCTTTATACAGTGGCTATGAAATTAAACAAGCAATATTTATAAACTAAGGAAGAGCAATTCTTGGCACAACGAAATAGCTTTATAAGCATTTGATTTTTTTTTTGAAAAAATCTTTTTTTGTGTCATTAATCAGCAGCACATCCTTGCCCGGAGTCAATATCATCTACATTTTGCTTAGAAGTTGGTTTTCTTTTGGGAGAGGTCAACCTGATGTGACGAGAGGTAGAATGGCCTTTTAGTGACCAGTACACAACTGGCTACTGAGAACAGGATGCACTGTTGATTCTTTATTCTGCTGAGAAAAGAACTTGAAGAAATAGACTGAATTATGGCAAATCAAATACGAGGACACTTCACTCTTCTTGAATCTTCCTAAGCAGCAAGCTCGAGTTCAAGAGGCAGGGATGGAAATGCACATGGATGACCACAGGATGGGGTACAAGCTCTAACAGAGGGCCCCTGTGAAAGGAGGGGAGCGGGACAGCACGGTTCAGTTTGCACCGAGTGTCCATCAGAAGAGCCTTGTGGAGGTGACAAAGTCTCTGCCAAGGGGCACCCAAAACATGATTCCTCTGGGTGTGTTACAGATCATTTTCTTCCTTTGGTTCTTCTTTGAAGAAGCTGTTTTCTCTTTTCCATCCTACTTGTCAAGAACCCTCCTGATCTTAAGGCCAGTCAACTCCTGTGATTTCCCCCCTGTTTTTCTGCCGTCTTCCATGCCTTTCTGCTTTATCCTCTTTTATTCGCTCTGTTGGGGGAAGGGTCCTGCCTACTCAGAAGATTCTGCTCTCCTGAACAGAGCTGCAATTTGTGCCACTGTGAGGCCAGATCTACAGTTTGTGTGACAAGGTTCGGATTGAAGAAATGTAGTGTAAAAGGAACATTTCTTGGAACAGGCAGCAACGAAGGGGAGTGGACCTCATGGGGGAGGCTCAGAGACCAAATGTTCACACGGCAGAATGTACGGGGAGTGGGTGTGGACGAAAGTGGTTGGAAGAGGTCCTGGGGAGCAGTTCTGTGGGTCCTTGAAAGAGAGAAGACATCCGTTCTGTGGTTCCCTGGGAAGAATCTAGGTGCTCGTATCAGCTGAATCCACCTGGGTGATCAGGGAGACCCCGCTTCCTTTTGGGGTTGGGACGCCTCCTGCTATGGTTGTAGGCACCTGGCACAGCTGGCTTCCTTGTCTGGACCAAGATGTGGGTTGCCTGGGAACACGAGGGACCTGAATTCCTTCAGGAGGGGCCAGGGAGCTCGCCTGGACCTCTTGCACATCTTCACATGAGAGGCTACAACAAGTTTTGATGGAGGCAAAGGATGCAGGTCCTAAGGTCAGTCCATGTTCAAGACAGAGTACGTTAAGAACAAAACAACCACATGTGTTCCCTGGAAAGAAGCCCCAGCAGGGACAGAGTGGGGGGCAGCAAACACATAGTTTCCCCAGATGCTGGGGGGGCTGTGGAAGGAAGGTGGGGTGAGCGCAGCTGTGACCGTTTGTCCTCACAGGGGCGCGCTCTGAAGGAGGCTCGTACATTTCACTAGGAGACACGACCTGCATGACAGGTGTGTGGCTTCATGACTGTGCTCTGCTCCCCACTTCAGCCTCCTAATGGGGACAAACCACAGGCCCAGCAGCCTGTGCATGGGGGCCATTCAGTCAGCTTTCCCGGACCACCGGGAGGAATAATTGTAATAAAACAGAGATGCCTGTTAACAGTCGTTTGGGGCCCATCTTCTTAAGTCTGCATATATTTCAGGAAAATAAAGAAAGCTGTCCTTTCTCATGGGTGTGGTAGGAGCCCATCAAGTGGGTGTCATGCTTTCAGATTTTAAAACAATTTAAAAGTATTTCATGATTGCTTACTAAATATTTGTAGAGGAGCTATTATTACTATTTTATATGTGAGGAACACAGAACAGATGACTGGCTTAGGTCAGAGAGCAGTGGTTGCTTTATCCATTACGCTACCTTGGCCATTGGCTAATTATGCATTTCAATCCAATAGTTTCCAGGAATGGAATATTCTCAGAACGAGAAATCCGTGCATTGTCAAGTTCCACCATCCGATACTTTTAACAGACTAAGAATTCCAGGAAAGTATAGTCAACTTGCGTTTTCAATATTACGGAAAGAGGAGAAAACAGAAGACCTTCAAACAAATCTATATCTCCTTATGTCTCAGAGAAGCCTCTGAATGAGATTATTTATACACATGCATATATATATATACACACACACATACATATACAGTTTAAACATTACATCTAATTAAGCTAATTAAATTACCTTATAATTAATTAGTTAAATTAATTCATTATTTTTTAACTTAAGAATTGAGGCTCTGGACATTGACATCCTATTTGGGGTAAAGGTGAACCTAGGGTTTGGTCTGGGATTTGATCCTTGGGACCTGACCTGGGTTCAACTGGGCATTTATCGCGAGTGACTACAGATCACATAACACAAGGCACACGTGGACACAGCTGAGGAAAGTGTCGGGAAGGGTGAGGAGAGAAGAAACAGCTCTGGAAACAGGATACAAGACACGGTGAACTGAAGTGGCTCAGGGCGCTGTGGGAATCAAGGCACGGGTGTCAGGGACCCGTCTCGTGGGTGCTGGCCTCAGGGGATTGTGCAACTTAAGGTCAGAGAGCGGGCCGGACACCGGACCCTTCTTCCAGTGACCACTCTCGGGCCTAACCTTGAAATGTTCAGCTCAGCATCTCCCCACGCTTTCCCTCCTCAGCACGTTTATGAATCACGCACGTACGTCTGTGGGCTGTGGGTGTGGGTTTGGGGATGGGGAAGAGGCAGTATTTCTCCTAGTATTTCTCCAGGTGCTGACAACCTTGGCCAGGGGCCCTAAGGGAGGGTGGGAAGGTCGTCTGCTTCCTAAGCGCCTAACCCCACGTGAACCTGGCTGGCATGACTGGGTCTGCATCTCGTGGCCCAGAATTCACACTCCCTTCTGCTTTTTTAGTTACCGACCCCTGCCCTTTGCCTTGTGACCCTTCCTCTGGTGTAAAGGGGAGATCCCTTAGTTCACTTTTCAGATGAGTGACTCTAGATTCAAAATGTGAAATGCAAAGTCTTATCACTTGTACGAAATAAGACAGACTGCTTATCTGGCTTTCGCTGTGCCCAGAGATTCAGAAGTACGCATCCCCCAAATTCGTGAAAGCAGGAGGAGCCCCGAGAGTTCCCTGCCTCATCGAACATGACAGAGGAGTATTTGCAGGCAGCTGAGAGGGTTATTGAAGGGGGTTATTGCCTCAACCTGGAGAGTGGCTGTCTGGGCTATCTCAGTGTGGTCAGAGGGGGGTCTCTCTATTAACTACATGCAAGTAATTTCTTTGGAGAAACAAGGAAACTGAACACACTTGCCTGAGTGAGCCTCATCAGGGTCTTAGGAGCACAGAGGTTGAGGGGAAAATCCTGGCTGCCTGTGGTTCCTACACGTTCCAGAACCCCCTTCCTGCACGTGTGCAATGAATACTAACACCGATGGTGTGATCGTGGACAGAAGAGTTTAAAAAGAAGCATTGAATGCACTGAGCTATTTTCTTGGGAGAAAGTACTGAGCCTTTTTAAATACAGTTGAAGAGACTTTTCAACTATAATTAAAACTTTAATCAAACTTGTTAATTTTTTTCAGATTTCCAGTGAAGAAACACTGAGTTAATGATATGGACTCTTAAGTGTGTATAATCCAAACGTTCTTGGGCGCTACAGATGAGTCAGATGATATTAGTACCTGTAGTGGACATGATCTCCTCAGTATTCCTGCCTGTCTTCTCCTTTCTTAACAGCTGATTGATTGTGGAATCAATGAGATTTCAGAGAAATGGATCCTACCCCCAATTTAAGGGGTGAAGCATGACAGCAGCTAGACAAATTGTCACAGTTCAGCTCCTTAGCCGTGGATGAGTTGGAGGTGGGATGTGGCTTAAACCTGTATAATTAGAATAAATGTGTTAGTCATGCTTGGGTCAGGGTTCCCCAAGGAAACAGACCCATGGCAGATGCGCATAAAGGAGATTATTCATGAGGCATTGGCTCCAGTGGTTAAGGGGGCTTAGAAGCCCAAGATTTGCCATCTGCAAGCTGGGGACTCAGGAAACCAGTCCAAATGCGAAGGCCTGAGAACCAGGGGTGTCCATGGTGTGAATCTCAGTTCAAGGGCAGGAGCAGATGAAATGAGATGTCGCAGCTCAAGCTGTAGAGCGGAAAAAGGGGGAGAATTCCTCTTTCCTCTGCCTTTTGTAATATTCAGGTCCATATTGGATTGGGTAATTCCCATCCTATCTAAAGTAGATTGGCCAAGGCACTCTATCAATACTTTCCTGAGTTCACTGATTCACATGCTAATCTCATCCAGAAACACCCTCCCAGACACACCCAGAAATAAATTAACCATCACAGGGCATTTCCTAAGCATGTTGGAGGGAAGATGCTTCCTCTGGGAGGAGGGAATGAATGAGAAAGCATGTAACCCTGGAAACTGCTGGCAGGCATCTTGGGACCATCGGGAGACCCAGATAACACCAGGGAAGGGAGAGTAGAGAAACAGAGGGAAAGAGACCTCTTGCTGACATTGCTGCGCTGCTGGATCAAGCCTCACCTGAGGCTCCAGGACTTCCTTTGGACTCTTTGTCATGAGAGCCAATAAAGTTCCTTTCCTGTTCACTCTGATTTGGGTAGGTTTTCTGTAATTCACAGTGGAAATGTTCCTCACTGATATGGACGGAGTAAGTGCCTCTGGCTGCAATTCCCCTGAGAGAACATTGTTCACCCGGATGTGCCATCTCCCAGATGCTCCCCTAAGTTACAAAGCTTGCCCAGCGCTAAGTGGGTGCTTCCTTCCATTCGACTTTGCTGCGCTGGCATCCCACAGAATGGAGAACACCCTTGTCTCGGACATTATCACGCTCTCCAGGAAATGGCTTATGTGGCAGCAAAGCATACAGGTGGGTTGAAGAGAATCAGGAGGTCCAGCTACGTTGGACGTTCACCTTAGACACTCATTGCTTCTCTTATGGTCCCAGCATGAATTAAACTTCCCGGGCCTTTTTTTATTATATAAACTTACACTCAGCATTTTCTGGGCAGATTCGCTTCTCTGTGAGTGTCTCACGCGATGGTTTTGCAGGTGCGCGATATCCCTGAAGGCTGGGCTGAGTTTTATCAACTAACAAGAGCATCCACCCCGCCCCCAGTTGTGTCAAGTGGTTTGTGAGCTCCTGTCTGGCAAGCACTCGCTCTGCGCAGGTGCTCTGTGCTGAGTCACCTATGTCTGTCACTGTCCCTCTGCAGACGCGGTCGCAGTGTAGCCTCCTGTTCTCAAGGATCCAGACCCATGTCGCCCTCCTGCCAGGAGGCCTGGCTACGTACCCCCAAGTCTCCTCTCGACCCACGTGACGGCATCACGGGCTCCCCTTGCTGTGTTCTCAGCCCCCTGCTTGGAGGACCTCTGTGTCAAGAGGGCTCGCCCTGGAACCTTCCCTTTGCCGTTTACAACACGACCACGGAAACTGATGGCGTCCGAGCAGCGTTATCGCAGACGAGAAAGCATTGGAGGGAAGTAGGACCACAGCCACCCGGGCTCAGTCCTGTGAGTGTGAAGCTGTTCAGTTTCTCCAGGCTTTTGTTCACTCATCTGTGAAAAGGAGATGCCTGGGGTCCTGCCCTCAGAGGATGGCCCTGAAAACAGAGCTGCTGTCTGTGATGGGTCCAGCATCAACACGGTCTGGGAAAGCACAACTCAGTTATCATTGACAAAAGATTGGAACCCAGCTTCTCTAGTACCCGGACTAGTATTCTTTCTACCCTGGCTTGTTGTTTGAAAACCTCAGGCTTTTTTAATGGTACTTAAAACTAGACAGACAAAACAAGCAGCATACAGGAAGAAATCCACACCCCAAATGAACCACGACCTACATTCAGTAGTTGCCTCTTAATCAGTACAAGTCCCCATCAGGTATGCCCCGCCTGGTTAACACTATGTGTTTTCAAGACTCGACTCTGGAATTGGTTTTTCTAGGAAGCCCTCTGCCCCCTGCCTGCTTCTCCCAACACAGACTTGTCTCCTGTCTTCCGCTGACCGCACACTTTTCCTTTCTTGTGCTTCCATGGATGTCCCACCTGGATGCCATTGAATGTGCGGTCTCACCTCATCCCTCAGCCTGACCCAAAGAGACCACAGGGCAAGGACTCGGGCACCGAGCCATGGGTGCAGGTGTGAAATCTTTGCTACCTGACATGGTGACTTTTTAAAGTCCAACATTAATGAAAACGCTTTCCTCTGACTTAAACCCTTCGGTGTGACCTGGGTTTCCTTGTATGAACAGTGCAGACCACTCTCCAAGCTCGAGCCCAGAGTTGCCAGAAGTCAGAACCCCCAGAAGCAGACCCGTCAGGCCGCTGTCCTGCTGGACACACAAAATCAACGTCTCCCATCGGACGGCACACGGGGAGGAAGACGTCCTCGTTGCTTTTCCCAACTCAGCTTCGCAGCGATCCTGAGACACGGAAACGCGGCGGGTGGGGAAACTCAGCCGAGCACCAAGGCCTAACGTTTCTTCCATGTCCCTGAGGTCACTGGTATCCTCCGCTTACCCTCTAAATAGTCGGTCTTCGTCAGTGCGGGCTGCTGTGAAAAAATACCATCGGTGGTGGGACTTAAACAAGAGGTAATCATTTTCTCACAGCCCTGGAGGCTGGGAGTCCAAGAGAGGGGTGCCCGCATGGTCGGGTCCCGGTGAGGGTCCTCTTCTGTGTTGCAGACGGTCAAGTTCTCACTGTGCGCTCACGTGGCTGTTCCTTGGTGCGTGTGCTTGGATTTGGAAGCAGGGAGGAATCTCTCTCTCCCTCTTCCAAGAGCACCAACCCCATCATGACGACCTACCTTCATGACCTCATCTACCTTATTAGCTCCCAAAGGCCCTACCTTCAAATACGATCACACTGGAAGTTAGGGTTTCAACATAGTAACTCTGTATGGGGTCACAGACATTCAGTCCATAGCAAATTCTAAAGGAGGCAGACACCCCAACTTACCTGTGTCCCAGCAATGTTCTTTGGAAAACAGAACCCTTGAATAGGCAGGGTGCTTGGAAACTGCTACCTCTTTTGTTACCTGGTGGGATCTTGGAAAGAGAGGCTCAAACGTGAGCCAGAAGGAATTCTGACCGTGTCGATACGTAGGAGGCATTAAATATGTATTTAATATATTATAAATGATTCCTAAGTTCCAAATTGACCTGGAGGTCACCTTTTATTTATCTTTTAATCAAAGTGCAGGGTGTACATAACTGCTTTTGCATTAGTTTCATTAGTCAAGAGTCATTTTATCGTTAATTGGAGAAATGATCATTCATCTTTGTGTGAGTGCTTCCTAGCTTCCTAATTTAGGATTTGAAAGGCTGCTGTTGAATTCAGCTCTTGGCTCCCAGCCTCTGCTGTGATGTGGGAAGAGCGAGTCTGATTAGGAAAAGAGAGACACTCAGAATCCTGGACTTGTTCAACGTTCCTGCCCCTTGGTACCGAGCAGTTGAAACCAGCATTTTCTCTTTTCTGCTGTTATCAAGTAAATAGGCAGAGAGAACACTCTAATTAAATGCAGCATGCATGTGTCCCGTGGCTAATTCAGATGGGTGGTGGCGTTTTAATTAGAAGCCGCAAGACGTTTGTCTGTGCTCTGCTTTCGGAACCCACAGTCTGCTGGCCCTGGTAAGAGTAGCATGATGGCAGGGATTTGGCATTGGACAAGACAGAGGATCATTGCAGGGAACTCCAGTGATGCCACTTCATGACAAATGAGAACATCTTGTGAGGTGAGGGCTTTGAGGAAGAGTACATTAACCCTTGAACAGTGTGTTTGAAATATCCCTGGGCATTACGGTACGAGACAGCTTGTGAGAATTATAGGTCAGAATGTGAGTCCTTCAGAGTAGGGCCTGCGTCTTACCCTTCCTGGTTCCACAGCCCAGCATACGCCCAGACACATGCTAGGTCATCAATAATTGCTTTTTTAAATTCAAAATTGTGGTAAAATATACATAACATAAAATTTACCCTTTTAAGCCATTTTTAAGTTCAGTGCCATTAAACCTGTTCACGTTTCTGCACAGACGTCACCCCCATCCATCTTCAGAACTTTTTTTTTTAAATAATTACTAAGATGTTGTTACTAT
The DNA here is from genome assembly GCF_965194805.1 of Balaenoptera borealis. Taxonomy (NCBI): domain Eukaryota; kingdom Metazoa; phylum Chordata; class Mammalia; order Artiodactyla; family Balaenopteridae; genus Balaenoptera; species Balaenoptera borealis. The sequence goes on along the minus strand of NC_138880.1, from coordinate 30,660,421 downwards.
TTCTTTTTAATTAATTAATTTTTTGGCTGTGTTGGGTCTTCGTTTCTGTGTGAGGGCTTTCTCTAGTTGCGGCAAGCGGGGGCCACTCTTCATCGCGGTGCGCGGGCCTCTCACTATCGCGGCCTCTCTTGTTGCGGAGCACAGGCTCCAGACGCACAGGCTCAGTAGCTGTGGCTCACGGGCCTAGTTGCTCCGCGGCATGTGGGATCTTCCCAGACCAGAGCTCGAACCCGTGTCCCCTGCATTAGCAGGCAGATTCTCAACCACTGCACCACCAGGGAAGCCCCCATCTTCAGAACTTTTTCATCTTCTCCAACTCGAATGCCTGTAACACTCATTAAATAATAGCTCCCCGACCCCCTTCCTTCAGCCCTTGGAAGCCTCCCCCCTCCTTTCTATCTCTGTGAATTTGACTTCTCTGGGAATATCACAGCAGCGGAATCAGAAGTATTTGTCCTTTTGTGGCTGGCGTGTTTAACTTGGCATGATGTCTTCAAAGCTCATCCCTGTCAGAGCCTGTGTCAGAATTTCCTTCCTTTTTAAGACAGAATAATAGTCCATTGTATGTTGTGATGGTTAATTTTACATGTCCACTGCCATGGCCGAGGAGGTGTCTAGAGAGCTGCTAAAACCTTCTTTCTGGGTGTCTTTGAGGGCGTCTCCAAGAGATCAGCATTTGAACTGGTAGACTGAGTAAAGAAGATCACCCTCCCCCATGTGGGTGGGCCTCATCCAATCTGTTGAATAGAACAAAAGGCAGAAGAAAGGTGAATTTGCTCTCCTGCTCGAGCTGAGACTGCCAACTCTTCTCCTGTCCTTGGACATCAGAGCTCCTGGGTTCTGGGGCCTTTGGATTTGGGCCGAATCACACCACTGGTTTTCCTGGGTCTCCAGCTCACAGAGGGCAGACCGTGGAACTTCTCAGCCTCTATAATCATAAGAACCAATTCCCATAATAAATTTCTTCTTACGTCTCTCTCTCTGTACATATCGTGTTGGTTCAGTTTCTATGGAGAGCTCCAACTAATTCCTATGTACTTATCACATTTCGTTTATCCATTCATCCATTGATGGGCAACTTAGGTTGCTTCCATGTTTTTGGCCATTGTGGATACGCTGCAGTGAACATGGGTGTACAGATGTTTGTCTGATTCTGCTTTCAGTTCCTTCGGGAGCGTAAGTGATTTTTTTTAAGCTGGCATTTGAAGTGAGAAGACAAAACTGAATCTGAAGAGTGAGGACATGTCACACATTTGAAGTTCAAGGACTAAAGTTCCCACTCTGGCATTCGGGGCTGGTTTTGATCTGACCCCACATGACCTGCAGGGCGCCTACACTTCGTGCCATGGCCCATCTTCCAGGCTTGTGCCCATTCTCACCGCATCTGGAATCCTTCTCTCCTGATCCGTTGTCCAAAATCCCGCATCCTTCGAGGCCCGCTTTGTGCCGTGTCCCCACCAGCCCTCCTGGACGCAGCAGGTCCCACGGCTCCTTCTCTCCCACGCGGCGGTCAGAGCGGCCTGGGCACTTGCCGGCAGTCAGCCTGGTGTGACTGCACACGGCTGCAGCCTTCCTGGGGACCAGGACGTGGCATCTGCTGACTCCTGCTGCCCCAGCCTCGGGCAGGAGGGGCCTCAGGCTTCTGCTTAGACTGGCTGGGTCAGTCCGGGTCAGAGGACAGTCCAGGGCCAGTGAGCCCGGGTGTGATGCCCAGGACAGTAGACAGTCTGGAGGTGTCGTCCTGTGTCCTCTCTTGCTCTCGTCGTGATTCATTACTGAAGAGGGCTCCCTTAACCGAAACCTAGCCCTTGTGTTCCCCGCGTACCGTTCAAGAAAGGCCAGAGGACGGGAATCACCCGTCTTCTCATTCGATCATCAGAGCGATGCCGTGTGGCAGGGGCCATTCCCAGGGTGGGAAACAAGGCTCGGAGAGGCTAAGCAACCTACCCGAGTCCCCCAGCTAGCGGGGGGGCGGGGCTGGGAGCCAAACTCATGTCGTCACCCGATGCGAGTTCTAGCAGACAGACCATGCTCCTCACTGCTCCCAGAGACACAGGTGCACCCTTGGAGCCTTGGGGCCGTGTGCATCACCCCGGGGTGGTGGGTGGGTTTAGCTGAGTCCCCTTTCCAGTGCCCGAGATGAGTGGCGGTGACTGATTGCAGCTAAGTGCTGGGCTGGGTGTTGAGGAACTTCTCTGACTGGGGGGAAGAGAGAGGGGCTGCCAGCAACTCCGTCCTCCCCCTTGGGGGCCTCCTCCTCCTGGGCTACCTCCAGGGCCTGGACCCACCTCTTCTCCCCGGGAGATGAAGACAGTGCTGACAGCCGTTGGCTCTTCTGAGTCCTCTGAATAAGACTTTCCTTAGGTCTTTGCTGCCTTAACTAGAGTTAAGCTGTCTTTACAACCAGTACTTGATGGTAGATTTATTTCTTTTTAATTGTAGTTTTGGCCCATCCACACTCCCCATACCACCCACACAGATTACGCTGATTAATTATGAATTGACTGCAATTTCATCAGTACTGAATGATTTCTTCTTCCTGCCGTGGTCCCAGGTCCTCCAGGGCATCTGGCTTCCTCCTCGGCTTGTCCCTCCCGCTGAGTGTTGCTGCGTTTGGAATGCAGCCTTCTTTCTGATAGAGACATTACACATTATTGGAGGGAGCGTTTACACAGAGCCCGGTGGCATCAACGCCCCACACAGACCTCCCACCCCCGGCCAGGGAAGCTGCCAGTGGGGCCTCCTTGGAAGGCGGCCTGACAACGAGCATCTTCATTACACACGTTGGATTTGTCTAAGGGAGCCGGTGTTCTCGTGGTCGGGAGTTAAAAGGGTGGGTTGTTGGCGGCAGCCTCTTCCCATCAGGAAACCAAAAGAAAAAAAGTGTCCTGGCCGCCTGGGAGAAAGGGCACATCCTCCTGTGTAGAGACAGAAAACACAGCTCTGTGCTGCCTGTTGGTCTCAGAGGAAAGAAGCAGGTCAGGGACGAGTGCTTGAGGCGTGTTCCACCAAATCGTGAAAATGTGGAGTTAGAGATGGAGGGAGTGAGAAAATAGGGCAGAAGCTAGGAGGTGGATAAGGAGATGGGTTGTGAAGCCTGTTGTATCTTGGATCCTTTAACAGTTGGAGAAGATACAGATCAGATGCACATTGGCACATACGTTTCTCCTGCATCGTCCCTGGGTTTCAGGACTGCATCAGTGGACCCCAGGCTAAGAACCCTGGCTGGTCTCCTGGTTCTGCCCCCTCTGCAGCCACTCCCACTGTCCTCTCAACTAAGTCCTCGCTAGATTGTTCCAAAGTGTGTATCCGATTGGCTCCCTCCTGGCGTAAAGCCTCTTCAAAGCAGAGATTCTCAAGTATGCGGCGTTCACAGCCCTCTGGTCCAGCTCCTGCCTGCTTGCCTCTTCTGTGAACCTCCCTCGCCCACGTTCTTTCGTGCTTGTATCTGGTGGCAGTGTCCTCGCAGGCCTCTGCATATCTGCCATGTGTGCCCACATGCATTTGGATTCTCACTTACTAAGGAAGGAATTCAAGCCGCGCTCTGCCTGGAACACGCTGGCCCTGACGTATCTGCCTGGATCTCCTTTTCACCCTGCACGGACGCTCGGTGTAGGAGGCCGCTCCTCTAGGAACTTTCCCGAGCCTTCGCAATCTGGATTTCCTGTTGCGCCTGTGTGCTCCTGAGTGTCCCGGGGACAGCCCAGCTTCGCCTGCCTCTTCCCACACGGTATCAGTGTCTCTGCCAGGTGGTAGCGGCGGGCAGCGACAATGTCTCACTGCCCCCAGTACGCAGCAGACACTCAGGTGGTAGAAACTGTCGGGGACAAATTACCATCACTCTGTATCAAGTTAAATAAGTACAGGAGACAGAAGTGTTCCCAGGGATAAGAGTCATCGCAAAACAACCAATGAAATAAAAGAATGCAGAAAATATTTGCATGGGGAACCTAATAGTTTAGAACTTTTAAAGAAAAACAGAAGAAACCCCCTGGCTTTACCTTCTCAGCGATTGCATGAAGTGACAGTAATTCCCGGTTGCTGCTCCCTGCCCCACGGGGGTCAGTACTGGTCACGATGATGACTCTTGTTCAGTTAGATTGTGCACATCCCTGGCTGACGTCACTATTGGCGACAGCTCCTTCCCGGCTGCTACCTTTCCGAGCTGGAGTTCATGATTCTGATGCCATCCCCGGGCAAATATCTAAGTGTGGTTTGAAGACCAGAGTGTGACACACACCTTCTCTGAATGTGTGCACAGGCGACCCGCCCCTTGCTTTCAGGACCGGAAGGTAACTTGGGAACTTCGTTCTCCAACTTGAGGCTTAGGCAAAACCAGGAAGTAGGAGAAGCCTGTCTTTCCTCCTCAGTCTCCTTGAAAAGGGCAACGTGCGCTGTGAAAAAGGGACAATGAGTGAGTCCAGGCAGAGGTTTGAAAATGCTGCTTCCCTTCCTGTAGCTGCCCGTGATCAGGCACAGGAAGAGGGACTCGGGCTTCAGGGAGGACCGCTTGGTTGGCCAGCGGGAAAGGCAAGACTTGCTGATGGGAAAATGAAACTGTTTCACATTTCCAGGTGTTGCGGTTGGCAAGATTCCCAGTCAGAAATGGCCTCTGGGTCAAGATTAAATCCGGGGGTGGCTCTGAGAAAACTTCGCTGTGCTCTCAGAAAGATTTAAGACACCCTGGATCGAACCTCTCCTCTAGATGAAAAGGCATCTAAGAATTGCAAGAACTCTGTCCCCCAGCAGCCTAATATGTGTAAGGCAGAAAGACGCCATCTCCAGAATGAATTATGGATGTAGATTTTAGGAGACGGAAACCTCAAAAACTCCACGGATGGCTCACAAAGCCTTTAAAAGAGAGGTGTTGGTGAAAGTGCCGCCTGCCTGAACTAAAAGGGCCTGAGATAATTCAAGGGTGACAAGAGGCCCCTCATCTTCCAGCTTTCAACGGCGGGGGGAGGCAAACTAAGAAAGCTATCCAGCTGCAAACACAGCTACGTTTCTTTAGAGAAAGGAAGACCCTTTCAGAAGATGGAGCCCCAACTGTAGGGAACCACGGGTTTAGGGACCACGCCAAGGAAGCAGAAGAGGTTCAGGACATTTAGCAAGTTAATTTCTCTCTCTCTCTCTCTCTCTCTCTCTCTACATATATATATATATAAATAGATATAGATATGTATATACACACACATATAAATACCTATCAGAGAAGTATAAGAGGGTGAACAATAAACACTTTTATGCATAAAATGTATTACAGTAGGAAAAAATTCTGTGGTAGATATAGAATGAAATATAAGTTCCAGGTGAAAAACAAACGAAGTAAAATTTCCTACCGTTAAATAAGTAATTATTCATATCAAATTGATTTTGTTCTTAAATTCCAGTGGGTATGTATAAAAGACATGCACACTTTATTTTTTAATGTCAATATTTACAATAATGCACCAGAATTTGTATTAATGCATTATTCTGTTGCAACTGTTTAATTCCATCAACAAATTTTACAGGCCAATTAAAAAACACGCAGGATGAGGGGCTAGTGAGATTTTGAAAATTATTTTGGGGAGTCAACGAACAAGAAAGTTTGAAGACTACTGCTCTGTATTTCAGCCCAGGTTAATTTAGTGCAGGTCAAAGGTACTGAAAATTCCTACAATAAAGTAAAGTATAATGAGATAATAAATAGTCAACTCGAAACTTGAGGGATAGTACTAACCAGGATAGTTAGGTCCTTCTGCATATGGGAACTGGCCCAGAATTATTTGCGGGTTGACTGTTGACTATCTGAGGCTCTCTCTTGGTCTTTGATTCAGGTACTTAACCTACTGGGGCTACTTCATTTTCAAAAGTAGACGTGAGTTCTCTCTACCGATGGAGTAAGTTAGACCAGCATTCAGCGAATTGGGTTGGAGCACAGCCTCATGCTTGCTGCTCTCCACTGCTTTATAAATAAGACCGCTAGAGAGAAGTGGTATTTCTAGAGGGCTCTGCGGCTGAGACCTGACTTTCTTTTTTTTTTTTTTTTAACATCTTTATTGGAGTATAATTGCTTTACAATGCTGTGTTAGTTTCTGCTTTATAACAAAGTGAATCAGCTATACATATACATATATCCCCATATCTCCTCCCTCTTGCATCTCCCTCCCACCCTCCCTATCCCACCCCTCTAGGTGGTCACAAAGCACCAAGATGATCTCCCTGTGTTATGCAGCTGCTTCCCACTAGCTATCTATTTTACATTTGGTAGTGTATATATGTCCATGCCACTCTCTCACTTCATCCCAGCTTACCCTTCCCCCTTCCCGTGTCCTCAAGGCCATTCTCTATGTCTGCGTCTTTATTCCTGTCCTGCCTTGAGGTTCTTCAGAATCTTTTTTTTTTTTTTTTAAGATTCCGTATATATGTGTTAGCATACGGTATTTGTTTTTCTCTTTCTGACTTACTTCACTCAGTAAGACAGACTCTAGGTCCATCCACCTCACTACAAATAACTCAATTTCGTTTCTTTTTATGGCTGAGTAATATTCCATTGTATATATATTTGCCACATCTTCTTAATCCATTCATCTGTTGATGGGCACTTAGGTTGCTTCCATGTCCTGGCTATTGTAAATAGAGCTGCAATGAACATTGTGGTACAGGACTCTTTTTGAATTATGGTTTTCTCAGGGTATATGTCCAGGAGTGGGATAGCTGGGTCGTATGGTCGTAGTTCTATTTTTAGTTTTTTAAGGAACCTCCATACTGTTCTCCATAGTTGCTGTGTCAGTTTACATTCCCACCAACAGGGCAAGAGGGTTCCCTTTTCTCCACACCCTCTCCAGCATTTATTGTTTGTAGATTTTTTGATGATGGCCATTCTGACTGGTGTGAGGTGATACCTCATTGTAGTTTTCATTTGCATTTCTCTAATGATTAGTGATGTTGAGCATTCTTTCATGTGTTTGTTGGCAATCTGTATATCTTCTTTGGAGAAATGTTATTTAGGCCTTCTGCCCATTTTTGGATTGGGTTGTTTGTTTTTTTGGTATTGAGCTGCATGAGCTGCTTGTATATTTTGGAGATTAATCCTTTGTCAGTTGCTTCATTTGCAAATATTTTCTCCCATTCTGAGGGCTGTCTTTTTGTCTTGTTTATGTTTTCCTTTGCTGTGCAAAAGCTTTTAAGTTTCATTAGGTCCCATTTGTTTTGTTTTTATTTCCATTTCTCTAGGAGGTGGGTCAAAAAGGATCTTGCTGTGATTTATGTCATACAGTGTTCTGCCTATGTTTTCCTCTAAGAGTTTTATATTGTCTGGCCTTACATTTAGGTCTTTAATCTAATTTGAGTTTATTTTTGTGTATGGTGTTAGGGAGTGTTCTAATTTCATTCTTTGACATGTAGCTGTCCAGTTTACCCAGCACCACTTATTGAAGAGGCTGTCTTTTCTCCATTTTATATTCTTCCCTCCTTTATCAAAAATAAGGTGACCATATGTGCATGGATTTATCTCTGGGCTTTCTATCCTGTTCCATTGATCTATATTTCTGTTTTTGTGCCAGTACCATACTGTCGTGATTACTGTAGCTTTGTAGTATAGTCTGAAGTCAGAGAGCCTGATTCCTCCAGCTCTGTTTTTCTTTCTCAAGATTGCTTTGGCTATTCGAGGTCTTTTGTGTTTCCATACAAATTGTGAAATTTTTTGTTCTAGTTCTGTGAAAAATGCCATTGGTTGTTTGATAGGGATTGCATTGAATCTGTAGATTGCTTTGGGTAGTATAGTCATTTTCACAATGTTGATTCTTCCAATCCAAGAACATGATATATCTTTCCATCTGTTTGTATCATCTTTAATTTCTTTCATCAGTGTGAGACCTGACTTTGGATTAAGTGAGACCCTAGCAGCAGGGTTCCTGGACTACAGAGGCCGGCCTTCCCACAGACATACCTTTAGCAACTGGCCTTTGCCGTGATGCCAGGGCCTCCACAGAGGCCAGCCCATCGGGAGAGTTGAGGACATGGCTTGCTTCATTCTGCAGTCAAATGCTCTACCCCTGAGCTATACCCCTGACCCTTCATTCTGTAAGCTTCCAGGGGAGGGATTTCCTGCCATCTGTGCTCTTATTTATTAAACTATCCATTTAACTCATATAATTAACCATGTTTCTCACTTTATATTGACTGCTAGAAAATTTACAGCTAAACTTCTGCATCTTCCCAGCAAATGGAGGAGACCTCTTCAGAGTCTTGATCCCAGTCCTGGCTTTATGTCATTTTTCTTAGTTCATACTTTTTGCTTATTTGCTTTGAGCCTAAGTTCATCTTGTTGTACTGCCTGTAGCTCTATAAGTCACCTTAAATTATATTTAACACAAGGAGTGGTATAAAGAAATAAAGAAAATAGTTACGAGGAAGTGACAAACAAGGTGTTCGTCGTTGTTATGTGTGCTGAACAGATGGATTTAACATGAAGCTCACGAAGCTTAAGCTCCGAGGCCCCTCACCTGCCTGGGCCTCTTCCAAGGTCCTGTACTTGATTCTGTATTTGTGATTTCCTGTTCTTTTTGTCTTAAAAAGTGCATAAGCTCCAGGCTCTGCAAAATATGCACGTGCCCCTGGTCTCGTAGCATAATGACTTTTAATAATAAAAGAAGTTACAACATCCGTAGAAATAAAAGAGAAATATTCAGTGCCTGGCTGGCAACTCACGGTCTTTTACAGGGTCTGCTCAGCCCCCAAGCCCAGCGGTCGGCATATAGAGTCTCCGAATGTTAGAACCAGATGGTGTGGTACTAGTGACCATACAGCTCTATGCCCTTTATTTGACAGAGAAAGGAGCTCCACTGGGCATTTAATGAATATTAATTATCTGATTATCCTGAATATGTGCCATATGTATGAACCATATATGTGAAAATGGATTTTCTAGTAGAAGGGGGAATATTCAGGAATTAGTTGAGTATTTACCCTAATACTATGGCCTTTCCCGGGTCTGACACTGGATGATTCCAAATGGCAGCCTCCATAGATATGCTAAAAATAACTCATCCCAAATAAGCCTAGGGGTTGTCATTGAGGTGGTAACTGATCTTACAGGGAAAGGGGAAGCTGTAGCTGTGCTTTTAAAAAAAATTTAATTGAAGTATTATCGATTACAATGTTGTGTTAGTTTCTGGTGTACAGCAAAGTGATTCAGTAATATATGTATATAATGTAGCTGTGCTTTTAAGAGACTCTTCTGATTCTGGCTGGTCTGAGTTCACCTGTGGGATGTGACCCAAGAATGAAAACCTGAAATGGTTTTACTTGTTCACCACTCAATAGAGAGGAGGGTGGATTGGCTGTTATCTATACATCCCTCTTTCTTAAGCACTTTGTGGATTTAATAGCTTCTTTCTGCTTTCAATTTCATTAGAATCAAAATTCTGAGCTTGGTGTAGGGACAGTCTTATCTTTTTCCATCTACTTTCATAGTGACAATTGAAATACCCTGTTCTTTTTAGTAATTATTTACTATTTCTTTTTCTCTTCTTCATCCAAGAAATAGTAATAATAGATGGAAACGCTGCATCAGCACTCATCTTTGGTGCTTCTAGGATGGGATAAGTCCTAAGTGTTAGCAATGGAATGAGGAAGTTTCATCCCACATCTGCATCATCAAGCCTGGCGATAGAACCAATCTTTCGCCAAAACCAGAGCTGATTCACTGATTCAGATGTGATTCCCATTTTCCGCTATCACTATGACACAGCAGAAGAGATAAGACAGAAGCTAATGGGACATTTTTATCATTCTTTAAAGTGCAAGATACTTAGTGTGTTAGTGCTGGTACTGAACATGACCCCTTCCACCTGCTGACTTTTGTCGACTGTATACTGAGAGGGGGACCTTCAGATTTGCTGAGCTATGTTATTTGGAAAAGGATAGCTTAGTGCCCTTTTCACCAAAGCTGAGTTTTCTAATTACCACAATTTCTGCTTTTCTGTCTCTAGATTCCACAGTGACATGACATCCCCTCATGTTCCCTGCTCTCTCTGTTTCCTGGATTTTGCAGTTATTTTACAGCCTCCTCTCTGGCCTCCCTGCCTCCAGCCTTTCCCTGTGCAGGTTTATGTTTCACAGCTGTCTGAGTGGAGTGCTTCACCTTGAGTGCTCGCTTGCTTTGTGTACCAACATCATGTTTCTCTAGCAACATCCAAGTCAATGTTGCTCCCAGCAAGCAACATGCTCTAGGTCTTTGAATGTTAGCAGGGAACATTCTCCCCTCCCAGAACTTCCTCCACGTAGGTGTCTCCTGCTTGTTTTGAAGGTACAGTTTAGAGCCATCTCCTGTGCAATGTCTTCATTGAATCACCTCCTCAAACCCCCACCTCCAATTAGGTGTTTCTTCTTTGTGCTCTCTTGATACCAGAAGAACTGCTACTGATGAATCTTTGTTGCTTCTTTAGCTTTAAGTCCTGTTTCAAACTGGCCACAAGTAAAAGGTGCTGACTCTAGAGCTGTGAGGTTTTCCCAGTGTCATTTTGCAGATGGCCTGGTGGGGGCAGCCTGCTTCAACTGCTTTCCAGTGTAGCTAAAACTGGCTTCACTGGTTAAAAAGATCCCGGGTAAGTAGGAAGTATTGGAATGCAAGGATGGCTGGATTGTATTCAAGGAAGAGAAGAGAGGGTGGGCTTTCGAGATTGGAATAGTTGAGTCATCCTGCTAATTAGTTAGTATGTGTTTGGGGGACTCCAAACTTACACCCCCTGAGCAATTTTAACTTACAGATATCCTCAAGGATTAATTTTTTACAGTTTAACTATTTTCAGTTAGAGGGGTTTCTGAATTCAGGTAATAAATGCCATGCTGGTGAGAAGCCCAGTTTTCTTTAGAAACATATGAGAAGGCACTGAGTGAGGTTTGGGAAGTTGGCATGGAGTGAAGGTGGGAGGTGAGTGAGGGAAGCCTCTCTTGTGCAGGTGATGAGAAGCTCGTGAAGGACAAGAAGTTAGCGAGGCTTCAGTGAGTTTGCAGACAACAGGAGGAAAGATAAAGCTGAGGAGTCTTAGAGGGATGGAGAGTGAGTTAATGACTCCAGCAGAGAATCGGAGAGAATCTGCCACCAGGTCATGAAGGTCTGCTTGGACCTTATCCTGGGAGCATTTAGACACTTTTCAGGTTTTAAGCAGTGCTGTCCCAGCTTAATGGCTACGTACTTTGTGAAGTTTTCCCCAGTCTCTCTAATAAAAATCAGGCACTTTTTCCTTTATTCCCTGTAATTAGAGTCATTAATTTATTTATCCAGTAAATGTTTATTGGCACCATACCATTTACAAGGCAGCAAGAGGCAGGCAGACAATTAAAACCAATGGGGAGATTGCTTTGTTAGAAGGATGCAAAGTCTTCAGGATCAAAATTAGACTCAGGAATCTGGGAGGGGTCCTGGGGTGAATCCATGTGTGGAGGTAGCTGAACACAAAGGCAGTGGCAGTGAGAAGAGATTCCAGTGGCCAATATAGCTTTTTTTTTTTTTAATAAATTTATTTTATTTTTGGCTGCGTTGGGTCTTCGTTGCTGCACGTGGGCTTTCTCCGGTTGCGGTGAGCGGGGGCTACTCTTCGTTGCGGTGCACAGGCTTCTCATTGCAGTGGCTTCTCTTGTTGCAGAGCACGGGCTCTAGGTGCACGGGATTCAGTAGTTGTGGTGCACAGGCTCAGTAGTTGTGGCTCGCAGGCTCTAGGCTTCAGTAGTTGTGCAGCATGAGGGCTTAGTCGCTCCGCGGCATGTGGGATCTTCCCGGACCAGGGCTCGAACCCGTGTCCCCTGCATTAGCAGGTGGATTCTCAACCCCTGCGCCACCAGGGAAGCCCTAGTGGCCAATGTTGCTTTAATGGGCCTAGTTTGTTGCTGCCCTGAAGTAGAGTGTCTAATGTCCCCTGGGTGCCTCCTCCCTGTCATTGGTGTTTAATTCATCGAAGGGATCTGAGCCCTTCTTTCTTTCTCACTGGCTCAGAGACACTTCATGCCTGACCATCACCCATGAATCCTGAATAAATGGCTGAAGTTTTCAAATGTAGCTGCTTTAAGAAGTTTTCTGGTTTAATCATGTCATTTTCTAGGACAAATTTTGTACTCAGTCTCATGCTTTATCTACACCAAGTAACTTAGCTGTTTAAGTCTGGTCCCTGAAACAAATAAAAAGGTCATTACCAAATAATTTCCGTCTTCTAAAGCTCCTCTTCACTGCTGAGTGCCATGAGAGAAATCATTAGAAATAAAGGATTTGCATTTTTCAGTTGAAGCTTTTGAGGCATAAGACCATTGTCACTGTATTGAGCCAAACGCTTACGCCAGTAACTGCACTTACATAGCCAAACAAAGTGAGGAAAAAAAAAAAAATCACTTTTTTTTGCCAAGGCAAAATGAAGCATTCATTACATCGTTCATACATCACTTACTAAGAACAATAAAACAAAGCAAGCTGCAATACTGTGATTCATGTTCGCATAAAGGAGTGAAGATAATATTCCTAGAGAAGAGTAGCTCAAACAGAACTGCTGTAACATTGTGAAGGTGGATTGCCTCTCCTCCTTTTCTCCTTTTTTGCGCTCATTTTATCCACCCGAGAGCCCACTACCGTAGCTCATGCGTCTCCCTTGTGACACGTGGCTTTGCTTTCTAGTGGCTGCTGGTTAATTTCCAATCATGTCTGAACCACAGCTTCGTTGATCAAATCTTTTTTGAGGCAAGAAGGAAACTCACAAGTATGAATGGATCATGTGTCCAAGATAGTGGATGCACAAGTTATGTCTGTTGTTCACAAAAAGCCTGAAGAGTAGTTATCATTTGGTCCACAGGTGAGGAAACTGAATTTGACACAGATTATGTAACTTTTGGAGGATTTGAAATGTCTTCTTTCTGATGCCAAAGTTACCAGTTCATCAGTCCATTTGTCATTGGATAACTACTTACTGAGGTTTCACTAGGTGGGCTCACAGCCTAGTGGGAGAAACAGAAATAAAGATTCATCGCTATCAATGATAGGGGGTTACAGGAAGGGAGCCCATGATCCCTAAAATTTAAATCAGCCTCTGGAGACTGGAGTGGGTGGTGGAAGGAAAGAATCTAAGGGGAGGTAACACTTTATCTCAATTGTAAAGGACCAGTCGTATATTTCCAGGTGGAGACTCTGAAGAAAGGCGTTTGAATGAAGGTGGGCATCTCATGCTTGTGGTCTTCCCCGAAGAGGCAGCATGAGGTGTACCCAGTGTCCAGATGCAAACAGAGAAGTTGGGCACTCAACGCTGGACGTTGAGGAAGTCACCAAGTGCTACGAGCAACGCACGCACTTCCTGTTATCCTATCCTGTCCCATTAGAACCTAGTGTGACACCCTGGAGGCCGTAATAGTCCTATGAGTGTCAGTGTGAAAAAGAGGATGGTGACTTCTCCAGCTCGGGAAGCGGGAAGAGGCCTTGCCGAGTGGTGACATTTGAGCTGACTCTGGAAAGATGCAAGGGATTTGCCATCAGAACACAGATGAGGGCTCTCTAGAAAAGCAGACAGAATGAACAGGAAAGCCGTGGCGTGTGGAGGGGGAAGTGGCCAGCCCTTTTGTGTGACTGTATAATGCAACGCTTCCTGAGGTTATGTGCAGTTTTAAAGCAGACTTTGATACTTAAAGCCATCTCAAAATGCCGATAGAATCCTACTGTAATGATACACATTTCCGACCCGCAGACAGACAGGAGAGTGAAGATGAGGGGTCTTTGGGTGTGCTTTCAATAATACTACGGGGCACGTATCCGCTAAGCTCCAGTGCAAGGCCCGGCCTGTTGGGTTCTGAACTAAACAAAGGACAGAAATGTATTCCTATGAATGTTAGCATTGTGGGTGCAAAGTGTAAGAAAATAATAGGGATGAGCGAGATGGAAAAAGACTGAAAAGGAGTGAATGACATCAAATTTCAACAGGGAAACTCTTTTGTAAGTAAGCAGCACTTTAAAACAAAATTTGAAGCCATTATTTTAAATGTGACCACTTAACCTACTTTAGACGTTTCAAATGTGGAACCTGCAGCTACCACTTCAGCGAGGAGTTTGTGTTCCTTGGTGAAGATAAACTTCAGGTTTTGCTTCTTACACCAATTCCTGCGGTAACGTGTGTACCCAGCAGAACTTCGTCTTGTTAGACTCAAACTTTTTCATGGAGAGGGAAAATGGCCAGGTTCCAGACGCCAGTTCTTTCTGGTTACGTAGTGACCATCCAAGCCATCTACTATATCATGAAATATGAGGGCGGTAAAACCAATTCTTAGGAGAAGCCGTTAGAGCTGTATTTATATTAATAGATGGTCGTTGTGCCCCGGGAGGAGGGCAGCCCCTGTGCCCTGGCTCACGATGGATGCTGTCAACAGAGGCACCCCCTGGAATCCTGAGGGATACGACGCGTGATCAAAGTGCACTGCGCAGAAGACTGCAAAACCAGAAACAATATTCGATAAACAAAATTCAGTGGGCTTAAGCCAAACCAAATGAAATAACTGGGACCCTCTGAAGCTGCCTGAAAACTATTGCTTTCCAACACCGTCTGTGAACCAGGCCCAAACCTTCATCCAGCGCCTGCAGCGCACAAGCTGCCAAGCAGACCTGGAGATATAACTAGCGTGAGCGTCGTCTCTGAGCCATGGCTGGACTCCCATCAACAAACACTCTTCTTCCCCCATTTTGTTAGTTTTTGAGAATGATCTGTCGTAAAGATATATCAAATAAATCACAATGAGTTTAAGGCTTACCTTGATCAAAAACACGAAAATTACCCAAATGCACCTGCCCTGAGAAATTCAAGATACAGGATTCCTTTTCATAACATTTCTGTATTTTTTGAAAATAAATAAATTTATTTATTTATTTATATTTTTGGTTGCGTTGGGCCTGTTGCTGCGCACGGGCTTTCTCTAGTTGCGGCGAGTGGGGGCTACTCTTCATTGGGGTGCGTGGGCTTCTCATTGCGGCACCTTCTCTTGTTGCGGAACACGGTCTCTAGGCGTGCGGGTTTCAGTAGTTGTGGCATGCGGGCTCAGTAGTTGTGGCTCACGGGCTCTAGAGCTCAGGCTCAGTAGTTGTGGTGCACGGGCTTAGTTGCTCCGTGGCATGTGGGATCTTCCCGGGCCAGGGCTCGAACCCTTGTCCCCTGCATTGGCATGCCGATTTTTCTTTTTTTTTTTCCACACGCACACGCTGTATTTTATTTTTACAAGAGATAAATAAACTGACACCAAGCATTGTAAATGGATGACCACAACAAAAGCAACAGTGATTGCAATTACCAAACATGAAACACACTCATACTATGTTATAATATTGACATTCAGTCCAGTAATCCTCCACTGTAACAGCTCCTTCACTTTGCAGCGAAAATTGATTTGTATATTTTTTGCCTCTGAGTCCTTGTGGCAGGCCAATTCTTAACCACTGTGCCACCAGGGAAGCCCCACATTTCTGTATTAATGATCTGCATGATGATTAATATTCTGCATAATGATTAATATTCTGCATAATGATTAGGTATTAAGATCTACTAGTTTATTGGAAAGAAATATTTGCCTATTTTTGCAAATTTGTATGACGTTGGAGTTAAATTCCAATGTAGTTGGAGCCTTCCCAGCTGGGGCACCTGTGTCAAACTCCTCAGTGATTTATAATATTAACGTTTCCTATGTGCCTCACAGTGAACCAGGTACTGGTATGTGTGTGTGTGTGTGTGTGTGTACATAGTCTGAGTCTCAGTGATTCCAAGTCAGCTCAGTAAGTGAAATATAATTATCCTGTCTTTCTCAATGAGCGCCATTACAGATGTCTGTGTTCTGTGATGCTTTAGAATCAGGAACTGTCGACACACGTAGTCTTTTTTACTTGAGGATGATAACATAGGGGGTGAAAAGCTCATAAAAAATAATTACATATAGATGCAATAAAATGTATAGATGCAATAAAATGTGTAAAAGGGAAAGAAGAGAATGATTAAAACAGGATTTAGGACTACTTCAGCTGGGTGGAGGCACAGGGAATGGAATAGTGGTGGAAAATATACAGCAAGATGAAGGCTTTTACCAATGTCCTAACTTTTAGTAGTGGATTGAGTAGTGGATATTTAACTGATTGATATATTATTAAAAATAACTAATAACTTATATATGAATACATACACCCATACACAAAAGTGGGCCATACATAGACTAAAGATGAGAGTGTGTTATCAGTCAAGGACTATGATTCGTTTTATTCCGTACACCGATGGTCCAAAAGGAAAAATAAATAACACAGGAAAAGGACAGCATTCTGAGGACTTGGAAGCTTTGCGATTTCCCCTCAAAAGCAAATAAAAGTGAGACTAAGACAATGAAAAACTAGGATATGGAAAAGCAGAAAGGTAATCCAATTTATGGATTATTAGTGTCCCTAAAAAGAGAGTCAATATGACTTTTCAGATATAACACTAAAGGCAGGAACCATGAAAGAACTGATAAGCTGGACTTCATTAAAATTAAAAACTTCTGTTCCACAAAATACAATGTCAAGAAATTGAGAAGACAACCACAGACTAAGAGAAAATATTTTCAAAAGACACGGTTGATAAAGGACTGTTATTCAAAATATACAAAGAGCACTCAAAACTTAATAATAATAAAATGAATAAGCAGATTTCAAAAAATGGGACAATGACCTGAACAGACACCTCACCAAAGAAGATATATGGATGGCAGATAAGCACATGAAAAGATGCTCCACATCATATGTCGTCAGGGAGATGCAAATTAAAACAGTTAGATAGCACTACACACCTATGAGAATGACCAAAATCCAAAACACTGACAAGCAAATGCTGGTGAGATTGTGGAGCAACAGGAACTCTCACTTATTGCTGGTGGAAGGCAAAATGGTCCAGTCACTTTGGAAGACAATTTAGCAATTTCCTACAAAACTAAGCATCCTCTTACCATATGATCCAGTAAGCAAGATCCTTGGTATTTACTTAAAGAGTTCAAAACTGATGTCCACACAATAACCTGCACAGAAACATTTATAGCAGCTTTATTCCTAATTGACAAAACTTGGAACCACGAAGATTCAGTAGGTGAGTGGATAAATAAACTGTGGTCCATCCAGACAATGGAATATTATTCAGCACCAAAAAGAAATGAGCTATCAAGCCGTGAAAAGACCTGGAGGGAACTTAAATGCATATGACGAAGTGAAAGAAGCCAACCTGAAAAGCCTACATATTGTATGATTCCAACTCTGTGACATTCTGGAAAAGGCAAAACTATGGAGACAGTAGGAAGAGTAGCGGCTGTCAGTAGCTGAGCACAGAGGGGAGGAAGAATAGGTGGAACACAGAGGATTTTTTAGGGGAGTGAAACTATTCTGTATGACGCTGTAATGATGGATACATGTCATTATCCATTTGTCCAAACCCAGAGAGTGTACGATACCATGAGTGAACCCCAATATAAACTATGGACTTTGGGTTATTATGATGTGTCAGTTTAGATTCATCAGTTGTAACAAATGGACCCTCTGGTGGGGTTGTTGATAATGGAGGAGGCTGTGTATGTGGGGAACAGGGCATGTATGGTTCTCTCTGTACTGTCCACTAATTTTTTGTGAACCTAAAACTCCTCTAAAACATAAAATTTATTAATTAAAAAAGAGGGAGAGCCAAGACAAAGAGAACATAAGTAATAAAGACATAATTGAAGATGGCACCCCTATGTTGAAAAGAACTAGTGTTGCACTGTAAGAGTGGAAAACAAATATTTATCTGCAGAATTAAATAGCAGCATCTCAGAGTAATAGATGTAGAATCTATTTGCATTATTTTCTAGATAGTTCTGAGATAGTTTGCAAGACAAGGCTCCGGTACAGCTGAACCCTCTTTCTGTCTCTGCCACCAGCTTGCTGGGCAACACTGTGCAAGCTGGCATGTCGGGAATTAAACTAGATGCTCTCCAATCACTGTTTTTTTAGTCTTTATTTTATTTTTTTAAATTGAAGTATAGTTGACTTACAATGTTCTTTAGTTTCTGGTGGACAGCAAAGTGATTCAGTTATACATACATATATACCTATTTTTTTTCAGATTCTCTTCCTTTATGGGTTGCAATCACTTTTGAATTCTAACATTTCTATTTAAAACTTTTTCCATTAGAGAAGGCATTGCTGAAAAAATAAATAAGCCCAAGGATACAGCTGAATTATGTTTTAGACAGCCAAGGAGAGAAACTCTGCCATGAAATATGGACTAAATAAAAACGCTTTAAAAACTGCAGCATCATTACAGGCACTGAAACTCAATATTAAAATTATCCATTTTTCCCTAATATATTAACTCAGGCATCTAGGTTTTCTTTTAGGAAGAAAGAAAAAAAAGAGGTAGCAATAATATCTGAATCACTTAAATCGGTTATTCCCCACAATTAAAAACTATCAAAAATAACTCTTGGAAGATTATTTATTTCCTGCTTTCAAAGAAAAATGAAAGAAATATTTACAAATATCATTGCATATATTTTCAAGTGAATTGCCGTCTTGAAGCAGCAATGTCAAGTTGTTTTAAATGTCATCAATTTAATAATTTAAATGCAATCCAACAAAAACTGTAAGATTTGTGCTCAGTGAGGTCCAGCCAAAGATTTTTCAAATTTTTGGTGGTATTTTAAGGCCATTTGCCTTTTCTTTTTCCTGCTGAAGAAATGTTCTCCCTGTTGAAGTTCTACCCTAGTTAATGAAGCTTTATTCTTGGTTCAAGGCTTTGCCCTCACCGTTTAGAAGCTGGTCTTCTGCCTTGTGCCTGCTTACTGAGTCCGGCTCACTTGTCCAAGTTTGTCTCTGGTTTCACTTTTGCCAATTTTGGCCAAACTTGGCACCTTTGTAGCACATGATTCTGTTTACTATGTTTTCATAATTTCATATGTGAGAATCTCCTTCTGTAAAATTTTTGAGGGCAGCGATCATGTCATACTTTCATAAGAAAGAAATATCTGTAATATTATCTGCTATTTGCAGATATTACATTTGTGGTTTGCAATCTCTGCAAAGGACCATAACATCCATAAAACATAAAATATGAAACATAGTCATTTATGATTTTCCAAGATTTAAATCTAAGTCAAAAGCACAGCATTTCATTGACCTTCATTATGAACTCTCAGACGCGTGAAGGAGCTGGGTCACACACCTATCATCTCAGTGTTGCTCTGTTTCCTTATTGCATCTGACATAAAGCAAGAAAGAAACGCTTCTTTGTGGGAAATGGCACTGAACAAGAAAGTGTTCAGAAAAAAAAAGAATGTTCCACAGGAATCTGTAGTAGGATTCATATCCTTTTTGGATGTCCAGGGCCCAGTGTATAATGCTGGTTGATGGTGTTCTATTCTCTTGGTTTCAATCTATAAAAATCACCTAGGCAACATATTCAGATAACTGATACCTTTTTCCCCCTCCGGAATCATCCTTTATCTGGACAGTCTTAAAAATTACTGAGGTCCCTGAGAACTTTTATTTTTTTATTTTATTTTTATCATTCTGTGTGTGTGTGTGTGTAGTGAAGAATTGCTCAAACTTTTAAATTTCAGGATTCCTTTCGTATGTATAGTGGTATTTTCCATAGAAATGATATTTCTGTTTAAAATTAAAACAAATTTTAAAAATATTTATTTTGAATTCATTTAATACTAACAAATGATAAGCTCATTATATGTTAACATAATTAAGACATTTTTGTAAAATATATTTTACAAAATGACAAATCTTTAGTGAGAAGGGTAGCATTGTTTTACATTTGTGCAAATATCCCTGAGGTCTGGTGTAATAGAAGCTGGATGGACTCTGTATTGCTCCTGCATCCAACATTTTACATGTTTTGGCTGAAGGATATGAAGAAAATTGGACCTCACACAAATATAGAGTTGGAAAATAGAGGGGTATTTTAATAGCCTTTTTGAACAATTGTGGATACCAAAACTCAGCAAGAGATAGTTGCTTAAAGGTTAGTTGCAATTTGGAATCCAAAACCACACCAATAAGTTTTTTATCCTTTGGTACGTTAAAACCCATTGGTCGTTATTGCACTTTGAGTGGGTCTTTTACCCATGCATGATTTTATAACTTTGTGCGCTGGCCACTGAGAAAATAAATATTGCTTTGCTGAGTTATATGGGTCTTACAAATGTTGACACATTCCACAAGACAATTTCAAAAAGCACATTTGTTTATGTCATCCCCTACCTTATGAACATGTTCTTTTTTTTTTTTTTTGAACATGTTCTTTAAGTATTGTAAAGTGGTCAAGTTCATGGCGGTGGATACAAGTTTTCCAGTATTCTAATTTTCACTGAAAACTCAAACTTTATCACTGTTTTCCTTCTTTCTAAGAATATGTCGTCTAAATACCTGAGTCTGAATCGCCATAGGTTGTCAGCCATTCTTTCAGGTAAAAGTAACATGCCAGGAAAAAGCAGCTAGTTGAGCTCACAGCTCAGTCCCACAGGAAAACAAGCATTTCCTTGAAACCTCCAAATGCAGCAGAAGTGCTCTATAAATGATTCCCATTTCGTCACACCGAGTATTAGAAAGATGTTTACTCAGGAGTTGAAATTTAACTAGATTAATACATATAATACTGTGTTATATATATTATACAGTATATGTTATATATACTATATTACATATTACTGTATATATTATATACTATTGTGTTTCATCAAGGATCTACTTAAGTGAAACTGACTGTTTTTCTGCAAGTGTGTAGAGTCAGAGTCTGCTGATGCACCAGCCTCACAGTGAGGCGCCTGCAGTTTTACTCACCGTTGCTTTTGCACCATCAGTGCAAATGTCAACCCGGTGAAAAAGGCAAATAACGTCCGAGCGTTATTATGAAGGCAGTCTTGACCTGGCAGAGCCATGGGAGGAGTCCCTCAGGGACCCACACAGCACACTTTGAGAACTTCTGGGCTGTAGGATTAAATTCACACTTGGCAGCATGACTTACGTCCTTCGTGATCTGTTCCCTGCTCCCCTCTCTACCTTCTCTTCCACCAGCCGGGGGAACGGGCAGCTCCAGGAATGAACTTCACGCCATGCTCCCATCACCACTGGACTTTCACACACGTAGGATGTGTTCACGCTGCAGTGCTGCAGGGCCACTGGTGAGCTTTGTGCACTGTGTCAAGTGCCCATGGTCGGGACAGTGGGGTTTAGGTCTGGCCCACTCTCTGCTCATCAAGCCCTGCACACTGGAAGAAAAGTGCCTTATTCTTTGCACATATGCATCACCTACTGATGTTTTGTGGGGCTGCATCCGTGCCCAGCAGGGACATGTGTCACCTGCTCACCTGAGGGGCCTCTAATTAGAGCTCCCCATCTGGTCTTCAGCCACGGCTTCCCTTGAGTTCTCCCACCTTTTCAGACCACCTGTTATAATTTGTATTTGTCCTTCTCAGGCCACTTTCTGGTAACCTTTTCTGTTTCCATGTTCTCATGACCCCACCGCTGTCTAAGTTAGGAGGCCCTCGGTTCTCCTGCTCAGGACCCTGGATTCTCTGTACTAGGGCAGGGCCCACACTCCATCCACACTGTTTATTCCTCTGTCCCCTCTGCTAGATTATAAGTTCTTTGAGGGCAGGCAGTCTAACACATTCCAGGAGTGCAGCTGACAATAAATGTATGCAGAATAAGTCGTTGTACCGAATGAAAGGAACAAAATCTGAAGCTGTGTGAGATCTTACTCACAAAAGCACTGAAAAAAAGTTAATGGCAAAACGTCTCCTTACATGAGACATGGGCCTCTGTTGGGTCTAAAACTTGATGATGATTTGGGGACAGCTTGGAATAGAGCCTCAGGGCTCCAGTTAAAAAGAAAAAAAGATGAACAGATGTTTATTAGGAAACTCAAAAATAATCAAAGCCAGAGGAACAGGTGGAAAGGAGTGGGGTGGGGTGGAATGAGAGGGGATGGGGAAGAAATGTTAATTTCAGATGAGACTGAATCAAAAAACAGTTAATAATGGAAAATTTCCAAAATTTTACAAGTTCACATTGATAAAAGGAACTCTCCCCAAATGAAGTTATATTATGCTCTTTTATGTGCCAATTAAAATATCACCCACATTTATGAAGCAGAAACTATCAGAAGTAGAGGGAGAAATTGATAGAAACACAAATGGCGGGGCTGACTTTAGTGCCGAAATTAACAGCATTTGAAAGTCAAGTAGATTTGTCACACAGGCAAATGGAAGAATAGAATTTTTGAATACTGTACACGATTTTGATTATAAACGTGTACCTCTCTATATTGAACTTGGTATGGAAATTTGAAAAACATTGAAACATGTTTTTCATTGCAGTGTAACTTACATAAAGAAAAGCATATACACGTGTACAACTCAATGCATTTTTACAAACTGAGAACAATTTGTATAACCAGCACCCCAAAGTCCCCTCATGCTACCTTCCTGTTACTACCCCTCCCTGTCTAGGGTAATCACCATCCTAACTTCTCATATGGCCTAGCGAGTTATTAGAAGACAAATGCTTTCGTCCTCACCCCTCAAGACAGGAGATGGAAGGCTCTGCATGTGACTTATCCCATCACAGTCACCCCCGGCCCAAATAACCACGCAGCCAACCATTCACCTGATTCTACGGTAATCCTTTCCTTGCATTCCCATATTTGTGCATAACCTAGATATGTAATCTTGCCCATTTTAAAAAAGTAATATGTCTTTTAAGTGTCTTATGAGCTATTGGTTCCCCTCCATGCCTTCTTTTTCTTAAATTTATCTGTTGAAGGACTCGAATCATTTGGTTGGAAGATTTTCCCACAGCTGGGATTTTGCCAATTTCAGCCTCAGGGCACAATTCAGCATGTAACCCTGCTATCTGTATTTCCTGCAAACTGGCCATGGGGTCCAGAAATTTGATCAAACTCATGTGCTGACTCCTTGGCTAGGCCATAGGTGGTGGTCCAACGTCCATTTCTCAGGAAGCACATTGTGTCTGTTTTTCACTCTTTTTTTTTTTTTTTTTGGATGTTAGCTCAATGCCTTGATCCCTAAATTCACTGAAAGTTGCAAAATGGTGGTGTTGTAATCCAATCACTTGGTTTTTGTTTATTAGCTGGAATATTCTTGTAAGGAAATTCTCCCCCTCATCTACTATTTGGGTGCTGAGTGGTATTCCTTTATGAATTATAGTTCAATACAGAAAAGGTTAATATTTGATTTTTTCCTTTTATTTATCTTGTTTCCACAATGATGAATTGGTTCCTTGTCATCCTCAGAAGGTGATCAATTATTATTATTTTTTAAATGACCATAAACTCATGTTTTTACATATATTTGATGAATTTTTATCCACGGCAATTTTTATTTACATGGAAACAATCATTCCTACTTCAGCCAGTGGGAGCCTCTTCTGGATGTTTCCTGAGTCTGTTTAGCACAATCCGATTGTCACTGATAGCTGCATTGCTCTGATATTTCCAGATAGACCAGGCTCATTTTGTGCATTTCCTGCCCCGTTTCTGGAATCAGCCGTGTCTTTTAAGAAGCTCAAGTTTTGTTTTAACCGGGAAATAGCAGTTTAAGGACATCTGGATTCTAGGAATGCTCCTTGCTGCTGGTATAATCACTGGTTTTATGCCTTTTCAGAAGACAGAGTTAGATTTAAATTAAAAGATAAAGCACCTCAGGAGCTTCTGCTGATATTTATAATTCAAATTTGGGACAAAAGTGTTTTATTTAGCCATTTACATTACATCTATATCTTCTTTCTTCTGCATGGAAAATCTTGGTTTTCAAGGATGTAGGGCAGACATCAGAAAACTGTTTTTTTAAAGGGCTAGACTGTAAACATTTGAAGTTTGCGGGCTGTAGGGTCTCTATTGCAACTACTCAACTCAGCCTTTGTCCTGGGAGAGCAGCTGTAGACAAAATGTAAATGAATGTGCATGGCTGTGTTCCAATAAAACTTTCTTTACAAAAACAGGCAGCTGGTCCACATGCCAGAGTTTGCCAACTCCTGATACAGGAGAAAAATAATTAAAATACTGATAATCATTTGCTTTTCTGACTTTACATTTATATCTCAGAATATGGATACTAATACAACTAACGTATTTTGTAAAAATAAAGACATTTAAATATGCTGTTCCCATTTTCCCCCTCATTTTTACATGATTGTCCTGTACCTCTATTGTCAGATCATATAGCCATTATGTATTATAATTTCTCCCTTTTGATTTGCATTTAATCTTGTTTCTCCAAGTAACCATATATTTAATCTAACCACCAGTGCCTATGCCAACGTGTCTCTAGTAATTTTCTTTGTCTGAAACTTGTTCTCTGGTAGATTCCTTGGGAAGTTTTTATGGGAGCAGTAGTCCCTGAATTATCCAAGTATATATTATACTTGAAGATCAGATTTTCTGGGTATAAAATTCTAGGCTCATATTTTCTTTCTTGACAGTCAACTATTTTATCCCTCTCTTCAGGCATGAAGCATTGGCGTGGGAAGGACTGATGATAACATAAATTTTATTTTCCTAATAATTTAAGGGTCCTTTTGGCCTAGATGCCCAATGGATTTTTTTTTAATTAAATGAAGGACTTTTTTGTTTGTTTGTTTGTTTTAAACCACTGTACACTTTAAGATTTATTGATTGATTGATTGATTGATTGCTATGTTGGGTCTTCGTTTCTGTGCGAGGGCTTTCTCTAGTTGCGGCAAGTGGGGGCCACTCTTCATCGCGGTGCGCGGGCCTCTCACTATCACGGCCTCTCTTGTTGCGGGGCACAGGCTCCAGACGCTCAGGCTCAGTAGTTGTGGCACATGGGCTTAGTTGCTCCGCGGCATGTGGGATCCTCCCAGACCAGGGCTCGAACCCGTGTCCCCTGCATTGGCAGGCAGATTCTCAACCACTGCGCCACCAGGGAAGCCCCAAATGAAGGACTTTTAATAGTAAATGTCTTGGTGTTGTTATTCTGGGTTGGTATGTATAGATACTCTATACTCTTTCAATATGTGGTTTCAAATATTTTTTACTTCAGAAAAATTCTTTTGAATTAGTTTGTGTTATTATGTTCCCTTTCTTTGATTTTCTTCTTTAGGGACATCTTTTAAACATATACTGAATCTTTATTGCCTACCTTCAATATTTTTTGCTTTTCACTGAAATATTAAATTTTTTTTCATTTTGCTTTATATTTAAAAACTTTTTTCCCCCGACCTTCTATTTCTCATAAGGTGTTGCTTGTTGTATCTGTTTTTTCTTGTGTTCTTTCTAGTTTAACCTTCATTTCTAAAATAATTTTTTCTTTTCCTCCAGTTTTTTTTCTTGAGCTCTATCATCATCTTATTTCTGAGTGTTTCTACCTTTGATTTGTGTTGTTTCTTTCATGTCTTTTACCTTTCTCTTAATTTTTTGGATTATTTTGAAATAGTATGTCACAGTTTTAATTTTTTTTTTTTTTTTTTTTTTTTTTAGTGTGACTTCTGATGTATTTTCACTGTAAGGACATTATTCCACTCTTTATTCTCTTTTTTTTTCTCAGAGTAACTTGGTATGCCACTTTAGATACATTTCTGCTTGGTACTTTCCTGTTTTTTTTTGTGTGGGGATGACATTTATTTTTCTTAACTTTTAGAAAAGAGTTCAGATAGCCTCTGTAACTTCAGAAAGCTCTCTTTTCTTTTCTCCCCACATACTGTTTAAAACATAAGGCAGTGTGCCTTCTGAGATTCTTGGGCTCTCTCTCCCTCCCTCTCTTTTATTTGAACACTCCCCTTCTTTTATCTGGGTTTTGCTGTCCTCAATTCTGATTCCATTTCCAGCGGTTTCTCCAGCATGGGGGCCACGTCAGTTCTAAGAATTCACTGGTCCAGTTTCTTTAGTCCTTACCATGGCTCCCATGCTCACCCACATGAGGTGGGCAAAAGCCTCTCGCAGTCCCTCTGCTGCTCTCAGTTTGGAACCCCCTGCTTTCCCATGAATACTTGTTGACTCTCTGGGGGCTTTTCCTGTTCTTAGGTCTTTTCCTTATTGCTTTTCTCTCCCATACAAAGGCTGATAACACACATGTCTCATGGCTAGAGGTGATTTGTCCCCTCCCACCTATATTTTCAGATTTGTGGAGATCCCTTATCACCTAGATTTTTTGTGAACCTTGACCATGGGGTTCTGGCTTTGATAACTAATTGCTCTGTCTGTTTTTATGTGTGGACATGGGAAGATCAAAAAACTAGGCTGTCATCACCACCACCATCTTTTAATTAAAAAAAAGTTTTCTCAGGAAAGTATAATTGATCATAATTTGCTAAAACTTAAAAACAAGGATTGAAAAAACCATATTCACAGAAAGATAGACAAGATGAAAAGGTAGAGGGCTATGTACCAGATGAAGGAACAAGATAAAACCCCAGAAAAACAACTAAATGAAGTGGACATAGGAAATCTTCCAGAAAAAGAATTCAGAATAATGAAGTGAACATGATCCAGGACCTCAGAAAAAGAATGGAAGCAAAGATTGAGAAGATGCAAGAAATGTTTAATAAAGATCTAGAAGAGTTAAAGAACAAACAAACAGAGATGAACAACACAATAACTGAAATAAAAATACACTAGAAGGAATCAATAGCAGAATAACTGAGGCAGAAGAACGGATAAGTGACCTGGAAGACAGAATGGTGGAATTCACTGCTGTGGAACAGAATAACGAAAAAAGAATGAAAAGAAATGAAGACGGGCTAAGAGACCTCTGGGACAACATAAAACACAAAAACATTCTCATTATAGTGGTACCAGAAGGAGAAGAGAGAGAGAAAGGACCCAAGAAAATATTGGAAGATATTACAGTCGAAAACTTCCCTAACATGGGAAAGAAAATAGCCACCCAAGTCCAGGAAGCGCAGAGAGTCCCATACAGGATAAACCCAAGGAGAAACATGCCGAGACACATAGTTGGTCAAATTGGCAAAAAATAAAGACAAAGAAAAATTATTGAAAGCAGCAAGGGAAAAACAACAAATAACATACAAGGGAACTCCCATAAGGTTAACAGCTGATTTCTCAGCAGAAACTCTACAAACCAGATTATTGGAGTGTCAAGATATACTTAAAGTGATGAAAGAGAAGAACCTACAACCAAGATTACTCTACCCAGCAAGGATCTCATTCAGATTTGACGGAGAAATCAAAAGCTTTACAGACAAGCAAAAGCTAAGAGAATTCAGCACCACCAAACCAGTTCTACAACAAATGCAAAGGAACTTCTCTAAGTGGGAAACACAAGAGAAGAAAAGGACCTACAAAACAAACCCAAAACAATTAAGAAAATGGTCAGAGGAACATACATATCGATAATTATCTTAAACGTGAATGGATTAAATGCTCCAACCAAAAGACACGGGCTTGCTGAATGGATTCAAAAACAAGACCCATATATATGCTGTCTACAACAGACCCACTTCAGACCTAGGGACACATTCAGACTGAAAGTGAGGGGATGGATAAAGATATTCCATACAAGAGGAAATCAAAAGAAAGCTGGAGTAGCAATACTCATATCAGACAAAATAGATTTTAAAATAAAGAATGTTACAAGAGACAAGGAAGGACATTACATAATGATCAAGTGATCAATCCAAGAAGAAGATATAACAATTATAAATATATATGCACCCAACACAGGAGCACCTCAATACATAAGGCAATGGCTAACAGCTATGAAAGAGGAAATCGACAGTAACACAATAATAGTGGGGGACTTTAACACCTCACTTACACCAATGGACAGATCATCCAAACAGAAAATTAATAAGAAAACACAAGTTTTAAATGATACAATAGACCAGATAGATTTAATTGATATTTATAGGACATTCTATCCAAAAACAGCAGATTACACGTTCTTCTCAAGTGCGCACGGAACATTCTCCAAGATAGATCACATCTTGGGTCACAGATTAAGCCTTAGTAAATTTAAGAAAACTGAAATCATATCAAGCATCTTTTCTGACCACAACACTATGAGATTAGAAATGAATTACAGGGGGAAAAAACGTAAAAAATACTAACACATGGAGGCTAAACAATATGTTACTAAATAACCAAGAGATCACTGAAGAAATCAAAGAAGAAATCAAAAAATAAATAGAGACAAATGATAATGAAAACACGACGATCCAAAACCTATGGGATGCAGCAAAAGCAGCTCTAAGAGGGAAGTTTATAGCTATACAAGCCTACCTCAAGAAACAAGAAAAAACTCAAGTAAACAATCTAACCTTACACCTAAAGCAACTAGAGAAAGAAGAACAAACAAAACCCAAAGTTAGCAGAAGGAAAGAAATCATAAAGATCAGAGTAGAAATAAATGAAATAGAAACAAAGAAAACAGTAGCAAAGATCAATAAAACTAAAAGCTGGTTCTTTGAGAAGATAAACAAAATTGATAAACCATTAGCCAGACTCATCAAGAAAAAGAGGGAGAGGACTCAAATCAATAAAATTAGAAATGAAAAAGGAGAGGTTACAACAGACACCGCAGAAATACAAAGCATCCTAAGAGACTACTACAAGCAACTCTATGCCAATAAAATGGACAACCTGGAAGAAATGGACAAATTCTTAGAAAGGTATAACCTTCCCAGACTGAACCAGGAAGAAATAGAAAATATGAACAGACCAATCACAAGTAATGAAATTAAAACTGTGATTAAAAATCTTCCGGGGCTTCCCTGGTGGCGCAGTGGTTGAGAATCTGCCCGCCAATGCAGGGGACGCCGGTTCGAGCCCTGGCCTGGGAGGATCCCACATGCCGTGGAGCAACTAGGCCCGTGAGCCACAACTACTGAGCCTGCGTGTCTGGAGCCTGTGCTCCGCAACAAGAGAGGCCGCAATAGTGAGAGGCCCGCGCAGCACGATGAAGAGTGGCCCCCGCTTGCTGCAACTAGAGAAAGCCCTTGCACAGAAACGAAGACCCAACACAGCCAAAAATAAATTAATTAATTAATTAATTAATTAATTAATTAATTAAAAAAAAAATCTTCCAACAAACAAAAGTCCAAGACCAGACGGCTTCACAAATGAATTCTATCAAACATGTAGAGAAGAGCTAACATCCATCCTTCTCAAACTCTTCCAAAAAATTGCAGAGGAAGGAACACTCCCAAACTCATTCTATGAGGCCACCATCACCCTGATACCAAAACCAGAGAAAGATACTACAAAAAAAGAAAATTACAGACCAATATCACTGATGAATATAGATGCAGAAATCCTCAACAAAATACTAGCAAACAGCATCCAACAGCACATTAAAAGAATCATACACCATGATCAAGTGGGGTTTATCCCAGGAATGCAAGGATTCTTCAATATACGCCAGTCAATCAATGTGATACACCATATTAACAAATTGAAGGAGAAAAACCATATGATCATCTCAATAGATGCAGAAAAAGCTTTTGACAAAATTCAACACCCATTTATGATAAAAACTCTCCAGAAAGTGGGAATAGAGGGAACCTACCTCAACATAATAAAGCCCATATACGACAAACCCACAGTGAACATCATTCTCAATGGTGAAAAACTGAAAGCATTTCCTCTAAGATCAGGAACAAGACAAGGATGTCCACTCTCGCCACTGTTATTCAACATAGTTTTGGAAGTCCTAGCCAAGGCAATCAGAGAAGAAAAAGGAATAAAAGGAATACAAATTGGAAAAGAAGAAGTAAAACTGTCACTGTTTGCAGATGACATGATACTATACATAGATAATCCTAAAGATGTTACCAGAAAACTACTAGAGCTAATCAATGAATTTGGTAAAGTGGCAGGATACAAAATTAATGCACAGAAATCTCTTGCATTCCTATACACTAATGATGAAAAATCTGAAGGAGAAATTAAGGAAACACTCCCATTTACCACTGCAACAAAAAGAATAAAATACCTAGGAATAAACCTACCTAGGGAGACAAAAGACCTGTATGCAGAAAACTATAAGACACTGTTGAAAGAAATTAAAGATGATACCAACAGATGGAGAGATATACCATGTTCTTTGATAGGAAGAATCAATATTGTGAAAATGACTATACTACCCAAAGCTATCTACAGATTCAATGCAATCCCTACCAAATTACCAATGGCAGTTTTTAAGAACTAGAACAAAAATCTTAAAACATTTATGGAGACACAAAAGACTCCAAATAGCCAAAGAAGTCTTGAGGGAAAAAAACGGAGCTGGAGGAATCAGGCTCCCTGACTTCAGACTATACTACAAAGCTACAGTAATCAAGACAATATGGTACTGGCACAAAAACAGAAAAATAGATCAATGGAACAGGATAGAAAGTGCAGAGATAAACCCACACACCTATGGTCAACTAATCTATGACAAAGGAGGCAAGGATATACAATGGAGAAAAGACAGTCTCTTCAATAAGTGGTGCTGGGAAAACTGGACAGCTACCTGTAAAAGAATGAAATTAGAACACTCCCTAACACCATATACAAAAAATAAACTCAAAATGGATTAGAGATGTAAATGTAAGACCGGATACTATAAATCTCTTAGAGAAAAACATAGGAAGAACACTCTTTGAAATAAATCACAGCAAGATCTTTTCTGATCCACCTCCTAGAATAATGGAAATAAAAACAAAAATAAAGAAATGGGACCTGATGAAACTTAAAAGCTTTTGCACAGCCAAGGAAACCATAAACAAGACAAAAAGACAGCCCTCAGAATGGGAGAAAATATTTGCAAATGAAGCAACTGACAAAGGATTAATCTCCAAAATTTACAAGCAGCTCATGCAGCTCAATATCAAAAAAACAAACAACCCAATCCAAAAATGGGCAGAAGGCCTAAACAGACATTTCTCCAAAGAAGATATACAGATTGTCAACAAACACATGAAAGGATGCTCAACATGTCTAATCATTAGAGAAATGCAAACCAAAACTTCAATGAGGTATCACCTCACACCAGTCAGAATGGCCATCATCAAAAAATCTACAAACAATAAATGCTGGAGAGGGTGTGGAGAAAAGGGAACCCTCTTGCCCTGTTGGTGGGAATGTAAATTGATACAGCCACTATGGAGAACAGTATGGAGGTTCCTTAAAAATCTAAAAATAGAATTACCATATGACCCAGCAATCCCACTACTGGGCATATACCCAGAGAAAACCGTAATTCAAAAAGACACATGCACCCCAGTGTTCATTGCCGAACTATTTGCAATAGCCAGGTCATGGAAGCAACCTAAATGCCCATCAACAGATTGATGGATAAAGAAGATGTGGTACATATATACAATGGAATATTACTCAGCCATAAAAAGGAATGAAATTGGGTCATTTGTAGAGACGTGGATGAATCTAGAGACTGTCATACAGAGTGAAGTAAGTCAGAAAGAGAAAAACAAATATCGCATATTAACGCATATATGTGGAACCTAGAAAAACGGTAGAGATGAACCAGTTTGCAGGGCAGAAATAGAGACACAGATGTAGAGAACAAGCATATGGACACCAAGGGGGGAAAGCGGCAGGGGGGTGGTGGTGTGATGAATTGGGCGATTGGGATTGACATGTACACACACACACACACACAAAAAACAAAAAAACAAAACAAAACAAAAAACACCAAAAAACAGGGATTGACCTCTAGGACAAAATGGCAAAAGGTCCTAAGAAAGTGCCCTCTCTAAAAAGTTTCACATCCAGACAGCTTTACTCTTAAATTTTGTTCAGATTTTTTAGGCCAATCATTCCTATGAAATGTAAACTTGCAGAACAAAACAAAAGCTAGAAATTGCCTCATTCATCTTATTTATAGAAAATCTTTATTGTTTCTTCTGCTTGTAAAAGATATAAATAGTCTTTTAAAAACAGTCCAGCCATGCAGATATTTGTAAGAGAAAAAGCACTTATCCCCAGTGTATTAGCTTGTTAGGGCTGCCGTAACAAAGCGCCTCAAGTTGGGGGGCTTATATCACAGAAATGTATTTGCCCCCTAGTCCTGGAGTTCAGAAGTCTGAGATCAAGGTGTCCTCTGGGTTGGCCCTTTCTGAGACTGCAAGAGAGAATCTATGCATGCTTCTTCATCCTTAAGTTTTCGTTGGTTTGCTGGCAATCTTTGACATTTGTTTTCTTGTAGAAGCCTCAGCACACCCCTGCTTTTGTCTTCAAATGGTATTCTCTCTGAGTGTTTGTCTGTGTCCCAATTTCCCATTTTTATAAGGACACCAGTCATGTTGGATTAGGGCCCACAATACCCCAGTATGACCTCATCTTAACCAATTACGTCTACAATGGCCCTATTTCCCGATAAGGTTGTGTTCTGAGGTGCTGGGACTCAGGACTGCAACACATGAATTTTTGTATGGCAGTTCAACCCCAAACATCCAGAAATTCATTTCTTTTTCTTAACAAGGTGGAACAACAAAAAATAACGTATATTAGCAGTTTGCTAAGAGTCTTCTGAGTTCTGTTTTTCCCTTTTAGTAATGTGTGAATATATAGTCATTACACAAGTTGTTACACTTAACTTCTAAGGCAGAGACTGCCAGTTACCTACTCAATACTCATCTTCATCTTCCTTCTTATGAACAGAACCCTCTTTTTATTGAGGGGCAAAAATATTCTTGACTAAAAGACTAGATTTTCCATCTTCTCTTTAATTAATTTATGTGTGAGCAATGGAATATAAGACAACTTAGATGAACATTTCTTCCCCTTTTTCTCTGTATGGAAGCAGATATGATGGCTGGATCTCCAATGTTCATCTTATGAACATGAGGCAATCTTGAAAATGGATACCATGCATCAAAGATGGAAAAGCAGGAGGTTAGAATAAGTCTATATTTCTCATGCCAAATGGAAACAATCGTGGTAGCCCTGGACTACCTCTCTCCAGCTTCATTTTATTTGAAAGAACAATAAATCTCTAAATTTGTTGAGCCACTGTGATTTTGGTTTTCTTTTACTGTCATCCAAACCTAATTCTAACTGACATAAACATATTAAGTAATACTCTTAGTCCCATATTTCTCTTCAATTCATCAATTTCATAATTGAAACTGAATGTATCAATTTCTCCCATGAAAGAAGAACAAATCAGCACATTTTATTTATCCTCTTCTTTCTAACCCTCATTTATCTATTTGCTACATCCATTTGCTGACATAGTCTGGATTTTATCCCAATCCACAGCCACCAAATTATTCATACATTACTCATCTTTTATTTCAGGAATTATAACAGCATGTAATGGCATTTTAACTCTATTTACCCCAACCGTTTGGCTTATTCTATGTTTAATTAAATTTAATGTTCACTACATTTTCTTTCACAAACAGTTTGCTCATTTGTGATTTAATCTTTTATTTGGCTTTAGTGTCTTTTGGTGCCACTTAGTATTAAAAGATGTCTGGAAGTAGTCAGGACAGGGCTGAGATTGTGGCTTCAAGAAGTCCTTGGAGCTCCAGGCTGCTGTGACTCTGGCCTCCTTGTGGTCAACACGGCCACAACTGGATGGAAGGGAAGTTGCAAAGTATAATTTTTAATCTGGGCAGCTATGTGCCTGGTTAAAATTAGGGATCTCATCACTAAGAAAGGAGGCAGAGTTTTATACTGGGGCAAAAACATGCAGACCCTGACACAGTCTTCAAATATATATTCCCTATGAAGTCTATGAAAGTTGTAGATCCTCAGTCCTTGAAAATATGAGAATTTTTTCTTTTTACAAATGAATGACAACTTACAAAATTGACATAGAAAACTTGCAAACTATTTTTTAAATTACCTTAGTATAAGCATATCTTCATTCTCTTGTGAAATCCATTCCTGTTGAGATAACTGTGGCTGAGATTTTCCATGGCTGGTGATTTGTTAATATGTCAATATGTTTTTCTCCTTGAATCGAGCAATGAATTATCTATTATTTTTATTGGGAATATGGGATGACTTTTTAATTACAGATCTCTTTGTCCTTTATTTCTGGAAAATTTTCTTATAATTCTAAATATCTCGAGTATAACGGTTTAGCCCAGGTTCAAATGTTGAATTTAGTTGTCCTCTTTTTTAGTCTACTTCTGGATGGAAGTCTGTCTTTTCTTGGCTTTCGTGGCCTTGGCAGTTTTGTTGATTACAGGTCATTTACCCTATAGAATGTCCCTCAGCTTGGGTTTGTCTGATGCTTAGATTCAGGTAGTGCAATTTCTGTGGGAAGATCACAGAAGTGATAGTGTTCTCATGCATCTCATCACAGGATAGTTGATTGTAGTTGGTCCCCTTACAGGTGAAGTTAACTTTGATCATTTGACTAAGGAGGTATCTGTCAGCTTTCTTCCCTATAGAGTTAAGTTTATTGTGGGAAGGTAATCTGAGAGTATGGAATATTGCATTTCTCTTGTAACTTTCATCCACAAGTTTTAGCACCATTTGACATTTCCTGGCTGAATTGTTACAAGGATGGTCACTTCCACTTTCCTCAGTTGTAATCTACAGATGAAATAAGAAAAACGTTCTTTACTCTCCATTTATTTTTTCCTTTGCTTATATCAGCATAGACCCATGGACTCTTATTTTATTCAGTAGTATCATTATATTCTTGCTTAGATTGTCAGATTTGGCCAGTGGGAGTCCCTTTGTGCTGGTTTCACTATCATTTTGGTGTGTTCTCATCATTATTTTGAGCACTTATTATTTTTTCTCTCCTGGAACAATTTTTTAACCAGTTTTTTAATTTGAAGTACAGTTAATTTACAATGTGTTAGTTTCATGTGTACAGCAAAGTGATTCCGTTATACATATATACATATTATTTTTCAGATTCTTTTCCATTATGGTTTATTATAAGATATTGAATATAGTTCCCTGTACTACACAGTAGGTCCTTGTTGTTTATCTGTTTTATATATAGTAATGTGTGTATGTTAATCCCAAACTCCTAATTTATCCCTCCCCCACCCCGCGCTATAACCTTTGGTAACCATAAGTTTGTTTTCTATGTCTATGACTCTATTTCTGTTTTGTAAATAAGTTCATTTGTATCATTTTTTAAGATTCCACATATCAGTAATATCATATGATATTTGTCTTTCTCTGTCTGAGTGGCTTCAGGTCCATCCGTGTAGCTGCCAATGGCAGTATTTCATTCTTTTTTTATGGCTGAGTAACGTTCCACCGTATATATACTTTCTGGGTCAACAAGGCGTCTC
This sequence comes from Balaenoptera borealis, assembly GCF_965194805.1. Taxonomy (NCBI): domain Eukaryota; kingdom Metazoa; phylum Chordata; class Mammalia; order Artiodactyla; family Balaenopteridae; genus Balaenoptera; species Balaenoptera borealis. The sequence continues at coordinate 30,625,158 of NC_138880.1, read as the reverse complement.
AGGCTCATCTTGTCTCTCCCCTGCCCCCGCCCTGGCATCTGCCATTTCTCTGTAGAGTCTGATTTCTTTCCTTTTCTTTTTTGTAGGAAATTATATTGGACAGTAAACATGTAATCTTTTGTAATTGAAATACACAGAGTACTTCATTTAGAAGTAAAAAGGATTAATATTCAAACTGGGACGATAATAATAAAGAGAAACATTCATCAGGTCGAGAACAAAACTCAAAACAACACAAATCAATTTTGCTAATATTTACATGTCAGTCGGTGTCTAATGATGTCTAGCATTTCCTTACTTTCTGTGTCAAATTTTAAAAAGTATCAATATGTGCTTTTAAACGCGACACATTTTGCATGGGAATTGTTCAGCAATACCAGCTTTGGTATTGATCAGCTTTGTTGAAGCAAAAGTGAAAGTTGTCTAGCTAAGGTAACGAAGGAGTAGAGCTTTGTTTTATATGCTGCCCCGCCCTTAGTAACTTCAGTGCAGGAAGATGTCTTCTACTTTTATTAAACAAACTTTTAAAGAACTTCCTCCAGATTCTATACCAGCGTTCATAAAGAAAGCCCTAGTAAAGAGAACAATTTCTGCCTTTCTCAGATCTGCTGAGTCAGAGTATTCTTCATTATAGCTGTCATATTCTGGCAGCTCCCACTACTTAGCCACGGGACAAATGATATTTAAAGCCAGTTTGTTCAACTCCAATCTACTTGATTTGGCAAGTCAAGAATGGGGGTGCTGGCGTTGACCATTTGTACTTTACATCTTTATTAGATAAGTGTGTTCCAAGGATGATGACCTTGAAACAATGACATCTGCATAAATTTTGTGGACTTGATTTGTATAAAGTAGGTATCGGGTACTTCTTCTGAAAACAGAGAGTGAATAAGAGGGAGTAATATTAGCCTTCACATTTATTTGCCAGCAGAGGATAAAATCAGCTCAGAGAGCCAAAGCTAATTATCAGGGATATTGAATAAAGAAAGATCTCAAAAAAGTTAAACCCTGAAGTACTGAAACCCTTCCTGGAGGCCACGGCCAACAGGATTAGGATCTATACACACCACTGGGGTTTAAGATGGTGCCCAAAGGTTAGGAGCTGGTCTGTCAGTTTTTCTTCCACTTCTGAGGCCAGTCCCATCCCTGACATCCATGGATGCTGTGAATCCGCCTTCCCGTAGTCTTGGAACACTCCTTTCCTATAATCACATTGGCTTATAATTTGTTTATTAAACATCTGTCTTCCCAGAGAGATTAAAAATTCCTCAGAGGCGAAGATCAAATCTGATGAATGTTTCCTTCCCTGTTGTAAAACACAGAACTTGGCATAGTGTAGGTTCAGCAAAATGCAACTGGAAAGACTTTTCTTTCTCAATGTTCCTGTGAGTACAATTTTGCTTCTCTGAATAGGCATTTATTTTACTCTGTTGATGAGGAGAGCAAGGAAATGTGTTTCTCTCACTCCCTGAATTACAATCTTCTTGAGGATTAGACTAACCCCACCTAGTTGGGTACATGCTCAACACTGTTTTCAAGGAATTAATAGCTTTAGTATTTTAAAGATTTTAGAAATAATATTTATTTTACTTTGGGTTCTTTCATGTATTAATTTCTTCAGATATAAACAGTAGTTAAGTCTTGTTGGAAGGGCTAAAGAACTGATGCGTGATGGTGGAACTGCCTAGAAAAAACAGAAGGTAGACTTTAAGGGCAGCACATAAACGCAGGCATCTTATCCCTGATGGGCAAGGACCCACCTGTGCTACGTGCTGACTCTGAGAATGAGCTTCACGTGGGCGGAGCCCCAGGGATGGGGGGCGGGGGGGCAGGGGGGAGAGAAGAAGCGGTCCTCCAGCTTCTGATGAACATGCCCCGAGGTCCCGGCACCGGTACATCCCCTCCCGAAGGAGAACTGGGTCACGTCGGCAAAGTAAGTGCTATGGTGCCTCTCCCGCCACCCAGATTGTCGCAGCTGCTCTTTGTGATTTTCTTTCTCTTCCGGGCTGGTCTTCAAATTCCCTTGAGCAGACTTCACTTGGGAGAGTTGGGAAAACTTGGTTTGCCCCCGACATGCTGAATCCCAGACCTATCTCTACCTGTCAAATCATGGTGTCACTAATAGGTTATTCTAGATATAAAAATGAAAATTGCAAAAAATTAAAAAAAAATTTTTTTTAGTGTGTTCCCAGATTGCTATTGGAAATTTGCGTTGGTGCTCTCCTGGGTAATTATAGTAATTATTACCACTGAGTGTGTTTTCCAAGGGCAAGTGCCTTCTCTGTCTGTCTCTCTCTCTCTCTACACACATGTGTAATATATGAAATGTGCCTATATATAATATATTAGTTTACAGATAGACCTTTCTGCTAGTGTACTGCTATACAGTTTTATATCCGCATATATCTACATGTTCTCACTTAATAATTACAGGTGCCCTGTGAGGTTGACACCACAATCCCTGCTTCACAGCTGAGAAAATGGAAGCCCAGAGCCTAAGAATATTCAACCAGTGAGTGGTCCAGCCAGGACCCCAATGTGAGTGTTTCTGATTCCCAAGCCACTGCTCTCCCACGCTGCCACACCCCTCTGGGGACACCACTGATAAGTTCAGGGGTAGAAGTGAGTGAGGATGCCTGGGAACCACACGGCCCCAGGGGGCAGCTGGACGCCCGTGCACCTGTTCCCAACCCGGGAAGCCGCGTGGGGCTTAGGGGCTCAGCCTTTCAGAAGGTAGTTGAGGCGCAGCAGGGGTGCCAACTGCTTGACTGGCTTTGCTCAGTCACTGGGCTGGCTTTGCGCAGACCGCTCCAGAAGGCTTTGCATGAAGGGCTCTGACAGTGGTGCAGCTGCGTAGCTGCCGCTGGGGGGCTCAGGCAGGCCGTGGTTTGGAACTGCTCTCTTTAGAGTCAGTGCTGGGAGGATGGTCTGAGGCTGTCAGGAACAAGGAGCTCTTAGAGGGGGCGACAGACGCTGGAGGTCCCGAGAGAGCTGGGGCTGCTGCCGGACATGGCTACCAGGGGACGGGGCACCGGGGAAGGATGCTGCCATTCTGCAGTGACACCCACTGGGTCATCCGCTGGGTAAATAACAGCATCCCGGGGAAAGGTGGAGATGGTCGGCTTTAATAAGTACAAGTCTCTGGAAAAGGAGACAACTTCATCACGTTGGAGACTCTCAAAACTTAGATGGGGTCTTCCATGGACCCCAGAGATCCCCGCTCTAACCAGACTCTTGGCAGGGATGTGTACAGGGCAAAAGGAAGGTTCCATACATTTGTGAGCCCGTGTCCCCTCACTGATGCAGTTCATGACATGCTGCAAAACCCAAACTCTCAAATTAAAATGCTTTGGGATTTGCAAATTTGGCCCTATTACTGAGCATTTAAAACTCACTCTACCAGGCACCTAATATATGTCATCTCATTAATTTTCACCCCAAGCTAAGACATGGCGTTGTCCCCATTTTGCAGAAGAGGAAGCTGAAGCTCAGGAAGGATGATCATCCCGTCTGAGGGGCTGGAGCAGGAATTTGAACGTGGCCTGTGAATCACGGGCCCATGGATCACACTTCAAGTAGCAACCCTCTGATTTTTACAGAAGGGGAAACAGAGGCCCAGAGAGGGAGCGGTTGTTTCCTCCAGGTGCCCAGGGCTCGGCTGGTGAATCTAGCACGCTCGCCGCACTTGACCTTGGCCAGAGCAGGTCCAGGCCGGGGCGGGCGCTCAGGGTTTGGTTCAGGCTCAGCTTTGCTCTACCCTCTGTGAGGACTGAATGGTTATCTGTGCAGCTGGACCAACCACCTGCCCATCTCGTACCTTCCTTTCCATCAGGGACACACACGAGATTCACTTTCAGAATTATGTTGATGTTTAATGAGAAATTATTTAACAAAGTGCCCAAAGAGATGCTTCTAATTAAAAAAATAGTAAAATGGAGCAACGTCCAGAATTGAAAGTTTGCTAAAGACAACCAGAAGGCCAGCGTGTGATTCCAGTTACGAGGGAAGCTGTCAGGATGTAAATAATATGAATGTCTACATTTTTACCTGTAAACTAAACCATTGTAGTGGGGCAGGGAACAGGTAGGCCCTTATCGATGGAATCCTTCCAGACACCTGTTCTATTTCAGGTTTGTGCACGTAGTCGTGCTGGCTGTGGGGTGAGGAATTGCTGATGCAGCCCATTGATTGGGATCACCTGGTAGGGATGCTGGCCTCATCCCCATTGGTTAAGGCCTCAGCACACGTTAAAGGTTAAAGAAATTCTCTTTATCCAAAGAGGTCAGGGCGTAGGGTAGTTTGAACTCCAGTTCCTCAGTTTCCCTTAGTGGAAAGGAATAATAAAGACTTCAGCCTTGGAGCAAAGCAATACCTGGAATGTCACCCGGCAGGGTCCAAACCCGAGAGATGGCTTCTAATAAGATGACGTGTCAGGATCCGGGCTTTTGCCAGACTGCAGCTCGGAGATCACCTCCCTGAACTTCTCACAGGAAAGGAGAGTTTCAAGCTCCCTCACTAAGTTATGTGAATTCTGCTGCTCTGGCGGCCTTGAACCTGTCACTCTCTGTGCTTAACGGTCCACCTGCACTACGGCAATGGGAGAAAAATAATTTAACATAGTCTTTAAAAATAGATCTTAAAAACTTCTTTATTATTACACTCCATGCGAAAGATCCGCTCAAACCTCTAGTGAATGCTGATAGCCCATGAGAGAGGGTAGCCGTCTTTCCCGTTTTCCCCAATTCTCTGCACCTTGCATGCCGTTTATTACCTACTACTTTTCTGAAACACAGGTTGAGATGCACAGTAGGGTGAATTTAGTTAAGTGACTCTTAACATAGACCCACTAGCTTTCATTTTCAGGAAAAGCATTACTTGTTGAAGTAACACACCTATTTCTAATTCTGTAGCTTGTTATTTTAGCCAACTGCCAAAAAAAAAAAAAAAAAGGAAAGAGAAGAGACAAAAAGAGAAGCTATGCTTAGGAAAGTTGCAGAGTGTAAGGGAGCAGCACGGGGTTTATGATGTGACAGGTGGGCAGGAGGCACCTAGAAGAATGCATTTCATGTGCGAAGAACCGTGGACGGAAGAGGAACAAATCCTTTATAGAGTCCACACTGGTTTTCAAACTAATGAGGCGTTTCTGAGGATGGGGTCCAGGAATTCACATTTAAATAAACACCTCGGATGAACTGTCCAACAAAAGTTTTCAAACCACTGCCTAATACTTGCGATTTAAACCTGTCTTCTCGAAGTGGTAGAATGTGAAGCTGGGGGAAGCCTTAGAGATGATTTTGTAGCCACGGCCCAGGGAGGCTGGATGCTCAGAGCTCTGGAATGATTGCTCTCAGGCCAGTTGCACACGTGCCTGCTTTATTTTCCCACCCTCCACAGCCCGTCTGGTCTCAGTACTACAGAATTCACAGAGGTAGAGGAGCGAGCGTGGATACACCGAGAACGTTCTGTTGATGTGTGTGTAGTTTACGATGATTCTACCAGCTCTGAATGCTCAACTAATTTAAGTTCCTCTTAGCTAGCAGTTTCAGACTCAGGTTTGAGTTTTCCAAACAGGACACGATTCAGTCACTGAAGTGAAACATACACTTTAACATTCTGATGATCAATGGATGTATTTTTTTTCCTGTAGAAGTGGGCTTTCCCGTTGAGATCTTCTAGAAGCTCATTTTGACGTACTTTATGGTACATGAATTTAGGTTAACAACTGCTGGTAATGAACCACCTGTATCACATGCAGATCACTGCTTATCATTTCATTCAGTTCACAACAAAAATGGGGCCAGTACTATTATTAATCTCCCTTTCTCAGATGAGAAAATAAATGTAGATAAGTTATTTGCTCAAGTTGACACAAGTGCGTAGCAAGGTCTTGGCGTTCATGGTTTTAACCCCCATCCACTAAAGCAAACCTGCCATCGTCCTCTCCCACATCCAGCGACATCACAGAGGACAGACCGGGCATCACGCGGCAAGGCATGTGTCGTGCATTTTAAGAGGAATCCCATGTGTGCTGACAGATGGAGGAACTGAAACCCTAATCAGTAGTTAAGTGCATTTCACCTGAAACCTGCCTTCACTCATCAAGGTCTTTCTAATTGTTGCTGCAAAAGGCTCACCTGTCTTCCAAGCAGCACCGAGCCTAAACAATAAGATGTTCGCCCGAGCTGTGTTCCAGAAACTTGGAGCCAGCTGTGTCTAGTTCAGGTGAGCCGGTTGAGACTGGATAGGACCACCGACCTTCCAACTGGACATGCATGTCCACTCGGCGACCTTTTGACATGAGAGGGCCGAAAATTCCACCCTCAGACCACGCTACAGGCCTCCATTTCTGCAGGTGCAGAGGCCTGCAGCTTTGTTATGCCTGCTTAGCACGACAATTGCTGCACCCTTTTCCAATCACCTTTCCCCACACTCCCCATACGACCCCAGACCACCCTGCTGCTTTATTCTTTAGCTCATGAATAGCCTGAGCCCCTTGTCTTCGGGGAGGCGGATTTGAGACGTGTTCTCCCATCTCCTCTCTCGGCTGCTGCAGACCTCTGTGTCTCAGCGTTTCGGCTTGCAGTGTCCTGGGCAAGACGAACCTGCTTCGGTAACAAAGCTACGAGCATGCTCCGGCCACCTTTAGGAGAAAGCTGTGTTAAATGCAGTCACCCTTGTCCGCTGTCTTTGGGGACCACAGCTCGAGAGTGGTCATAACTCAGATCCTTAAAGAAAAGCCCACCCCCTCCCCCCGCCCGCAAACAAACCAGAGAGCAAGTTTGGGAAGTTACAAGTGGGAGAAACAGGGGGAGGATTGTTTCCAGAAGAAGCCCCCTGGAATACTTGAAGGGCAACATAGAGAATGACTAAGGGCAGATGCGTTGAGAATAGCCGGCAGGAGTCTTGGGATGTATCGCAGGGTCTCTCTTTTTAATCTGTGTAGTGTCAGAAAGTAGTCACACCCTTGGAAAAACACCTGGCACTTGTAACAGCCAGAGCAAAATGGATGTGGGGAGAAAGCAATGCTTCTACAATGGAGATTTCCAGAGCTTCCTTGGGAGGCTGGTTCACTAGGGGGAGAGAACGGAAGTTGTCCCGGAGTCAGAGCAAGTGCCATCTCTCAAAGAGCATCGTCCGTCTCCAGCCTGGCAGAGGTGACAGCTGCTTTCATACACAGTGATACCAGCTCTTTATTGCTATTTTTAATTTTCAAAGTGATTTATAGCCTCATTCTTCTGAGAATTGAAAGTCGAATTCCATGAAAGCAAAGAGGTTTGAATACAATAAAACTCATCATTTCCTGCACAGACCTTTTCAACTGTGTTCTTTTCTCAGAGAATCATAGTGCCACATCCCCCTTTGCCCACGTCAGAAACCGCGGGCCCTCCGCTCTCCTCTGCCCTGTGCCCCCGAATAGTCACCGGTCTTCCTTCTCTTGGTGGTTCCACCCCCTTGAGAGTCTCTAAGTCTAGCCCCCATTCTCTTTCCACCTGCCCTCATCTGGTTTCTCATCCTCGTTACTTCCCTGGGAACTTTCTGCACAGATTGTTCCGCTTCGTCAAGGTGATGGCCACCTGCCTGAGGCTTAGGAGTAACTGGAGAGATGAATTAATTCGAATTTGAATTTTAGATGTATATGGTGGGAGTGCCCCGCTAACCTCTTAATAACTAGCATGTTAGCCCGATTGAGCCCTGGCTCCCAGTTTTGGGTTCCTGGTTTAGGGGGTCATTAACAGTACAAGGAGACTGGGAAAGGCTGCTTGTGGAGGGTGGAGTGAGGGTGGAGTCCTGAAGTGTGAGTGGGAGACAATGGAGAGAGAAAAGTGCACGGCCATGCCCGCAGGTCTCTGATGAATTTTCTGTTACCCATGGTGGACACACTGATCCCAAGGAGGATAAGAAGGGAGAGGAGAAGGAAGGAAGAGAAGAAGACATGCCAGAGACTTACACGCCATCAGATCACAGGGGATGCTCTCGGTCCAAATGGATCTTTGCTGAGCTTCAGCCCACCTCCAGAGAACACCAGTGGAATATTAAAACGACAGTGGAGTAACTTGATGGGCTTTATGGGAATCTTAACTCCAAAGGAATGCCCTCCTGAAGAAACCCAGTGTCCGGCTGATAGGGACATCGCCTGGGTGACTCCCTGCAGTCTCTTGTGTATCACACACCTTATTGTGTTAAGCAACTCCGTTTGGGACCATCCAGTCTCGCATGAAAGCCTCTCTTGATTTAAAGCCAAATGGTTTCATTGAACAAGCTGTTATTCTAACAAAGACTTACTGGTTCTCTGTGTCTTGAATCTTTCAAAGGAACGACGTAACACGGGCTTTTCTGAAAAACTGCAGCTACTCGACTATTTTTGCAAAGGCACTGTTTCTCATAGAGATGTTCCCCACAGCAGTCCCTTCTGCCCGACTCTCCGTTTGCATTTTAGAGCAATTTTCTCCCCTGATGACCAGCTTGAATCGAATGAGAAAAAGGTCACATTGAATCACCCTTCCAAACACATGTTAAGGAAACTCAGCTCTTCTCCCTCCGCCTTTGATGGAAACTCATCGTTGGAGGATTGAGATTTATGTTTAGGGAATGAAGCCTGAGGGTTTTCTGAAGCGCTTGCCAACCTGCCAAAAGCAAACGGTTTTCAATGAGAACTGCATTGTTGCTTTTGTTTGAGTGCCATTCATAGGCCAAAAACAAATTACCCCAGGATGAATACCTTTGGTTCCTGATTCCCAATTTGTAGAAAAGCTGTTAAAATACAAAGCAAGAAACACCTGTAAATGCTCCACGGGGAAATTCTGTAGCCCAGTAAAACACATGAAAACGTTGTTGTTATTTCAGTAGGGCTGTGTTTGTAGGTTGAGATGCTCCAGAACTGGGCAGGCAAGGATAATACCTGCAATTAGATGAATTCACCAAGAGACTGCAATTGGCCTGGGTTGCCTGGTGTCCGCCTCGTGGCTTCATGATGGTGCTCTTCCCCATTTGAATCTGTTCTATTCGGGAAGTGACTGTTGGGTCCTCAGCTGAACTCCTGGATGCCTTGAGTGGTGTTGCCAAGTGTCACGGGCTGGCGATGTGACACCACTGAAGGTTATTATCATGGAAAAGTCAAAGAGTTTCTTTGGTCGGACAAGTCAAGATAGAAATGGTTCAGTCAATTTCAGTTTTCTTTAGACTTCGAAGGCCTTTGTTACCCTTAGTTAGAACCATTCTGGGTGTGGACGGATGTGAGAAATGAAGCGGTGATGGATGAAGCGACTGTGACCTTGTTGTGTTATGTATGTGCTTCCAAAATGGGTGCGTGTAAGTTAAAATGTGGGCCCATTTAGGCAGCTTCTCCAAAATGATCACACAAAACCCTTGGGGAACAGAGACAAAGTGTGCTGCTGGACGTCTCATCTGTACCTGGTGATGGGCTGTGGTCTGGAACCAGGCACCTCCTTCAGGGTTTCTTTTATATATCCACTCCTTTTTTTTTTTTTTTAGATTCTTTTCCCATATAGGCCATTACAGAGTATTCAGTGGAGTTCCCTGTGCTATACAGCAGGTTCTTATTAGTTATCTATTTTATATATGGTAGCGTATATATGTCAATCCCAATCTCCCAATTTATCCCTCCCCCCCTTAGCCCCTGGTAACCATAAGTTTGTTTCCTACATCCGTGCCTCTACTTCTGTTTTGTAAATACGTTCATTTGTACCCTTTTTATAGATTCCACATGTAAGCGATATCATATGATGTTTGTCTTTCTGTGTCTGACTTACTTCACTCAGTATGACAATCTCTAGGTCCATCCATGTTGCTGCACATGGCATTATTTTTTCTTTTTTATGGCTGAGTAATATTCCACTGTATATATGTACCACATCTTCTTTATCCATTCCCCTGTTGATGGAGATGACCTGGCTATTGTAAATAGTGCAGCAATGAACATTGGGGTGTATGTGTTTTTTTGAATTATGGTTTTCTCCAGGTATATGCCCAGGAGTGGGATTGATGGGTCATATTGGTAATTCTGTTTTTAGTTTTTTAAGGAACCTCCATACTGTTCTCCATAATGGCTGTACCAATTTACATTCCCACCACTCAGTGTTTTTTTATGAGTGTTTCTATTTTTTCCTTTACTGTCTGTGGCCCAGGCTCTCCAGGGCCAGTGAAGGCTGAGAGATCCAGGCTCCTGTGTCATGGAAGGTAGACTTAAAAGTGGGGCTCTTCAAGAGGCTTGCAGAATTTAGAAGAAAGGTGTGAAAGTTAGGAGAGGGAGAGAGAGCACCAGAGAGAGACAGAGATGGAAGTTGAGGGCTGGGGATGGGTAAGAGGCACCTTTTGGGCACAAAGGTGACATACTGCTCTCCCCTCCCTCCTTTCTGCTCCTTCTTTATGTCCCTTTCACTCTTCTCAGAAGCATTTTCTTTTATGTGGCTCAGTGCTTGGCCATGGATCAAAGGGAATCCAAAACATTTCACGCCTGGACTCTATATGGGTTAATAATCTGGGCCATACACACTGGAGATAAATATCTGACTTTGTGAAGGAGGAAAGCACAGTACAAGCTTTAAACTATCTCTTCAACAAGGCTTGAGGCATGGTGGGTCTGCCTGCCATGCTTGTTACGTGGGCATCTTTGGGATCAATGTCTCTTCTCTCTCTTGTATTAAACAGCCCTAATGAGCCCCAAAGTTCCATTTATTGACTTATATAGGAACATGCCCCCCTGTCTCGGGAGGAAAACTCAACTAACAAAAATCCCCAGAGAAGATGAACTATAAATCTAAATGCTGCATAGCACAGGGAGATCAGCTCGGTGCTTTGTGACCACCTAGAGGGGTGGGTGGGATAGGGAGGGTGGGAGGGAGACGCAAGAGGGAGGAGATATGGGGATACGTGTATACGTATAGCTGATTCACTTTGTTATACAGCAGAAACTAACACACCATTGTAAAGCAGTTATACTCCAGTAAAGATGTTAAAAAAAAAAATCTAAATGTCTGTTGGATCTTTTACAGTAGGAGATCTTTCTGAGAATCTTAGGAAACCACTCTCTCATTTTCTCATAATGAGACACTGCAAAGTTGTCAGATAGATCTCCTTTTGACTGAGGTCGCAGAGACACTTTAGATAAAATCCTATGTACCTTGAAAGTCCTTGCTAATCCTGGTGGACCACAGGATATATATACAAGACGTGTGAGCTTCACTCAAGTATGTGTTTAATATCTGGGGTTTCTCTCTCTCCTCTAAACACCATGCACCCCTTTTTCTTTTTCTTTTTCTTTTTTTTTACATTGGGAACTTCTGCTTCATTTCCTGCATGCTATTCATTCAACAAATATTTCCTGAGTGCCTTCCATGTGCCAAGCCATGATCCAGGCACCAGGCATGTGGCATGAACAAAACAGACACATCTCCGAAGTGCAGTGTACGTTTTAATGCCTTATTTAATCCTTTCACTCCCCTTCTCAGAGCTGTGGTCTGCTCCAGATTATCTCTTTTCAGACAGATTTCTCTGGATTGGATCCGAGTAGTTATCAACATTCCTATTAGCTTTTTCTTTTCTTTAACAGTTTTATTGGAGTATAATTGCTTTACAGTGGTGTGTTAGCTTCTGCTTTATAACAAAGTGAATCAGTTATACATATACCTATATCCCCATATCTCCCCCCTCTTGCGTCTCCCTCCCACCCTCCTTATCCCACCCCTCTAGGTGGTCACAAAGCACCGAGCTGATCTCCCTGTGCTATGTGGCTGCTTCCCACCAGCTATCTATTTTACATTTGGTAGTGTATATATGTCCATGCCACTCTCTCACTTCGTCCCAGCTTACCCTTCCCCCTCCCCGTGTCCTCAAGTCCATTCTCTATGTCTGCGTCTTTATTGCTGTCCTGCCCCTAGGTTCTTCAGAACCTTTTTTTTTTTTTTTTAGATTCCATATATATGTGTTAGCATAGGGTATTTGTTTTTCTCTTTCTGACTTACTTCACTCTGTATGACAGTCTCTAAGTCCATCCACCTCACTACAAATAACTAAATTTTGTTTCTTTTTATGGCTGAGTAATATTCCATTGTATATATGTGCCACATCTTCTTTATCCATTCATCTGTCGATGGACACTTAGGTTGCTTCTATGTCCTAGCTATTGTAAATAGTGCTGCAATGAACATTGTGGTTCATGACTCTTTTTGAATTATGATTTTCTCAGGGTATATGCCCAGTAGTGGGATTGCTCGTTCATATGGAAGTTCTATTTTTAGTTTTTTAAGGAACCTCCATACTGTTCTCCATAGCGGCTGTATCAATTTACATTCCCATCAACAGTGAAAAAGGGTTCCCTTTTCTCCACACCCTCTCCAGCATTTATTGTTTGTAGATTTTTTGATGATGGCCATTCTGACTGGTGTGAGGTGATACCTCATTGTAGTTTTGATTCGCATTTCTCTAATAATTAGTGATGTTGAGCAGCTTTTCATGTGCTTCTTGGCCATCTGTATGTCTTCTTTGGAGAAATGCCTATTTAGGGCTTCTGCCCATTTTTTGATGGGGTTGTTTGTTTTTTTAACATTGAGCTGCATGAGCTGTTTATATATTTTGGAGATTAATCCTTTGTCCATTGATTTGTTTGCAAATAGTTTCTCCCCATTCTGTGCGTTGTCTTTTCGTCTTGTTTGTAGTTTCCATTGCTTTGCAAAGCTATCAAGTTTCATTAGGTCCCATTTGTTTATTTTTGTTTTTACTTGCATTACTCTAGGAGGTGGATCAAAAATGATCTTGCTGTGATTTATGTCAAAGAGTGTTCTTCCTATGTTTTCCTCTAAGAGTTTTATAGTGTCTGGCCTTGCATTTAGGTCTTTAATCCATTTTGAGTTTATTTTTGTGTATGGTGTTAGGAAGTGTTCTAATTTCATTCTTTTACATGTAGCTGTCCAGTTTTCCCAGCACCACTTATTGAAGAGGCTGTCTTTTCTCCATGGTAATTCTTGCCTCCTTTATTAAAGATAAGGTGACCATATGCGCATGGGTTTATCTCTGGGCTTTCTATCCAGTTCCATTGATCTATATTTCTGTTTCTGTGCCAGTACCATACTGTCTTGATTACTGTAGCTTTGTAGTATAGTCTGAAGTCAGGGAGCCTGATTCCTCCAGCTCCATGTTTCTTTCTCAAGATTGCTTTGGCTATTCGAGATCTTTTGTGTTTCCATACAAATTGTGAAATTTTTTGTTCTAGTTCTGTGAAAAATGCCATTGGTAGTTTGATAGTTTGATAGTTTGATAGGGATTGCATTGAATCTGTAGATTGCTTTGGGTAGTATAGTCATTTTCACAATGTTGATTCTTCCAATCCAAGAACATGGTATATCTCTCCATCTGTTTGTATCATCTTTAATTTCTTTCATCAGTGTCTTATAATTTTCTGCATACAGGTCTTTTCTCTCCTTAAGTAGGTTTATTCCTAGGTATTTTATTCTTTTTGTTGCAATGGTAAATGGGAGTGTTTCTCTTTCAGATTTTTCCTCATGTGTATAGGAATGGAAGAGATTTCTGTGCATTAATTTTGTGTCCTGCTACTTTACCAAATTCATTGATTAGTTCTAGTAGTTTTCTCATAACATCTTTAGAATTATCTATGTATAGTATCATGTCATCTGCAAACAGTGACAGTTTTACTTCTTCTTTTCCAATTTGTATTCCTTTAATTTCTTTTTCTTCTCTGATTCCCAGGGCTCGGAATTCCAAAACTATGTTGAATAATAGTGGCAAGAGTGGACATGCTTGTCTTGTTCCTGATCTTAGAGGAAATGCTTTCGGTTTTTCACCATTGAGAATGATGTTTGCTGTGGGTTTGTCATATATGGCCTTTATTATGTTGAGGTAAGTTCCCTCTATGCCTATTTCTGGAGGTTTTTTATTATAAATGTGTGTTGGGTTTTGTCAAAAGCTTTCTCTGCATCTATTGAGATGATCATATGGTTTTTCTCCTTCAATTTCTTAATATGGTTTATCACATTGATTGATTTGCATATATTGAAGAATCCTTGCATTCCTGGGATAAACCCCACTTGATCATGGTGTATGACCCTTTTAATGCACTGTTGGATTCCGTTTGCTAGTATTTTGTTGAGGATTTTTGCATGTATGTTCATCAGTGATATTGGCCTGTAGTTTTCTTTCTTTGTGACACCGTTGTCTGGTTTTAGTATCAGGGTGATGGTGGCCTCATAGAATGAGTTTGGGAGTGTTCCTCCCTCTGCTACATTTTGGAAGAGTTTGAGAAGGACAGGTGTTAGCTCTTCTATAAATTTTGATAGAATTCGTCTGTGAAGCCATCTGGTCCTGGGCTTTTGTTTGTAGGAAGATTTTTAATCACAGTTTCAATTTCAGTGCTTGTGATTGGTCTGTTTATATTTTCTATTTCTTCCTGGTTCAGTCTTGGAAGGTTGTGCTTTTCTAAGAATTTGTCCATTTCTTCCAGGTTGTCCATTTTATTGGCACATAGTTGCTTGTAGTAATCCCTCATGATCCTTTGTATTTCTGCAGTGTCAGTTGTTACTTCTCCTTTTTCATTTCTAATTCTATTGATTTGAGTCTTCTTCCTTTTTTTCTTGATGAGTCTGGCTAATGGTTTATCAATTTTGTTTATCTTCTCAAAGAACCAGCTTTTAGTTTTATTGATCTTTGCTCTTGTTTCCTTCATTTCTTTTTCATTTATTTCTGATCTGATCTTTATGATTTCTTTCCTTCTGCTAACTTTGGGGGGTTTTTTTGCTCTTCTTCCTCTAATTGCTTTAGGTGCAAGGTTAGGTTGTTTATTTGAGATGTTTCTTGTTTCTTGAGGTAGGATTATATTGCTATAAACTTCCCTCTTATAACTGCTTTTGCTGTATCCCATAGGTTTTGGGTCATCGTGTTTTCATTGTCATTTGTTTCTAGGTAGTTTTTTATTTCCTCTTTGATTTCTTCAGTGAACTCTTGGTTACTTAGTAGCATGTTGTTTAGCCCTCATATGTTTTTATTTTTTACAGATTTTTTCCTATAATTGATATCTAGTCTCATAGCGTTGTCATCGGAAAAGATACTTGATATGATTTCAATTTTCTTAAATTCACCAAGGCTTAATTTGTGACCCAAGATATGATCTATCCTAGAGAATGTTCCATGAGCACTTGAGAAGAAAGTGTATTCTGTTGTTTTTGGATGGAATGTCCTATAAATATCAATTAAGTACATCTTGTTTAATATATCATTTAAAACTTGTGTTTCCTTATTTATTTTCATTTTGGATGATCTGTCCATTGGTGAAAGTGGGGTGTTAAAGTCCCCTACTATTATCGTGTTACTGTCGATTTCCCCTTTTATGGCTGTTAGCATTTGCCTTATGTATTGAGGTGCTCCTATGTTTGGTGCATAAATATTTACAATTGTTTTTATCTTCTTCTTGGATTGATCCCTTGATCATTATGCAGTTTCCTTCTTTGTCTCATGTAATAGTCTTTATTTTAATGTCTATTTTGCCTGATATGAGAATTGCTACTCCAACTTTCTTTTAATTTCCATTTGCATGGAATATCTTTTTCCATCCCCTCACTTTCAGTCTGTATGTGTCCCTAGGTCTGAAGTGGGTCTCTTGTAGACAGCATATATATGGGTCTTGTTTTTGAATCCATTCAGCCAGTTTATGTCTTTTGGTTGGAGCATTTAATCCATTTACATTTAAGGTAGTTATTGATATGTATGTTTCTATTACCATTTTCTTAATTGTTTTGGGTTTGTTATTGTAGATCTTTTCCTTCTCTTGTGTTTCCTGCCTAGAGAAGTTCCTTTAGCATTTGTTGTAAAGCTGGTTTGGTGGTGCTGGATTCTCTTAGCTTTTGCTTGTCTGTCAAGTTTTTAATTTCTCCATCGAATCTGAATGAGATCCTTGCTGGGTAGAGTAATCTTGGTTGTAGGTTTTTCCCTTTCTTCACTTTAAATATGTCCTGCCACTCCCTTCTGGCTTGCAGAGTTTCTGCTGGAAGATCAGCTGTTAACCTTATGGGGATTCCCTTGTATGTTATTTGTTGTTTTTCCCTTGCTGCTTTTAATATTTTTTCTTTGTATTTAACTTTTGATAGTTTGATTAATATGTGTCTTGGTGTGTTTCTCCTTGGATTTATCCTGTATGGGACTCTCTGCACTTCCTTGACTTGACTGACTATTTCCTTTCCCATATTAGGGAAGTTTTCAACTATAATCTCTTCAAATATTTTCTCAGTCCCTTTCTTTTTCTCTTCTTCTTCTGGGACCCCTATAATTCAAATGTTGGTTCTTTTAATGTTGTCCCAGAAGTTTCTGAGACTGCCCTAAATTCTTTTCATTCTTTTTTCTTTATTCTGCTCTGCAGTAGTTATTTCCACTCTTTTATCCAGGTCACTTATATGTTCTTCTGCCTCAGTTATTCTGCTATTGATTCCTTCTAGAGAATTTTTAATTTCATTCATTGTGTTGTTCATCATTGTTTGCTCTTTAGTTCTTCTAGGTGCTTGTTATATGTTTCTTGTATTTTCTCCTTTCTATTTCCATGATTTTGGATCATCTTTACTATCATTACCCTGAATTCTTTTTCAGGTAGACTGCTATTTCCTCTTCATTTGTTTGGTCTGATGGGTTTTTACCTTGTTCCTTAATCTGCTGTGTATTTCTCTGTCTTCTCATTTTGCTTAACTTACTGTGTTTGGAGTCTCCTTTTTGCAGGCTGCAGATTCGTAGTTCCCGTTGTTTTTGGTGTCTTCCCCCAGTCGGTAAGGTTAGTTTAGTTGGTTGTGTAAGATTCATGGTGAAGGGGACTGGTGCCCGTGTTCTGCTGGATGAGGCTGGATCTTGTCTTTCTAGTGGGAAGACCATGTCTGGTGGTGTATTTTGGGGTGTTTGTGAACTTATTATGATTTTAGGCAGCCTCCCTGCTAATGGGTTGGGTCATGTTCCTGTCTTGCTAGTTGTTTGGCATGGGGTGTCCAGCACTGAGCTTGCTGGTTGTTGAGTAGAGCTGGGTCTTAGCATTGAGACAGAGATCTCTAGGCAAGCTGATATTACACGGGGCCAGGAGGTCTCTGGTGGACCAGTGTCCTGAACGTGGCTCTCCCACCTCAGAAGCTCAGTCCTGACAGCCGGCCAGAGCAGCAAGACCCTGCAAGCCACACGGCTTCTCTAGGAGACAGTGCTTTGACGGTTGAAGGAACAGTTGGCCATTGCACTTCACAGTACCCCCTGCGTGTTAAGTAGGATCTGTGAGCAGCAGACAATCTTCTACTAGACATGGCCCAGGGGTTAGAAACTGCATGAGTTTCCTGTATAAAATTTGAAATGTGCCAAATACATGGAGGGCATGGAGAGATGGAAGAAGGAGGCAGCCACTCCAGATTGGTAAGAGGTGGGTTAACAACAAGCAAGGGAATCTACGAGGCTTGCCTTGGGTGCCACAAGCCATGTGAATCTTGGCATCCACCCACCAGAATCTCAACAGTTTACAGAGGCCTTTAGGGGATTCAGTCGTGTATCCCATCCAAATGGCCTCAGCAACACCTTCTTTATTTTCTTTTTAAAAGTTCTTTTTATTGTGAAATGTAAAACATGAATAGAGAAGTACATGATATACATATTATATACAGTTATATATACTGTAAATTATTGTAAAGTGAACAGCTATGTAATCACCACAGAAGTCAAGAAATAGAATATTGTCAACATCTAAAATTTGCCTAAGTATTATTTCCTAATCTAAACAACTGATTCCGTCCCCAAGAGATAATTACTATTTTAATTTTTATTTTAAGTACTTCCTTCTTTTCATTACAATTTTACTTTCAATTCAATTTCATATCCCCCCAAAATCTAGTTGAATTTCATCTCTTTTTAAAATCATTGTATAAATGGAACATACAGTTTGAATTCTATAATCCTGGCTTCTTTCTTTCAACATTATGCTCTGGGTATTCGGTCATATTGTTACAGGAATTTGTCCTTGTTCAGACTTGTTAAATCACACATTGCTGACCCACACCTCCAGAATTTCTGATTTAGTAAATTTTGGGGTGGGTCCTAAGAATTTATTTATATATATAATATATATTTCTTAATGAAAGAGGTGACTTTATTTTCTTTCTTTCTTCCTCCCCTTCCTTCCTCTCTTCCTCTCTTTCTTTCCTTCCTTCCTTCCTTCTTTCCTTTCTTCCTCCCTCCCTCCCTCCCTCCCTCCCTCCCTCTCTTTCTTTCTTTCTTTCTTTCTTTCTTTCTTTCTTTCTTTCTTTCTTTCCCTTTGACTCCCTTCACCCATTTCTCCCATCCCACACCCCACCACCTTGGCAACTACCAATCTGTAATCTGTTCTTTGTATTTATGAGCTTCGGGATGTTTTCTGTTTGTTTCTTTTTTGCTTTATTTTTTTAGATTCCACATATGAGAGGGATCATATGGTACTTGTCTTTCTCTTTCTGACCTATTTCACTTAGCATAATGCCCTCAAGGTCCATTCATGTTGTCACAAATGGCAAGAATTCATTCCTTTTTATAGCTGAATGATATCCCATGATATACATATATACATGTGCCACAATTTCTTTATCCATTCATCTGCTGATGAACACTTAGTTTGCTTCCATATCTTGGCTATTCTAAATAGTGCTGGAATGAACATAGGGAGGCATATATCTTTCTAAGTTAGTGTTTTCATTTTCTTTGAACAAATATCCAGAAGTAAGATTGCTGGATTATATGGTAGTTCTATTTTTAATTTTCTGAGGGATCTTCATACTGCTTTTCGTAGTGGCTGCACTAATTTACATTCCCACCAACAGTGCACAAGGATTCCCCTTTCTCCACATCCTCACCAACATGTATTATTTCTTGTCTTTTTGATGATAGCCATTCTAACAGGTGTGAGGTGATATCTCACTGTGGTTTTGATTTGCATTTCCTTTATGATTAATGATGTTGAGCATCTTTTCATGTACTTTTTGAACATTTATATGTCTTTTTTGGAAAAATATCTTTTCAGATCTTCTGCCCATTTTTTAATTGGTTTGTTTGGTTTTTGCCATTGAGTTGTATGAGTTCTTTATATATTTGGATATTAGCCCGTTATCAGATATATGATTTGCAAATATCTTCTCCCGTTCAGTAGGTCACCTTTTCATTTTGTTGATGGTTCCCTTTGCTGTGCAGAAGCTTTTTAATATGAAGTAATACCCCTTATTTATTTTTGCTTTTGTGGCTTTTGCTTTTGGTGTCAGATACAAAAAAATCATTGCCAAGACCTTTGTCAAGGAGCTTACTGCCTTTTCTCTTCTTGGATTTTTATGGTTTCAGGTCTTATATTCAAATCTTTAATCCATTTTTAGTTAGTTTTTATGCATGGTGTAAGACAGTGGTTCAGTTTCATTCTTTTGCATGTGGCTGTTCAGATTTGCCAGCACCATTTATTGATGAGGTTGTCCTTTCCCCATTGTATATTCTTGACTCCTTTGTCATAAATTAATTGACTATATATGCATGGGTTTATTTGTGGGCTTTCTGTTCTGTTCCATTGATGTATGTGTCTGCTTTTATGCAAACACCATACTGTTTAAATTACTATAGCTCTGTAATATAGTTTGAAATCAGGGAGCATGAGGTCTCCAGCTTTGTTCTTCTTTCTCAAGATTGCTTTGAATATTCAGGGTCTTTTGTGGTTTCATATAAATTTTAGGATTGTTTCCTCAATTTCCATGAAAAATGCCATTGGAATTTTGATAGTGGTGGCCTCAAATCTGTAGATTGCTTTGGGTAGTACGGACATTTTAACAATATTAATTATTCCAATGCATGAGCATGGAATATCTTTTTATTTATTTGTGGCTTCTTCAGTTTCTTTCATTAATATCTTGTAGTTGTCAATATACAGTTTTTCTTAACCTCCTTGGTTAAACATATTTCTAGGAATTTTATTCTTTTTGATGCAGTTGTAAATGGGATTGTTTTCTTTATTTCTCTTTCTGATAGTTTGTTATTAGTGTATAGAAGTGCAAGAAATTTTTGTGTGTTGAATTTATATCCTGCAACTTCACTGAATTTATTTATTAGTTCTAACATTTTTTTGATGGAGTGTTTAGAGTTTCCTATATCATCCCTTGGTATCCTTGGTGGATTGGTATCCCCCCATGGATACCAAAATCTGCAGATGCTCAAGTCCCTTGTAAAACTGTGTAATATTTGCATATAACCAATACACATCTCCAACTCTGGTCTCAATGCAATCCCAGAGAAAAACTTCCAAGGCATACAAGATCAGAGGTCACTGTAAAAAAAAAAAAAAAGAAAGAAAAGGAGAAAAAAGAAAAAGAAACAGGTCACTGTGAGTGAGAGCTGACAACAGACAGCAGAATCAGGACTTTAGATAATGCAATTATTAAAACAATATAAACGATTATGTTTCATATGTTTAAAGCAACAGAAGAGGGGATTGATGATTAAATGAAGGTGAGAGGGATAACTGATGTGGATAGATTGCCTCTGATAATCCAGATGTCACACTGCCATTGATTCATTACTTAATTTAATAGTATTGATTGAGATTCTACTATATGCCAGATGATGATTTAGGGGCAGGATGAGAGGTGGGATTGGGAGATCATTTTGGTGCCATGGAGCACCCACACTGGATGACTTTGATTTCCTTTAAAAGGATCACTAGATCAACTATCATGAGAAATGCTGGAGGGGGAGGTATTGGAAGCATGTGGAGGAACTGAAAGTGAGGAGGCGTCTAAGGTGAAGAGGTCTAAGAGTCCGACGTCCTCTTGGAAGCTTAGCTGAGTTGGAGACTGAGTTGAAGGCTGCCAGTGCCAACCAGCAGCAGTGAGGTGTTCTACATGGTGTCTGCTAAGGTGGTACTGTTCCCTTCCACAGTTTGCATCCTCAGAGAATTGCAGGCTAGCATGGGTCAAGAGATCTCACAGGTTAAGGGCTCCATCTCAAAAGATTGCCCCCACCCCACTTCAGATGTCAATCACAAGTTCAGATGATCACCTGTGCTTCTCACCTACTGGCTATAAACTGGCTGTTCCTGTGACCGCCCTCCAACCCCCGCTCCTCGGGTTCCATTAATGTGCTAGAGTGATTCACAGAACTCAGGAAAAGAGTTGACTTACTAGATCACCAATTTATAGCAAAGGATCTAACTCAGTAACAGCCAGATGAAAGAGATGCATAGGGCAGGTATGTGGGAAGAGTTCTCTCCACCCTCCCAGTACCTGCACCGTGCACCAGCCCGGAAGCTCTCCAAACCCCAGAGTTCAGGGATTTTTATGGAAGCTTCACTATGTAGGCATGATTGATTGAATCACTGGCCATTAATGATCAATGCACCCTCCAGCCCAGCTCCCCTTCCAGGAGGTGGGAGTGGGGTGTGGCTGAAAGTTGTGATCTTCTAATTGCCTGGTTCACTCCCCTGGCAACCAGCCCTGAGTGAGTCCTGTAATTATCTTGGGGCTTTCCAAACATCACCTCATTAACATAAACTCAGGTGTGATTCCAAGGGGCTTGTCAGGAACAACAAAAGACTCCTTTCACCTTTATGGCTTTTATCAGCTAAGAAATTCCAAGGGTTTTAGGAGTTCCTGTGCTGGGAACAGAAATGAAGACCAACTATATATTTCTTATTATAAATCACAATATCACAGTATGTATTTATATGTTGCAGTTAGTGTGCCTGTGGTTCAATAAATACTAGGAGCGGGGGAAAAACTGCTTTCGCCAGACTCAGACTGCATCATGAAAAACATTCTGTTCATGGCACCTCAGCCTACATTATTGTGTACCTTTCTCAGCTGACTTGTGGTTTGACTTGTTTTTTAAGAAAGCAGTTTTTCATATTTCAGGTATCTTGCAAATATGGTAATATGCATCTTACATTCCTAGCAGAGTTACTTATTTTTTAAGTGCTATCCTCTGACTCATTATTAAAAACCTAGAATATGAGTCCAGAAGACATATTTGAGCAGAAAATTTAACATTTTAATTTACATGATTTAGGCAATATTCTGACTTAGGCAATGAGAGAGATTATGTGAACAGTCATTTGTTCTTCAGAGACTGAAAAGCCTTTCTTTCCTGCCAAAACATTGATATTAGAATTTTGTTGAATGTCAGAAATAATTAGGACATTAGCTCATGAACGTTTCTTAACTATATATATTAATATTCTAGGCGTTTAGTATCTAGTCAATGGAATTGTCTTTTATAATTTAAAAAGTCAAAGCTGTTAAAAATTCTACAGCATTCAAAGTTTCCTCAAGTGAAAGTCAAATTTATGTTACTTACTAGTCTTAATTGTATTTATCACTAATTCTTTAATAGTAGCAAGATATTTAGTTTAGTAGAGAAGCTTAGAAAATAAATTTAGGTCGAAACCTAAATTTGGCAATAGCTCTTGAATTAATGTTTTATAGCTAATCTCTGTCGAAGGATGTGCTTGAACCTATGAGCTGTTGAAAACAAGAGTTTTTTTTTAAAAAGTTTGATCTACTAATGTTGCATTTTAGATGGAAAATTCTATTTATCATTTGCACGAGTCATCATTTTTGGTTACAGGCAAAGCACTTAGCTCTGGCATTTTTAAGAAAAAAAGGGCAATTTTTTAATAACAATATTGGGTAGGTCACAGGAGTACCAGAAAGGTTGAAGAATCAGGCTGAGGAATACACGCCCTAAATTAAGTCATAGAATTGCTCTGAAGGACCTATCACTGCTGCTCCCACTAAGCTCCAGACCATTGTTAGCTTTTTCTAACCACCAACGGCACTAGTACAGGAGGCGCCTTAGCACTAGTGCGGCTGGTTCCTGCTGCTTCCTGATTCAGCCTTACTGTCTCTCCAGGGAGGTCCCCGCTCTCCACTGCCTGTGTCTGCACGCCTTGCCCCTGATTCAGAGTCTGGACTAGATGTGAATGGCATAGCCTAAGTCAGCGCCTGCATCCTAGTGGCAAGGGATGCAGGAAAATCCAGCCCAGGCACCGGTGAGATGTTCTGGGTTCGGTTACAGACCACTGCAATAAATCGAATAACACGATAAAGTGAGTCACACAAATTTTTTGGCTTTGCAGTGCATATAAAAGTTATATTTGCACACTATTGTCTATTAAGTGTGCAATAGGCTTTTGTCTAAAAAAATCCATGTACATACCTTAATTAAAAAATACTTTATTGCTAAAAAATGCCCCCCAAATTAAAATAGTAACATCAAAGATCACTGATCACAGACCACCGTAACAAATATAGTAATAATGAAAGAGCTTGAAACAGTACACGAATTAGCAAATTGTGACCTAGAGACACAATGTGAGCCAATGCTGTTGGAAAAATGGTGTTGATAGACATGCCACAAACCTTCAATCTGTGAAAAATGCAGTTATCTGTGAAACCCAATAACGCAAAGTGCAATAAAACAAGGGCTGCCCGTATGTGTCATTTTCTGCATCTAAAGAGAGAGGTTTCTTCCCCTCACCAGGATTCATTAGGAAGGTAATTTTCCAAACCTAGCAGAAGGGCTCAAAATCTGGGTGGTCAAAATAGGATGAAAAATGGAACATTCCAAGATGACTTCTCTATCAGCAGCTGAGTAAATCTGTAAATAATATAATAAGGTGGAGAGGCCTCTTAAAAATGAAGAATGAAGCCACTGGAAGAGTAAACTCTACCCCTGTCTGGTCACTGACGGTCGTAGGAAAAGCAGGTCTCCTAACTCTTGCTTTGGTGATCGCCCACAGAGGCACCCCACTCCCTGCCAAGAGATTTTTCACACTGACCTTAGGCGGTAGACTGTGCCTGCTCTAACCTCATATGTACCTCAGACCCAAAGGTTTCTTATTATTGGATTTATCCTGACTTGTTTTGGGGCTGCAGGGGTCATAGTGATCTTGGGCCCTCCCCAACTATCTCATCTTAAAATTCATGCTACCTCTCCTTTCTGCAAAGAGCTATGGCTGTACTGTTTACTTTTTTTTTTTTTTTTTTTAAACATCTTTATTGAAGTATAATTGCCTTACAATGGTGTGTTAGCTTCTGCTTTACAACAAAGTTAATCAGTTATACATATACAATATGTTCCCATATCTCTTCCCTCTTGCATCTCCCTCCCTCCCACCCTCCCCATCCCACCCCTCTAGGTGGTTGTACTGTTTACTTTTAATTATATTCCACCTCTAGTTTCTTCTTCCAGAGGCAAGATTTCCTGTTTTAGAAGCCTAATGTTTGGTCATTTTGCTTTGAAGGATAAGAAAGGGAAGTAAGGAGGTGTCTTCTATAGTCTTATTTTGTGGGCAATTTAAAGTGAAAGCAGATTTATTAAATTTGAAGAGGAAGTAGAAGGAGGGGAAAATGTCATGATTTTACTGTGAAAACAAGACCGTTGTTAATATCTTAGAATATTACTTTTCAGTCTTTATCTAGATGCAAACATTTTTATGGTAACTTCCAACTGTGCATGGAAGTTTCTTCTCCTTAGGTTTGACATAAGTAGGAATTTTCCATTTATTCTCACAACCTTCATGAATGCTATTTTAATGGCTATTGTTAAAGAAAAACTTGTTCATGATCCTTGCTAAAACGGTAAGGCAGACTTTATTTGAGTTGATTTTTATAAGTATAGGGATGACTGCAATGGGGCTTTGCAGCAGGGGAGAGAGATTGGGCTTAACTCTGAATATAGTCAGGAAAAGTGGGAATTTATAGCTGAGGAACAGAGTATTGGGGGTTGATGGAAGGAGAGTTACCAACAGGTTAGGGTTATTCTGCCAAACTGACTTACAGAAATCTTTCTGGAGGTAAGCCAGGGTGACCAGACGTCACCTGGGGATGGAGGGGAATGAGGAGGTGATCAACTCTTGAGGGTGGAAGATTCTGGCTCAACTGACTTAGCAGGATTCTTGCTAAAAGCAGGCTCTTGAGCACGTGTTCAAGGATGAGTCCCAGTCAATAAAGAGCTCGGAGGAGCCTGATGAAAGTTTGCTCAAGGGGACGGTCTTTGTCACAGTTCTCTCATGGGAATCTAACCAAGTTTATTTAACCATTTCTTTACTGTTAAATATTCATTTTTTTCTGGTATTCCACAATTAAAAAGAATGTTACTAGGTACATATTTGTGCGTTAACATGTTTTCACATTTAGAGTTATTTTTCAGAAGTAGAGTGACTGGGTCAAAGGCTGTGGTGATTTCATGGGATTATTACTGTCTCTTCCAAAACGATGTCACCAGCAGTGTTCCCACTGATTCTTACAAACACTGGTTCTGTCATCTCCCCAAGATGGCAGCTTCAAGAATTGTGTTCTATTGTCTTGCATATTTGTTGTTCTTTTACTCCTGGTGCACTTTTATTTCTCAGTGTTTGTTAGAGTGTAAGGGGCTGGTGGGCACAATCTGCGTCTTGTTTTTCTTTTTACCTCCAGAGTCTGGCTCAGTGCCTAGAAGCTGAGGGACGAATATGCGATGAATGAATGACAGATGTTAATTGCCTCCTCGTGAATATTCCCCGTGTATCTGTTGGGGGCTTAGTGCTTTTAACAAATATTAATCTAATTGTAAAGACTGAGATTTTAAACACACTGTTGGTTGCAAGTATCTTGAGAGGAATGCATGCAGGTTATTACAAGAAATCTTTCTAATAACCATACCACGTCCCAGAAGCTGTTTCCATGGAAATCAAAGCCTTGAATAAGAAGCCTTGAACCTAGATACAGAGTGGGTAATAAATATAATGTCCCTCTCTCACTAACCTATCATCTGAAACTTTAAAGTTTCATAACATCACTTTGATAGAAGCTGTCTTATGATTGGAAGTGTCTTAAAAATTCAGGTTTTTAATTATGGATGTATAGCACCAGATGGCCAAAAGGGACCTCTAACTATTTGTACACAGACCCCTTTAGAACTCACCAACAATTCAGCTTTTAGAGAATTCAATTGTATCCCCTCAAGCTTTCCCAGCCTGCATTAGAAGCTCTCCCCAGTAGCAATTAATGGCACAAAGAAAAGATTGACACCCCTCAGTAATCACTTTCTCCAGAAACTCTGGAATAATTTGAATGCCCGTGGAGGCTGCTAGTTTCTTTTCTCCTTAACCCTTACCCATTTAGAGGCATTTATCCACTCAAATGGAAGTCTTGGGTTTTCCCCGACAGCACTAAACATCAACTTTTCATTAGTTTGGCAGATGTTTAATGAAGACCCTTGAGACTCCACCAAAATCTATACTTAAGTAAATTATCTTGCTACCCAGTTAAAACCTGCAAACAGCCCCTTTATTGTAGGGGCCTAGATAAAAGTTTGGTTAGCAAAGGATAAGGGTGCTTGGCCCGGAATTCTGGGGGCATCAAGGGAACCCAGGCAGTTGTCAGTAAGCTCAGCCCCGTGCATTTACCCAGATGCTAGTTGTAAATGGTAGCATCCAGTCTTTCCCCATTTTTATGGACTCCTTTTCTGATACAGTGGGCATGTTTTTTCAGGATGCCACGGGGGCGTTAAAATCCCTTCTGCCACAATTGGGGAAGCTGTGGGTACAAATGGGACCTCCTGGCACACTGTCATTCTGATATTTAACAAGCCTGATGGAGGGGCTTCCCTGGTGGCACAGTGGTTAAGAATCCACCTGCCAATGCAGGGGACACGGGTTCGAGCCCTGGTCCGGGAAGATCCCACATGCCGCCGAGCAACTAAACCCGTGCGCCACAACTACTGAGCCTGCGCTCTAGAGCCTGTGAGCGACAACTACTGAGCCCGCGTGCCACAACTACTGAAGCCCGCGCGCCTAGAGCCCGTGCTCCGCAACAAGAGAAGCCACCGCAGTGAGAAGCCCATGCACCTCAATGAAGAGTAGCCCCCGCTCGCTGCAGCTAGAGAAAGCCCGCACGCAGCGACAAAGACCCAACGCAGCCAAAAATAAAATAAATAAGTATGTTAAAAAAACCAAACAAGCCTGATGTAGATGAATGAGGTCACCTTTATGTTTCAACCCAGGCTCTCCACTTTCATGTTCTAGGTTTAACCCAAAGGTGTCAAGCTGAAGCGGCTGGTCCTCTACTCAGGCACCTGACAAAATGTAAACCCGTCAGTGGTGAGGTCTGGTGGAAGAGTCTTCAGAGTGTGTTCGTTCTGGGTTGCATAGTGTAGTAGGGGGTAAGTGCAGACTCTGGCCAAGACCCAACTTATCCACAGTCCCTCCTTCACTCTTTATTCACAGGACCCAGGTAATGCACCTTGCCTTTCTGTGAGACTGGCTTCTCATTTGGAAATGAAGTTAGTTCAGTATTCCTCACTGGACTGTTGGAAAGATTAAACTACATCATTAATCACCACATATAATGCTGGGTCAAAGTCAGTGCTCAAAAAATGAAACTCTCTATCATTTTCCCCTCTAAATGACTTACAAATCTTCAGGCTACTCCCCTCCCAGAGCAAAAGGGCTTTCACAGTGGGATTTCAGGCAACACGGTTGGAAGATTCATTTCGAGAAACAAAATCGAGGCTCTTCAAACCTTTTCTTACAGACAGCTGTCCACCCACCTATTCAGAAAGCAGGCATTAGTAGCAATTTAAGTTCCCAATTCATCTTGTTCTCCTGGACATAAAGAAGAAATGGCATTAATTTCATTACAGTAATCACTGAAATATTTTAGGAGTTTTAAGAAAATCGTTAAAAGAGTCAGCTCTGCATTTCTTATTGGGTTAGCATCGTTTTTTCCCTAACTTTATCCGATAGAAACGGTTATTGTTCTGGTTGTAACTTGTGTATGGAGAAGGCCTGCTCACCACAATATAAATTCCTTTTATGGCAGAGAAAATTGAGGTG
Organism: Balaenoptera borealis; assembly: GCF_965194805.1. NCBI lineage: Eukaryota > Metazoa > Chordata > Mammalia > Artiodactyla > Balaenopteridae > Balaenoptera > Balaenoptera borealis. The sequence continues at coordinate 30,597,305 of NC_138880.1, read as the reverse complement.
TTAGGAAAAGTTAAAGTCTGGACTTGCTCAGCAAGGCTTGTAAACACTTGTGCGTCACACGCGTTCTTTCCTAAACCTTGGCTTCCCTCGGCGAGTTTGTGGTATGTGTGAAGCCAACATCTAAGATTCTGTGTTAGACTAGGTCTCATGTCAAACCCAGTGGGAGAATTTAATTCTCAACTAAAGCTGGAAGAAATCACTGAAGGGAAGGGGGAATTTTTTCATTGTTTGTTTTGATTAGAAACAGCTCTCTGGGGAGCAGGTAGTTTTTCTTTTCTTGGCTTCTCTTTTTTTTTGGTCATTTGTCATCTTGTAGCCCTTAACTTTACTGTGTTAAATATTTATTATTTAATACAGGAAAGTAATAACAGAAATGGTCTCACTTTCCCAAGCTGTGTTCCCTCTCCAGGGTAATTACTTCAATGAGTGCTGGAGGGTACAGTCTTCCTGGGGAGAGCTCCCGCTGGCTGCAGAGAGAATAATCGAGATGGCTCTTGCTTTCTGGTTCTGAATTCCCAGAGCTCTGGTGGAAATAGTATATTGTAGGCAGAGGCAAAATGACACTTGAAATCATAAGTCCTTTCATTAGGAGATGAGCCTATTTACAGACACAAGGAGGGAAGAGGGGAGGGCTGGTCACCTCCAGTGGCAGTGCTTACTTACTAAACGAGCTAAATGCAACCTCAAGCCGTACAAGCCATCCAACAAGGTGAAATGAATGGTTTCAGTCTCCAGGCTTGTCATCACCCAGGCTGAGGTGTGCAGGAGAACCCACCCCCACGGCACACGTTTTTAAGGGCATGGGCAATACTAAAAAGTACTGCAAAGCCATACCTGTGTGCCCTCAGCTCTGAACTTACAAAACATGGCTATTCTGGGGTTAACCACAGAGCAGACCCAGGAGTGGAATGGGGATTTTTTTTAACAATTTAGTTAAGATATCTTTTACAAATAAAAATTGTATAGATTTAAGGTATACAAGTTGATGTTTGGATAGATGTTTACATGGTAAAAAGAGCACCACCATCAAGGCGAGTAACTTGTCCGTCTTCAAAATGTGGCCACCAGGTCACTGTGCTTGTCTGCATCACATGGATGGAAGGGGAACCAGCAGATGGGGTCACGGAAGTGCTACAGACCCCTTTTCTTTTTCCTGTGGCTATTACTCAAGCCCGTGGCCACATCTAGCTAAAAGGGAGGCTAGAAATGTGGTCTAGACGTCTGCCTAGGAAAAAGAGGAATTACTGGTGCATACATCTCAGTGTGACTTACCCAGACACCTGAACTTGTTGATCCCCTCCCCATGCTACCCAAGGACTCAATACTAAGTTCTACATGTAGTGGAGTGTATTTGGAACTCAACACCACGGGCCAGGGGGCCAGGGGGCCGGGGGCGGGAGGGAAAAGACTGGATATATTTATAAGGAAAAATGATCTGGCTGTAGAGCCACTCAACTTTGCTCCAGGGTGTGTTGGGTGGGACAGGAGGACATTCATAGTCTATGACGACCAAGTCAGGACTGTGGGCCAGCTGAATGGGAAGTCAGGGCACAAAGAAATCTTAGCAGGACAGCATTTACAGTCAGAGGGAACTGCAGTGTTCGGGGTGATTTATCTCTGGGGACCTGAGGAGGGACTAGCAAGGATGCCCTAGGGTGAAATCTGATGGTCTGCGGTCTGTACTGTTTCTATGCTTGACTGCGACTCAGCTCCTCAAGCCCTTGGGGAGGTTTGCCTCCTGAAGATGCTTAGTGCACCTGGATGAGATCTGATTCCTGCTAACTTCAGATCTGGCCATTTCCCCATGTGGACCCTGCCTTTCCAGCTCCCTGTCACCACTTGAGTTCCCTGAATGCAGCTGCTGCTGTAGCCTCTGAGCCTTTGCTCTGAGTGTTACTCTACCTGCCATGAGCTTTTGGGTCCATCTTTCACCCCACCGCCCTTGCCACTTGCCTACCCTCAAAGCACTGTTTGCCTTGCTGATTCGTGTTGACCCTTAACAGGAGCAGATGCAACGTTAGACCTGGGTTAGATGCCAGTTTAGGTCTTCCTTCCTTTGCTATTGGCACAGCTGGCTTAGATGCCTTCCTCTGTGGACCCAAACCACCTTGGGCTGGGTCTTATTGTGGAAGTAATCACACCTCTTTGGGGTCCTGCTTACTTCACCATCTCCCTTTCCCCTCCACTGTGATCGTATCACAGCAGAGATGCTGTCAGGCCTGGTGCTGAATCCTTGCACCTGGAGTAGCGCTTGGCGTAGAGCAACTGACAGAAGGGGTTTGCTAATGGTGGCGCTTCGCACAGGGCTACAGCTCATAAGCACCAATGTTCCAGACCTCATTGCAGTCCTGGGGATCGGGTCTGAGAGAGAGGATGCCTGGGTTACACTGAGGACTGGACCAAAGCTCTGCTTGACTGGAGGCCTAGAGCAACAGGATTGTTCTACGTGCTGCCCCCCCGGCAGGCTCAGTGGGGCACTGGACAGAGTCCATCCCACTGGGAAGCTGAGTGGGGCTTCAGAAACTGACAAGCCTCGGACAAGTGTGGCCTGTGAAGGAAGGGTTACTACCAACCACCAAGATTTGTTATTGAAATCAAGCAGCTTTTCCTTAAGTAAAACTTGGTTCCTTTATGAGACTTGTCATTATTTTAAAATATTAACTCAATGTGGACCCCAGCGTTAGAAAAGAAAGCAAGTGGCTGCCAGAGGAATGCGACCAAAGCATTTACGGGAAAAAAAATCCTACAAAATCTAAACATATTTTGTTTCATAGCCAAAAAAAGAGAGATTTATAATTGATAAAATATAACACTTACAAGTTACAGTAAAAAAATGTGTTCCAGCCTGTCTTCTTTCAGAGCAGCAGGAATTTACTGGGCCAAAGTATTGTCTTTCTAGTACTATGGTAACTGCTCCTTCAATTCAGCCTGTAATATGATTTTAGAAATTCAGAATTCAATTCTAAAAACTTCATTTCATTTTATTGGAAGGCGCTCTTGCTATAGAAATCTTGCACAAGAATCCACTAAACTGTAAGACAAATGTCAATGAGGGAATGGAAAGAAGAATATAGGAGAGATAAGACATTAGAAGAAGATGTGTTGCTTTCCTGCCTCTCCTGCTGATACATGTGACAAAACATACCTGTGCACACGTAATTTGATTCATCTTTATCTCCAGGAGGCAATAATAAAATATGATGGTGAAGAGCAGGACGCTGCCTGGGTTTGAATCCTGGTTCTGCCATTTACCAACTTCAGACTTGGGTAAGTTATTTAAGCTTTTGTGCCTCAGTTTCCCAATATATAAAATGGGGATGATCATGTACTTGGCAGTGGCAAATATTGGCATTGTGTTCCCCCAAAACAATTACCCTGTCTCCTAGGCAGACAATGAGACCACATTTCTAGTTTCCGTTTTAGCTAGATGTGGCCGTGTGCCTTGAGAAATGGCCAAAGACAACTGAATAGAAGGGGTGTGCACCATTCCCGGGATCCCACAGGCTGATTGCTTTTCTGTCCATGTGATGCAGACAAGCACAGTGACCTGGCAGAGCCACAAGATGGAAGGAGCCTGGGTCCCTGAGTCACTGCTTGGAGGAGAGCCATCCACCCATGGGAACCCCTGATAAGGGTTCCATGTGAGCAAGCAATGAGCCTCTGTTGTTTTTGAGCCATCCTATCTTTATGGGTTTGTTCGTTACAGCACTACTCTAACCAATACACTACCCCCTAGGGCTATTCTGAGGATGAAATGAGTTAATATGTGTACAGTGTTTGGAAGAGAGCTTATCTAATAATATGTAAACACCTAGGAAATGTTTGATATTGTTATTGTTATTAAGGAGAGGTAGGGTTTCTCATCTCAACAGATGAATACAGTTGCTTAAACCAAATGTTAAACGTGCCCCAATGTACCTCATTTGTGGGTCTGTGTTTTAGATATTACTTCAAGTTTCCCACTAGGATTGATCTTTCCTTAGTCAATTCTGAATAAGCCAAATAACACACAGCTACAAGTATTAACTAAACACAGCTACAAGTATTAACTAACACATTGTGTCAGTGTATGGCTACTGTTTAGGTGGAAGGATGGTCAGTACGACAGGTATTATAAATACAGACTCTGGGACCAGCAGCCTGGCCCTCAGTTCTCGGACCTTCTCCTGGCTACATGGGCTGTGTGATTCATTGTTGAGTCACTGCCCCATTCTCTGCTTCAGATTTCTGAAGGAGATAACGACAGTGTCTACTTGTAGGGGAGGAAACACTTCACTCTTCTAGGTTCTTTTGCTTGGTTTAATAATTAAATCGACATGAGACAGGTTAGTAGGAGGAAATCAAATCTAATTATGTATTTAGGGGGCCCCACAAAGACAATGGGACCCAAGGGCAAGTCGGGCAGTGGAGGCTTATGTGTGCCTGGAGCTAAGGAAAGGGGTCTGGGACTTCAAAGGGGTGGAAGACACTTCAGGTGGAGATGGGAACAGCATGTGTTTAGAAATGTTTGTCACAGCATGTGGAGAAGTCTTTCTTACTAGAAGCAAAGTTACCTTTAGTGATGGCTCTCTTTCTGGTGCTGGCTCCCTGTCTAAATTCTTTTAGGCAGTTAAGGGGGAGGTAAAAAGAAAACCCCTGAGTCTTCTGTTTTTAGAAACAATTAACCTAAAACAATCTCCATGCCAAAGACACACATTTTGGGGTGGCAACGATACACTTCATTCAGCAGGTGAGAATAAATTGAATTCATACATCTAAACCACCCAGAGCAATGCCTGACGCATGTCGTTTCAGAGCGGAAGTGCGATTCCCTGTTTACCCTTCACTGTGCATCACCTCAGGGTATAGTTTCTACATCTTCCTTGATGCCTTCCTTCCTTGAACCCTCTTCCCCTCTCTTGCTAGTGGCCTCTGTCTCCTGGGCCTCAAACACCCTTACAGGTCGTTGCATGAGTGCATCCTCTTTTCTGGGTACTTCTAGCTGTGGAAATAGATTTGAGATATTTAAGGACTTGACTTTACTCACTCAGTCTTAGAAATCGATGGTCAAGTCTTGACACGTAGTGAAGGCTTAACGTGGCTTTTCACATCACCACAGGTGTAAAAGTTTGAACATCACAATGGGAAACATGAGAAAAAGATCACCAGGAGTCTGAAACCTCCTGTTCCCAGACACTCGCTTTACTTCTGAGAAAGCCTCTGCTGCCAGGTCCCTTTCATTCTGTTTCTCCACGTGTAAACTGTCCACAGCCTTTGGGGACGACGCCTCCGTGCTGCTTTCATGAAGGCAGACGCTTCAACATTTAGTGCGCGTGCATTCAACAGAATTGTGTGAAAGAAGGATTCTTTTTGCGCACAGCTTTGTCTGCTAACATGATTGTTTCCTTGTATCTAGAGGATAAACAGGGCAACATGGCAGTGGATTAAACTAAACCCTGGGGGGTCTGGAAAGGAACTTCCAAGTGTTTCAGACAGTGGGCGGTTCTGGGGCATGTCCGACCAGCAGATCTCAAACACAAAATAATGTCAAGGCAACACACAGCAAAACTCCTGTGTCCCTGTGTTTTCCCCTTATTTGAGGTTTCTCCATTTTCTGTGGCATAAACCTGAAACTGGTTTATGTTTGTGAATACTGTACTCACCTGAAATCAAAGAGTATGCCCTCTAATTCCCTTGGGTTCGGTCAGGGGACCTTTGACAGCTCACTCTGACACATCACCCTTGTTATGTTATAGTTGCTGAGTCCCCATCTCCTGGTGAGGTCTCTGAGGGCAGGGAATGGGTATTGTCATCTTTCTGACCAGAGTGTACCACAGCTCCAGGCAAGGAGAACATAACAAATGAATAAGTTATTCAGGTAAGGATGACGGAGCATTTATGTCATTCAACTGAGACTCAGAAACTTGGGTTCCAAAAGTCTCTGAGAACGGGCAAAACGAAGCACCAGCAAAAACAGAATATTTGATAACAAAAAAGGCACAAGATAAAATGGGTGATGCAGGTTTAAATGGCAAAATCTGTCATCAAAAAAGATTTTTAATTTTTTTCTCTTTTTCTGATGTTTCCAATGCCTTTTGACAATGTGAAAGCCATTAAGAACCGCAAGAATTTTCTTTTTTTTTTCACTCTAACATTGGTCTTATGTTGTGCTTATAAATAATCAAAACTTAGAAATACTAAATTCCCTTAGTTACACACATGATAATATATTTTGAACCATGCAGTATAACTACAATCAATAAGTTTGTAATTATTGTCTCATTAAGCCATTCTTTAAATTAGTAAGTCAAGCATGTTTACTTTATATGCTCAGTAATTCACCTTTTTGATTAGTGACGTAGAAAAACAATTATTTCATTTTCTCTGTCCTGTTATTTATTTTAAGGGGTGGGAATAGAGAATGATGGTGAGTTATAAACTTAAGATATTTATACATCCTAAACACTTAGAAAATTTGAATCAGAATTGACTCTGTTGTGGCAATACACACTGGCAATAGCTCTCATTTGTTGAATGCACACTGTATTTTACTGACACTGTACAATAGTGTTGTGAGTTAGACATAATCACCTTCATTTTACACATGAGATTGCTAAGTTTTGATCCCTAATTTGCCCAAGACCACTCAAGAGACAGAGAGGCACAGTGGAAAGTGGGACACAGCCCCGTTAAATTGTTAGATTCTAAAGCCCATTTTCCTAACTTTGATGGAAAGTGCAAAATGTAGAGTTTGGCTCTTTTTTTTTTTTTGCCCTTGAAAAATGATTTATATAATTACCTTTCTCTGTACTTGTCATGACAAGTTATCCTGCTAGAGTAGCCCCTTTGCTAATGTTTCCCATTGGCGTCACTTCCAGCTTTTATGAAATGGCTCAGGGTCTTCCTACTGCATGAGCCTTTCTGATAACTGTCGGGGACCAGCTGAGTGTCCACTGAGTCCTCAGCTTCTTTCTCCCAGGCTCAGGGCTACATACTCTGCCCCCTCCCCGCTGTGGTCCACGCGGCCGGTGCGGATTCTAGCCAGTGTGTGTCAGGGCCAGGCCTGGACCCTAACATCTCCCACTTGAGGACCGGGAGGAAGGCAGAGCCAGGGGCTGGCAAGAGCTTGGTTCCTCAGTGAACACAGGGGATGGAGACCCACCTGCCCACTGTGCCGGATTTTAAGCAGGCAAGGAAAAGCCTTTTATTACGTTGAGATATCGAGGTTGTTTGTTAAAGCATTTAGCAAATCTTGATGAAAGGATTAATTTTATTCCCTATTTACTTATTTAATCTGTCTCCTTTTTTTTAAAATTTTTATTTATTTTTTTAAAATTAATTAATTAATTTATTTATTTTTGGCTGTGTTGGGTCTTCGTTTCTGTGAGAGGGCTTTCTCTAGTTGCGGCAAGCGGGGGCCACTCTTCATCGCGGTGCGCGGGCCTCTCACCGTCACGGCCTCTCCTGTTGCGGACAGAGCACAGGCTCCAGACGCGAAGGCTCAGTAGTTGTGGCTCACGGGCCTAGTTGCTCCGTGGCATGTAGGATCTTCCCAGACCAGGGCTCGAACCTGTGTCCCCTGCATTGGCCGGCAGATTCTCAACCACTGCACCACCAGGGAAGCCCCTAATCTATGTCTTCTCATCACATGTAATAGATTGTTGGCAACTAACGCATGTTTAACAATTTTATTCTATATATTTATTTAAAAAGTAATGTGTGAACGGTATTAAAAATTTAGGAGCTAATGAAAAGTAGGACGAGGGAAAATGAATACAAACCGTTACTGTGTTGGTATGTTTCCTTTTAGGTCTTTCTGTTTTGTTTCTTTAAGGACTTTTTTCTTTATCATAGTTGATATCTTACTGAGGAGACAATCTTACATCTTTCTCTTTTCTGTTTTCCATAATGGCTTAATCCAAGTGTTTCCCAGTAAAAAATTCTTTATAACAATAGCCGCACACCATTCCATCCTCTGGGTGGGCTACGATTTATTCAACCTTCCTCTTATCATTGATGATTTAAGTTATTTCTATTTATTCACAATTAAAAAATAATGCAGTAACAGTATCTTCACCTCTAAATGCTCTTTCTATAAGGAAGTCACTTTGGACTAACCAAAGTACCTGTTCTTAGAGACAGGCCTGTGTCTCTATCAGTCCTTCCACCAATGTGCTGGAGAGAGCTCCCCATCACAGCAAAGGATCAAGCAGGGCCGCATGATCATCTGGCTTGACGTGCATTGAGTCAAAGTTGAGACAGATGACTCCAAAGGTTCCTGACGATTCCTATGGTTGGAGCACAAACCAAATTTTCTATCAACTAAACACTCTCTTAACAGAATCCTAAGTCCTATCCAGGTAGAGATACTTATGTTGGCAAAAGTCCAGGTATAGGCCAGTACAAAGTCTTTCAGGCCACTTAGAAAAATTACTTACTTTTCAAACAGGTAATATGTTAACCTGATGGGAAAAGATAGAAAAAAATAGTAAAAATTATCTTTATACTTCTTGCTTCTAGTTGCTCAGTTTATTTTCTAAGAGGCAACCAACAATTTCGGTTTCTTGTGCATCTTTCCAAATAACTTATTTTGTACTTAAGTGAAACACACACTTATCCTTTTTTTCTTTCTTTATTTTTACACAAATGGTAGCATATTGTAAACATCATTCTGAAACTTGCTTCTTTATGTGCAAGTAGTGTATATATTGGCATCTGTTCCATATAAGTGCATCCAGAGCTTTCTTGCTTTATTCTACAGTGTCATTGTAGTCTAATGCATGGCTATACCACAATTTAATTAATAATCCTCTGTGATGATTCCGAACAACCTTTGTTTCAAAGTCACAAACAAGCTGCAATAGTCATAGGTAATTTTGTACCTGGGAATGTCTTTCTGCACAGTAAATTTGTAGGAGCAGAGTTTCTCCCTCAGTGGGTATATCAGTTAGCTATTGATGCATAAGCAACCATCTCAAAACTTGGTGGCTTAAAATAATAAGCATTTAGCCTTTATTATTAACCACAAATCTGCAGGTCAGCTGGGTAGTTGTATATCTGTGGGCAAGGCTTCATTGAGATCAGGTGGGCTTGGTCAGTATGTGCAGTCGGGATGGGTTGGCTTAGGTCTGGCGAGTCTACGATGTTTCTAGGGTTGTCTCACTCGCATCTCTGGTGGTAGGATTTTTGCTGGCTGGAGAGACAGTGGTCTATGTACCTATCATCATTAGCATGCTGGCTTGGATTTACTCATATGGGGGTGGCAAGGTTCTGAGACAGCAGAAGCCTGCAAGACCTCTTGACGTCTAGTCTCAAAATTGGCACGCCACTGCACTCTGTTAGCCAAAGATAGTCACAAAACCAGCCCCAATTCAAGGGGAGGTGAACCAGATTCCATGTCTTAATGGTAGTCGCATGAAAGGAGTCACATTGTATCCGAGCAGCGTCCCCATTAAATAGGTGGTATGTTAACCTGGTCCCATGCTAGGAGTGAGGAGAGGGACAGAGAAGACTGAAGAATTGTAGGCCATTCCTTTCAACTTCCCACAACGTGGAAGTGCATTTAGAAGTTTGACAGACTTTGCAAAATAGCCATTCACAAAAGTTTGCCAATTGACAGCATCACCAGCAATGAATGAGGTTATCTCTTTCACCATAGCTTTGCCAACAGAGCCTGTTAACAAGGTTTTGGATCTTTGCCAGTTTGGGAAATGAATATAATCTTGGCTTATTTAAAGCTTTCATTTCTATTATTTTCAGTGAAGTTGATTTGCATTTCCTTTTCTGTAAATTGTTCAGATTCCTTTATTTAGGTGTCTCTAAGTAGCACAGAGTCTGTGGGCCAAGGGGATGGTATGGGAGAAAAAGCCAGAAAGACTGAGATCTGAGAATGGTACCTGTAATTGTCATGTTAAGAAACCTGGACTTTATTCTACAAAGCAAAGAAAAAAATTAATGAGAGTTTTGAAGCGCATGGTCAGGCCGTTCAAGATGGCTGTTCTCTTGCTCTCTGTACATCCCCTGCTTGACCAGGCCCTGCATCACTCACTTTCCAATCCTCTTAATTATAGGGCTTAATCAGTAACTGCCTACATGCTTGCCCCCTGCCCCAGCCACTGGTTTCCCTGGTAGCTGATGAGCCAACCCGATGTCCGTCCCCCCTATAACTGGTAGCCTCCCCCTCCCCTGAGTAGCAAAGACTTCTGCCGTGTCTTGCTTGCCATCTGCCATATACAGTGGTGTGTTACTCCAGGGCCTTTTGTTTCAGACTGGTAAGACTTATTGGATATTCCCTATCCAATAAGCCATTGATGTCTCTGTCGCTGTCTCTGGGCTCTTTCTTTGGTCTCTCTGGGCGATTACAATTCCTGCAGGCCTGCGGGGTTCAGCCCAACGGGAAGCCAGAGGAGTGAAGATAACAGAGCTAAGCAGTGTCCTAGGAAAGTAACTCTGTCCAGGGCGTGGAGGAGCTTGGGCAGCAGAAGGTATCCCAGAGTGACTATGGCCGTGATCCAGATGATGGGTGCGGACAGGAGAGGGTGTTGGGGAGATACTGCAGAGGTGGTGTGAGTGAGGGAGGGTGGGCGGAAGTGGGCTCTGAGGGTCTCGCCAGTGACTGGCAGAGTGCAGGCTCTGAGGAACCCAGATCGTGGGAGGCGGCAGAGTGAGTAGCTTAGTGGGGAGGACGGTGAGCTCACACTTGCCCGTGTTGAGGTGAATTCGCTACTGAGACATCTGTAGGGAGATGCCTGTAAGCCATTTAATGTTTGAGTCTGGAGTTCAGGAGCAAGGTCAGGACTGGAGATAAAAATCTGAGTCATTCATGTAAAAGTGATAAAGTTATCCAGAGAGAGAGAGAGTCCAGTGAATAAGGACCCAAGGGCAGAGCCTAAGGAAAGAAATATTTTAAGGTATTGGTATACAAAAGGAAACAGTAAAAAAAAAAAAAAAAGGCTGAGAATTAGCAGTCATGATTGCTAAGGTTCTTGGCAGCTCTAAAATTCAGCAATTCTCTGGACAATAATAAATGCATCCGTGGTCTAGCTACATGAAGCTCTTTTGCAAAGTAAGCCAACTCTTGTTTCCTGATTTTCAGAGTGGTCCGAATACGGTTTCTTTCATTCCAGCAGTTAGCTCCTGGGGCATATGTTGTGTGTCAGCAGTTTGTCCCACTTGTACTCAACTTGATGATGAAGCAGCTCGCAGAGGTAAATTGCAGCAAGCACAGCCCTGTGGCTACTGGGCTGATTGTCCTCCAGCACCACGTTGTGGGTGAATTTGTCTTTCTATTTGCTGTTAAGTTTGGCTCATAGGGAACTCTGACAAAACAGTCTCCAAACTGAATTTGACATTGGTGACTAGTGCACATTTTGCATCTACTCGGTTGGATACTTTGCCCAAGCTGATTTAGAATGCTGAGTCAGCAGAATCATTCTTCCTAACCTCCCAAAAGATGTGGCACCCTGTTTTGTGTTTTTTAATCAATAATAGAGAAGGTCCAAGTTGCTCTCTGCTAATGAAGAATTTAGATGCACAAATATGTTTTTATTTGATAAATCGTTCTTAGGTGGTAAAGTATCGAGTAACCATTGGAATTACTTGGTTATTTTCCAAATGCCAAGAGGGAACAACTTAAGTAAATCAATACTTGACTTTTAATCCATTTAAAGCTGAATAACTATTGAGTTGACAGTGAGGGGGGGCAGAGTGGGAAACTTCTGAAGTGTTTCTGATGTAAGAACTGAAGCATATTTAAAAATTCCCCATGGCTTCCCTGGTGGCACAGTGGTTAAGAATCCGCCTGCCAATGCAGGGGACACGGGTTGGAGCCCTGGTCCGGGAAGATCCCACATGCCGTGGAGCAGCTAAGTCCGTGTGCCACAACTACTGAGCCTGAGCTCTACAGCCCGCAAGCCACAACTACTGAGCCTGCGTGCCACAACTACTGAAACCTGTGTGCCTAGAACCTGTGCTCCACAACAAGAGAAGCTGCCGCAATGAGAAGCCCGCACACCACAACGAAGAGTAGCCCCCACTCGCCGCAACTAGAGAAAGCCCGTGCGCAGTAACGAAGACCCAGTGCAGAGAAAAATAAATAAATAAAAATAAAAATAAAAATTCCCCGTAGGAAGTTATAGTATAATTTAAATACAAGAGTGAGCACGTGGAGGTAAAGAGGTACTTTTGGATACTTCTTGGGAAACCTAGAAGTAGAAGTTGGGTAATTGTTCATCACAATTGCTAGCAGTTACCATTTGGACTTGAAAAGCAGTTGGTTTGTACGTGGGGTATTTGCATTATACTCAAGAAACTCCACTTGTTATAAGGCGAGTCAGCTGAAGAGCCATAGATCTTTGGTGTGAAGAGATCCTTAAGAGTCCTCTCTACCTGGAGGGGGACAAAAATGCCCAGCTGAGAAAGGTCAGATGACTTGAACTACATGTTGGAGGCATGGCTTAGGACTAGACCCTCGACTCCCCACATCCTAAGTCAGAGCTGGATCCTCTCCATCAGTTGTTCTCAAAGTGTGGTCCCTGGACAAGCTATAGGAACATCACCTGGGAACTTGTTAGAAAAGCAAACCCTCAGGTTCCACCCCTGTTGCTACCAAATCAGAAACTTTGCAAGAGGGCTCCATCGGTCTGTGTTGTAATCAGCCCTCCAGGGGATTCTGATGTCAATAAAATCTGAGATCCAGTGTTGATCGAGATAATACCGACCTCCTCCTGGAACAAACACCGTTTTCCTTAGGCTGCAGGTATATCCTGATGTCATAAAGAGAATGTGTGCTCTCAGGCCAAATCTGCAGTAATTAAACCCGACACATGTTGCTGCAGAACAGTTTCCACAAAGCTTGATTTTTCCTTCGGACATTGTTCAGCAGGTGGTGTTTCCAAATGAGAAATCTTCGCATCTAAAGTAGCTTCAGCCAAGAAATTGTAGCATAAAAGTTTCAAAATGCAAAAATGCACTGGTTGAGTAGCATTTCAAGGTTTTCTTTTTTTTCCCTCCCTTAGCGATGAATGGTAGATGATATTACCTGTAATTGCTATCCACTCAAAACTACATATGAGCATTGGATTCTTATTGAGTAAGACGGGAAGGATATGGCCAGTCTTAAATTCTCTGCTTGAGTTGAAGGTCATCTTTTAGGTATCTACAGAAGAGGGCACTTTGGTGACATGCTTTTCTAAAACCTCTGTCAATGCCTGGCTGATGTTGATGTTCCATTTTTCAGGATCATGGCTTTTAAGTACCTTTCTGTAAATATGTTAAATGGAATAAATTTTAATCAATGAACTTCATACGCATACTTGTGATTTCTTATACCAGTAAAATCATAGACTATACTGTGAGGATCCTTAAAAAAAAAACCTCCTAGGTGGATTTTAGGTGGTCCTAAAATTCATTTAGCACCAGTATTGAAACATTTTTTCTTCTCTTAGGAATAGAAAATTTAATATATAACCCATGATTCTTAAGAAATTCCTAAGTACTCTGACCCACATTCTTACAACTTTTCTCTATGCCTGAAGTTCATCCGGTTATCAGAGTGTGAAAGGTCATTTATTGGATATATGCATCCTTAACCTATATAGGGAGATGTGTCCCTTTGTTTAAAGTTTAATAGGATTTCCCTAGTGGACTCTTCTTGGGCAAAATCTAAAGGAATTAAGCCCTGGGGAGGCTTGGGTAGATGTAATCAGTAGCTTTCATCCCTGCCCTGGGAAAAGCAATGAAAGTCAGCATCTGCCGTCCTCTGTGCTAGAAAGGCACCTACACAGTCATTGGAGAGGCTGCCCTGAGACTGTGGACACACTTAGCCATTCATTCATCTCCAGCATAAGCACAGGCAATTGAATTTTCCACCTTTGGGCACAGAGATGAAAGTATTTCTGGTTATATAGCAAAGTATTGTTTGAGTGTAACATTTCATAGGAAGTAAAAGGGTGTGTGAAAACTTCAAACAATTTTTGCCTCTTGGTGATCTGAAAAGTCCACCTCATTTATTAAAAGCATTCACTACGGTCTGGCCAGAGATGGGAGTTACAAACTATAAGAGCTAGAGAGAGCCTCAAAACAAGTGATTCGGTTTTTTTCCCTTAACATTTGAAGAAGCAGAGGAGGAAGAGTTTGCTCAGAACTGCCTTCTCTTTAGCTAATTAACACCAGACCCCATCTCAGAATGCACATCTCTGGGGTCACATTATATAGAATCCCCTTTATTTTGCTCGTCTCTGACATTCTGTTTGTACTTTAGAATTCTCAGGCTCCAGCTTACCTGGAGATGGTGGAACACCTGCAGAGATGTACATTCTCTGTGTTTGGGCTTTGAATTTCACTGCCTTCTGTGTGGTTGGTCATTCATGCCTTGTATCCTACACTCCTACATTGTTTCATACTGTCTTAGTCAATTTGGGTTGCTATGAAAAATACCCAGACTGAGTGGCTTACACAGTAACATCTATTTCTCATGCATCTAGAGGCTGGAAGTCCAAGATCAGGTGCAGGCATGGTCAGATTCTTAGTGAGGGCTCTCTTTCTGTTTTACACACGACCGCCTCCCTGCTCTGTCCTCACATGGAAGAGAGATTGTCTCCCTCATGTCTCTTCTCATAAGGGCAGTAATCCCGTTTATACTCATGACACAGTCAACTCTCAAAGCCTTACCTACAAATACCATCATGTTGGGGATTAGGGCTTCAACAGATGAACTTTGGGGGATACAAACATTCAGTCCATAGCATATAGTCCGTAACATAGCTCATATTTGGAGGGGAACCAATCAGACCTATACAAGTCCAACACTAGGTTTTATTTCAGATTCCTGCATGAGCCATCTATTCATTGCCATTGGGAAGGCTTGAATTAGATTGGACAAGATGAAGATTCGGGTTATTTGTGATAAGTGTCGACACTAGATTCAGGAGGATGCCAATGGCTGTTGGAACGGGGAGAGGTGTGATGATGGGTAATGCATTAAAGTTGATCCCTGACCTCCCAGGCTCAGCCTGCACACACTCAAAGGCTGAGGTCCCTTGTTCCAGTCCAAACAAAAGCAAAACAAGGGCCATTAACCTCCTGCGTGGAAAACCTCAGGCTCTTAAGGAACTAGATGTTGGAACATACTTCTGATAATTTCAGTTTAACAAATATTAAGCATTCACTATATGCCCAGCACTGTGTGAAACCCTGTAGGGGATAGGAATGAATATGGCAAAATCTCTAGCCTCAAGGAGTTTACAGTAATGTGGCTAAAAGAGGAATACACATTATTGAAGCACAAAGAAATAATAAGATAATTTTCTCTAGAGACTTTTAGAAAGTATCAAAACACTGTGGTGCAAAAACTGATGATGTCAGAATCATATGGACGCCAGTTCAATTTCTGAATTTGCTGACTACTATCAGTAAGAACTTGGGTGAATCCTTAACATCTCAGCTCCTTTTTGCTCCTTGTGAAAACTGCCATAGGATTGTCATATAGAAAAAATAACATTTCATATATGTCTGATACATTAGCAGACATTGAGAAGTAGATATGAGATCTGATGCAGACAGTGGTTGAGTCAGAGACAGGCTTCATTCTTTTGTCCTTGAAGTATGAAGAGAGTTCCTACAGAATAATAGAGAAGGAGCATAAGATAATCTATCAAAACTTAAGGGAGTATAGGAGGGTTCCCTTTTCTCCACACCCTCTCCAGCATTTATTATTCATAGATTTTTGATGTTGGCCATTCTGATAGGTGTGAGGTGATACCTCATTGTAGTTTTGGTTTACATTTCTCTAATGATTAGAGATGTTGAGTATCCTTTCATGTGCCTTTTGGCCATCTGTATGTCTTCTTTGGAGGAATGTCTTTTTAGATCTTCTGCCCATTTTTTGATCTGGTTGTTTGTTTTTTTGATATTGAGCTGTAGGAGCTGTTTGTATATTTTGGAGATTAATCCCTTGTCAGTCGCATCGTTTACAAATATTTTCTCCCATTCTGTAGGAGTAATGTGGTGGGTGAGGATATTTTTAAGAGTCTTGAAAGCAGATGGAAGAGTTAGAACTTGAAATTATTAAACAAAGGACATTGGAGCGAAGGTAAAAGATGGCATAAACAGGTGAACACTTCCTATGGGGAAGGGGATGTGACTGGCACAGGCCCATGGATTCCACCGCTTGGCTCCTGTGGATTTCAGCGTTGTGATGGAAGAGAATAGTTGTGTTGGGAGCCCACTTGAAGTGCCCGCAGGTGGAGGGAAGGACCTCAAGCGGTGACTGCAAGGCCTTCCTTCCTCTGCTGAAAGTGCTCCCCAGCTGTGGGGAGTGATGGTCACATATCATATTATTCCCAGGACGGTGGTCAGTCTGATCAGTGCAGGATAGGGTGCAATGAGTGGTACCCTTCCTGAGCTAAGCTTTCATGACTGTCATTCCTCCTGTGCATGATCAGCTGGGTGTTGCGGTGGGAGTGTCTGATTGGAGCATGTGATTCATACAATTTTAGACATGAAACACACCTGATTGATCATTGCAGCACAGAATTCCAGAGGGGAATATCCAGTAGCATGGCAGAGTGAGAGCCTGAACGCGGGTCTCCTGGTTTCTGGTCCAAGCTGCCTCTTACCACTAGATGTCTCCTATGAGTAGAAACACAACACACACACAGGCATATTAATGTCTTTTGTCCATGTTATAACTCCACATTCATTTTATAAGACTGATTTAAAGTGTTTCTTCCTTGGAAACATTTCAATGACTTTTCCAGATGGAGTAAATCACTTGGTCCTCTGCACCCCCATAGGACTTTGAATGTATTGTATCTCAATGGTAACATGTAACTCTATGTTTGTCTTCTCAACTAGACTGCGAATTCATTTCTTATTTATCTTAAATTCTTAACCTCTCATTTCCCTAGGACCTAGCTTGGAATAGGTGCTTATTAAAAGATGTTTGTTAAATGAAAAATGAATGTGTGAATAAATGAATGAATAGAAGACACATCATCATGAAAAACACTCCTTGGGATCACAAAATAATTCCAGTAATGTGTATAGGAATGGTTTTCCTATGTAACATGAAATATATTAGTCTAAGCTCTATATCATGGGGTTGAATTTTAATGTTGAATACCTTGTGATATTGATGGTGCTGAGGAAATTGTGACATTTTTATTGTTCAAAGGTGATGTTCTATGCAGATTGAAGAGACTTTTCGACTTTGTAATATGTAATGCTAGGGGAAATATATCTGAATAGAGATGGATTTGAATAGGAATTTAGAATTAGTGAGATTTTTCAGAAGTAACTTTATGGCAGAGCGGCTTTATTTACTAACAAATCAGGCCACACTTCGTTTAGGGGCCATAAAACAAACCAGCAGCAAAGGTCATGCAAATTTAGTTTGGAATATGGATTAGTTAAGTTAGTTGTGATGTTATGAGGTCGTGCAAATGTGAAAGCAGAGAGGAATCTTGCCCAAACTAATGATCATGTTTTTGCTTTTAAGGAGAATACTGTTTCACATTTTAAAGTTTCTGCAATTGGAAGAATTGTGCTGACCCCCAAGAGTAAATTATTTTTTTAACATCTTTATTGGAGTATAATTGCTTTACATTGGTGTGTTAGTTTCTGCTTTATAAGAAAGTGAATCAGTTATACATATACATATGTCCCCATATCTCTTCCGTCTTGCGTCTCCCTCCCTCCCACCCTCCCTATCCCACCCCTCTAGGTGGTCACAAAGCACCGAGCTGATCTCCCTGTGTTATGCGGCTGCTTCCCACTAGCTATCTATTTTACATATGGTACTGTATATATGTCCATGCCACTCTCTCACTTTGTCCCAGCTTACCCTTCCCCCTCCCCGTATCCTCAAGTCCATTGTCTAGTAGGTCTGCATCTTTATTCCTGTCTTGCCCCTAGGTTCTTCATGACCTTTTTTTTTTTTTTTTTGGATTCCATATATATGTGTTAGCATATGGTATTTGTTTTTCTCTTTCTGACTTCACTCTGTATGACACACTCTAGGTCCATCCACCTCACTACAAATAACTCAATTTTGTTTCTTTCTATGGCTGAGTAATATTCCATTGTATATATGTGCCACATCTTCTTTATCCATTCATCTGTCAAAGGACACTTAGGTTGCTTCCATGTCCTGGCTATTGTAAATAGAGCTGCAGTGAACATTGTTGTACATGACTCTTTTTGAATGATGGTTTTCTCAGGGTATATGTCCAGTAGTGGGATTGCTGGGTCATATGGTAGTTCTATTTTTAGTTTTTTAAGGAACCTCCATACTGTTCTCCATAGTGGCTATATCAATTTACATTCCCACCAACAGTGCAACAGGGTTCCCTTTCCTCCACACCCTCTCCAGCATTTATTGTTTGTAGATTTTTTGATGATGGCCATTCTGACTGGTGTGAGATGATATCTCTTTGTAGTTTTGATTTGCATTTCTCTAATGATTAATGATGTTGAGCATTCTTTCATGTGTTTGTTGGCAATCTGTATATCTTCTTTGAAGAAATGTCTATTTAGGTCTTCTGCCCATTTTTGGATTGGGTTGTTTGTTTTTTTGATGTGGAGCTGCATGAGCTGCTTGTATATTTTGGAGATTAATCCTTTGTCAGTCGCTTCATTTGCAAATATTTTCTCCCATTCTGAGATCAGAAATAAATGAAAAACAAATGAAGGAAACAATAGCAAAGATCAATAAAGCTAAAAGCTGGTTCTTTGAGAAGATAAACAAAATTGATGAACCATTAGCCAGACTCATCAAGAAAAAAAGGGAGAAGACTCAAATCAATAGAATTAGAAATGAAAAAGGAGAAGTAACAACTGACACTGCAGAAACACAAAGGATCATGAGAGATTACTACAGGCAAATATATGCCAATAAAATGGACAACCTGGAAGAAATGGACAAATTCTTAGAAAAGCACAACCTTCTGAGACTGAACCAGGAAGAAATAGAAAATATGAACAGACCAATCACAAGCACTGGAATTGAAACTGTGATTAAAAATCTTCCTACAAACAAAAGCCCAGGACCAGATGGCTTCACAGGTGAATTCTAGCAAACATTTAGAGAATAGCTAACACCTATCCTTCTCAAACTCTTCCAAAATGTAGCAGAGGGAGGAACACTCCCAAACTCATTCTACGAGGCCACCATCACCCTGATACCAAAACCAGATAAAGATGTCACAAAGAAAGAAAACTACAAGCCAATATCACTGATGAACATAGATGCAAAAATCCTCAACAAAATACTAGTAAACAGAATCCAACAGCACATTAAAAGGATCATACACCATGATCAAGTGGGGTTTATCCCAGGAATGCAAGGATTCTTCAATATATGCAAATCAATCAGTGTGATATGCCATATTAACAAATTGAAGGAGAAAAACCATATGATCATCTCAATAGATGCAGAGAAAGCTTTTGACAAAATTCAACACCCATTTATGATAAAAACCCTCCAGAAAGTAGGCATAGAGGGAACTTACCTCAACATAATAAAGGCCATATATGAAAAACCCACAGCCAACATAGTCCTCAATGGAGAAAAACTGAAACCATTTCTACTAAGATCAGGAAAAAGACAAGTTTGCCCACTCTCACCACTATTATTCAACATAGTTTTGGAAGTTTTAGCCACAGCAATCAGAGAAGAAAAAGAAATAAAAGGAATCCAAATTGGAAAAGAAGAAGTAAAGCTGTCACTGTTTGCAGATGACATGATACTATACACAGAGGATCCTAAAGATGCTACCATAAAACTACTAGAGCTAATCAATGAATTTGGTAATGTAGCAGGATACAAAATTAATGCACAGAAATCTCTTGCATTCCTGTACACTAATGATGAAAAATCTGAAAGTGAAATTAAGAAAACACTCCCATTTACCATTGCAACAAAAAGGATAAAATACCTAGGAATAAACCTACCTAGGGAGACAAAAGACCTGTATGCAGAAAACTAGAAGACACTGATGAAAGAAATTAAAGATGATACAAACAGATGGAGAGATATACCATGTTTTTGGATTGGAAGAATCAACATTGTGAAAATGACTATACTACCCAAAGCAATCTACAGATTCAATGCAATCCCTATCAAACTACCACTGGCATTTTTCACAGAACTAGAACAAAAAATTTCACAATTTGTGTGGAAATGCAAAAGACCCCGAATAGCCAAAGCAATCTTGAGAAAGAAAAAGGGAGCTGGAGGAATCAGGCTCCCTGACTTCAGACTATACTACAAAGCTACAGTAATCAAGACAGTATGGTACTGGCACAAAAACAGAAAAATAGATCAATGGAACAGGATAGAAAGCCCAGAGATAAACCCACGCACATATGGTCACCTTATCTTTGATAAAGGAGGCAAGAATATACAGTGGAGAAAAGACAGCCTCTTCAATAAGTGGTGCTGGGAAAACTGGACAGCTACATGTAAAAGAATGAAGTTAGAACACTCCCTAACACCATACACAAAAATAAACTCAAAATGGATTAGAGACCTAAATGTAAGGCCAGACACTATAAAACTCTTAGAGGAAAACATAGGCAGAACACTCTATGACATAAATCACAGCAAGATCCTTTTTGACTCACCTCCTAGAGAAATGGAAATAAAAACAAAAATAAACAAATGGGACGTGATGAAACTTGAAAGCTTTTGCATAGCAAAGGAAACCCAGGAGTAAATTTTGATGAAATTATCCCTGAGTCTGTATATGGGAACCTAACCAAGTGTAAAAGATATCTGCTCATCTGACTGTCACCTCAGTTGATTTATTCCCATTGGTAGCACCACGTGGAACTGAATTTTAACTTAAATTAGGATTCTGGGTTGTTGCTTTAAATGACTTGAAAAGGATACACTTTGATGCAGCACTAAGTTATTGTGCATTTAAAAGAGCAAAAATATAGACCTTTGGAATATAAGAAGCAAACATTTCTTAATGGAAGAGTGACTCACTTTCAAAATCTGTTGTAAGGTGGCAATCAGTTAATGTGTGAATCATTCTCCCAACAGTTAAGGCGTTCACTAGCTATTTATTTTAAAAAATGAAGTATAATTGATTTTTAATATTATATTAGTTTCAGAGTGTACAACATAGTGATTTGATATTTTTATACATTACAAAATGATCACCACCATAAGTCTAGTTACCATCAATTACCATACAGTTACTATAATGTTATTGACTGTATTCCCTATGCTGTACATTACATCTCCGAGGCTTATTTATTTAACTGGAAGTTTGTACCTCTTAATTTCCCTCACCTGTTTCACTCATCATCCCCTGCTACACCTCCCCTCTAACCACTCGTTTATTCTCTCTATCTATGAGTCTGTTTCTGTTTTGTTATGTTTGTTTTGTTTTTTAGATTCCACTTGTAAGTGAAATCATATGGTATTTGTCTTTCTCTGTGTGACTTATTTCACTTAGCATAACACCCTTTAAGTCCACCAATGCTGTCACAAATGGCAAGATTTCATTCTTTCTGTATGGCTGAGTCATATTCCATTGTGTATACACACACACACACACACACACACACACACACATACTACCACTTCTTTCTCCATTCATCTATTGATGGGCACTTAGGTTGCTTCCAAATCTTGGCTATTGTAAATAATACTGCAGTGCACATAGGACTGTGTACATATTTTTGACTTGGGTTTTCTTTTCAAAAATACCCAGAACTGGAATTGCTGGATTGCATGGTAGTTCTATTTTCAATCTTTTGAAGAAACTCCATACTGTTTTCCATAGTGGCTGCACCAATTTACATTCCCACCAATAGTGAACAAGGGCTCCCTTTTTTCCACATCTTCACCAACACTTTTATTTGTAGTCTTTTTTCTGGTAGCCATTCTGATAGGTGTGAGGTGATATTGTGGTTTTGATGTGCATTTCTCTGATGATTAGTGATATTGAGCAACTTTTCATTTGTCTGTTGGTCATCTTTGGAAAAATGTCTATTCAGGTCCTCTCCCCATTTTTTAACCCAGTTATTTGGTTTTTTTTGATGTTGTTTTGTGTGAGTTATTTGTATATTTTGGATATTAACCCCTCATCAGATAAATCATTTGCAAATATCTTCTCCCATTCAGTAGGCTGCCTTTTTGTTTTGTTGATAGTTTCCTTGCCTTGCAAACGATTTTTAGTTTGATATAGTCCCATTTATTTGTTTTGCCTTTGTTTCCCTTGCCTGAGGAGACATATCCAAAAAAAATTAAGAGCAATGTCAAAGAGCACATTGCCTATGTTTTCTTCTAGGAATTTTATGGTCTCAGGTCTTACAATTAAGTATTTAATCCATTTTGTGTTCATTTTTCTATATGGTGTGTGAAAGTAGTCCAGTGTGATTCTTTTGCCTGTAGCTGTCCAGTTTTCCCAACCCCATTTATTGAAGAGGCTGTATTTTACGCATTGTATATTCATTTTTTTTAAAATTTACAATATTATATTAGTTTCAGTTGTACAACATAGTACAGAATTTTTGTAGATTATATTCCATTTAAAGCTACTACAAAATTTTGGCTATATTCACTGTACTGTACAATGTATCCTTGCAGCTTATTTTTTTTTTATTTTTAAATTAAAAAAAATTTAATAGATATTTATTGGTGTATAATTGCTTCATAATACTGTGTTAGTTTCTGTTGCACAACAAAACGAATCAGCCATATGCATACACATGTCCCCATATGCCCTCCCTCTTGAGCCTCCCTCCCATCCTCCCTATCCCACCCCTCTAGGTCATCGCAAAGCACCAAGCTGATCTCCCTGTGCTATGCTGCTGCTTCCCACTAGCCAACTATTTTACATTCAGTAGTGTATATATGTCGATGCTACTCTCACTTCACCCCAGCTTCGCCCTCCCACCCCATGTCCTCAAGTCCATTTTCTATGTCTACCTCTTTATTCCTACCCTGCAACTAGGTTCATCAGTACCATTTTTAAAAAATTATTTTTAGATTCCATATATATGTGTTAGCATAGGGTATTTGTTTTTCTGTTTCTGACTTGCTTCACTCTGTATGACAGACTCTAGGTCCATCCACCTCACTACAAATAATTTTGTTTCTTTTTATGGCTGAGTAATATTCCATTGTATATATGTGCCACATCTTCTTTATCCATTCATCTGTCAATGGACATTTTGATTGGTTCCATGTCCTGGCTGTTGTAAATAGTTGTGTATATTCTTGCTCCTTTGTTGTAGATTAATTGACCATGTAAATGTGGGTTTGTTTCTGGGCTTTTTATCCTGCTTTCATTGATCTGTGTGTCTGTTTTTTTGCCAATATCATACTGTTACTGCACCTTTGTAGTATGGTTTGAAATCAGGAATCATGATACCTCCAGCTTGTTCCTCTTTCTCAAGATTGTTTTGGCTATTTGGAGTCTTTTGTTTTTCCATACAACTTTTAATCTTTTCTATTGTTTTTTGTCTCTATTTCATTTATCTCTGCTCTGAGGTTTATGATTTCTTTCATTTTACTAACTTTGATTTTTGTTTGTCCTTCTTTTTCTAGCTCCTTTAGGTATAAGGTTATGCTGTTTATTTGAGATTTTTCTTGTTTCCTGAGGTAAGCTTATATTACTCTAAACTTCTCTCTAAGAACTGCTTTTGCTGTGTTGCATAGATTTTGGATCATTGTGTCTTTGTTTTCACTTGTCTCCAGGTGATTTTTTATTTTCACTTTGATTTCTCCAGTGACCCATTGGTTATTTAGTAGCATCTTGTTTAGGATCCACCTGTTTGTGTTTTTTGCAATTTTTTTTTCTTGTACTTGATTTCTAGTCTCATAGCATTTTGGTTGAAATAGATGCTTGATATGATTTCAATCTTCTTAAATTTGCTGAGACTTGTTTTGTGGCCTAGCATGTGATTTCTCCTGGAGAATGTTCCATGTGCACTTGAAAAGAATGTGTATTCTGCTGCTTTGGATGGAATGTTCTATCTCTCTCTCTCTCTCTCTCTCTCTCTCTCTCTCTCTCTCTATATATATATATATATATATATATATATATATATATATATATATAATATATATCTCTCTCTTATATATATATTAAGTCTATCTGGTCTGATGTGTTATTTAAGGCCAGTGTTTCCTTATTGATTTTCTGTCTGGATGATCTGTCCCTTGATATAAGTGGGGTGTTAAACTCTCCTATTATTATTGTGTTACTATGCATTTCTCTCTTTATGTTTGTTAATATTTGCTTTATGTTATATGCATTAGGTAAATATTTGCTCCTATGTTGGGTGCTTATATATTTACAGTTATTATACCTTCCTGTTGGAGTGATCCCTTTATCATCACATAGTGGCCTTCTTTGTCTCTTGTTACAGTCTTGGTATTAAAGTCTATTTAGTCTGATATAAGTATTAGTACCCCTGCTTTCTTTTTGTTTCCATTTGCATGGAATACCTTTTTCCATCTTCTCACTTTCAGTCTATGTGTGTCTTTAGATCTAAAGAGTGTTTCTTTTAGGTAGCATATATATGAGTCTTATTATTTTTATCCATTCAGCCACTCTATGTCTTTTGATTGGAACATTTAACCCATTTACATTGAAAGTAATTATTGATATCTATGTACCTATTGCCATATTGTTTTTGTTTTCTGGTTGTTTTTGTAGTTCTTTTTTTTCCTTTTTTCTTCTTTTACTTTCTTCTTTTGTGATTTGATGACTATTGTTATAGTGTTATGCTTGGATTCCTTTCTCTTTTTTGTGTATATATCTATTATATATATATTTTTGATTTGTGGTTACTATGAGATATATATATATATGATTATTTTAAGTTGATGATTTCTTAAATTCAAATGCATTCTAACAATCCTGCATTTTTACTCATCCCCCACCAATGTTTAATCTTTTTGACATCATATTTTACGTCTTTTTGTTTTGTGTGTCCCTTAACTACTTATGTGGGTATAGATGATTTCACTACTTTTTTCCTTTAACCTTCCTACTAGCTTTATAAGTGATTGATCTACTACCTTTACTGTATGTTTGCCTTTACCAATGTACTTTTTCCTTTCATAATTTTTATATTTCTAGTTGTGATCTTTTCTGCTAAGAGAAGTCCCTTTAACATTTCTTGTAAACCTGGTTTAGTGGTGCCAAACTCTTTTATCTTTTGCTTGTCTGTAAAGTTCTTGATCTGTCTTTCAAATCTGAATGATAGTCTTGCTGGGTAGGATATTCTTTTGTAGGTTTTTTCCTTTCATACTTTGAATATATTGTACCACTCCCTGCTGGCCTGCAATTTTTTTTTTTTTTTGGCCACAGCACGTGGCATGTAGGACCTTAGTTCCCCAACCAGAGATCGAACCTGTGCCGCCTGCATTGGAAGCACAGAGTCTTGACCACTGGACTGCCAGGGAAGTCACTGGCCTGCAATGCTTTTACTGAAAAGTCAGCTGATAGCCTTATGGGAGTTCCCTTGTACATAACTAGTTGCATTTCCCATGTTGCTTTTAAGTTTCTCTCTTTATCTTTAATTTTTACCATTTAAATTATAATGTGTTTTGGTGTGAATCTCTTTGGGTTCATTTTATTTGGGACTTTCTGTGCTTTCTGGACCTGGATGTCTGTTATTTATTTATTTATTTATTTATTGCCACATTAGGGAAGTTTTTAACTATTATTTCTTCAAATAAATTCTCTGCCTACTTCTCTCTCTTCTCCTTCTGAGACCTCTATAATGCAAATATTAGTACACTTTATGTTGTCCCAGAGGCCTCTTAAACTATCCTCATTTTCCAAAGTTATTTTTTCTTTTTTCTGTTCTGCTTGGGTGATTTCCACTACACTGTCTTTCAGTTCTCCAATCGATTCCTCTGTATCATCTAATCTACTGTTGATTACATCTAGTGTATTTTTTTTTAATTTTTTATTTATTTATGGCTGTGTTGGGTCCTCATCTCTGCGCGAGGACCCTCTCCAGCCGCGGCAAGCGGGGTGCCACCCCTCACCGCGGTGCGCCGGCCCCCCACCATCGCGGCTTCTCGCTGCGGAGCACAGGCTCCAGACGCGCAGGCCCAGCAACTGTGGCTCACGGGCCAGTCGCCCCGCGGCATGTGGGACCCTCCCAGACCAGGGCCCGAACCCGTGCTCCCCGCACCAGCAGGCAGACTCCCAACCACTGCGCCACCAGGGAAGCCCCCATCTAGTGTATTTTTAATTTCACTTATTTTATTCTTCAGCTCTGTTTGGTTCTTCTTTATATTTTCTAACTCTTTCTTGAAATTCTCACTGTGTTCTTCCATTTTCTCCCAAATTCTTTGAACATCTTTATGATCATTACTTTGAACTCTTTATTGAGTAGATTGCTTATTTTCACTTTATTTAGTTCCCTTTCTGGGGTTCTTTCTTATTCCTTCATTTGGAATACATTCTTCTGTCTCCTCATTTTTCCTAATTTTCTGTGTGTATCTATGTATTATGTAGGTTGGTTATGTTTCTGATCATGGAGAAGTGGCCTTATGGAGAAGACATCCTATGGGGCCTAGCACCACACTCCCCTCTGGTCAGCTGTATGCTCTAGGGGTGTCCCCTGTGTGTGCTGTGTGTGCCCTTCTGTTGTGACAGGGTTGGCTGTGGTGTGCATGTTGGTAGGTGGGGTTGGTCCCCAGCCTAGTTGGTTGCCAGGCCCTGCCTCATGTGGTGGCAACTGGCCTGCTTGTGGTTAGGGCTGGGTCCTGGGGTGGCTGGCTGTGGGGTCCAGGGGGCCTGGGGCTGGTGCCAGAAAGCATTCACAATATGATACAACCTTTTCATCTTGAACATATGTTGAAAATTTTTGTCTGTCACCTACCAGGTGATGTAATCTAAGGCATTCAAAAATGCCACATCCTTGGGTGTAGATAATAGAATACCAGAGCCAGGAGAGGCTGATGTGACTATATCAAAGGTTATGGAGAACCATCACTCAGTTAGAAAACACGTCAAAATTTCCAGCTGACTTTCAAAAGAAAACACTTAACATCTAGGGATATGTAATTCACTTATTGGTTAGATGTGCCAGGCTGAATAATGACCCCCAAAGATATCCAGGTCCTAATCCCTGGGAACTGTGAATATTACCTTCTAAGAAAAAGAGTCTTTGTGGGTGGGGAGATAATCCTAGATTAACTGGGGTGGTGGGTGCCCTAAATGTAATCACAGTTTTATTAGAAGAGGAAGCAGAAGGAGATTTAGGACAGAAGATCAATTAGTACAATGATGAGAGCAGAGATTGGAGTGAAGGGCGTATTGGCCAGGGAATGCACAAACTGCAATTCTAGAAGCCGGAAAAGGCAAGAAACGGATTCTCCCCCCAACCCCTCTTGAGGAAGCGTAGCCCTGCAGACATGTCAGTTTTGGCCCAATGAACTGTATTTTGGACTTCTGAGTTTGTGGTAATTTGTTACAGTGGCAACAAGACACTTATACCATGGAGGACAAACATGCCTAAATTAAACTGCACTACACTAACGTAACATAACCTAAACTAGATACTTAGCTTGTAAATGAAATACTGAGCCAGAAGGAAGTGCCAAAGCATAGTTTACCTTCATACCCCTTATAATTTAGCTCATCCCTTGGACCTAACACTTGGAATTTCCCCCCTTTTTACAGCCTTTTTCTTACTTCCTAGAGTGTGATTTGAACTCTCTCTCTGGTTATTCTAGTGTTGGCTGCTTGAGGTGTGGAACCCACTCACTCAGCCCACCTTGGGCTGTGTTCCTGATGCAGCCCTATTGCAGGGGCCCCTCTGGGTGCAGGCAGTGTCTCTCGTCCGTATTGGCCTGAATTTCTATAGTCACACAGTCTCTCCAAACCTCAGGTGCTTTACAAGCAACTTTATACTATAAGATGACAGGAGGCTGAATTACATATGCTTTTAAGGCTCTTTTCAATTCCAATAGCTATCATTCCAAGACAACTGGCTTAGAATTACCTTCCTGAAATTCTCATGATCAAGTCTTGCTCTTTTTGGACTCTTATTATTATTATTATTATTTTTTTTTTAAAGATTTATTGATTGATTACTATGTTGGGTCTTCGTTTCTGTGCTAGGGCTTTCTCTAGTTGCGGCAAGCGGGGGCCACTCTTCATCGCGGTGCGCGGGCCTCTCACTATCGCGGCCTCTCTTGTTGCGGAGCACAGGCTCCAGACGCGCAGGCTCAGTAGTTGTGGCTCACGGGCCTAGTTGCTCCATGGCATGTGGGATCCTCCCAGACCAGGGCTCGAACCCGTGCCCCCTGCACCGGCAGGCGGACTCTGAACCACTGCGCCACCAGGGAAGCCCTGGACTCATTATTTTACTATTGACAGACCATCTACAATGACTCCAGAATCGTTATTACCAACATTTTCCTTTTGAGAAAGAAACTTCTCAGTTATGAAAGAGGCCCAGTGACTCTGATGACCCTTGGGGATGCACCAAAGCCCGCAGTTTACCTTCCTCAGGGTACGGTAGTGGGTCCTTGTTGAAAGTGTCTAGGCTCAAATTTAATTAGATAATTTTATGTTGCCTTTATTTTATTCCATATCCAGTTCTTCTTGCAGGAAATACTAGTCCCTTTCCTGGTTTACTGCAAATGGTACTATGTTAGGAAATACTGATTGATGAGTGCTCAGATATGGGAATGAATTGTGGGTTTTATGACTGATAGAAATTTACATAGTACAAGTCAGAATCCAACCAGGAAGAGAGAAACCACTGTGTTTGAAACAAAGGAAGTTGAAAGTAGAGGATGATGAAGAGTTAAAAAGCCAAGTGGGGCCATGGGGTGACCTGGGGGTTAACACCAGCAGGAAGCTGGGCTGGAGGGACAAGTGGGGAGGCACTGGACCCACGGCCCAGGTGGATCTCAGGGTGGAAGCCGGACTGTGGCTGGCCTGGCCATGGCGGCTGAGCTGTGGAGGAATTGCTGCGGCCGAACAGGGCATGGAGCAGGTGTTTCCAGGGAAACCCAGCCAGAAGCCTGCGGAGGAGGAAACGTGAGAGACAAGCCTGCAAGGACCGGAGCAGAGAAGGACCAGGCATGGACATGGGGCGAACGTGTCCAGGACTCTGACATATGAATGAGTTACTCTGGTTTGAAGGAACTTGTCGCTAATCTCTCAGTAACGTGGTGACAATTTCACTGTGGTCGGCATGAATGACTGATTCTAACTTCTTAAAAGAAATTTTATAGAGAAGGAAAATGGAGATTTGAGGAGTCTGGGTCCCGTTTTAAAATCTGTGTGATTTTTCAGGCCTGACCACAGGCAATTACAAAGGTTTACCTGGCAGGCCTCCTGGGGGCGCCGGACAGGCAGTGCGTTGTGGTCCTTGAGTAGAGGTCAAGGACACAGGCTTGCCCGGCTGGGCATGCCCTCGTGCATATCTGCACTTGGAGCCCAGGTGCCTTCATCCTAGGTCTCTTCATCTGGCCTCCTTAGAGCTGAATGACACATAAATGTCGAAAGTGACAGGGCTCGGGTCTAAAGCCACCATGCTTATGGGCCATAAAGTTTGGTTAAATAGCACATATATACCATGTAAAAGGTTGAACCATGTCTGTCTGACTCTCAAGTCCATTTACTAGTGTGGCCTGAGAGACTAGACATTTTCCCAGGGTCCAGATCCCCAGACTGTGCTTCAGATCTCATCCAGCCATTTCTGGGTTATTGTAATGCTCAGAGAAGAAACACAACCTATTTGGAATTCTAGGAGTGTCTGGGGCTTATACGGCCGGTCGCTGTCAGGAGTTCAGTGTCTTAGCAGGAGCATGAGTATAATCTCATGAGACATCTGTCATGCTGCTGATTGTCAGGGTTTATTCAGCTAACAGGGCTTACAGGAGGGTGAGCTCTCCTTTCCCCCTAAGTCATCCTGGCCGTACCTCACAAAGCTGTAGGTCTAAGAAGGCTGCTTTCCAAGAGAGAGGTCCACTCTCTGCTTAAGGTTGTCTGGATATCTCTCAATCTGTAGTTAAAGATCATTTAGAGTGCATTTTGTTAGCTCAGTGTTTTCACTTAATAGTCGTTCACAAAAGAAGAAATACAGGTGGTCATCAAGTGAGTGAAATATATGTGTCAGTGTGATAAGCTCACCACATACCTAATCCGGATAAGCAAATGCCCAGAGTACTTAAAAGACTGGGAGTGCACTTCTTTGGGCTTTTATTGCTCTGTGAATAACCCTGATGCCAGGAGGGGCACACAGTCTTGAAAAAATAATGAAGCCACGTTATGAAAATCTGGCTCAAAGAAGGTGAGAGTTCTCTAATGCAGTCATCATTTGAAACTCTCCCTGGCTTCTAAGATCCAGGAAACAATATCAGCTTTCAGATTGAGGCAAAACGGCAGGCTCTGCAGTGTCCCTTCTTCTCCTTTTCTCCCTGTCTTTTCTCTTTCCACTGGATTTCTGAATATACATCTCCAGGCTTGGAGGAGATAATTAGGTAATTAAGTGTGCGGGTTTCAAAGATCACTTGTTGGAGGGAAGAATACATGCAATAGGAAATGCAACCCCAAGATCGTGGGTGGTTTCAGCAAAGCTCTTTCTTTTCTATTCTGTGTAATTAGATTTGTAAGGAGTTGAAAGCAAGATTTTCTGCAGATAAACTGTGGGGCAGAGGAGTGCCCTAGGAAAATTGATAATTGGCTAGGCTAGGCTGTGCTATTTCTGGGCTCTTTGTTATGAAGGTTTGATGGTTAGTTCTTTACCTGCAGAGTTTTCAAGCTCTGCAGTCAAGAAATGATCTATGTGTTGTTAAGTAATCTCCACTGAAGCTATGCTTCACCAGAGTTTCAGCAATACATCAGTCATTTGTTCATGCACTCATTCATTCATTCATTCGCCCTATGTGTTTTTATTGAGTGCCCATGAATGCCAGAATCTGCTTTGTGCTAGGAAAGCAGCCTTCAGCTATAATCCAACCTAAGGGCTACATGGGGTGGTATACTTCTATAGTCATTATTTTTCTTTTCAAGAATGGGTCTCTTGATTTAACCAGCCAAGCATATTAAATAGCAGAGGAGACTACCCTAAATTCAAGTTTTAAAAGAAATCCTCAGCTTAAATCAAGACCTAATCTTGATTCCTTTTCAATTCTTCCCCACTTGTGACAAGACCCCAAAGTAGGGCAGTTTCCCTCAGCTGCAATGGCTTCTCTGCTCCTTCTCAGGAGTGGTGACCATAGGGATGGCTACCTTTTGGGGACCTTTGAAAAGATCTTGATTTGTTCATTCAAAGTGAAATCAGCTGAATGAACTTGGAGAATTCTTGAATATTTCCTTCTGGGACACCCAGAGAGTAGCAGGGCAAGCTTTATCCGGCAATTTCCATTGCACATTAATTATACCCTCCCAGAGGACTTCTCTGCACACGTAGGAGATACTTCTCTTTGGTGATCCTTAAAAAATTAACCAGAATACAAAACACAACTCAATAGACTTTGCTTCACCCCCCTGCTCCTTTTTGGATAAATATTTGACTGCCTCACCTAGTCTGCCTCTAAAGAGTCTCCAAATAACTTTCTCAAGATTGCATATGTGACTTTTTTCGAGCCCTCAGCCAGGGAGTTTAATAAGATTAAAAAAGAGAGAGATTTAGAGTTTATTATTCGCAGAGGTATATATCTTAACAGAATAGGCAGCACTTAGGCATTCGTGACACGGGGGTGAAGCTGAGGTGAGGCTTCAGTGAGTATCCTACACTGGTATTTTTTTTTTTAATAAATTTATTTATTTCATTTATTTTATTTTTGGCTGTGTTGGGTTTTCATTGCTGCGCATGGGCTTTCTCTAGTCGTGGCGAGCGGGGGCTACTCTTCATTGCCGTGTGCGGGCTTCTCATTGAGGTGGCTTCTCTTGTTGCAGAGCATGGGCTCTAGGCACGCAGGCTTCAGTAGCTGTGGCATGTGGGCTCAGTAGTTGTGGCTCGCGGGCTCAGTAGTTGTGGCTCGTGGGCTCTAGAGCACAGGCTCAGTAGTTGTGGCTCGTGGGCTCTAGAGCACAGGCTCAGTAGTTGTGGCTCACGGACTCTAGAGCACAGGCTCAGTAGTTGTGGCTCACGGGCTTAGTTGCTCCGCGGCATGTGGGATCTTCCCGGACCAGGGCTCGAACCCGTGTCCCCTGCGTTGGCAGGCGGATTCTTAACCACTGCACCACCAGGGAAGCCCCATATACTGGTATTTTGCACTCCAGCTCAATGCATTACACACAGAGCGCCAGACTCTGACTTAAAGGGGACAAGATCATGCTCTCATGGGGCTCACAGTCTTGCAGAGAGACGGGTAAGTGGTCAGATACACACAGTGGGGCAAGCACTTGGATGGATAGTCCACTGGTAGAGGGAATGATGATGACTAACTGTCTCTGGGAGTGAGTCGTGCGTTACAGGACTGGATGTCAGGGCCGGGTTTTGGGAGATGGAAGTAAAAATCTTCTGTTCTTTGGATTCAGGAAGCCAGGAGCAAGTCTTGCCAAATATTACCTCTCTCTGGACCTTTCATTCTTCCACTCTTCACTAGGCTGACTCCTTCTCATCCTCTGGTTCTCGATGGGAATCTTCTCTGCAAGATTATCAGACCCTTTCTTTGAACCACCCCATTCCCACCCACCACAGCAGACTGTGTGTCTCCATCTCAGCCCACATCACAGCACAGAATGGACCATTCAGGGGATGGTTTTTGAGCTTCTTCCCCACCAGACAGTAAGCTTCTTACAGGGAGGAATCATGTCTACTTCGGCTGTACCACCAGGAATATAGAAGAGTTCCTGGCACAAAAGTAGGTGTTCAGTTAACACTGTTGAAAGGTTGGATGGATGCAACTTTTCTTGTGGAAGTAGGGAAACGTTAGAACTTTGCTTCTACCTCTTCTACTGATATAGAGACGACATTGGATGATTTAGTTGTTACAAATGATCAGTGATGGATAGAGTTCCTTATAAGACACACTAAAATGCATCCTTATAACTTTACATATGGTGTTGATGAGGCTTCGGACCAACAGCTTAAAGTATAGGAAGTCTTAATTTTTTTTTCCTTGGATAGGAAAGCGTTAAAAAAAAGTGTTTCTTCATTTCACATCCTGGTAAATAAACTTCAGTGGCTATTTCATACCCCATCTAGTCTAAATTTCCCCATCATTATTTAAGGTTCTCTAAAATCTGACCTCTCCTTCTAGCTTGTTTCTCACTCTTCCCTAACAAGCCACTTACACTTAGGTCCTATTGGACCACTCACATGTTCATCTTTCCCACGTGTTCATGTTCTTTCACGGATGCTTCTTTGCCTTTCAATAGGGGAGGTTCCTCATGCTTTGCCTTCACTAACCTTTGCCAAAGTCCTTCTCAGCTCAGCCTCCATCTCCCGTCCTCCTCACTGCTACAGCCCTCAGCGATCACCCTCTCCTCAGGTGCCTGCAGCGTCTTATCGTTTAGCTCTCAATTCTGTCCTGTCCCACAGTGTTCAGTCTGGGCTCACGTGTGTTGGGCTTACCTCCCCAGCCTGATTAAGCCCACCTGACAAGTAGAGTTAATGCATCTCTGGGATGCGAAAGAGAAATAAAACGCTTCAAGTAACTGGCACCGAGGAAATGTCAGTTTCCTCTTATTCTGATTTGTAGTGAAGCCCAGAGCTAAGCACAGCATGTGGCTTAATAGATGGAATTTGATTGGCTGAATCCTACTGAGGGGCTAAGGTGTAGTTTGGGGCTAAGAGGTGATGGAGTTAAAAACCAAAGAATTTCATCACTGAAATTAAGGGGAAAAGTTTTATTTTCTTTTTAATATCCTGAGCCAATATACAGAGGGTCATTTTGTCATTTTACTCATGGAGAAAAGATTTTTTTTTTTAATGACTAGGTGAAGCACAGAGGATTTTTAGGGCAGTAGAAATACTCTGTGTGGTACCGTGATGATAGACACATGTCATTATACATTTGTCCAAACCTATAGAATATACAACACCAAGAGTGAGCCCAAATGTAACCTATGGATTTGTGTAATGATGACCAGTCAATGGAGGTTCATCAGCTGTAACACCTGTACCATCTGGTGGGGATGTTGATAACGGGGGGGCTGTGCATGGGTGGGGGAAGGAGGGGATGGGAAATCTCGTACCTTCCTCTCACTTTTGCTGTGAACCTAAAACTGCTCAAAAACTAGTCTTAATAACAAATATGTATGAACTACTGCTGTACCTGTGTGGAAAATATTTTGATGAAACTTTAACCTAAATAAGCATGGAACTTCACAAATTCTCTTAGAACAGATCCCTTGTAAGCATAATGGGGAAGGGAAACTAGCCAGTTCACCTATCATATTTACTGATCACCAACCGAGATCCCAGTTTGGGGGCCACAGGGAATAAAACATAATAGACACCAAGAATCAAGTTGGTTAAATGGCTGGAGAATGTTTACAGGCCTTTTACCTGCTGTGAGTCTTCAGTGGGTCTCTTAGTCAACCTCCTTTGCCCCTTCACATTCTCTCTCCCTCTCCCTCTCTCTCTCTCTCTCTCTCTCTCACACACACACACACAGACACCCCCCCCCCCCCCACACACACACACTTCACTTGCCTCACCAGTGCAGGGATGTATCCTGGCCACCAGGTGTCACCGTATGAACCCCATTGGTAATAGCCGAGTCGCTGTGCCACTTTCTGGATGATCTGTAATGAAAACAGAACTGCCAAAGTAGCTTGACAGCAAAAATTGCATTACTAACAGAAAATCCATAAGACTCACTACAGAATTGTACCGATTAGTTTCTCTTATCTGAGATGGTCACAGTAAAAACAGTTAAAGAAAAGAATCAGAAACTGCCGACTTCCCGAGGCTCCTAGGAATGGGCAGGAGAGTACTGTTGAAAATGGCTTTGAGTCTTGCTGGGCATGGGTTTCGGAAAGCGGAGGCTAATTTAGGGACTGATGATAATTAGCGGAGGCTAATTTAGGGACTGATCTAGGGACTGATGAAGAGTTTCTTTCAAAAGCAGGTGGAGATGGCACCCAATTCCTCGGGTTACAAGCCAGCAGACTGAGTCCTCCAGAGCATTACATCAGACTCACCTCTGCGCTTCCATGTAGAGCTAGGACCATGACAGCACTCCCTCCTGTATCACGAGCATATGTAACAAGCCCTACCTATGCATGCTCATGCCGGCAGGTCTTTCCACAAAGGCGATCTGCACATTTCAAAAATCAAAAGCTGTTTGGCTAAATGACCCACAGGGTAACGAGGTGCGTTAAGGGCAGGGGGGGGGGGAGGGCATTTTTGCAAAAGAAATGGTTTTCTGCTATTCAGTGTTTATGATATAACGCATATTGCGATTTCATAAGGTCAAAACGAGGGCGCAGAAGCATCCACTGCTTTCTGCAATCGTATAAAGACTTCGAGTTTAAAAATGGCTTGAGAAAAAGACTTCATAGGTGTAAACTACTGAAATGGGCTTTGGTTTATGTAAGCAGAAAGGAGAATTACCGAGATGATGCGGGGGAGGTTGGATCAGGGCTCTGATGATGGGCTGAAACCACGGCACCGGGCACGGGGACCACAGCTCCCTATGAACATTCTGGTGAGGACCCTGCATCATGGATGTGGAGTGCCCTGCTAGCACTTAGGCCCTTGAGGTTGCTGCCCCGACACCCCCTCGGCAAGTCCTCTGTCATCCCTCTTTCTTCCAGAAGCTCACTCCAGAATCCAAGCCCCTTGGGGGAGCGTCCGAGTGTAGCTCTTGCCTTTAAGAAGCCTTACATTTTTACTTATATTTCATGTCTTAGCAACTGAGCTGTAAGGATTTCGATGTCAGGGGTTGTGGTTCATACTTCACTTCTCCGTGCCCTGTCACTCAGCTCAATAAATGCTTAATGAATTTTTTTAACCATTTATGGTTGTGGTCTGTTTTACAATTGAAGACTCACTTCTTCGTAATAGAATATCTTTCATTAGATGCTTAAGGAACATGACACTGTCCACAACTTGAATGGTTCTTAGTCAGAAATGGTACAGGTGATAACAAATATAAGGTATGGCAGGCATGAGGATGGGGAGGAGAGAAAAGGAATATTTTATTATTTTT
Source organism: Balaenoptera borealis (assembly GCF_965194805.1). NCBI lineage: Eukaryota > Metazoa > Chordata > Mammalia > Artiodactyla > Balaenopteridae > Balaenoptera > Balaenoptera borealis. The sequence goes on along the minus strand of NC_138880.1, from coordinate 30,561,217 downwards.
AAAAATTGCAACTATAATTCCCTGCGTCCCTCTGTGTGTTGGCACCATGTCATGTGCTTACATACATTATCCATGGAACCCTCCTGGAAACCCCACGAGGTCAATTTTATCATTACCATTTTGTAGGTAAAGATAAATAAAGTGAATAGAAAAGACGGTCAATCCTGATTACACATTTGACTGCAAGTTGTACGTGCTTTCTCATGTGGCCTTTTTTGGGGGACTTGCAATCAATGGTTTTGAGTGGATGTAGAAAGGAACCATGATTGTCGTGCGGTATCGGGGACATTACAGTAGGACGGGTGAGGATCGGTCATGGGTGGGTGGAGTGAGAATAAAGGGGCGGCAGGATGGGCAGGACCGGGGTAAAACCCACCGGAAGCACTTGCTAAGAACAAGCCCCTGATGAGTGAAGGATATGGTTTATGTGCAGGCGGGTGATTTTTAAAAATTACTCGCTGTTCATTTTTACCCCGTTTGCTCTGTAAGAGGATTGGAACGGGCACCTGCTCTCTCACCGACGTGTGTGTATCACTCTCATTGTCACGTTTGTCACAGATTCACCCCATAGGTAGAGAGGATAAATTGGATTCAGGACAGACCTGGGTGAGGGGTGGCATCTCCGGGCAACTGGGGAGAAGCTGCCCGGAAACTAACGTGCTTCTCAGCTCCCCTGGCTTTCCCAGTTCCAGAGAGGGACGTGTGTGCTGGCGACGAACTGAAACCTGCCACCAGCCCATCTCGTTTCTCGGTGATGCTGTCAGAAAAGCATGGTGGATGGTGGCGGGTAATCACTCATTTCTGTGCTCCTGTCCAAACAGTAACCCCCCACTTCTAAATAACTTCCCTCTGGCCGTGGACATCTCGGTTGCAATACGGTTTTGTAAGCGGGCAGAAGATGTTTTATTAAGACGTGACGCAGTTTTGCCAAATCAACGGACAGATGATCCAGGACATGGTTCTATCAGAGGTGGGCCAGGAAGAGCACAAAAGTATGACTTAGGGTCAGAAGAAGGGGGCCTCTGGTTTCTGGAAGAGTGGCAGAGCTCCTCACTTTCCCGTCCTTATTACGGGTTAACCTGTCTTAGGGGTTGGACGGAGGCATTTATGCAGATGGTCCAGGGCAGGCTGCGTGTGGGAGGTTGCCTGCAGCGGCAGGAAGGAGACCCCGCCTTCACGGGCTTGTGGGCGGGAAGACGCGTGGCCTTGTCTTCCAGAACCTGGACGCTTGTCCTGGCTCCACCGCCATCCACGACCTTAAGCCAGCCTCTTAGCTTCCCAGGATGCCACTGGTTCCCACCTGCTCTGACATCCTACACTCTCACCCCTTCCCAGAGACAAATCTAATAGTTCACAAGACAAAACAGTAAGATCGAGAACGAAAGTCAGAAGTCCACGTGGTGGGTAGGAGTTCTGGGAAGAAGGTGGTGAGTGCAGACTAGAATCTTGGGGAAGAGTTTGGCCTCAGGTGTCCTGTAAAGGAGCTCGGAACCCGAGTCCTTGGAGAGAAAACCTTCTAGAGTCAGATGGAGAGAACAGTCAGAGGAAAGGCCCCAAATAAGCCTGTGGCACTTCATTAAGAGTGAGAAGGCCTCTGTCATTTTAGTGGAGAGCATGTTTCCCACATCCCCATCTTTCTGAGTTTTTCAGGATAAACTGGGAATGGTTTTAGCATGTGATTCCAGAATCCTTAAGAAAAGCATCAATAGTTATCAAGCACTTTTCAGAGACGCTAAAAAAATTATGGAGGAATGGGTATCACTTCCATTGATTAACATATTTATGATAGATGATAAATTCGTCACATTCACTTGCATGTAGATATTAAACTCTTCTGAAGACAAACAGTATTTCATCCAAGTTCATATGATAATTATCCAAGGTTCCTTGCCTCTAGTTACAAGAACTTAGTTAAATGTGCTCCTGAATCTGACTATATTTTTAATAATCATCTCATTTCCCGCATTAAGCAGTTGAGTTGTTCACTTGGAACCTCCAAATTGATAGTGTTTCTCTCATTTTATGTGGTTTTCATGGCAGCATGAAAAAAAATCTCACAGTCACAGAAATGGCTCTAAAATGCATCTGCTCCAGGCAACAGGTCTAAATATCTGGGACCATTTCCCTCAACACACGAGTGATTCCTGCAAGCTTACAGGGCACCTGTCAGCAACACCCCACTTCCAGCTCTTTGTCCCAGGAAGTAAGAACAGAACAAAGTGGCTTCAACCTACTGATGTGAAAATAAAACAAGCTGTATAACTTACAGACTGACAGACAGTCTTGTCGACGTGTGCCCTCATGCCAGGGCCTGCCTGCCTTCCCTCCCTCCCTCCCTCCTTCCTTCCTTCCTTCCTTCCTTCCTCCCTCCCTCCCTTCCTCCCTCCCTTCCTTCCTTCCCTCCCTCCCTCCTTCCCTCCTTCCTTCCTTCCTCCCTCCCTCCATCCCTCCTTCCTTCCTTCCTTCCTCTCTCCCTCCATCCCTTTCTTTCTTTCCTTCTTTCTTTCTTTCTCTTTCTTTCTTCCTTTCTTTCTTTCTTTCTTTCTTTCTTTCTTTCTTTCTTTCTTTCTTTCTTTCTTTTCTCTCCCTCTTTCTCCCTCCCTCCCTCCCTCCCTCTCTCTCTCTCCTTGTGCCCCAACCGTCCCGGTGACGAAAGCAGCTCCCACTCCCTCAGTGCCTGGCACTCACTGTGTGATGTTCTGGGCATCATGAGTATTGTCTTAGTTTTCTCCCCAGCTGTCTGCATCCCACTCTGGAGAAAACGCGGGAGTGGACGTGGGCCGGGGTCAGAGACCAGGCCCCCGAGCTGGAGCTCAGGCTCCTGCAGCACCTCTGCAGCTTGATCTCGCTCTGTCTCTCTCTCTCTCCCTCTCTCTCTCGCTCTCTCACTTTAACTTGAAGAGGAGATTCGAATTAATTCTCTGTGCCTTTCTCCCCAGCCACTGATTTGGATAATTGCTTTTCAGTTAATGTTCTCATGATGTCAGACCTTTTGTCCCCAGTTCTCTGGTCCTAAGTAAGCAAGAGGGTTTCTGTCCCCCCAGATTTGGGTTTCGGAAGCTCTGGAGTAGGATTGGGGTGGGGGGGTGTGTGCACGGGAGAGAGAGAGAGAGACAGCGCTGTCACTGTGCTTTCCCCAGAGGTCTGCACCCTGAGAAGTGTTATCCCGCTGCGCGTAGACACGTTGTGGGCACTAGGACGATGGTAGAGATGCAGCAAACTCTCAGATGGTCTCTGACACACAGCAGAGCGTGGAAGCTCGTCTCTGCCCCTCTGGGGGCTCAGCTGAAGCTCAGTGGGAACGTGTGGGAAGTTCCTCTGGTTTCTGCTTCCCTCCCAGGACTGCGTAGGACAGAGGGGTCACAGCAGGGCTTTCGGGGGGACCTGACTCCACCCCCAGTGACGTGGTTACCGAGAACCTGCCCGCGATAGGCACTCACTCCGCACACTCTGATCTCACCACCAACCCTGCAGTCGGGAACTGCTGTCTTCGTTCGCAGAGACATGCAACCGAGCCTTAGAGAGGCTGCAACTTTTTCTGACTTCAGTGGCCATCAGTGGCAGAGACCAGTTATGCCCCAAATTGGTATAAAACTGTGGAGAAAATACAGTATACACGTAACGCCTGACTTGGGACCACAAACTGCAAAATAAGCATATGCGGTTAAAGTTCTTAATAAGTCCCAAATCTTCCCTTTATGGCTGTTTAAAAAGGCCTTAAAGCCATCAAAATGCTGTCAAAACCTTCCACATATGCACACACATGCACACACAAATACACACACATGCACGTATACATGCACACACATATACATGCACACATACACACATGCACACACGTACACATAAACACACACATGCAAACACACACATGCAGTATACATGCACACACATGCACGCACACATACACATACATGCACACATACACATACACACGCTCACACACACTGTTACGGAAAGTGAACCATCCAAAGAGCTTCAGCATTGAACCGTGTTTTTCTTTATACTGTACCACCTAACATAATAAAAAAAAATTTTAATGTGGAACAAAAAATAAATCCTGTCCTAGAATAAACAAGGCTTCTAAAGGAATGAAATGAAGGCAATTTTAATTTACTGTCAGTAGCAGCTTTTCCTTTACTAGCATTTAAAGCCAATTAGCAAGTACGGAGAAAAAAAAAATCTAAACATCGGGGAACTTCTTCATAAACAAAAACTCACTAATGCAGGGAGCCGAGTGGCTCCTGCCCAATCATCCTTACTAAAGCTACATAGGGCTTCCCTGAGCAGCCGCCAGCAGCACTCTGAAATGAGTCTTGATGGGTGCAGAAAACATCTCAATCAGATAATAACAGCCTACACTGGTGAGACGGTTTTATAGGCAGTGTCTTTGAATGCTCGCAGCATCTCTGAGTCCTTGATCGGTAGGTATCCCTCTCTGCACTTCGGAAAGTGGGAAACGGAGGCCCAGCAGGGTGGACTGATTCACCCAAGATCACCCCGAGCATCCCTGTCTCTGATCTCTGACCTCTTTTCTCATTCTTTCCCCCTTGAAATCCATGAGGAGATCAATGCCAAAAGGAAGGATTTGTGGAAACGCTGGAATTCAGACTCATTTGATGGTTCTGTGGAGGGCAAGTATATTCAAAGAAATGAGGCTTTCAAGTGGAATTCTGTCCCCCCCCAACATTGTCACACACACACACTCGCACACACACACGCACACGTACACACGCATGGTCTCTCGGGGATGTTAACGAATCATTAAAATGAGCTTTGGATGGTAACTGTTTAATAAGGCTCATCACAATGAGCTTAGGGTTGACGACAGGAAGTGTTTATTTTACCAATGTGTATAGATCTCCTAGCAATACGGCTGGGATTTGAACTCAAATTTTAAAAAGATAATTGAAGAAGAGCTAGTAACTTGAAAAAGAGGAGAGAGAAGCAAGTCACAGAAGATGAAGCAAAGAAAGAGAGAGGCGGAGCTGGAAGGGAAGGGGACTCTAGCAAGTACATAATGCGCCTCCTTTCCCTGACTGACAGCTGACATCCAAAGGAGCCCTGCGTCCTGCTTGGTGCCCTTGGAATAGGAGAAATCAGGTGTCCTAGGGAAATTCTCTCCCAAAACGCTGTAGGGGTTTTGTAGGTCTCTTCAAGCTAAACTCCCCCATCTAAAAGCTTCTTTACCTCTTAGGACTTCTTGCAGTCTATTTCTGCACTGCCTATCATTCCACCCCATCTTTGGGGGCAATTTTATTCTTTTCCTCTTGAGTTTTTGGTTAGACTTTGACTCAAGCGTCTGCAAGCAATTGATGCATTTTTAAATGTCAACAATCAAACCTAAACCCATAGAGTTGTAGATTCATTCAGAAGGCACCCCAAGGACAGGTTCCCTAGTGGGAAAGCCACGGTCCTCAGTGTGGATGTGTACAGACAGCCTCACGGGGGAGAGCAGTGAGAATTCAGCGGACTCTCCAGGGCTCTCTTGAAGTCGCAGGAGGATGAGACTGCATCTCATTTCAGGTCTAGATTATTAAGAGTTTTATTTGTCATCAGCAAGAGCTTTATTTATGATCAGCAAGGACTTGAAGGAACGACATCTCATGTAATTGAAACTTAGGGAGGAAGAATGTAATTACCACGCTTGGTAATTAGCTCTGTTGGCATAAAGGGGCCGTGGATCACAGAGGGAGATGTTGAGGGTAAATCAGGAGCCCTGACTTCTTATTCTGACCTCGTCCCTAATTGCCCACGCACTGGGGGTGGCGGTGGTGGAGGGATGACCGTCATTTCTCCTTCCTCCCCTGTTTTTCTTTTTACCTTTTGCTGTTTGTAATATAGCAGTGTGTTCTGGAACTGTAAGATCCTTGAGGGAAAGGATCGCTTATTTATCTCTAGGAAAGATCAAGAAAACCACTCCTTCTTTGGCATGTTCTTTTTTGTCTGTAAAGGGATAATTTGGGGGGGGAGAGATATGTTTTTACATTTCATCACATCTCTTTATATGATTATTTTCACTGGGATTTCTGACTTTTTTGTTGTTTATGCTGTTCTCTAGTTACAATTTTTGTACTTCCTTTTTCTTTCCTAATCTGTGCTGCTGATGTGACTATACCAATGGTTTTCCCCTCTGGTGAGGTGTGGTGTAGATTTACTCACAAAATGACTTAAAATATCTTGCCTACATAATGGCTAAAAAACAAACTAGATGGAGATTTAAAATGAGCTCATCTGTTTCCCAAAGGAATTGACATTTATAATGATGAGAATATTAGAAGTTTGTTATTACCAAAAATGACTTAGTAAAGGATGGAACATTAGACTGAACAAGTTTAAATATTGGCATCTTATGTCTGTGCAGTCAGCGGGCATTTGGCCTTCAGTAGTTTCTCTGGCATCATGGCTCATCCACCTCCAGTTCTTTACTGGACACTCATGGCATCTAGATTCTCTTAGATGGTCAGAGGAAAATTACAGTGACAGAGTTAAACAGAAAAGGAAGACTTCATTCAAGACTATTGCAATAGGAGAGAGAGAGAGAGATTGAACTGAACTCCAATGAAACAAGAAGTGGGAACATTTTTTTTTTTAAAGATTTTTTTTTAAAGTATTTGTTTATTTATTTATTTATGGCTGTGTTGGATCTTCGTTTCTGTGCAAGGGCTTTCTCTAGTTGTGGCAAGCGGGGGCCACTCTTCATCGCGGTGCCCGGGCCTCTCACTATCGCGGCCTCTCTTGTTGCGGAGCACAGGCTCCAGACGCGCAGGCTTAGTAATTGTGGCTCACGGGCTTAGTTGCTCCGCAGTATGTGGGATCTTCCCAGACCAGGGCTCGAACCCGTGTCCCCTGCATTGGCAGGCGGATTCTCAACCACTGCGCCACCAGGGAAGCCCGGGAACATTTTATAGTGGATGAAACAATGGAAAAGTGAAGAAGGACATCAGGGGGTGGGGTGGTCATTGTGACTAGACCATCCACATTTGCTGACTGGTGCTGGTAGAAGTTGGTCCCCTATCTTCCCACAGAGTCTGGGAGACAGGGACCTTATTCCCTGAGGATTATGTTCAAAGGGATGGTTCCCAGGTCCCCAAGAAAGACAGTCCTGGGTTGTAGAAGATTTACACCTCAAGGGGCAGAGAAAGTATTTACGACCGAAAGTTTTCTAAAGTAAGTACTTTAAGAAATGGGAAATCAGGGAGAAGAGTTGGGAAGATGCCTGTGTGAAGTTTACTCAACCTGAGTGGGCAGGAAATCAACCAGATGAAGCTTAATGATTCGTACCAAAGTCTGATAGACGGAAATTGGTGATTTCTTGCAAAACTATGCGATTTATCATTGGTTTCTGGCACAAAATATAAGGATTAGACAATCCTTGGCCAAGAAAAACAACTTTGGCTGCAGTGAAAATGAGAGTCATTAAAACAAAAATAAACAGAACATGGTAGTGTTATGGGAAATTGTAAGAGTAGACCTATGGCTGGAAAGTGAAAACAAAATTAATCCGAAGTTCCCATGGTAGAATTTGTTTATTTATTTTAACATTGCAAACTTTAATCCATCTAATCTGGTAATTTAATCTATGTTTCTTTCCCGTATTTTCTTCCTCTAATTCTTCCTTGGAGGTAGAGAGGCATTACCACATTGTAGGAAGGTCATGACCCCGGGTTCAGATACTGGTCCCATGACTGTGTGTTATCTCAGCCACCTTCCGAGTCTCTTCTATGAATGGACATCAGAAAACCTGTATCATTGTCATGAAGATTGTTCTAGACACTCAATACATGACGGTCACCATTGCTAATATTCCGTGTGAAACGTGAGAAGTATCTTAAGAGAGTCCTGTAAGTCCTTTAATTTCTAGAAAGCCTACAGGATATAAAAGTAAAGATGTACTTGGCTTTTGAGGACACAGGGTGCCCTGTGAGTAACACTCCTAGGTTCTTGTTGCAGTGATACTGTGCTCTTAATGTGATGACCTCAGACACCAGTATGAACCCTCTTTCACCTGTGGAGTAACAGGTAAGAAGAGACCCACCTCAGTACCTTACACCAGTGTAACAAGAATCACTCTGAGGATTCCTTGCCACTTTTCTCTTTTTTATTATTTTCCTGCTCTCTTAAAGAGCACAGTTAATCAGATGCCTCGGCATCAGGGGTGGGGCAGAGCTTATTTCTCCTCCCAGCATTTACTCTCTGGCTTTACCCCCCTAGTTGACTTCATATGCTCTTGGGTGATAAATAGTGGCTTTTAATCACAGGAAACATAATAAAATAATATTACTTAGTGCTCCTAAGGCACTTCTCATTTTCCAGTCATGTGAGAAGTCTTTGCTACCAAATCTTCATTGCCCACTGACGTGAGTGCTTTGGGCACTGTCTCTGCCCTCAGCCAGGGAGGTGAGAGGATTCCTGCAGTGTTTGCAAGTGTCACTGTGACCCCTCCCCCACTCACCGGCCAAGATGACTTCTTGGCCCAGATCGGCCTCCGTGAGAGAGGAGTGTCCTTTTCAAGGATGTGCAGTGTTATTGCAATTCCATAATTGGTAGGGGAAATTGAGGTCAGGGGAGTTTGCTGAAGGTTAAGAGCTCCGACCATATCTGTAAACCTGCCACGACCAGGAGGATGGACGTTTTGATTTTCCCTGTTCATGGGGTGGGGGTCAGGTGCCTCTGGATTTCTGCCACAGTGTTACTGATGAGGCAAGACACAACTTTGGTTCAAGTTCATGACTTGTTCGTAAGCATATACTTAACTGATTTAAGATTAGGGACGGCTCTCTGAAGGCAATCCAGGTGTGATAATATCCTCCCAACCAGCTGGATTCTTCCTGTTTTTGCTGGTGTTGGTATTGTCTGGGTGTTGTTTTGATTGGGTACCTGTGCTTACTGAGAATTGTTATAAATCACCAGTGATCATAAATTTTAGCCCTTTAGGAGACAATCAAATAAATGTGATGGTGCCATGTATATTACCGTCCTGATATAGTCATCCTGAGAGATGGGTAAGGATGTGTCTACGAGGAAATCAAGGGATAATCTCTTCCCAGCCTCTGTTCCCTCTAACTCATTTTAATTCACAAACCCTTGGGCTTCCCTGGTGGCGCAGTGGTTGAGCATCTGCCTGCCAATGCAGGGGACACGGGTTCGAGCCCTGGTCTGGGAAGATCCCACATGCCGCGGAGCAACTAGGCCCGTGAGCCACAACTACTGAGCCTGCGCGTCTGGAGCCTGTGCTCCGCAGCAAGAGAGGCCGCGATAGTGAGAGGCCCGCGCACCGCGATGAAGAGTGGACCCCGCTCGCCGCAACTAGAGAAAGCCCTCGCACAGAAACGAAGACCCAACACAGTCAAAAATAAATAAATTAATTAATTAATTAAAACAAAACAAAACAAAACAAAACAAAAAACCTGTATAATTCACAAACCCTTGAATATAAACTTGTGTTTGGTTATCACTCATATCTTTTGTGTGACAGTTTTTCTGCAAAAGAAACACCCAAACCCAAAACAAGGTTTACATTCCCTATTATTAATCTTTGTTTTCCAGCTGATCAACAGGCAGATGAAAAGTGGGGCAGATACAGAGGACAGATGCGTAGTTAACTCACACAGACACAGCCATTGGAGGTGGCATCCTTGGCTTGTTTTGGGTGACAATGACTGTCACAGTCATCCCAGCCCGAGGAGACCAGGCAGCTTCTGTGGTGGGTGCACAGAGCCCCCAGAAGTGCTCCCGGTTCGGAGAGAGACCATCGCCCTCCTGGTACCAGCCTGAAGTGGAGGAGGTAAGAAAGGGGCCGTGGTGCAGGAAGGTGCGGGCTGTGGGTTAGGAGGCACGTTGCAGGGGGACGTGTCTCCCAGTGTCTGCTGGGTCTGGACTCGACCGTCCGTCAGGTGTCTGGCTGGCTGCGGTGACCGGGCAGTACACAGGTGTGTGTACCTGTGGAAGCAGAGCCATAGCAAGGGAGATGGTGGTGGGGGGGCAGATTCTGGATGTGCTTTGAGGGTGGAGCCAATAGGATGTCCTAGTGGATGGACTGTGTGGGGAGAGAAGGAAGGGATTTGGAGATGGCTTCGTTTTTTGTGGTTTTTGTTTGTTTGGTTGGTATGAGCGCCTCTAGTAAGTGGAACTCTCATTTACTGAACGGGCAGGGTGGTGTCCTGTAAGCTAAAATTGGAAGGGGTTTCCAGGAGGACGATCCCAACGGCTGTGTCAGAACTACTGATGGTCAAGTCAGGAGGCTGACAGTTCACCACTGCCTCTAGGCAGGCACGTTGGGGATGGTGGTGAGAGCAGTTTCAGCGAGGTGGTGGAACAGAAGCCCTGATAGAAATGGGTTTAAGAAGGGCTAGGGGGAATTTAAGAGAGAGAGAGAGAATAGGAGACTCTTCTCAGGCATTTTACTGTAAAGGAAGACAGACAAATGGAGCTTGTAGCTGGAAGAGGAAAAACATGATGGGTTTTGTTTTGTCTACTTTCTAAGATGGGAGAAAGCATAGCACTATTGTAGATTAATGCACACAATCTGGTGGAAAAAATCAGTGTTGAGAGAGGAGGGAGGAGAGGGAGTTGATGAAGAAACCTCCTTAGGTGGGTGGGTGGAGGTCTGGTGTGCAAGAGGAGGGGTCATCTGAGGAGGGAAGGTGAGCCTGGGGTGATGGTCAGTGAGCTCCCTGTGGGCGGGCGAAGAGGTCAGGGTGGACCTTCCTGAGCTCGTTGCAGGCGTTACGCTCCTACGGTCCTCCGTCCACCGGCACCAGCTCACCTGGCTGCTGAGCACCTGAAGTGGGAGGGGGTCTCAGGAAGGTTGTGCCCCCTTCGCTAGATGCTTCCCTGCTGGAGTTAGAGAACATTATGTGGGAACTGGTTCAGGATTTGGGGAAGACTTGCCAAAGAAAGAATACGGGAAACAGAAATGTGGATGAGAGTGTGTGTGTGTGTGTGTGTGTGTGTGTGTGTGTGTGTGTGTGTGTGTGTGTGTACATGGTGGGTAGTGGGCCGGCTTCATCCTCCAGAAAATGCAAGAGGCTGGGAAACTGTACATGAGTCCATTCTAGGGGTTAGCTGTTGCCTTAAACTAAAAAAGAGCTCCATTCCATGGTGTCATACCTGGCCACCTTAGAAAAAGGTGAACTTTTTAAAAGATGACATTTTAAAAATGTTTTTAATTTTTTTAATAATTTTTTAAAGGTTACTTTCCATTGACAGTTATTACAGAATATTTGCTCTCTTCGCCGTGATGTAGAGACGTCCTTGAGCCCATCCTACACCCAGTAATTGGTACCTCCCACTCCCGCACTCCTGTATGGCCCCCGGCACTGGTAACCGCTAGTTTGTTCTCTGTATCTGCCGGTCTGCTTACAAAAGGTGACATTTTACAACGCAGCAGCAGGGGAACTGCCAGATGCAGGTGTAAGGAGTGGCTGTTGCTGAGAGCCTGCCTTGGGCTGTTCTGAGCGGCCAATAAGGCTTATTCGGAGGGAGGTTAGAACTTCTGCCCCACCTCCCCGTGGGTCAGAATGTCCACTTTCACCCAACGGGCAGGAGGGGAGTAAGGAGGTTACCTGGAACTGTGTGCACGCGACAGTCAACGAGAGAGCCCGGGAGAGTTTACAACCCGGGATCACGCGATGACGTCTCCATTTTACAACACTTAACCTGATAGTAAGGCAGTGGGGGAAGATTCGAAGGGGGAACCCAGCAAGGGAACCACCGCCTCCATGGAGTAGAAGGCGGTCGGGGGTCCAGCCACGTGGAGCTGGCCTTTCGCAACGGCGGGACCCAGGAGAGACGAGGTCCATCCAGGCCTCCCCTCTGTGGGTCTAAGAAGATGGGGGTGTCACAGCCAGGAGTGGGTCAGGGAGGAAAGTCATGCACCTGTGGGCACGTCAATTGAAAAGTCCCAGTTCAGGAGGCTGTAAGATCCATGAAGTCTGGGATTATATTTATTCTCTCCACCATATCAAGTTTCCAGCACAGTGGCCGGCAAAGATTTGGTGCTCAATAAATTTTTGTTAAATATTTTTTTAAATGAATGGATGCATGCATGCATGAATGAATGACTTTAGGGTGCTTCTATCATGCTGACTCTTGGAGTGATGGGTCTCTAGCCGAAGACTGAGGTCCTGGCTGGAGAGGGAAAAAGAAATCGTGGTGCAGAGTTAAGTGTTGGAAGCAGGTATCTGTCTGAGGCTGGCCATGAAGCTTGTACAGAAATGTATTCTGTTTCTAAAAGGAAGGGTATTCTAAGTGGCGTGACAGGCTGCTCTTTGGTAAGGCTGATGGAAATACTCCACAGTTTGATTGTAAAACATCACTTAGGTTTTGATTTGTAACCTGATCACCCTCTGAGGCATAAACCTGAAATTGTAAATATGGCTTCAACCCTTGAATTTTACCTGGTTTTCAGGAAAGAAGAATAATGAACACTTAAGATGTATAACTGTGATTGCCCAGAATTGAAGGGGCTGTTTACTTTTCACAATCCCATCATTTCATCAGGCAATTTTTACTTTCCTTGTACTGCCTGTTTTTCTCCTGCAGAAAGTTTGGGGGGATAATGTGTCTTGCTGGAGCACAAAGCTCTTGTTTTTTCCTTTCAGTGAAGGTTTTTGCTGTTCATATTCGAAAATCAGCTCAGATGGACTCTGCAAGTTGCTAAAATCAATATAGAGAAAAACATTGATGTACTGAAAAGACAATTCAGGGAACTACTGAACATGATTGAAATGTTTAATGATCTGTACATCTTGAAGACCAGGATTTGAACCGTAGTGAAACCTGGACTTTTGTAATGAAAATTTTACTTTAAAGCTGTAAACTCTTAGGCACTACTTCATGGCAGAGAAGTATTCGAAGAAACCTGGGTGAGAGCTTATGTCCCTTTGAAGGGACGGCTCTTTTTTAAAAAAATTATTTATTTATTTATTTATTTATTTGGCTGTGTTGGGTCTTCGTTTCTGTGCGAGGGTTTCCTCTAGCTGCGGCAAGTGGGGGCCACTCTTCATCGCGGTGCGCAGGCCTCTCACTATCGCGGCCTCTCTTGTTGCGGAGCACAGGCTCCAGACGCGCAGGCTCAGTAGTTGTGGCTCACGGGCCCAGTTGCTCCGCGGCATGTGGGATCTTCCCGGACCAGGGCTCGAACCCATGTGCCCTGCATTAGCAGGCAGATTCTCAACCACTGCGCCACCAGGGAAGCCCCGAAGGGACGGTTCTTGCTGAACATCTTGCTGACACGAAATGTCACGCTCACACCTAATTTCTTCACATTATTAGCATTTGCCTCCCTGGCCAGGGTTAGGGTTGTAAAACTGTTACCTTCTTTTGAGTACCAATTTGTTCTCTTAACAGTTTAATTCTCCTGGGTGTTCTTCTAAGTCTTTTGTTGTAATATTAACTGTTTCCTTTCTCAGACGTGAACTTGGAAGACAGTTTGGGGAGCCGGGGTGTTTGCTCAAAGATTTTGCATTTGAGGCCGGCCTGTCACCCATCGTGTGGGTTACCAGCTCGGTCCTGCAGAGTCTGGAGCCTGACAGGCGCCCTGGGTTTTGGCTTGAACAGTCCGCGGGGGTCCCTGAGTTGAACCAGGACTTTTAATGGAAAAGTTCTTGGGGGGAAATCACTAAAGCAGTGGAGAGAATCAGAAACGTGTAGGCATTGAGCCGGCAGCAGGAATCACCGAAAGCAATAGCGCTCAGACGTCACCCTAACAATACCTGGAGGGTTTTTTTTTTTTTTTTTGAATTTGGATATTTCTGATGATAAGAAATATATGCATTGAAAATCAGCGAAGCTTTGACATGGAAAGAGAAGCATAGACAGAGAACTTTAGAGCAACAGTTACACACACATTTTCACAGGCGCACGCCCGGCGGGACGGGCACGTGTGGGCAGCGGGTACCTCCCTGCGCTTCAGCGTCTCCAGGTCACCCCCTTGAGAAGCGTGTCTAAGGGCCGCGGCGCTACCGTCCTCCTCGACTTTGCACCCCTCTTACTTCTGGTGCCCACGCTGCTCGGTGCTGCAGGCAACTTCCTGCCCTCGAGGCACTTATTACAACTGGAGGAGACTTCGAGCACCTGCAGTTTCTCCAAGTTGGGACTTTAAGCGGGTGTTATTCTCTGCATATTTCAAAGGGTTTGCCGCCTCCTCGTGTGCTTTGTGCCAGATGCACGTTAGGGAGGCCTCCCCGATTCTCTCCGGGGTTGGCCCTGTGTCTCTGCGCTGGCTTCCCTCTTTGAGGGCTGTTGCGTTTGCCTTGCTGCTTCTATTGATATTTTATGCTCGCGATTCAATGCAGGGACATGGCCATGCCCCAATCCGTGTTCAAAAGAGTGTATTTCAGGTTACACCGGAATTGAAAAGGACCTTTTATTGTGCAGAACCATGGTTCTTTAATACTCAGTGAGTAATGGTAAATTCATTCTATAGGCTCCATAGTCTGGGATAATTGTGTTCAACTAATATATCCCTGCAGTCATGTGGGCTAGAGAAGTGCCTGTTGCCATCCGGCTACAGCAGTTCCCTCTTATCTGGGGGGATATGTTCCAGGACCCCAGGGGCTGCCGGAAACTGCAGACAGTACTGACCCTGTATATACTATGATTTCTCCAACTTGTACACACTTTGTTAAAGTTTAATTTCTAAATTAGACATAGTAAGAGATTAACAACCATAACTAATAATAAAATAGAACAATTATAACACTATACTGTAATAAAAGTTATGTGAATGGAGACTCTCTCTCTCTCTCTCTCAAAAATATCTTATTGTACAAATTTAATGCCTTTTCCATCTGAACTAAGTATTATCATGCAGTGGCTGTAACTTTGGCAGTCTGAGGTGTGACAGCAAAACTAGCACGGATTTCTTTTTCCTTCTTCACAACTTCACAGGTAGAAGATTCGTTCTTACTGTAGCTCTTAATCGGAAACTTTCACCTTTTCACTTACAGGAAGCACTTTCCTCCTCTTGGGCCTGTCCAAATCGTCAGCATCACTCCTCCTGGGCTTTGGGATCATTATTAAGTAAAAAAAGCATCACTTGAACACAAGCACTGTGTTACTACCCCAGTCGGTCTAATAAACGAGCACTGCTAGTGACTAACAGTTGGGACTTGCTGGACAAAGGGGTGATTCACGTTCTAGCAGGACAAAGCTGACACCTCAAGATTTCATCATGCGACTCAGAATGGCTCACAGCTGAAAACTTCTGAATTGTTTATTTCTATAAATTTTCCATTTAATGGTTTCTTACCAAGGATGACCGTCGGTTACTGAAAGTACAGATAAGGGGTTTGACTGTACATCTTTGGTGAGAGTGGTGGTGAAGCTGGCGAAGATGATAATGAGGATGATGGCAGTGCCACTGGCCACAGGACTGCTCAGGGCAGGGACCCCGCTCTGCACACATCTCATTTAACTCTCCCCCCACGTCATGTAAAGTAGGCGTTATTTTATAATGAAAACTTAAGAGAAGTTTTGGTCGCATTGCTTACATGTGGAAAAGCTAAAATTTGGACCCAGATCTGGCGGGGACCACTTTTGTTCCACCTGCCTTGTTCTGCCACCTCTTCCCATTGAGTAAGTTCATGTGAGTGGCAGCCCCCCTCTTTCTCATTCCCCCCCCCCACTTCCTCTCCTGACTCTTACTCAGTTCTTAATTTACAACCAGACATTTTTTTTAAATTGAAGTATAGTTGATTTACAATGTTGTGTTAATTTCTGCTGTACAGCAAAGTGACTCAGTTATACACATATATACATTCTTTTTTATATTCTTTTCCATTATGGTTTATCCCAGGAGATTGGGTATAATTCC
Source organism: Balaenoptera borealis (assembly GCF_965194805.1). NCBI lineage: Eukaryota > Metazoa > Chordata > Mammalia > Artiodactyla > Balaenopteridae > Balaenoptera > Balaenoptera borealis. The sequence continues at coordinate 30,545,397 of NC_138880.1, read as the reverse complement.
CTGTGCTGTGCAGTAGGACCGTGTCGTTCATCTATTCTATATGTAATAGTTTGCATCTACTAACCCCAAACTCCCACTCCATCCCTTCCCACCCTCCCTCCCCTTTGGCAAGCGCAAGTCTGCTCTCTACGTCTATGACTCTGTTTCTGTTTCATAGATAAGTTCATTTGTGTCATACTTTAGATTCCACATATAAGTGATATCATATGTACAACCAGATATTTTAATCTTGAATAAGCTCTAATATTAACCATGCTGTTGGCTTATTTTAAGCATGAAGCACTTGTATTGCTTTGGGTGTGCATAGGTGGGTGGATGTTATGGACTTCATGTGTGTGTCCCGCCAGATTTGTATGTTGAAACCTAACCCCTTAGGTGATAGTGTCAGGAGGTGGGGCCTTTGGGAGGTGAGTAGGTCATGAGGTAGAGCCCTCATGATGGGTCAGAGCCCTTATAAGAAGAGACTTCCTTTCCCTCTGCTCCCCGCCTTGTGAGGACACAATGAGAAGACGGCCGTCTGTAAGTTGGGAAGAGCCTCACCAGACACTAGATCTGCCACTGAGTGACGGTTGCTCCATGATGACTGGGGCTGACCCAGTGCCCTGCACATAGTGAACAAGTAAATGGGTAGGAGAGAATCAGTGTTACTTCACTCAATTATTCAGCACTTGAAGGTGTCAGGGTTGCCACTCAGGACCCCAAGTTCAGTGTAGCAGTTCTGGTGGTTGCTGTCATGCGTGGCCAAAGACCCCTTCTAGGGAGGGCTGGCCGCCCCAGCTGCCCAGAGAGCAGTCCACGCGGAATTTCCTCTCTCAGCACCTTCAGGCGCCACCACAGCTGCGGGCTCTGCCCTTCCCACCAGCCACAGGCTTGGCTGATGGATGCAGGGGAAAAAACACCTGGACATCCGGGGGGGCCCGTCCAGCCGCGGAGCCCCCAGGGGTTAGCAAGCCGTCCGGGGACTTCTGCTCTGTCCACTCCTGCTTCCCTTTCCCCTCATCCTCTGCTTAATAAACACCCTGCAGAGGCTGCTTCCCCAGAGACCCAACCTCCAGCCCCATGGGGCCGCGTCCAGACTGGTCATTTCTTCAGGCCTCGTGTCTATGAATTCCCAAAGGTGCCCTTGGCTGATTGTGCTCAAGGAACTGTAATGAAGAGGCATGATTTAGGACTTTTCTCCCTCTCTCTCTTTTTTATTGAAGTATAGTTGATTTACAATGTTGTGTTAGTTTCAGGTAGACAGCAAAGTGGTTCGGTTTTACATATATATATATATCTATTCTTTTTCAGATTCTTTTCCCTTTTAGATTATTACAAGGTATTGAGTATAGTTCCCTGTGCTATACAGTAGGTCCTTGTTGTTTATTTATTTTATATATATAGTAGTGTGTATATGTTAAGGATGTTCTAGTAAAATACGTCCTTAACAAAGTAAGGATCGATTATTAATTACAGGTATTTTGCATTTACGTATAAACAAAAAGCAAAACTTGTACTTGAAGCAGATTATAAAGAAACGCCAACACCTAGGAAATGTTGGAGGCCTCCCCCTTCGTAACCTGAAATCAATCTCCCTTCTGCACACTTTGTTTTTTCGCTTGTTTTATCGAGAGTGTGATGCTTCTTGCTTCTGCTTCTCTCAGTCTGTTTTCTTTCAGAACCCAAAGCTGTTGCAACACATATAAAGACTCGCCGGGTTGTGTTTCTTTGTGTCCTAGGATGCTTGATTCTTAGCTTAACCCAGTTCCACGTTCATAACGTAACAGAATGAAACAGGATACTTTGCTGCGCTCACTGTATTTGTCTTTCCTGTGGAAACCGTCAGTTATGCCTCCTTCCAGAGCTTGTTCCGTTTATAACAAAACACTTCCAGCTTGTTCTTCTTCTTTCTTCCCTCGGTTCTTTTATTCTCTACTCAGACTGTGCCAGAGCACCACAGTGACCGTAGGCCATGTGAGTATTGAGTACATGTCCGTGTCCTGTAGACTAGCCGATTCCTAGAGCCTGGGGCCCGTTTTCAGTCCTCACCTGCTGACACCACATGCAGCGTGGGACCCGCGGTCGGTGACTTTCCCACACACGGAAGGGTGAAGGAGCTTACAGAGCTGACGGAGGGCCTGAGTTGGAGCATCTTCTCAGCTCGCTTGATGGATCTTAAGTCTGTTCTGACTCTCACGGGGCAAAGGGGTAAACAGGAGCTTGAAGCCATTGTGTAAGGTGTAGCTCCACCCTCTTGGATTAGGGGTGGACTCCTGACTGTTTCTGGAAATCTCAGTCAATGAGGGCAGACACAGAGAGAAAGAGGGGGAGAGAGAGAAAGAGAGAGAGGTGGAGGGGTAGGGGGAGAGGGGGGAAGGGGCGAAGAGGAGGGGCAGGGCGGAAATACCAGACAGTGGATTTGGTCCCAGAGTTGCTACTAGCTCGTAAGGTTCTGTGCGTGAATTCAAATACCGTTTCCCTTCTGGGGCACTGCATTCCCGTGGGGACTTGACCACTGGGCTGCACCTTGGTCAACTTAGAAAACATCCCCTTTGTATCAGAGACTCCCAACCTCAGCACTATGGACCTTTGGTCCAGATGGTTCTTTGTTACGGGGGCTGTCCTGTTTGTAGGATGTTTATAGCAGCAGTCCTGGCCTCTGATCACTAGATCCCAGTAGCATCCACCCTCTGTTGTAACGATAAAGTATGTGTTCAGATATTGCAAACGTCTCCTGCGAGAAGCACTGACTTGGGTGAATGGAGCTGCATGCAAGATTGCACGGGTGGATAAAGAAGATGTGGTACATGTATGCAATGCAATATTACTCAGCTATAAAAAGGAACGAAATTGGGTCATTTGTAGAGACGTGGATGGATCTAGAGACTGTCATACAGAGTGAAGTAAGTCAGAAAGAGAAAAACAAATATCGTATATTACCGCATATATGTGGAACCTAGAAAAATGGTACAGATGAACCCGTTTGCAGGGCAGAAATAGAGACACAGATGTAGAGAACAAATGTATGCACACCAAGGGGGGAAAGCGGCGGGGGGTTGGTCATGGTGGGATGAATTGGGAGATTGGGACTGACATATATACACTAATATGTATAAAATAGATAACTAATAAGAACCTGCTGTATAAAAAATAAATTAAATTAAATTAAAAAAAAAAAGAGTGCACGGGTTGTAGAAAGGAGAGTGGGATGGTGCACCAGCCCCCTGGCCAGGTGCATTTGTGCAGTGCACAATCTCCACCACTGTACATTAGCGGCCCTGCTGGTTCCCATACTTCCTGTGTCCCGGTTGCATCTTTTCCATTGGCTTCTCTGAGACATCCCTAAATCCTTATGGGCCCTTTCTGCTTCCTCTAGCTTGAATTGTTTCCTTTTATTTGTAAGCAAACTAGTGCCTTCCTCTTCTTAGGCTTCCCTTCCTCTGGTTCATCAGAAATTTCGAAAAGGGCTTCCCTGCCTATGTTAGCACAAGTAGCTACTGTCTCTCTTTTTAAACTTTGTGCAAGTGTGAAAGTGTTTGGTTTGGGAGGTGTTATCCGAATTCAACACTCATCAAATCTCTTCCTAAAGGGGTCTGGCCTTTTTTCTCTGACCTTTTATTTTTGGAAAAAACGCATCTTCGACACCATATTTCATATTTGGTTTCCTTCTTTCCCATTATTAGCACTATTTGATCTTTGACTAGTGATAAAAACATGGCATGAAACACATAATTTCTTACAACTTGAAGAAACTCAAATTAGTACGTATGAGACAGGAAAAAATAGAGAAGAGGGGATTTGCCAATTAATTGAAAATCATGTTTATATTTAGAATAGTATTTCTCAAACTATCAGAATTGCTGGTCTAAAGTAAATTTATCTTTAAAAATTGCCATTAAAAAAAACAAAAGTAAAATAATCACTTAAACAACAGTGATAATACTTCTAATTATATCATTGAAAGGGGCGGCAAGGATTGTCCTGCCCTTCTGCAGTATCTTTAATCAAGATCCCCACAGACAGTCCGGGTGATAGGTCAGATTCCACGAATACCTAGTTTCTTTTCTTTATTTCCCTGGAATGAAAAACTCTTACTCATATTTATAGGTGGTCAGGATGGCAGCAGTCGTTTGGTTGCTCTGTGGTACAATCTTGGATATTTTATCAAACGTGGCCCCAGGAGTTATAGGGCATTTTCTTACCACAAAAACTGTGAGACACTAAATCAAGGAGCACGTATCACACACTCCAAGCTCCCTGAATGTTTCAAAGTGCGAGGTGGCAGGGAGTGAAACCCTACGTCACGTTTCCGCTGCAGTTGGATCTACGAAGGGTATTTGCAAGTTGCGTTATCACCTTGGAATGTGACTCCAAAGAAGCTCCTGAATGTGTCGTCCTGTTTGGTCCAAAGAGAAAAGAACACAGAAAAGAAAGGGTCTTCCCCGGGTTGACCTGGCACTTTCAGTCACACTGGCCTCCTTTTTGGTCCTTGGACCCTTAGGTTCTGCTCACACCTGAACGTTTGGACTTTCCTTCCTAATTCTTGACAGGACGAGCTCTTTTTCATCTTTGGCTCTTGCTCCAAATGTCAGCGAGGCCATCACTGACCTGCCGTTTCTAGAGGGCGCCCTCCCTGGGCTGTGCTCTGTCTCCTCATCCTGTGCATTCCCTTCAGAGAATGTATTTCCTTCCTAGAGTCTGCAGTGACCTCATTTGCTTACTTGTTGATTGTGTTTTCTCACTAGAATATGAAATCCACAGGTGTGGGGATGGGTTGTACAGCTCTGTTTCCAGGGCCTGGCACATAGTAGGTGCTCAGTAAACAGGGCTGCATTCCTAACTGGCTTCCTCTGCCACTAGGTTGTGTCTTTTTAACCCTGTGAATGCATTTAGTCTCTTTTTTGTCTTTTTCTAGATGGAAAATTAATTTTAGAGGGAGGGCATTATTTTGTACTTCTTCCTGGAAATAATTAACTGGTTTATCATAGAGTTTCTTTGAAAATTATGGGAGGGTTTGATGGCTTCATGCCACCCTTCAGAAAAAGTTCACAACTTTTAATCCACTGGGAGGAAATGGGGCAAGTAGATCATTGGTGCATGCAAGTCCAATTTTCAGATAATCGTGAATGGGTATTTTTTAATTCTCCGATTCTCTCTTTATCAACCATTTGTAGGAAATCACACTTTTGGATGAACAAACACATACAATTTCAAATTCTAGGCTCTCACAAAAGTACTGTTCACAGTTGTTATGGACTGAATTGTGTCCCCCACCTCTGCAAATTCATATGTTAAAATCCTAACCCCCAGTGTGATCATATTTGGAGGTGAGGCCTATGAAGAGATAATTAAGGTCACTGAGGTCATAGGGTGGGGCCCTAATCGCTGTATAAGATGTGTAAGAGAAACCTGAGATCCTTCTCTCTCTACATTCACACACAGAGAAAAGGCCATGTGAGGACACATCTCAGGCCAAGGAGAGAGGCTTCACCAGAAACCAACCCTGACAGCACCATGATCTTGGACTTCTGGCCTCCAGAACTCTGAGAAAATAAATTTCTGTTATTTAAGCTAGAAATAGCTGTTACAGCAGCGCCAGCAGACTAATACAATGATGTATATGTAACTTTGAATCAACATTCAGTTTACCATTCTTATCATCAGTTCTGTGTTTTATTTCAATGAATAAACTTTGAACCATTCCCCTATGTTTAATTTGGGAATAATGCACAATCCAATACTGAAAACCAAACCTCAGTTCCAACAAATGTGAACAGTAATACTCACCTGACTTGAAAACACCTTGAACAGGATGAGTTGTGAGTTGTTAACAGAAACATAGCTGATTCAAACTGAGCATAGGTGTGATCTTTAGGGATGTAATGATTATGAAGATGAAATGAGATTTCTGTAAAGACTGTAATTAATGCTAGTATTTCAAATGTTTGAAATATGTGAAAAAAATAATTTCATTGCGCTTTCCTCTGAAATGGAAATGAATTGAAAACCACTTGGTTGGGTCCACATTATAAAATGTAGAGTCTCCTTTACTTTCTAATTTTATGTTTTGGAGACAGAGCCTCCTCATGGGTTGGGCTGGGGGTCCAACAGGATTGTAGAGGACATGACCTTTAACCTGTCCTGAGTCTATGAAGTTGCATTTAGAAGCAGATAGATGCACCTCTAGCTTTAGTTTTGAAGACACTGGGGTGAAGGGGATGTGCTGGGTGACTTCCGTTTGCTGCCCTAGAGCACATCTCCCCTTCTTGACCCTGGTCCATGCCCTGGGTGCTGACCCCCATGGGCTGCATCAAGAGCTTCCTTTGGCCTCGGGCCTTGGTTGGGTTCAGGTGATGGGGAGCACCGGTGAGAGATCAGAGAAGGGTAGGAGGAATCACAGTCTCCAAGGTGTCCACATCCTAATCCCTGGGACCTGCGTACATGTCACTTTATATGGCAAAAGGGACTTTGCAAAGGTGATCAAGCTGTGGATTTTGAGATGGGAAGATTATCCTGGACTATCTGGGTGAATTCAACGTAATCGCAAGGGCCCCATAAGAAAGGGGCAGGAGGATCACAGCTAGAGAAGGTGATGTGATGGTGGAAGCAGAGATTGGAGGGACGTGGCCATGAGTCAGGGAAGACAGGGCGCATCTAGGAGCTAGAAGGAGCAAGAAACAGCTTCTCCCCAGAGTCTTCAGAAGGAACCAGTCCTCCCGACGCCTTGATTTTAGCCCCACAGGACTCATTTTGGACTTCTGACCTTCAGAACTTTAAACAGGTAAGTTTGTGTTATTGGAAGCCACTAAGTTGTTTTGTTTTGTAATTTGTTACAGCAGCAGTAGGAGACTAACATAGCTAGAAAACTGAGATTAGGGATTCATCACCCGCATCCCCACCCCAAGCTGCCTCTTTAGATGATTTCCACGGGCTGGCACGTCCCCTGCCCTTTCCCCTATACTCTGTCTCCTTATGTTCTGGTCCCTCCTTTCCTGCTTCCCTTCAGGCCCAGGGATAGGGAGGGAACACCCTGCATGTGCCCAGCCTTGCAAACAATCTTCTTGACAAACTTCCTCCCTTTGTAAGAATTGGAATTCGCCATCTGTTCCCTGCTGAGCTGCTGACTGATAAAGGCTTGACAACGAGGAAGCCAGGAGAGGCATCTGGGCAGAGACGGACTCGTGAGGTTACTTTTGCTCTGTCCAGGATCTGCGTTTTTTTTTGCTGAATCCCTTTTGGGTCCAGATGAGATAGAAACACATTTTCTCAACTGGTGACCGAAGTCCTCACACACCTGTGCTGTGTTTGCTCTTTCAAAGCAGAAAATGTGGTTTTTGTGGAGGATAGGTTTCTTTGGCTTTAAAATGTTAACGGTGAGGAAAGTCTGGGGGAGGGTCAAGAAGATGTTGAAATTTATAATGCATTTGACTTTAAAATGTTATTAAAACACTACCATTAGAAATTAAAGGAGCGTGGTGAAACTTCTCAGGAAGCTTGCTAAGAAAATATATTTTTATTTTATTTTTATAACTGACCGTATAGTGAAGAACTCTTTTGAGTGTGTTCTTATTTATTATGAATGTTTGAAAATAGTACTGAAAGCTCTCTGGAGAACTGGAATCCCACCCCATGGAGGAAGAAGAAGGTTTGAGCAAAAGTCCACGTGAAACAAAGCTGGGAAAGGGCTTCTCTTTTCTGGTCGTGCTGTTATTTTGGGGTTATGTGCTGCCCCATCCAGCATCAAGAATGTAATCCTCTCGGACTTCCCTGGTGGTGCAGTGGTTAAGAATCCGCCTGCCAATGCAGGGGACATGGGTTTGAGCCCTGGTCCGGGAAGACCCCACATGCCACAGAGCAGCTAAGCCCGTGCGCCACAACTACTGAGCCTGTGCTCTAGAGCCCGCGAGCCACAACTACTGAGCCCGCAAGCCACAACTACTGAGGCTGTGTGCCACAACTACTGAAGCCCATGCGCCTACAGCCCGTGCTCCGTAACAAGAGAAGCCACAGCAATGGGAAACCCACACAGTGCAACGAAGAATAACCCCTGCTCGCCACAACTTGAGAAAGCCCGCATGCAGCAACGAAGATCCGACGCAGCCCCAAAATAAATAAATAAATAAATAAATAAATAATAAAAAGAGAATGTAATCCTCTGCTGTGATTTAGTGGTAATTTAAAGTTTCGTGCTAAATTTTCCAGTGGTCTTCAAAAATATATGACTGACCTTTAGAGCATTTTTAAGTGGCAAAACTTTATCATTTTATTTTCGTTTTCTCTTTTAACCTTCAGAAAGAAGTCTATGTCTGAAACTGAATTGTTTCAACTGTTTTCCTGGACATGGGGAGTAAAGAAAAGTGTTCTAGAGGTTTCAAGTAATATTCTCGTGTGTAATTGATTTAAAAGAGCTGCCATAGGTAGGTAGGTAGGTAGGTAGGTAGATAGAAAGAAAGAAAGAAAGAAAGATAGATAGATAGATAGATAGATAGATAGATAGATAGATAGATAGATAGATAAAGTAGGCAGATGGATGGATGGATAGGTAGGTAGGTAGGTAGATAGATAGATAGATAGATAGATAGATAGATAGATAGATAGATAGATAAAGTAGATGGATGGATGGATGGATGGATGGATAGGTAGGTAGGTAGATAGATAGATAGATAGATAGATAGATAGATAGATAGATAGATAGATAAAGTGGGTGGATGGATGGATGGATGGATAGGTAGGTAGGTAGATAGATAGATAGATAGATAGATAGATAGATAGATAGATAGATAGATAGATAGATAAAGTAGGCGGATGGATGGATGGATAGGTAGGTAGGTAGGTAGATAGATAGATAGATAGATAAAGTAGGTGGATGGATGGATGGATGGATAGGTAGGTAGGTAGGTAGATAGATAGATAGATAGATAGATAGATAGATAGATAGATAAAGTAGGTGGATGGATGGATGGATGGATGGATGGATATGTAGGTAGGTAGGTAGGTAGATAGATAGATAGATAGATAGATGAGATAAGGATAGAAAGATGTGTATAAAATACAAATGAAGTGTTTGTCCTTCTGCCTTTGGTCCGGGTCCCCAGTTTTCGGTTACCTAGACTCTCAGGATGCTTGCCATGGCATCCTGGTGCTGTGAGAGGAGACAGACGATGGGGGTGCTGGATTCTGACCCACCCACAGCTCAGTGACCTCTGAACATTTGGTCATTTCAAATGCAAGGGCTATACGTGACCACAGTTACTTTCCAACACATGATTTTTTTTAGTATTTTATGACTTTTGAACAGAAAAAGTGCTCGTGAGAAGACCAAGTAGGAGGGACGAGTTCTCTGAACATCACAGTCACCGAATTCCATGGGACAGGAAGCCCTCAGTGTGCAGTGCCCAGAGGTCCTGTCGGGCTGGACTCTGTGGGGTGTGGAAGAGCAGGGCTTAGTGGACCAGACGTGGAATGGGGAGAGTGGGAGGAGGAGTTGGAGGGACTGGGCAGCAGTGCCACCAGCGGGGCTGCTCCAGTGGATGGTCTAAGGGACTGCATCACTTTCATGTCCCAGATCCTCTCACCACGGTGTCTGTGACTGTGCAGCTGGGTGCAGGTGAGCAAGAGACAGGTAGGGTTTCTGCAACAGACGAGCAACTTCAATGGGACAGCTCTTGTCTGCGCTCATGCAATGGGATTTCTCAGTTGTTGCTGAAATGGAAAATCTCACCATCAGGATAAGGGTCTGATGCCTGTCTGTGAACCTCCTCCTGTTTTCTCCTTACAGCTGCTGTCTCACTCCCCATCTCCTAAAACTGGAGGGAGCCCAGGAATACTCCATCCGACATCTCCCCGATCTCTATAGATGACCTTGAGCTTGTTCTAGGTCCGCCACATTCTGCAAAATTGGTCTCTTCTCTTAATATCCACAGCCATTTCCTTGAAAGACTTATTGCCTAAGTCTCATGCACAGGATTTCGCAAAACACGTGAATAATTCCTAAATTATTTTGTTTTGCGAAACCATGGGTCTGAGAATCTTAGATAAATATCAGTCCTCTGGCACCTCACTAAATGAACTCTCTTTTCTGTTTCCTTTGCTGCCTAACGCTCTCAATCTTTGATACAGCTCCCCTTCCTTCCTAATTATTTCACCTGGAAATGCTGCTTTTAAAGTATATTTCCTGGCTTCTCAAACTTTCCAGATTAATTTTCTCTTAAGTCCTGTATCTTGGAGGTGGTCCATCCGTCTTTCCTGGGCTGCGTCTTTGCTGACATCCTCTTTCTGTCCTTCACTCCGAAGTTTGCTCTGTAAGATGCTTCTGGTTCCAACACTTAGTGCCAGGCTGCTTTGAAATCATCACTGAAAACTTAACCATTTTGCTGAAAGTGTATTTCTTTAGTGAAGTCTCCAGTGACAGATGGTCCATTTCAATTTTCTCTTGCCCATAGAATATCCCTGTAGTGATAGACAGGAAATGCAAGGAACGCTCTCTTGGTGGACTTTGGGTTTGACTTCTTTGCTTGTCTCCTTCGCTTGCTGGAAGTCCTTTAGGCGATGGCTGTGTCCTATAGAACTGGGTTGGCAAAGCATTTCAACCGCTGTCAGCAGGTGTGAGTTAAAATGTGATAATGAAGTAAAGGTATTTAAAGTTCCAGATAACTTAGTGTGGAGTCAGTCATGTGTGCTTAACTGTCCAATTTAAGCGTGTGTGTGTGTGTGTGTGTGTGTGTGTGTGTGTGTGTGACTTTCAATGTTCTGAGATGAGTGACATTTTTACTTGGGATGGATTTCATGATTTAGATAGAATTACACATATTTCCCTTAAACTCTTTGGCCAAAATTGTGTTGGAAATTTCAGAAGCGTGATTTTCAGTTGAGAATCCTCTTACTTATGGTTCTACCTCTTGAGAGCAGCTAACACTTGAAATTCATGCATATTTTCAGCAGCATTAGGACAGGTACAAATTCATTTACCCAATTTGTTGGACAACTGAAGACATTCTTTACATTTTGCTTCTAAAAGAAATGAGGGGAAAAAAGAAATGAGGGCTAGAGATGGTGAGAAGGAGTAAGGAAATAAATAAATGTACTTATTTTGAGAAAGTCAAACCCTAAATCATGGCAGCGTGGCCGAAAGTGAACAGAAGCCAGCTTGCAAAAGAGAGCAATATTTTTATCCTCAGATTTGCTGCTGCTCTTTTTCTCCATCTGGAAAACCTTTCCATCATCATCAGTAGCTTATAAAATGTGATTGTCTGAGACTGCAGAGCCATGTAAATATTTCCAGGGTACATAGCCTTTCCTGACACCTCTATGAGGATGAATACAAATTGCACAACTGTTCTCTTCTCTTCACAGAGTTTTCAAAATGGGTTCTGGGAAACATCGGGCCACGTGTAAAAGGAGGAGTGGCCTTGGGGAGGTCACAGGCACCCATCACGGCCACAACTTCCCACCCTCCTCTCTCCCGTGGGGAAATCCCCACTGGGTTCGCCCACCTGGCAGCCCCATCTCCTGACTCCTTGCTTCCTCTTTCATCTTCAGCTGACTTCACTTGCAAGTTTCTGGAGTTTCTTAACTGGGTCTTTTAAATGGTTTTCAGAGGGGCTGTGTACTCCTCTGAAATTGCATGACAAAAATGTGTGTGTATATGTGTGTGTGTGCATGCACGCAGTTTCCTGGGGAGAGGCTCAGACAACTTCATCGTGTGCTCAAAGAATTCTCAGAACCAAGGAAGGTAATAATGGCTTCTTTTTAAACCTGTGCAGCTTGGCTCCTCTCAGTGAAATTAGAGTAACATTTCATACAGCCTAATAACTTGAGTATGGACTGTCCACGCAGAAGGCTGTGGTAGCCGGGCGGGTAGAGTAAACGGTGGGAGTAGGTGATGCACAGGACAGTAGGGAGTGGTGGGGCCCACAGTCACCTTGGAGACAGGTGGCCAATTCACTGCCACCCTAATTCAGTTTAAAACCTTACATTCTGTTCAACAAATACAACTCAGACTGCTGGGTTGCCATTTATGATCACTTCTGCTTGTTGATGGCCAGAAAGAAAGACTGTCTTCTTACCTTCATTTTCTGTTTATCTGTTAGGAATGTGGTACCCAGGCAGGTGGGTGGGCAAGGACTTGGTGACGGCAGATCCCATCAGACACTGTCTTGACATGACTTACAAGGATTAAATCCCCTCAAGGCGTTGCGTTAAATCTAGAACGCAGGAGAGAATTCCTAACATGGCCTATTAGCTGGCCCATACCTACCTATCCAGCTTTCTCTGGGTGACCCTTCTCGTCTTTCACTAAGCTTTAGATTAATTTCTTAATTTCTTCATCCTAAGTGCACCTGGCTTTTTTGCACAGTGGAGTCTTTATGTTCTTTCCTCCACCTGGGAAAATTCTATCTTCACTTTCCTGGCTAATTCCTGTTCATCCTCTAGGTTTCAGCTTGCAGGTGACATCCTCAGGTGAGAGTTTTCTGGCTCTGTAGGTCTAGGGTTGGAGAACACCCTACTCTTTAATCCTGAAGTATTTATAATATAAATACAGTTAGTGTGCTTTTAAAAGGATCGCTTTCCTCACTAGACTGTAAGCTCCATGAGGGCAGGGATCACGTGAATCATTTTGCTGCTTTGACTTCCAGCTCAGTGCCCGGCACACAGTAGGTACAATACTCATCCTTGAATGAATGAATGAATGAATGGGAGCATAGATGACTAGACATGAACAGAGACCTGGGGACCAGGTGAGCTCATGGATTCGTGGATGTGGAGCATTGGTGGGGTCACCGTACCCTAAGGTCTGATTCTCAAAGTTGTAAGTTCTCTGAGCCTGAAGAGAATGTCTGGCAGAACTTAGTGACCGATGGACCCGCCCAACCTCATAGGAGAGACCAATGTTTGAACCAGAATGCTGACTCTGGGACTGATAATTGATAATAAGGTGATAACTGCCACGTGGTCAGAATGCTTAGATCAGCCCACTCAATGCACTTCCTCATTAGACATCAGTCAACTTGGAGGGACAAGAGGACCCAGGGCAGATCCTGAGAGAATACAGGAGAATAAGAAGGCACAGAGTAGAGAGCGCATGTCTCTAGGTAGGGGCCACCGTGGTCACTGGAGCTACAGAGTTCATGGTAATTGGACAGATCGGTGGGGAACCCCTTCCTTTTAACAGTGTTGGAGAAAACCTGACGAGTTATATTTCTCGGTTGATTCTTTTTCTAGACTCCATGCTAACTCTGGCCTAATAATGAGTGTTGTCTTTCCTCAAAAAAAAAAATTAAAAAGGAAAATGTGATTCAACAGATACTAAGCCTTCATGTTCATTGTCAAGCCTTCATCTGATAGCAAGACCTGCCCTTTCTGCTTTTGACCTAGGAGTCACAGTGACTTCTGTGATTTCTGCAGATGCCTGATCTAATATGATGTGAAGTGATTCCCATAAACTTTAAGAGAGTGAACTTATCTTGCACTTCTGATTCTTATCCTGTGTTCTAAGTAACTTATTAACAATTACTAAACAACTGTTGATTGAATACATGCTGTTTGAAAGACACTGTGTTTTTATGACTTACTACTTACAACATTGCTAGGTAAATGATGATGGAGAAATAGAGGCTATGATATTATTTAATTTTGGTTTAAGTTCACTGGATATAAAATTTCTAGCAGGTATAAAAACATTTGCAAACAGATAACTTCTCATAGTAGAAGAGATGCAGATGCAATAAATGATCAAGGAAGCAAATCTACGTTCTTTGAAAATTGATATGGTACTAACCATCAGTATATCATGTAGCAACTGGTAAAAGAATATTCCTTCATCTTTTTAGCTCATGTAAAAGCACTTTGTTTTTTTACCAGGATTGGGAAGCAGCATAAAATTGATATCCCTTAAAGCAACCTTACTGACTTTCTGTCTGAGATCCCATTTTTGCAACCAAAATACTTTCACATTCACCACGCTGACGAGAGTGGAGGTATCACTTACACTTAGAATTTTGGAAAATGCAGTTACAGGAGAAATCAACAAGTGTGGATTTGTTTTTTCTTTCTAAACTCTGATGTACAACACAAGAGCACGCCTTCAAAGCAGGGGGCTGTGACAGTATTATGTTTTTTATATGCATTGAGAAGGCTCTTCAATTGATGCCGAGTCCCTTGCTGCAAGGACAGTGGCCCCATGAACTGTCCAGGGGACTACAGTATCACGTATTTTGGTGTGTAGGACAGTGCAAAATAGACAGCCTGATTTTAGTTAACTGCCTTTTGCTGTCACATAATAAAAGGGCAAATGGATGTCAGGCAGGCAGAAACAATAACGATTTGCTGTAGTTCTCTCATACACTTCATGTCATTTTAGACTTGTCATATGATGCCAGGATAAAAAGTTGACAAGTCAATATCCAATCGACTTGTTTTGACAGATGGCTACATATCTAATTTACTTAATTAACAGGCTAACAGAATAGGCCTCCTCTACCAACCCTCCGCCCCTCCCCACAAAGAAGATATCAAGTCCTAATCCCTTCAAGCTGTAAATACTGTAAAATTGGGAAAAAGCACTTTTTTCAGATGTGATGAAATTAGGAACTTTGAGATGGGGAGATTATCCTGGATTATCCAGATGATCCCTAAATGCCATCATAAAATCCCAAAAGAGAGAGGCAGAGGTGCTTTAAAACATACAGAGGAGAAGGCAATGTGAGGATGGAAGAGAGAACAGAGACACTGCTGACCTTGAAGACTGGAGTGATGTGGCCACACCACATGGCAGCACTAGACCACATGGCAGCGCTAGACCACATGGCAGCGCTAGACCACGTGGCAGCGCTAGACCACGTGGCAGCGCTAGACCACGTGGCAGCGCTAGACCACATGGCAGCACTAGAAACTGCAGGGGGCCAAGAAATGGATTCTGTCCTGGAGCCTCTGGAGAGTTCAGCTCTTCTGACATCTAGACTGTGGCTCAGTGACACTGATTTAGAACTTCTGACCTCCAGAACTCTGAGAGAATATATTTCTGTTGTTTTATGTCACTGCATTTGTGGGACTTTCTTAAAGCAGCCACAGGAAACTAATACAGCTAGGATCCGGCATGTGGACTGCTTTAGCATTTGAAATCTTGAAAATGTCATAAGTTCATACGATAGGAGAATTTGGATTTCATTTTCTGCTCTGCTACTAACACCTAGCTTACTTCCTACCTCTAATCTGTTTTTCAGGTAAGAAAGCTCAGATTCAGAAAAGCTAAAGGACTCGCCATATCTTTTTTATAGTCAGATTTTTTTTTTTCTGGGCAAAAGGGGGCATTTGTTATATTACTCACTAAATGTTCTCCTATGTACATTTCAGCTTTAAAATGTTGTATTCTTTTTCCGACATCATGCTGGCTTGCTGGTTCCATATTCCTTGACACAATATTCAATTCTGATTTTAGTTCCATGTAACCAAAAGGACTGTACAATCCACAGAAACCTGGAACTACAACCATTAGAATTAAATGGGGGACTGTCCTGATGATTTTTACAAAGGCATAGGACAAACGTGTTTTGGGGGTTGTGTTGGCACTCTGTTTAGAGATGTACCCTCTCACTACACCCGTGATGACACCAGCCTTTTTCATAGCTTAAAATTGCAACATGAATTTTAGCTTCCAAAGGCAATTTTGATTTCTTACAAAGGTAAGAAAGAAAAGTATGGAAAATGCTAAAATTAAAAAAAAGTAGGGCATGCAAGGAGTAAATACCCTCCAGGAACCTGTGTTTCTTACTTAAAATGGTATAGTACACAATGAAAGAGCAGAATTGTCATAGCAAACATTTTAAAACTTTAAATTGTACCATGGTTCCTCAGTACTGTCTAACAATACTTCTGGAGAGGCTATCAAATCAACTTCCATTCTGATAATACAGAATCATTATATTTTTATGGCTCTATAGTTGACAAGAAAAGAAGTGATAACAATTTTTTAAAATGTAGGTAGATTTTTTTTGAGATAGGAGGTTTTATTGATGCTGATGGGGGTAGGAGGGGCCCCCAGGAGCCCTTTGGAGATCTCTAGGTGGACAGGTATTGCCCATATATATTAGCAATTAGCAATATGGAAATAGTCCTTATGGAACGTGTATGTTGCACAAGATACAACTTAAAGTTGGCTATGTGTCAATTTCCTTTCACGTGTTCTTGACTAGTGGATTGAAGTGCTTCTATATTACATAGATTCAATGTACCCAACCTGGTTGCTGGTTTATGGGGGATGTATTTTTAGGTCTTCTCAATAATTAGATATTACTTAGTTTACTTTTAGATATTGCTCTTTAATAATGATTTCATATTAGCTCATGGATAATTTTAAACCCTCCATTGAGAACATTTGGGATGATGAACATTAAAGGATGATATAATGATGCTTTTATTAACAAGCGAAGGAAGTGAAGCCACTTTGGTGAAATGTCTGTTGGTAGCCATAGCTGCTGTTCACATTTCTTGCTTATAAGTGACTCATCATTGACTATGTGAGGGAAAACTATATTCGACCATCATATCCC
Organism: Balaenoptera borealis; assembly: GCF_965194805.1. Lineage (NCBI taxonomy): Eukaryota > Metazoa > Chordata > Mammalia > Artiodactyla > Balaenopteridae > Balaenoptera > Balaenoptera borealis. The sequence goes on along the minus strand of NC_138880.1, from coordinate 30,528,871 downwards.
AATGGAATAACTCAATATAGTTGTATTAACAAAATTTATTTAAATCTCACTTTTGGTAGAATGTTATACCTAGTTTTGATTTTGTTACTATCTCAATGAATTTGATTGTTCTGAATTTGTGGAAATGGTCAAGCTCTCAGGGCTTAATAAGCTAGCATATACTGTTTTTAATTTTCTAATACTTCAGCATGGATCAGCCTCTAGACCTTTCTAAATATTTATAATTTCCGGACATTTGATTAATTGGTGCTTAAATATTAAATGACTTTGAATGGCCTTTGTACATGGTTCATTCACTGAACTGAAGCCAAACTTCTAACCTGAATTTAGGTTATTTTATACTCTATTACACTCAAGCTAAATTTTGCTTACTATACTATATCTTCATTAAATTACCTATATCTGCAAAGCAGACAGCAAAACACTTATATAACAATAAACGATGTTAAACACTGATTAAGGTTCATGAAATCACTACCCATATTTCTGCTTGAGTAGCTTTATGAAGATTATTTAATACAAGAAGAATCTACCTACTAAAGATTCCTCATTCTGAAGTTATACATACATGTATGAACTCATCAGATGATCTCCAGTCTCAGATAATAGACCAGTGTTTAGATTTCCATTTCATACATTGATAGATGCACTATGCTGCTTGCTGCAATATTAGTTCATCTATCAATAAGAATACTGCTAGTGGTGAGAAATTATTTGTTAGTTAATCAAACTATATTATAAAATTAAGTTTTCTCCAGCAGCATTCTTCTCTCAAGAGTGGTATAAAAAAAATCCAAGTAAACATTTCAATGAAAACAACCTAAATGGTAGTTCAAACTATAGAGGAAAATTAAAAACCAAAGTCTTCTAAAGTATAATCGAGATGAAATCCTCCTCCTGGGAATTGCAAGGTGAAATAAACTCAGATTCTTGGAGTAAATTACTCTTCTCAGAGGCAGAGAAATGATAAGTTCTTAGAAGAGAAGGAACAGAATGGTAGCCAAAGTATATAGATTTGGAAGACTGTTTAAAGATGACACTGAATGAATGTTTTGGGCCATGGTGAAATAAGCATATCATTAGTCATCTCCAGGTGAAGCTTCGATTGCTTAGTTTTATGAGACAATTTGAGTGGGTTGTTTCAAAGTTTTGGAGTAACTGAAAGGAATTAACTGAGGGCATAATATATCTTTGGGTTTCATGTGAGTGGGCCTTTGGACAGAGAATGTAGCGTATTAAATTAGTTTCATTGCCTTGCTGATTCTGATGGATAGATGGGTATAGAGTCTCATTAATGTATGTGGCTAACAGATGTTACTCAAGCTGTCCGTGGCATCAGGCACAGATGGTCTGGATATGTAGCCTGCCAATAAGACAATACAGTTGTCCCTTGGTATCCCCAGGGGATTGATTCCAGGACCCCCATGAATACCAAAATCCTTGGCAGCTCAAGTCCCTTATATAAAATGGCGTACATATTGGCATGTCACCCATGCATATCCTCCAGTAGATTTTAAATCACCTCTAGATAACTTACAATATCTAATGCAATGTAAATGCTATGCAAAGAGTTATAATGCTATATAAGTAATTTCTGGTATGCAGCAAATTCAAGGTTTGCTCTTTGGAACCTTCTGGCATTTTTTCAAATATTTTCAATCCCTGGTTGATTGAATCCATGGATGCAGAACCTGTGGATACAGCTGGCTGACTGTAGATGGACTTTGCCCCCAAGACTGTTCTCATTGACTACATAAGTACAGTTGGCCACCAAATGCCTGAGGCTATCCAAAATAAAAGTTTGAAGTTCAACACTGCAAAGAATTAAATTCTACAAACGTCACCTGAGTGTATGCTAAGGGCAAGGCACGGTGTGTGGCGTGTTTTCAAGCTCTTTATGATTTACAGCATGTGTGCAAGTAACTCAAACACAACTCAAAATACAAGGTTCACCATGAAGATAAGGACAAAATCCCTCTGGAAAAGGTAAAATCTTAAGGGCAGGCTTTATAGAGGAGAATGAATCCAAATGGGGCCTTGAGCCGTGGTAGGATTTATGTAGGCAAACCTCCTGATGACATCCTGGGTGAAAGGAGCCAGGGGAATGAGCGACAGAGGCAGGAACACTGGGCATGTTCAAATCAGTATCTAAATTGCACAGAGGGCTTAGGAGTGAAGCAGAGCATGAAACAGAACAGGTCCTTAGGCTCCTGTTATGGACAACGTTTAAGGCTATGCTGAGAATTTTGTTCTATACATGGTACTGAATGCAAGTTTGTGTGCCTGACACATAGTGAAGCTAAAAAAGTCGGAGTTTGGAGCAGAGAAAAGTTTATTGCAAGGTCATGCAAGGAGATGGATGACTTGTGCCCCAAAATCCCAAACTCCTTGAAGAGTTTCAGCAAAGCACTTTCAAGACCAGGTGAGGGAAGGGTGAGGTTAGTTGTTGCAAACCTCTTGGTGCAGGAATCCTTTGTTCTTGCAGCTGTCACCGGAGATCAGGTCAGGATGTTACCTCTAAACCTCCCACAGGACAAATGTTATTCTCTGTTCTGCAACTTTTTATCTCTATGAATGGACTGTTAAAGCTCAAAGCCTTGAGAATGGGCTCTCCTGTACATTTCAGGCTGTAGGCAACATTTTTTTTTTTACAAAAGGTGTGGAGCCAGCATGACTAAACACAAACAACAGGACACAAAGTTTAAAAAGCAAAAGGAACAGGTCCAGTATGGAGTCAGATTTGTTCTTCCCTATTACATATACAAAGAGTATCCATCAGAGATTTTTGACCAAGATAATCTGATCAGTGTAATGTTTTAGGAGGTACTTGTGTGGCAGTGTGGAAGAGGTTTTAGGGGTGACATCAGCCCCATGACTAAGACATCCTTCATCTATGTCTCCCCCTCAACAACAAGAATCTGGCATCCGTCCGTGGGCAAAAGTGCCTTGTGGGAGCGGTGGGGTCCAGCACCACACACTGCGGGAAGTGGGAGGAGCCTCGCCCAACCGTGCCCTTGGCAACAGGCACCACACCCTGGTCCTGGCTGTGGACCCCACAGTGGCCCGTGGAACGGCTCCAGTGCCACTTGGCTATGATCTGGGAACTGCTGGAGAACAATTTCAGAAAATCACCCACAGTTGAGAAAGCCTTTGTAAAAGTCTAGGTTTCCAGTGTAGAAGTTCCAGCACTCCTGCTGGAACCCCAAAATCTGAGTTTGGATGCATTGGAGAGGGTCAGAGGGACAGTCTGATTTTACCCACATCACTCCTCCCCCGCGGCATCACAGCTCAGAGAATCGCAGCTTCTCGCCTGTGATTCCCCCCTCGGGGGAAAGTGAGAGCACGTGCGTGCCCAGGAGTTCGGGATGCTGCCCAAGAAACCCATGTCTCTCTCACCCGGTCCAGAGCACTGACTCAGGAGCGGGTGGAAAGAGGCTGGGAGAGCAGCAGATGGGGCTCTCAGAGGACACTGAAGGGACTCGGATCCTACTAGCTGTGTCGCAGACTCCAACAGGAAGCCCACCCACGAGCTCCGGGGACGCCTTGCCCGTGGATCCCCCAACTGGTCCACAGACACCCCCGACACTCCTTGCACCTGACCCATACCCCTTCTCTCCCATCCTGTGGCCAGCTCCCTGTGCATGCTCTTAACGGCAGCAGCAAGGACAAGCTTTGGCAGATGACCACTGGGCATACACAGAAAGCCGGCTCGAGTCTGCGGACCAGGGAGAGACCACCAACTTGAGCTTTACTGCCACCCTTGGGAGAACAAATGGTAGGATCCCAAGAGAGCATAGAAGCTTAAGAATTCTGCCAAAAGAGGGAGCAAGCAGAGTGAAGCAGGTATAGCCTTAGCAGCTCTAAGACAAGCAGATGGCCATCAGGTACACGGGAAGATACTCAGTATCACTCATCATCAGGCAAATGCAGATCAAAACCACAATGAGATATCGCCTCACACCTGTCAGAATGGCTATCATCAAAAAGATGACAAACAACAAGTGTTGGCAAGGAAATGGAGAAAAGGGAAATCTTGTGCATTGTTGGTGGGAATGTAAAGTGGTGCAGCCACTGTGGAAAAGATTATGGAGATTCCTCAAAAAAACTAAAAATAGAACTGCCATATGATCCAGCAATTCCACGTCTAGGTATACATCCAAAGGACATGGAATCACTATCTTGCAGCGATATCTACACACCCATGTTCACTGTAGCATTATTCACAGTAGCGAAGACTGGAAGCAACCTGAGTGCCCATCTATGGATGAATAGATGACGAAGATGTGGTATACACACACAAAGGAATACCATGCAACCGTGAGAAAGAAAGACTTCCTGCCATTTGTGACAATATGGATAGACCTTGAGGGCATTATGCTAAGCGAAATAGTTCAAACAGAGAAAGGTAAATACTGTATGATATCACTGATATATGGAATCTAAAGAGCCAAAATACTGGAAACGAGTAGAATGGTGGTTGCCATGGGCTGAACAGGGGGTAAATGGAGAGATGTTGGTCCAAGGGTACAGGCTTCCAGTTATAAGATGCATAAGTTCTGGGGATCTAATGGGCTGCGAGGTGACTGTAGTTAACAACACTGTATTGTACACCTGAAAGCTGCTAAGAGAGCAGATCTTAAGCGTTCTCACCACAAAAAAGAAATGGCAGTTTTGTGAGGAGATGGAAGTGTTAGCTCACACTAATGTGATAATCACTTCGAAATAGATACATGTATCAACTCATCACATTATACACCTTAAACTTACACATGTTATTTGTCAATTATATCTCAATAAAACCAGAAAATAAATAAATGCATACTTTTAATCTGCCATTATTGTTATTATCACCTATGTTTTCGATGACAAGATCAGGGATGGAATCAAATCCGTTTGTTACCATATGGTTTGAACCTCAGAATTACAAAATAAATGTTTCTTAGTGATCAATTGCACAAATCTAGACATGATAATAAGTATTTTAGCAGTGGAATACGCTGATGTTCAAATTCTCAAATGAGTGCTTGGCCAGGTGCAAATGTAACCATAGCCTATTTTAGAGCAATTTTTATAGCCAGGAATATTTTATGTGATTATTTCCATTGACCTTGGAATTGAAGATTCTACTAAGTTGTCACACAAAGGCTATTGTGGTTATGTGAGTTGGAAGAATGGTGTGAAAAGAAGAAAAAGAAATAACCTAAGTTATATTTGAAGAATAGGATGTATTCTTTTATAGTATACGCATTACAACAGGTTTATAATTTGAAGGTAAAATCAGAGCTAGATGTCCTTGTGGGCTGTTTATTCATATTTTAAGGGAGAGAATACCATTCTCTAATGTATCATGAGATGACATTAACTTTCCCACCCACCAGCCTGTGTTGATTGAATAGTCCTGAATGTTCAGGTGCAACCTCTTGAAAATGAAGCAGAAGTGAAGAGAAAAATACAATAGGTTCATTGTTGGTGGATAAATTAAAGAAAAATAAACTTGTTTTTCTAGGTAACATATAACTTGGAAATTTTCTGATGCAATATTATAATGCCAAAAGTATTAAAACTGTGGGCAATACTAAGAGCTTTAAGAATCATCTTGTTCTCACATCTGACCAGTAAAGAAAAATTTTACTGTGAAAACTTTACAGAAAAATTATAGTACTTTCTCCCATTAATGGCATTATGAATTCAAAACTGTTTTTTGCAATTTCCCCCAAATTTAAATGGTAATAGTATTTTCTATCTCATACTTATTTCATTACAGATTGGTTGGAAAAGTTCTTTCAAAATTTCTCTTGAATGTATCCTCTTCTCTCCATGCTCATTTTCACTGTTCAGGCTGTGCTCTAAAAAAAAAAAAAAAGTTTGAATTGTTTTAGTGGTCTCTTCAAAGTTCTTCCACTTCCAATGCCTTCTAGAAGATTCTTGACTTAGTTCAAACCCCTATAACAAAAATATCATCGACTGTTGGCTTATAATCAACAAACATTCATTTCTCCCAGTTCTGGAGGCTGGAAGTCCAAGGTCAAGGTGCAGGCAGATGTGGTGACTGGTGAGGGCCCCTTCCTGGTTCAAAGATGGTGTTTTCCCACTGTGTCCTCACGTGATGGATGGGGGCACCAATCCCACTCATGAGGACTCCATCCTTATTACCTAATCACCTCCCAACCATCCCCCCCAATACCATAACACTGGGGATTAGGTTTTACATGCAAATTTGGGGGGATTACAAAACATTTATTTTGTAGCAATTTTGCTGAGCTACTGTTTTTCAGCACTACTTTTGTCTTGTCACGTTCCTCCTCTAGAATCCATTATTACTCCCTTTTTTTTGTTCCGTTTCACCCAGTAATTAATTGTTTCTTCACATTTTCATGCTCCGCAACCCAGTCCCATCCCATCCATCTAACGTAATCTTTATCATTCATCACTTTTATTCTCATTCACCATGGCACCCCCAGCCCCATAATTGCAAACACTTCTGCCCTCTCTGTGCCATGCCCGAGAGCTCTCCTTCCTGCTTTGATCATGCTGTCAGCTCCATGCCCTTTGCCCCCTGGACCCCCTCCTTGTCTAGAACTATTCCATCCTTCAAAGCCTTCCTGTTGCAAGCTTGGTCATAACCCACAAACAAGAATCTGCTCTCAGGAATTCTCTTGCTACAGCAGTGACGGAAAGGACCCTGCCACACGGCAAGTACAGACTCCAAATTCCTGGCAACTTTCAAGGTTTGGGAGGTCACAGCTGAGGCTCAATTTTCATGCCTACTGCAGGACTTTTGGGAAATTAGGATGAACTACCTGGTATCTTATCTGCAAGAGAGCTTCATGGCTTAGAGTGATGAACTATTTGGGAGTGATAGTTGAGTTCTGAAAATCATGGCTATTATAATGCTTACAGAATTTCTAGACTAACCCAATAGAACCACAGCTATCATTCTTTCATTTGGTGAAGATGTAGTAAATGAGCTATACGTGAGATGTAAGTTTTAAAAATGCAGTGAGCCTTAGGCTTGGAAATATTAGAATTTTTAAATGGGAAAGTGTTGTATTTTACTGAGTATTTAAGTCTTTAGTAATATACACATATAGAGAAATAATAGTTGAAGAAGGAATTTATGTCCTTTAACATTTAAAAAATTTTTATTTTTATCCAAGTATAGTTGCTATACAATGTTATATAAGTTACAGGTGTACAGTATAGTGATTCACAATTTTTAAAGGTATATTCCATTTATAGTTATTATAAAATATTGGCTATATTCCCCATGTTGTACACTATATCCTTGTAGCTTATTTTATACCTAATAGTTTGTACCTCTTACTCCCCTCTCCCTATCTGCCCCTCCCCCTCCCCTCCCCCCACTGGTAATCACAGTTTGTTCTCTATGTCTGTGAGTCTGCTTCTTTTTTGTTACATTCACTAGTTTGTTGTATTTTTTAGAGGAATTTATGTTCTTGAGAATATACATGTTATTTTCTGGGCTTGGCCAAAACATGATCGTGGGATTAATGCTTTCTGCAAAACAAATAACTATGTGTTATAATTATTCAAAGGAAAATATTAAAACTGAAAATTTATCAACTCCTAATACTTTTTTTTAAACAAATCAGCTCTTAATATGAAGCAATAACTTCCTTCTCCTTCTCCTTTTCTTTTAGTGCCCTATGGCTTCATTTGTGTGTTATTTAATTTATTTATTCTATTTTTGTCTGTGTTGGGTCTTCATTGCTGCACGCAGGCTTTCTCTAGTTGCGGCGAGTGGGGGCGGCTCTTTGTTGCGGTGAGCGGGCTTCTCACTGCAGTGGCTTCTCTTGTTGCGGAGCACGGGCTCTAGGCGCACGGGCTTCAGTAGTTGTGGCTCGCGGGCTCAGTAGTTGTGGCGCACAGGCTTAGTTGCTCCGCGGCATGTGGGATCTTCCCGGACCAGGGCTCTAACCCGTGTCCCCTGCATTGGCAGGCAGATTCTCAACCACTGCGCCACCAGGGAAGCCCGGCAGGAGGATTCTTAACCACTGTGCCACCAGGGAAGCCCTTGTATGTTATTTTAGAAATGCTGTGCTTCTCCTGAACATTTTTAAGTGGCCAGAAATTAAGGGTAATTGGGTATTTCTGCAAGACACAGTAAAGAACATTTTTTATATAAAAGGAAAGAGTTAGAGGTAGGGTTTTCTTTCTGTGGTCACAAAACTGAAAGCCAATATCAGGCTTCCTACTTGATAAATCATATTAAAGTCACCAACTGTACTGTCTTTGGCTTTTCCTAAAATTCCCTTCCCCTGACGTGGAACCAAAACAGAAGCTAAGGCAATGCATTCAGGCAGTGCAGTCATCTTCTGTTTCCAATGGGAGACTGCTGCATCGATGAGAATTTTAGAGCTACTGATTTACTTTCCTGGGACTTAAGTTACCACCTCTGACCAGTTCTCCTTTTGAGGTTTGGACACGCAAAAAAGGAGAGGGTCTCTTTTCACAGTTTTGAATTGACGACCCCGCACTCCACTCCCTCCCACCAGTTTCTTTTTTGGAATTTGCATATTCTCCCTTGTACCTTAAAAAGAAGTTCTTATTTGTTTGTTTGGTTTTTTTTTTTTGATTCAAAAAATGGTCCTTGTCAGCAATTCAGCTTGCATAAATTGGTGTGACAGATGCACCTTATATAGCTGTGTACCCGCTCAGGAGTGCTTTGTGCCAGGCAATTTTTATAGGCCCGGACGCCGGCCAACGTCAGGAGAAGCATCATAAACTGATAAAAACAGAAGTGAATTGCAGAAGCTGACAGCTCACACATGGAAAGGCCATTTCTTATGCATTTTTGGGGGGTGTTAGCAAGGTGCCGGTCAAGGATCGCTGTTGATTACATGGGAATATTTGGAAACTTCTCAAGTGCGGATTTTGTTTTTCCTTCAAATGAGCCAAAGAAAAGATTACAGGGGGATTGTGAGAGCTATCCTCTCAAAGTTTAGTGCAAATAAATAAATAAATAAAAATTGAATGCAGCCGTAAGGAGAAAATGAGTTGCGGGCACAACAGCAGGTGTGAATAATGAATGAGATTGATGTGTATTCTGTTTGGAATAATTGTTTTTAAAACGAGTCGTTCACAAAATGAGAGATGTTTCATCTAGGAGAGCTGGTGGCTTTGAGGCCCCAGTGGTGCTTGCATCTGACGGTGACCTCTTGCTGGCAGACACCGTGGAGTTTCTAAATTGAAAGAGCATCCATTTTACAGTTGTGCAAACCGAGTCATGGAGCGTGGTGACCCACAGGCTCTCCTTTTATCGCTGGAATGTGTGCGATTGATTGAGAGGGTTGGGCAGGTTTCGAGTTCAAGGCCAAGCTGAGAGGCCACCCGAGGCCCTGCAGCCTCTTCGAGCCCTCAGTGTGCTCATTCCAAGCCATGAGCATCTTTAGTTAAGCTCTGGATCCTGTTCACAGCACACAATCAAATGCCCATCTGATGGCTGGAATCATAACCATCACTCTGTGTTCACACAGAATCGGCCAAGTTTTAAGCTCATTGAAAGAGATCATCCGCCCCAAAATGATGCCTTTGGTTTTTCAAGTTGAATTCTGCTTGTTCCAGCCATTTCCGGGAGCAGTGGGGTATTTTATTCTATTTCTATCTCGAATGGTACAGCTTACCCTGCATTTGCTTCTTCTAAACCAGGAAACATTGAATGGAAAGGATTCCTTGATTGCCTAACAGTCTGCTAGATTAGTTGTGTTAAAAGATAAACTGAGACATGTTAAAAATCTTGAGTATATTTGAGCAAAAGTTGATTTGAATTGGGCAGCACCCCATCTAGCAGACAGAAAGGAGCCCTGAGGAGCTCCACAAAATCGAAAACTTTTATGGGCAGAAGGGAGTGGAAATGAAGGGGTTACACTGGCACAAAAGTGGCTTGGTTGTTTCAAAGTTATTTTCCTTTAGAGGAAGGCAGGTGTCTATCAGGCAGTTGACCTAACAAGTGCTGATCAGGTGATTCTTGATTGACTGGCTTAAGATTCCATCTCTGAGAGAGGCCGAAACTGTAATTAAGTCTCAGTTTGTTAACATGGGGCTTAGCATAAGCGACTCAGTTTGGGGCCTGTTGTTTTTAACAGTTTCCCCCTTTTGATCAGATTGTCAGGCTAATGAACTGGTGTGATCAAAATTTAAGACCCGAGTTCTTCTCCCAGCTACTGCTCTCAAGTTCTTGTAGGTTTTTTCCGACTCTCTCTGTGGTCTTCACAGGCCTTGACGTCACATTCTTTAAGCTGGTCATTCTCTTTGTTCCTTTTCTGATGTTCTAGTTTTAGGGAGATCATTTGCCTGGTGGTTGGCGGCTGTGAACAGGCATTTAAAGTTTTTTAGAGGAGACAGTGTACCCGGGAGATTACTAAGATTAGGACGAGCAGGATAATTCCCAATGCCTGGGGTGCCCTTTGGAGACATGGTCCCAAGGCCCAAACCAAGAATCAAAAAAGTCAAAAAAGACCCCATGGAAGGAGTCACTTTCTTAAGCCAATTGGCTTGCTTAGTGATGTTATGTCACTGAGTCTCAACCTCCCAAGAAGTGTCCGCCCAGGTGCAGGCACTGGTGTTGGCCACACACACACACACCTTCTTGCTCAGCTGAAAGGTAACTGGAGGTCATCCTATTGTCAAGAACAACTTTGGCCAGAGAGAGAGTCTAGGGACATTTGTCAGGCAGTTGTTGGTTTAGCAGCAGATTCTGCAGTATCTTCAAGAGTTAAGGAGAGGTTTCTGATCATAGCCTCATTTGCATTTGCCCTTAGCCAGGCCAGTAGGGATCTGCCAAAGGAAGCTAATTTTGAGTCATGAAGGCCTCCTGGCCATTTAGCTCAGGACAGGAAAAGTGACAGCCACGGAGACCAGTGAAATGTGAGGCTCTGCAGACCACACAGGGGTTTGATTCTGGTTACCCTTGCCTGTGTCTCTTGCTTTGTACAGAGCCTGGGGGCATGGTTCTCTGGGTTTGGAGCTGTTGCCCAGGAGCAGGGAAACGGACCCCCAGGGTTAGGACACTGATAGAGAGAGGGCTGAGTTTGTTTCACAGAAACTGAAGCACTGGAAATCAGGGAGAAGTTTGTGACAGGCAGAAACCCCAAAAGGGTGCAAAAGACACCACCCCCCCAAGATCCAGAGCCACTCCCAAAGGTAGCAAAAGAAAGACTCAGACAATTCCCCTGAGAGCTGACAGCCGTCAGTAGGACCTGAGCCACAGATGAGGAGTGACCCCCATTTCTGCCTGGCCAAATTTGGGGGTCCCCAACCTGATGGCTGCCAAGTCAGGTTCTCAGGACACAAATGAGACAAACAAGCAGGCATAGCTGTCCCTGGGAGATCAAGAGCCACCACCAGCAGGCACCTGAAAGCTAATTCATGAGTCACGCCTCCAAGATCTAATGCTCACAACTGTTTTTTCCTGCCTACCTGGATTTGGAAAGGAAGGGACAACATGAAATTGTACCTTCCTCTCGACCAGGCCCCGCAGCAGAGATCCGGGAGAGCTGACTTCGGTAAGAACCCTCACCTTTTGCCAGCTTTGCCAGTGTCCCCGGGATCCCATCTGCAAGGTCTGGAGCAAGCAGGGCTGTCCCAGAGGGTCTCATCCAGGTCCCCAGAAACTGTAGAGGAGAAAAATAATGTTCCTTCTACCCTTTCTGGTGAGTGCCTGTTTGAGACCCCCTTTTCTCTAGGGCCCCTCTTAAGTGGATCACCTTATCAGGTTAAAGGTTCTCCACCGTGGCCACTGTAATTCAAGATGATCTTCAGTGAGTTTAACCTGCTTGATTAGCCTTAAAACAAAATTGTATTCACCTGAAGCCCCACACTGGACCAGGGCCAGCTTAAGTCAGATCCAGTTCAACCCTGGGCCCAGTCAGGTTTCTAAGCCAGATCTGGCCTGACTCTGGCCAGATCCAGCCCAGAAAAAGAAGCACTCAAAAGAAGTCTTGGGCTTCCCTGGTGGCGCAGTGATTGAGAGCCCGCCTGCCAATGCAGGGGTCACGGGTTCGAGCCCTGGTCTGGGAAGATCCCACATGCCACGGAGTAACTAAGCCTATGCGCCACAGCTGCTGAGCCTGCGCTCTGGAGCCCGCGAGCCACAACTACTGAGCCCACGTGCCACAACTACGGAAGCCCGCGTGCCTAGAGCCCGTGCTCTGCAACAAGAGAAGCCACCACAATGAGAAGCCTGCGCACCGCAATGAAGAGTAGCCCCTGCTCACCGCAACTAGAGAAAGCCCGTGAGCACCAATGAAGACCCAGTGCAGCCAAAAATAAATAAATAAAATAAATAAATTAAAATTAAAAAAAAAAGTCTGAAAGCTCATAATGCAAGGCTGTGAACTAGGATCCAGGGGTACTTGCCCATCACCTCCAGAGCCGGCAAGAAAGCGTGAGCTCAGGGCTCAGCAGGTACCACGTCTGGTTGCTCTTTGCTCCTGGGGGTGGGCGGCGTGTAGGGAGAGGGGTCTCCTTTGGTTCTCTCTTCTGACATCAGAACCATTAAAAGATACACCGAGACATAGTAAACATTTTAAGAGTTTATTTGAGCAAAAATCAGTTCGAGGGGGCAACATCCCATCTAGAAGAGAGAAAGGAGCTTCTCGGAGCTGTACGAAGTCAGAGACTTCTATAGGCAGAAGCGGGCTGGACGAGGCAGGTATACTGGCCAAAAAAGCGGTTTAGTTGTTGCAAAGTCACGTTCCTCCAGAAGATGCCGGGTGTCTGGCAGGCAGATGACCTAACCGGTGCTGACCAGGTGATTGACTGGGTTAAGATTCCGTCTCTGGGAGAGCCGAAACTGTAGTTAATTCTCACTTTGGTGACGGGGGGCTTAGCATAAGTGACTCCATTTGGGACCTGTAATCTTGTTTTTAACAGGGGCTAGTGTTTTTCTTTCTTTGTGGGGAAATCTGAAGTTAAAAACATGAGCTGCTGCCCTGCAGAGGGGATTTGAATTATGTCGGTTCGCAGTAGTACAGAGTCAAGCCTGTGCCGTTTCTTCCTGATTTTGCACCGTTTTCTCTTTTCTACACGCCTGTAGTCTAGGCGCATAGGAAGCATGTCAGGAGTCAGGATCCTGGGGTTTGTGTTCAGGCCCTGGCCCACACCAGCTGTTTAACGAGGAGCAACTTAGTCCTTTGGACCATTTTTGCTACCTTATAGGCTTGTTACACAGATTAAATTAGATGATTAATAGGATTGAAGTGTCTTAAATGTTTGAGGCATCAAGAGATGAGACAAAGGCAAAAACATTTGCAGTAAAGTTCTAGTTCCTTAGCATGTTAACATACAAAAATTTTACTTTCTGAGCAAATATTTCCTTCTCAGTAGATTGCCATCTTTTCATTTGGATAAAAAGTACATCTTGTAAAACTAAATATTGTTTTCCTTCTCCTCTTTCATTTAGTCCTTCCTTCTTCCCTCCCTCCTTGTTTCTCTTTTTAATTTTTTGTGGGCAGTGTGTGTGAAGGCTTTTCTGTGCTCAGAAGAAGACGTTGATTCAAAGGATATGGGATAACCTTACAATTTGGTTATCATATTTATTAATTCATTTCATTTCTACTTAATTTTTAATTTTAACATATTCTAAATATGTAGAAAATAATACAACAGACATCTGATCTAGACTTTTAACACATTTTTGGAGTATATTTGCTTTAGTTGCCTTTACTGAAAGATGCAAAATATTCAAGAGACAGCTAAAGTCACAGACCCACATCTTAACCTGGTCTCCCTTTTCCTCTGCACCTTCTCTGCTAAAGGGATTCTGCATCCTTTCCATGCAAGGTTTTGAACTTCAGTAACCATAAATGTCTCTATATGCAAAAGAAGGTATTTTTCTGTTTTGAAAATTTATACACATTTATTCTCACTGTATTTACCATTCTTCAATTTCCTTTTTCTTTCCCAATATTAGACTTGTTAAAACATACGCATCTAGTTTGTTAGTGTTTACTGTTATATAGCATTCAATTTTATGACCATTCCAGATTTCATGTATTATGGACTTTGTAAGGTTATTCCCAAGTTTCTGCAACTATAAAGGTATCTACAGGAAATTTTCTCGTATCTGTGTAGGTGTGATAACTTCTTTGGATTATGTGCCTCACAGTGGAATTGGCTGGGTTGTCGTGGGTTTACATGTGCACCTGAACTAGATATTTCCACCTGGTCTTTAAAGAGGCTGCACCAGCTCCCAACCCTGCTGGCTGTCAGTGTGGTTACAATCCCTTATCCTTATTCAGCTTTGAAATGTTTGTCAAACTTTTCACTCTGATTTTCTGTGTATTCCCTCAATTACTCATAATTTGGTAGTAATTTGACCATGTTTTTATATTTATATTGGCTATTCAGATTTCATCCCTTGTTCATTTTTTCTATTGTGTTCTTTGTTTAAAAATATTTACAGGAATTTTAATGTTCTCCATACTAATCTTTTGTCAAATCATGTGCATTATAAATATCTTCTCCATGTCTGCTTTGCACTGTTTTGATTATGATGCTTATAATGTATTTTATAATACAGATTTTTTTCATTGTAATGTAGCTAGATTCTTCCTTTATGATTTGCTGTTTTGCATCTGTGTCTTGTTTAAGCATTCCTATTCTACCTCGATGTCATAAATACATTTTCCTATATTCTATTCTGGAGGGTGTCAAAGGTTTCACCTTTAGATCTTTGATGACACAGGTGTCATGTGTATGGTATAAAGAGAAAATCTGTATTAGAAAAAGTAATGCTAGCTGCTTTAACAAATAAACCCCCAAATCTCAGTGGTCTTACCCAATCAAAATTTATCTCTTTCAGGTAAGTCCAAAACGGGTGTTTCTGATTGGCAGGTGTCCCTCCTCTAAGACTTGCCTCAGGGACACGGGCTCCTTCCACATTGTGGCTCTGCTATTTGACACTTGGCTTCAAGGTTGCCAGAGGAGTGGGGAAGCCATGGTGATGGCACAGGAGCCTTCCAGTGGGTCAGACCTGGAGGTGGGTGCATTGATTCTGCCACCTTCCATCAGCCAGAGCTCAGGTACATGGTCACCTCTAAATGCAAGAGAGGCTGAGAAAGGCCATTTAGCCATGTGCCCATTAAGAAGAGAAAAGAAAAAGAGAGGTCTACTTAAATGCCACTCCCCCCCACCATAATGATAGCTAAATGCTTCAGCACTTTTTAAAATAATCTCACTGAATTATAATGGCACTCTCTTATATACCATGTTCCTATCTGTTATGTTGGGTTAATTTTTGACTCTGTTTGGTTCATTTGTCTATTTGTCTGTCCCTAAACCTTACTGTTCTTGTTAATACAACTTTACAGTTAGTTTTGGCAGCTGGAAGAATAATTCTCAGTTCACTTTTATTAAGAGTATGCACTTTGTAAACCTAGAGAACTACAAAAATATGAATTCCAAAGTGGTGATAATATACTTGCCTTAGTGGGTATTTTTTTTTTTTTTAGTCTTTGCATGATCTGTGTACATTTTTTCCATCATCTGCTCACACATCTTTGCCCCAGGCTGGAATTGTTTCACCTCTAGAATGAATTTCATTTGTCTGTGAATTTCATAGCTAACAGCTGTGCCACTACTTGTTCGATTTGAAAAGGTGTCAAGGTTGCCTCCAGTAGCTCTTTGTTATTAACTTTAAATGTAGACAGAACATCTTAAAACCCTAAGAAAGCAACATTTTTAGACAGTTTAGGGGGAGCTGCTTCTTAGACCCCATAATAATAAGTAGAATACACACCAAGGGCAAAGCAAATGATTATGCCATGTCTTGAAATAGACATGATGATGGTTAAAAAAAAATCACAGGCATTCACAGGTGTGAATCATTTAAATACAAAAATGTTTCCTCATTTATTTCCTTTGCATGCAAGAAGAGATAAGGAAAAACACTTTCCTTAAGAATAGTTTTTTGTTTATAAATGGTTTAAGATACATTAAATGTGGAAAAACCAGGGGTTCTCAGCATCAGCGTCGGGAGAGGATGGGGCTTCCGGTTTTCAGAGGATAATGGCTCGTGGGAGTGGAAAGGAAAGAAGGTGACAGGTGGAAGGCTGCAAAGGGCTGGGACGTGCTGCACTGCTCGTATCTTTCATTGTCCAGTTTTCTCTCTCCTTACGTTCCCACCAGAAGTGTCAGGAGCTAAAGCAGAGATGCAACAGACTAAACGTTCCCTCACTGCATTTATGTTTCTAACTCCTTCCCATGATGGCCTCCTAAGCAGCCCGAAGCTTCCACAGGTTCTGCTTTCCTGCCTGATTACAACCTTCACGTGCTTTTTCATCTCCCCAAGGAGCCTGCGTTTAGATTTCGGTTAGCTTGCTGACAAGTTAAGCCATGAGGATACACGGGTAGGCAACTAGTGAATTTGATGGAAACTCTACCCACAGGCAAGCCCACAGGGCAGCTTTTGTGAGCTGTGCTGGCAGCTGCCGATTCTCTAGTTGGTAAGGTTGGTGCTACCTTTATATATTTCCCCTCATTTTTTTTACAAACAAACACTGCTAGATATCAGGGACTCTGGCCTCCAGTTGCTCATGTATTCATTAGTTGATACAAATGCCCGTTTTTAAAAAATAATTCAACAACCATTCAGTACACACCTACTGTAAGATGAGTTTGCTAAGTGCTGGTCCAGTGTTGAATGTTGAATGATGTACATAGGGTCCCTGCTCTGATGGAGCTTGTGATTTAATGAGGGAGGGAAAAAGTGACACACACACACACACACACACTGATAAGATTGTGAAGGTTGTGAAAAGAGCAAGTAAATTAAGTAATGAGGGAGTTTCTTAGGAGAGGACTGTGTCTGGAGTGGAGGACAGAGCCCTGGGCCAAGGGTTCTGGTTATGCCAGGGCTTTTGGGAGGGATGAAGGAGCATGCAACATTCAAGTAACTGAAAGAGCACGAGCGGGAACTAGTTCTCAGTGAGGCTGGAGATGTGATAAGATCCAGAAGATGCAGGAACTTAGAGAATGTTAAGAACCAGAGATTTCGGTTTCTTCTTTAGAGCAGCTGTAACGAGATCAGATTGGGTGACACAATGGCAGATTTGGTTAAATTCATGTATCATGATGGGATTGGATGTGGCTTGGCTCCAGGAGATGGAGATGACAACAGAGAAGACGGACAGGCATTAATGGACGGGATCTAGGAGGTAGAGGAGGTGTCAGGGGTGACTCATAGAAGAAACACACGATAGTGGAGCAGACTTAAAGCTAAAAAGCAAAGCTTTAAGAAGGAACGCTATTTACTGCCAAGTTACCCAGTAAAAGAATAATGACCTTCTTGTTGAAGTCAGGAAACAGAAAGCAATTCTCTTTCTTATTGAGATTTCATGTAAGTGGGAAAAGGTTGCACAGACTATAAGGAAATATCAAGATAGCCCAGTCAATTCTGATACTTTCAACAACAAAATTCCATTCTCTGCTGCCATTTCTATTTTGGGATCTAATTAATTATACACATAGATACCAGATTGAATTTACATGTAGGCAGCTTAAGAAATAAAATATGACAGGCAGAATAGGACATTGCAATTATAATCTACCTGTCAAAGTGTTTTGAGGATGAAAGTCAGTGATTTCTGTCCTAGGAGGGTATGAAAAATTATTTGGAAGCAAGCCATTTAGAACTTTCCATCTGAAATAAGGATACATTCAGAGCATTTATTTATATACTTTAAAATATATAAAACAGTATTTTATAGTGATATAAGTACATAAAGAATTTGTAAAATAATACATAAAAGCATGCAAAAATACCAAATTTGAGGTTAGGGGGTTCCTTCTGGGGAGTGAGACAATGCAGTGGGCTAGATATATGGCAGCAACTGGCTTCACCTACATTTTTTTTAAGTTAAAAAATAGTAAAAATATCAAAAACATATGGATCAAAATGTTAATAACTAGTAAATCTAAGATTCTAAGACTCTAATATGTTGCCTATTATTTTCCATATTTTCTGCACGTCTGAAATATTTTATTATTAAATGTTTACAAAATTTAAAAATGAATTTTTGTGTTTATCATAGCATGGTGATAGGAACTATCTCATGGTTTGGAGAGGCCAGACATTCTGTTTTCTAACTTCTTCTAGACAAGGTTTTTAATCACAGTGTTTTTATTTTTGTTTCTTTGTTCTCTTTGAAAAGACATATTAAGCTAAACAAACGATGGAAATATTTGCTGCTTTAAATGGTAAATTATGATACAGTAATTTCATGGAGATGGTAACTGGTAATAATAAATTATAAAGGTCACATTTTTAGGTTATTTTACTTTTCTTTGTTTTGATGCAGAGAACAGTAACATGTTGTATGGTAGGAAAAGGGCTGGATTTTTAAGCCAGAATACTGGTCCTCATTTACCCTTTTATACAAAACAAGTGTATTAATTTCAGCAAATCAAATGACTTCTATTGTCCTTATTTTCTTTAGCTGTAAGGAAGAAAAGATTGGGAGTTAATGTTTTTATGTTATGGTCTGGCTTTTACGTCCCAGGATTATGTTCCTATTTTGCTTATGGTGATACTACCTTATCTCATGGTAACAGTACCATACCAACATGACCATACTTCGTAAATTTTGTTTTAATGTAGTTAAAAATACTTTTTTATTGATGAAAAATGCAGACACACATGTGGAAAAGTGCACAAGTCATAAATGTATAATTTGACCAGAGTTTAGGTCAAGATTTGGAACATCACCAGTGCACTGTCTTTCACCCCCTTCTGGTCACATCCCTGCCACTCAGGCAATTTCTATCCTGAATTCCAACATCATAGATGAGCTTTGCCGGTATACAACTCAGTATGTGCCTGATGTTGTTTGCTCATCAATATATTAGGGAAGGGCTTCCCTGGTGGCGCAGAGGTTGAGAATCTGCCTGCCGATGCAGGGGACACGGGTTCGAGCCCTGGTCTGGGAAGATCCCACATGTCACGGAGCAACTAAGCCCGTGTGCCACAACTACTGAGCCTGCGCGTCTGGAGCCTGTGCTCCGCAACGGGAGAGGCCGCAACAGTGAGAGGCCCGCGCACCGCGATGAAGAGTGGCCCCCACTCGCCGCAACTAGAGAAAACCCTCGCACAGAAACGAAGACCCAACACAGCCATAAATAAATAAATAAATAAATAAAAATTTACCAAAAAAAAAAAATATATATATATGTATTAGGGGAATCATCCTAGTTGTTGTTAATTGCTCTTATTCATTAGGATGTAACAAAGACTGGCAAACTTTTTTTTGCAAAGTGCAAGATTGTAAATATTTTCAGCTTTGTGAGCTCTTTGGCTTTAAATGAAGAACCCAAAGAAATAGTACAACTTTATCTATCTACCTATCTTTCTATCTATCTATCCATCTGATAATTACTAAAAAAGGAATGCTCAAAGTGATTCATTGGGAAGCAGGAAGAATATATTAGACATTGATATTTACTCTATATTTTTAATTTTATTTTTATGAGATAAAAATTCATTAAAAGATGTAAGTCCTATAACTTTTATTTTCAGAACATTATGGTGTCAGAATACATGAATATACTCAGAAAATGCTAAAGCCTCATTAATATTGGGGACATTAAATATACCTGTCTCAGTGATAGTCAGGTTCAGTAGACATACAAATAGCAAAGATAGAAGGAACTTAATCTATATAACAATTACAAAATGGAAAAGAAATCTTGATAAATCCTAAAAATTTGCCATCATATAGACCGAATTGTGCAATAGAAGCCATAATGTTACAGAATTAGAAATAGACAAGGGAATATGAAGAATTCTGATACAAGAGTCCCACCCAAGTCTAATCTAATCAGGCTCTTGAGTGGGGCTAAGGTAGCTCAGACTTTGAGAGCAGCCTAAGTGTACCCTGAGTTGAGAATCACTGCTTTTTGTCTCATTGTGCTTTCCACGTACATTTTTATTATTGTACGTTTTCCAGAGGACAGGCACGTGACCAGGACCATTTATGTCATTGTGTAGGTTCATAGTTAAGGTTTGATTCTCTGTTATTGTGAAAATAGTACATTAGTTACAACAAGTAGGTAAAAATTCTAACATTGTATTTTGAAAAATGTGAGAAAAAATATTTGTTAATGTAGCAACTCCTGTAAATGAATTAAACATTCATTTAAAAACCATTCAAGAAAAATAACAATAAATAAAGAATTAGATGGGAAGAATCAATAAATACAGAAGCAAAAATTAGTGAATTAGAAAATAAAATGTTAGACTTACTTGATAAAACAAAAGGCAAAAGATAAACTCAAATCTTGAAAAGACCAACAAAATAAATGTTTTTTTTGTTTTTTTTTTCCAACTCTGTTCCAAAAAGGAGAAAACACAATGTTACAAATGTAAAGAAAATGTAACTACAGATTTGGGGGATTTAAAATATTGTAAGAATATATCATGAACATATGTAAGAATTGTATTATGTAAAAACATAATTATGTTGATAATAATTATATAATTACTGGTCACCTGCTATATATATAGTCACATAATTCTCAGCATAGCTGTAGGACTGGTTCTTATTATCCCTTTTAAATCAAATCTTAGAGAGGTTAAGTTACCTACTTCTGGTAACAAGGTAGCAAAATTAGGTATCAAACTCAGGCTGTCCAATTCCAGAAGCTCTTAGCCACTTTGCAATATTGTCTTTTAAAAGGAATAATTTATAAACTGATAATGAAAAAAATGAGGTTTTTTTCCTGTCAAACTGACCCCTTTTACTGAAGAGACTCACCATTCTGTGATCTTAAGTGCTTGAGAACCAAATCAGTAGGTCCGGATACAGACTGATTCTTGTTCATTACTGATTTCCTTGGGGCATAGCTCTGTGTTTTTACTATAAACTCTTGTTAGTATGTAAGGGAAGATTTAATTGTTTGTTTTTCTTTCTAAGTTCAAAGGGCAAGCTAATACTGAATGTAAGATTGAGGTTTGTTTTCTTAAAGGAGGAAGAAAGAGAGATTGGCTCAAATGAACTTTTATTGACCCATCTTTTCCTTTTCTTAGTATTTGTACTGAAGTGAATGGTAACCTCTGTATCACTACATTCTTAGTATTCATCCTTCTACAGAAAAGAATAGAAAGTTAGAATGATATTGAATGAAATGAAATGAGTTTACAGGGTTTTTTTTTTCCTTAGGGTCTTCCTCTATCAAAATAGAAAAAGGACACCACTGGTATTAGTACATTATATACAGTAATACTTGAAGTGAACTCGTTTATTTTTACTTCTTTTGGGTCTTGTTAGGCTCGTTTTATAATAAAACACAACCTTAAACGTGTATGTAAACATGAGATATTCCACAGATTTTCACATGTGGCATAAAGAAAACAGCTTTATTTCTGCATAGTTGCATGTACCTGAATTGTGGTAAATACAATAACCAAGAAATTATCTAAGTGCCTATTTATCCCCAAATCCTAGAAGAAAAGGGAATGATCTTAGTCCGTTTTTACAAAAGTTTTGAGAATGACTTGACAGTTGTCACAAGGACTGATATTTTCTATTTCAGCTGGAGCAACCATTTGTTTTCCATTTAACAAAGGGACTTGACTCTGCTTTTATCCCTTGACTTCATGTCCTATTCTCTTTAGGGATTCTAAATAGTGGTCAGAATTATTTGGGAATTATATTGATACTATTGGAATCACCCCACAAAAATCCCTGAAGAGGTTTTCTGTTAAGAACATCAATCTCAGTATTGACTTGGCTGGGGGTTAAATTGTGAGGTAAATCAGCAAATGGAGATTTAGAATCTTTGTTCTTTGATATTTATATTGATGACAATGAGAGCCTGTGTGCGTTTCCATGGGCTTCCTGACAGCAAGACCTATTTTTCAGCTTTATCTTTGTACTCTTAATTATTTAGCAAGTGCATGGCAGTTAGTAGGGGTGTCAATATATATTTGTTGAAAAAAATGTATGAAAGTTCACAGAAAGATAATTGTATCATTACATTGAAGACTTCAAATACAGTGATTATATGGTGCAATTTAAAAAACCAGGCTTTGTTAAACATTAATTTGTGTCTTGGGTGTTTTGTTGGTTTTGCAAGCAATTATTTTCCAGACATCTCTAGGTGTACATTATTACAATTGAGATCCAAGAAATAGAACTTTTTCAGTTCTCAGCTGCTGTGTAAATACACATATTCTACACAACATATATTAAAATCCCTTTTAGTCCTTCTATACAACTCAGATTCTTACATAAGGGAAGTTGACATCTTTGGGAATGAAAATTTATTTTGTTAATTTTCAATGGAAATGTGTATACAATTATTTCATGACATTTAAAAATATGCTAATTCTTATTTTTTTTAATTAAGCTTGTACATTGACATAGTTTAAAAGTCAATAGTATTAAAAGCCTTATAATAAAACTACCGGTCATTCACACTATGCCTCCCTCATCCCCATCTAGACAGTAATGTCAACTATTTTTGTTCTTATGTTAATTAGGTCTTTATTTCTAAGTACTGTGCTTTACTGCTTTAACTCATTTCCATTTTAGATATTATTTACTGGTTTCCTTCTATGATGGATGAAAATTTAGCTCGTTATGCATCCCCCTCAATCACAAGTTTTCTCTTTCCATGCTTTTAATATTCCTACATTGCATTTTTTGAAGCAATAGCCAGATTTTTATTAATGTTCCTGGTTGAACAAAGTGGTGGGCTCATGCACCTTTTAATTTTTCCTAGAGGAAATACTTGCCTCGGTTTTAGTATAGTTCCTTTCATGTTCCCTTCAATAACATTGTTTTTGCAATGCTCCAACATATCTGCTAAATGTCTGTCAAGGCTATTTTCCAACTATTCAAATGTACCAAATGTTCTACCATTTCCCCCTGGGGAAAATCTCTTTCCAGAGATTTCTTTTCCAGTCTGGGCCAGGTGCTCTCCAGCACTACTGCACAGCCCTCGTCCTAGGTTCACCATCACCTCCTTCCTTGTAGGATACATTCTTGCTCTTGTTTCCTGGATCCTTTTTCTTGGTTCATTACCTCATTTTCTGTAATAACATCTTTATTGAGAGCCTGGTGGGTCTTTGTCTCCTCAACACAGAGACTATGGACATTTTTCTTCTACTACTTCACAGATTTTTCTACTTAATGCCTTAGCCTCCTGCTTTGCATTGATTCAGAAGTTGGCAAACATCTTGAGAGGAGATTGGTTGTGTTGATCCCCACCCAGACTCCGGTTATGACGTTCCAGCTCCTTGTGGACACCAGAATCTCTACTGCTTTTTTCTCTCTCTAGCTGTGGCTTCTGCCTAAACCAAACCTGAATTCTCAGTGGCTTGGCAAATGTCCCCTCCTTCTAGTTTCTTCCACTGTGAACTCTCTATTTTGTGCTTCATTTTTATGGTAGCCCTTGTTATCTTTCCCAGACTTAAGTTAGAATCAGAAAAGAGGATGTGGATAAACACAGACAGCCCTTTCATAACCTGTCAGAAAGACAGGTTGAGCAAACTCCTTTGCCTGAGTGGTTTAAATATTGGATAGGAACCCAACTCTTGGGTGGTTTAGGTAAATCCAGACTGAAGGAAATGCAGGACAGCAGAGGAGTTCCAGAAATTTCTATCCTTTTTGTGTGCAGTCTGGGAACATAAGGTCAGAGGCAGTCTTCTCAGTTGGTTAAATCACAGTGCTAACAAGATAGAGATCCCTGAATGAGTTATTGAGCTTCTAGTGGGGAAACAACCTGTTTTCCTTTACCAGATTGCATGCCCAAAGCTGGAGAGGTAACTTCCACATCCGACGCAGTGAGGCTGGAGGTGTGATTAGCACAAGCAAAACTGGTGTCAACTAGGAACTGAGGGGAAATCTATGGTTAGTGAAGGTGAGTGGACCTTCTCAGATAAGTACCTGAGTACTAATTTCTCAATGTCACCGAGGACTATGTACACCCCAAACAATATGAATCATAGCAATACATAGAGCCTCAAATATTTTTACTTGTGTATACATTTGAACCGCGTGGGGGTTGGGATGGGCTGGGGTAAGATGCTGAAGCTGACCCAGATGCTGTATTAGGGCTCACATGTCTGGCTTTGAGGTGATTCTTTTGAGTTTGCCTGCAGGGGAGCTGTTGAGTAGATTTTGGCTCCAATAAAATTTATCTTTATAACTGCTTATTCTCTGATTAGTCAGTGCTCCCCTAAATACTATAAGGTAGCAAATCCTTTTTTGGTTGATGGTACTGGATATAGCCACGTTCTCTTCTTTATCTGTGATTTAGGCTGAAAACTTAAAAGTTCATTTATAATTTTTCATTAAACTTTCTGTGCATCTGTATTAGAATGATACAGAAGACCTAAGTAGACATTTCTCCAAAGAAGACATACAGAAGGCCAACAGGCACATGAAAAGATGCTCAACATCACTAATTATTAGAGAAATGCAAATCAAAACTACAACGAGGTGTCACCTCACACCAGTCAGAATGGCCGTCATCAAAAAGTCTACAAATAATAAATGCTGGAGAGGGTGTGGAGAAAAGAGAACCCTCCTACACTGTTGGAAATGTAAATTGGTGTAGCCACTATGGAAAACAGTATGGAGGTTCTTAAAAAACTAAAAATAGAGCTACCATAAGATCCAGTGATCCCACTCCTGGGTATACATCTGGAAAAAACGAAAGCTCTAATTTGAAAAGATACATGCACCCCAATGTTCATTGCAGCTCTATTCACAATAGCCAAGACATGGAAGCAACCTAAGTGTCCATCGACAGATGAATGAATAAAGAAGATGTGGTACGTATATATACTGGGCTACTACTCGGCCTTAAAAAATAATGAAGTATTGCCATTTGCAGCAACATGGATGGACCTAGAGAATATTATACTTAGTGAAGTAAGTCAAACAGAGAAAGACAAATACTATATGATATCACTTATATGTGGAATCTAAAAATAACACAAATGAATCTATATACAAAACAGAAACAGACTTACAGACATAGAAAACAAACTTATGGTTACCAAAGTGGAGAGGGAGGGAGAGAGGGACAAATTAGGAGTATGGGATTAACAGATACAAACTACTACACATAAAATAGATAAGCAACCAGGATTTACTGTACAGCACTGGGAATTATATTCAATATCTTGTAATAATCTATAATGGAATATAACCTAAAAAAAGAACTGAATCACTTTGCTGTACACCTGAAACCAACACAATATGTTTAATCAACTATACTTCAATTAAAAAATCTGCCAACTATAAACATACGTATTAAAAGAGGAGAGGTTAAAGTTGCCCTCAACTATATAGCTGTTATCATTGGGTTAATAGGAGCTTTCAGAGAGAGTAAAAGCATCCCATGTCCCCCATAATGAAGGAAGGACGTAAGCACTGGGCAGTGGGTCACAGCCTGTTGTTGGACCAGTGGGAAGAAGGACCGGGGTAGCAGGTGATTTCCCCCTATAGCTGTGGATCTAGTGCCATGGAGGCCTGGTGTGGCCACCTGAGCGCTGGCCTTGGCCTCTGGACAAAGAGCCTGACTGTGAACTTGCCAAAGACCATCAGACTTGCTGACGGCTTCCTGATGTCCCTGGTGTATGTGGGCACAGCTGACTTTCCAGAATAAATCAGACAAAAATCTGAAGGACATTGGGGAGCAGGTAGTATTTTCTTGTATACTTCCAGTTGCACGTTGGGACTTTGGAAGTACCACAGGGCATTGGAATTGATTTTTATATATTTAATATGGGTGGTGTTAATGGCTTATAGGTTTCTGTAACATTAGGCACAGCGAGAGGTGTCGGCCTTGAGCTGGTTTCAAAGGACTTGGGAAGAATGCTTTTTTATTATTTATTTTTGAGTCAGACTGAGAAATCTCTCTGTCAGTTATTTTAGTTTATGTGTATATGTGAAATCTTGAAAGATGAGAATTTCAGGTAATCATCATAAGCTTTTTTGTGTTTTTAGGCAACTTATGTTGGTGTGCTTGGGATATTGGTGATAGAGACATTAGTGAAGCATTCTGCGTGTCCTACAAAAGTGCCTGTTCTCCAGTGCATTAGAGGCGATTTCTGTTAATAGAGTATATTTCCATAGAAGAGATTAGTTTGTGTTTACTCCAGTCTTTTTTATTCCAGATCATTTGTGTAACCACCTCCATTTTTTCATGCTTTTGGGTTTTGGTTAACTCTGTCTGGTGCCTAAAAGTGCAGTTTTTCAGACTCCTTCTCATCCAAACTCTGGGAAATGGAGAATTGAGATTTTATTTTCTGAGGCAGGGTTTAGCATCTTGAAATGCTGAGTTTAAGTTTTGGAGAACAGTAAAGATTACAATATACGGAGTGTATTTGCAATTTGGAAAATAGTCTCATTTTTTTCTATTTTTTGGAAAAATTTATGCATTTCTTTATTGAATGTTTGCTAAAATTCCCCAGTGAAGACTTTGGATCCTGAGTTTTCTTTGTGATAAGAATTTTTAAGAGTGCATTCAATTTATTTAACAGGGATAGAAACTCCTATGTTCATAATGAGACAGGTCAAAAGTTGTGCGTGGCAATATGTTCATAAAAGCAAAAACAATTATGCATACAAATACAAGCAAACACAAAGCAATAAAAATATATAGAAACAAAAATAGACAATAAGAAAATTAAAAATTCAGTAACAGAAGAATGGGTAGATAATTTGTGGCATGTACATAACATTGAATACAATACTACCATGAGTATCCATGAACTAGACTTACATGTATAAAAAGGAAGACTTGCTAGGAAAATACAAAGTTATGTGAGAAAGGTTAGTTGCAAAAGGCTATGTCCTTAGGGATATATAGGATTCTGTATATTGTTAGGGATACAGATATGTAACTCTGTACCACACACATATACATGCTATAGAGCTCTAAGGAAGTGTGTGTACGTAGTAACTGCTAACTGAAGGATTCTTCCCTCTCTTCAATTCTGGGAAGTAAATAAAGAGAATAGGATCAGGGAAATTCAAGAAAGGGGATATTCATGGCACTTATTTATTATTTTAGAAAACTTTTAAACAAATATGACAACATTCTGTTAAACATGAGTGGGAGTATATGAGTTTTATTTAATTACTGGATGGACTTTCTGTATGTTTTAACTATTTCATAATCATAAATTATTCTAAAGTGTAGATGTGGCCCCATTTTCCCACTAGAGGTAGACATCTGTCCCTGGAACAAGAACAATGGTGAGGAAAGGCCACACATACTACTTGCAGCTCATGAAATAAAATTGCAGTGACAGCTAACTGAGAGAGTGAAGCCCAGGTCTTGCATCTTGGGCCCTGGTGATCAGAGCCAAGTAAAGCATCATTTTTGTCCTCTGCTTAGTAGATGCTGTATTTATTAGATGCTATACTTATTGGATATACTTGGAGTTATGAATATACCATGTGGGAGAAATTCTGTCAGATTTAGAATCCCAAATATATGTATATGTAAATATATATGTAATATATGTGTATTACATATGTAAATATATGTATATGTTAATGTATATGTATACAAGCAAGAACAGTGAGACAAATTCAACAAGATGATGTTTTACAGTTCCACACCTGGATTCAGAATAAAACTTGCTCCACAACAGGATGGTGGAGACGCAGGTATTGGTAGAAGTATAAAGCAGTCCTAAGTGAGTCAGAAGGTGGTGTTCAAATGTGAAAATGGCCATTGTAGGATGTCGAGGTGAGACTTTGTCTGGGGACTCCAGCAGGCTAAACTAGGGTCAGAAATTGGAAGGAGGGGAAATCTGATGTGAGAACCAGGAAAACTAGTTCATCACAGGAGTCCAGCCTGTAACAGGGGCATCTGTACTCACTTTTGTGTTCTCTCTCTGTTTATCTCAATTCATAAAATTGTGTGAACTGTCTTGCTGAACTTTACCCTAAATAGGGCCGTGTCAGTAGTGAGTCACTGCTGAGTGGATCTTTATTTTAACCTAAGTCTACGCTGGTGATGGTAAAGACTTACTTTGTGCATAAAGCACTTAAAAACATCACTTTGCCTTAAGCAATAAAAATGTTTGATGGTTATAACTCCCAAGAAGAAACTGTTGGAAACCATGGTTTCAACAGATAACAACTGCTGAAAAGATAACAACTACATTTTTTTGAAAAAGTGCCAGGAAATTTGTTCATGGAAGAATTTTCTTGACTTTCTTTTTTTAGTCAGAATGATTCATGATGTGGGGAGGTAAGAATATTAAGAAAATATATTAAAAGTGAAATGAAAAATTTGTTCAGGTAAGAGAGTAACTTGTTAAAATTTTTAGGGATATATATGTATATAAGTTATATATATAAAATATGTGGTATATATATTAAAATTTTTTTTGCATGAAACTGACTCAGAGGAAAGAGAATGACTTTAGATCAATGTTTTTCAGATGAATTAAAGTGTTTGATACTACTGTTTCCTGTTGTTTGCTTTGTATCAGTAGACAAGATTAGAATAGATTGGAATGTGTCCCAAGACATAGAGTAATTTTGTTTCTTGAAGCGTTTTTCAGGTGTATGGGTGTACCCGTGTGTATGTATATGGGTGTGTACTAAATCTTGATGCAAAATGTATCCTTTGTTGTTTTAACTGAGGTATAATTTATGTACAGTAAAATGCATAAACATTAGAGGTATAGCGCAATGATATTTACATATATGTCTACACTCATGGAATCACCCCACAAAAAATTAGTGAAAACTTCCCTTTTCATAAAATGTGCCCTGTTGTTGTTTTACATGTTTATTGATCTTCCTATATAAGCCTCCTTCTTTATTTGAACAATTTGCTGGTCTTTATCTCTGTTATCTGCCATCATTCCATCCTCTCACATCAGTGTGGGTATGTGTTTTTCTTCCTTAAAATTAAGTGTAAAGTAATAGCTAGCATTCTTATTAATACCAGCTGAAGCTTTTATATTAATTAAGATATAATTCACATACCATAAAATTCACCCACTTAAAAGTATGTGATATAATGGTTTTTAGTGAATTCACATTATTTTGCAATGATTACCATTATCTGATTGCACAACATTTTCATCACCTCAAAACGAAACCTTGTTCTCATTAGCAATCATTCCACACACCCCTCACCCAACCCCTGGTAATTACTAATCAACTTCCTGTCTTTGTGGATTTGCCTATCCTTCCTGGACATTTCAAATAAATGAAACAGTGTAATTTGTGGCCTTTTGTGTCTGGCTTATCTCACTTAGCATAATGTTTTCAAGGTCCATGCACATTGCAGCATTCCTTTTTTTTTTTTTTTTTTTTAAGAAATTGTAAGGAAAGTACACCATGTAAAGTTCTCTTTCTCGTTGTGAGATATTAAGACCATGTAAGTTCTTTCTTTTTTTTTTTTTAATATTTATTTATTTATTTATTTATTTATGGCTGTGTTGGGTCTTCATTTCTATGCGAGGGCTTTCTCTAGTTGCGGCAAGGGGGGCCACTCTTCATCACCGTGTGCGGGCCTCTCACTGTCACGGCCTCTCCTGTTGCGGAGCACAGGCTCCAGACGCGCAGGCTCAGTAGTTGTGGCTCTCGGGCCCAGTTGCTCCGCGGCATGTGGGATCTTCCCAGACCAGGGCTCGAACCGGTGTCGCCTGCATTGGCAGGCAGATTCTCAACCACTACGCCACCAGGGAAGCCCACAGCATTCGTTTTTATGGCTGAATGCTATTCCATTGTAGGCATATACTTTTTTGCTTATCTGCTTATCATGACATTTGGGTTGTTTCTACTTTTGGGCTACTATGAATAATGCTCCTATGAACATTTGTGCACAAGTTTATGGTGGAGATGTGTTTTTAGTTTTCTTGGTTCTATACCTAGGGGTAGAATTGCTAGGTCATATGGTAATTCTATAAATAACTTTTTTTTTTAACATCTTTACTGGAGTATAATTGCTTTACAATGGTGTGTTAGTTTCTGCTGTATAACAAAGTGAATCAGCTATATGTATACATACATCCCCATATCCCCTTCCTCTTGCGTCTCCCTCCCACCCTCCATATCCCACCTCTCTAGATGGTCACAAAGCACCGAGCTGATCTCCCTGTGCTCTGCCGCTGCTTCCCACTAGCTGTCTATTTTACATTTGGTAGTGTATATATGTCAGTGCTACTCTCTCACTTCGTTCCAGCTTACCCTTCCCCTCCCTGTGTCCTCAAGTCCATTCTCTACATCTGCATCTTTATTCCTGTGCCCCTAGGTTCATCAGAACTTTTTTTTTTTAGATTCCATATACATGTGTTAGCATATGGTATTTATTTTTCTCTTTCTGACTTCACTCTGTATGACAGACTCTAGGTCCATCCACCTAACTACAAATAACTCAGTTTCATTTCTTTTTATGGCTGAGTACTATTCCATTGTATATATGTGCCACATCTTCTTTATCCATTCATCTGTCGATGGACACTTAGGCTGCTTCCATGTCCTGGCTATTGTAAATAGTGCTGCAGTGAACATTGTGATGCATGACTCTTTTTGAATTATGGTTTCTCAGGGTCTATGCCCAGGAGTGGGATTCCTGGGTCGTATGGTAGTTCTAGTTTTAGTCTTTAAGGACCCTCCATACTGTTCTCCACAGTGACTGTTTGAGTAATTGACAAACTGTTTCCCAAAGTGACTGCACCACTTTGGCAAGAAATAGTCTGTCACTGTGGTTTTGGTTCACAGTTACTTTCCTGCATAGCTAATAAGGTGGAACATATTTTCATGTGAAACTTTGTTTCAAGTGTTTGGTTAATTTCCGGAATTCTGGTAAAGTCGACCATTTTGCCAGTGTTTGCTTTGCTTTTAGGGAGGAGATGATTTTTTTGGAGGTTTTTACTACTCCACTATTCCCAATGATATTTCTTTTTTCTTCCCTTCATGCATTCCTTTTATTTTTTTGTCTAAACTAGCTCACACAAGAGAATAGTAATTGTCAGTTACTGGGCTCTGGTACATAACAAGTTACCTGCCATCTGACCAACACATGGTCAGCTTAAAATACAGGACCTGGTTTGTGTGTCTTGAAACATTCTTGCACCACAGGGATAAATCAATTATTTTTCATTCTTTGTCAGGCAATTCATAGATCTCCATTCTTCGGTAGCAGTTATAGGAAATTATTGTTAGGAAACCTAATGCCTTTGGCGGTGTTAGGTTTCCTTGACTTTTTTCTGATACCTGAAGTCTTGTTGCTATCTTCACATTTGAAGCTGTCACCTCCCCTTCTTCTTACTGACCGGCTTCAGGAGAGAAATACATTCACCAATCAGCCCGGGCTAGGGATCCTGACCCTTGCTTAGACCTTGTCTATGGGTTCTCCTGCTGCAAACTCTTGTTGCCTCCTGGGAGTGCGGGTTTAACGACTGCATGCCTTCTCCTGATCCCGCAAAGCCAGATGACTGCTGCCAGCCTCTTGTTTGTTTTTTCCCTGCAGTGGAGCCCTGAAGTGCCTAAGTCTGTGTGCTTTCTTCCAGTACCTCAGAGTTGGGCCAGCTTTCTACACATGCTGGTGAGACATATGCACAGGCTCTCACTCACTCGCCCTGGGGACTTGTTTGGGGAGCCAGTCATGGGAGGAGGTGAGGTGCGGAGCATTGGGGGTGCATAGGGGGTGCCTGGTGGGCCGGATTGGGGGGGGCGGGTCTGCAGCGCCAGGCACAGAGGGCTTAGAGGCTACGATCGGGAGTTTGGGTTTTATTCTAAAGATAACAGGAAGCTGCTGAGAGGTTTTCAGATGAGGAATGACTTTGACTCACATGTGAGATATACATGGTGGACGGACGGTGAGGAGATGGCAAAGGACGGGTGAGACAGTATCAGCCGGTGGTACCCAAGAGGCTGTGAAACATCAGGAGCTTTGTGATTGTTCAGGGCAGAGATGGTGTCAGCCTGAACTAGGGTGAAGCCAGTGGACATGCAGAGATGATGTCAGCCTGAACTAGGGTGAAGCCAGTGGACATACAGAGAATCAGACAATTAAAAATATGTTTGGGGAATAAAATGACCAGGACTTACTGAGGAATTCGAAAAAGGAAGAATCAAGGGAAAAATCTAGGTTTGTATTTTCAGCAACTTAAATCCACCTGCCATTTACTGAGATGGGCAAAACCTGGCAGGCAGGAGTTTGAGGATAATCAAACATTCTGTTTATTACTGTCCCACAGATGAGGGCTTGGACTGAACTGGAAACGCTTTCGGGCTCTAATATGAAATACGGCTTTATTCAGTGAGGGTCTGCTCACGCTCAGTCCTTGATATAAGGGTGGTGTGTTTCCCCTGCCCGAGGCTGCCAGAGCCCTGGGAATCTACGCAGCTTTGCCCTCCACCCACAGCTATGCAAGACGTGAAGCACCGATGCTAACTTTATGCTAATCCGTTCCTAGTCCCTGAAATAGCTTCTGTATTCACACGCGGTGCAGCTATTTCCATGGATGCAATTTTTCCTTTAGTTTTCTCTCCCTTATTAAATCTAATTCTTCTCCTGAGAACTATTTTCTGCAAGCTCTTTGACCTCAACTGGAGAAGACCAGCTGTACGAGCAGATGAACCAAAAAGGCACTTAGGATGCCCGAGCCGCGTGTAGAGTGTGAGAGGATTCGGTTACAACACGCTGGAGAGGGGAGGGACTTAACGGGGGGGGGGGGGGGGGCAGTTGGCCAGCCCTCTTTAAATCTTTATCACCAAAGCAGCAGGTAAAAGGCAAATCTGTTTTCCTAAAAATGCACAATACAGAGTTATTAAGGCACCAGATTGTATCTTTGCCTCTTTGCAGCTGGCATCTTAATTGGCTGTGCTATTTCTGTAACGGCTGCTGGAAATTCTGCCCTTTCTCCATCCGCTTGGCCAGCGTCTTATCCACAGCGCATGAGATGCATTTAGGGTTTGTCGCTGGCACAAGATGTCGATGGGTGCCTCGTTCACTGGTGACGAAGCCTTCCTCCAGGGGCCACTCAGGAGACCGGGGGGGAAATGAACCGCCCAAGGGAGATGGTTCTTAAGAACAGTTGGACAAAACAGCACTGGAAGCCTGGGAGGGTCTCTGCAGAGGTTGCTTAAGGCTGGGGTTTGCCAAATAGGATACGGGTCTCCCAGGAGCTAATTATCAGGGGCCAGCGAGCAGGCTCAGTAGCAGGTGAGGTGGGGCTTCTGTGAGATCAGGTGAGGCGTCTCTGCAATTGCCTGGGAGGGGGAGGCCCGTGCAAAGCCCGGGGATGTTGATGGTCTCCTTAGTGATTGCGAGGGCCTCTCCCGGCCTGGGTGTGGCCTCCTTCCCAGGAATCCAATCTACTTAAAGTCCTCGCTGGTGCGGCAAGGAGGAAGAAGCTGGACAGGGTGCAGCTCTGGGGTGGTCGCCCACCTCTCCCTCTGCTGTGCCTTTGTGTGGTTCCTCGAAGCCAGCGACAGGAGATGAGGCCTGTATTCTGAACCTGCCCCTTCGCTTCTTACGTGAGCTTGGGCAGCTCCTTTCCCCACTGGGCCCAGCTGCCTGGCATCTGATGATGTTGGGTGAGATTTTTTTTCAAGGGTCCATCCACCCCTTCTGTTCTCGGTTCCCCTGACGTCTTGGAATTTTTCTCCACCAACTTGGGGAGTCAGTGCCCCGCACGAGCTCGTGTGCAGAGGAAATCTCAGGGCGGGCGAGAGGGCCGACCCGTGTCTCTGCTTATGGCTTCA
The DNA here is from genome assembly GCF_965194805.1 of Balaenoptera borealis. Classification (NCBI taxonomy): domain Eukaryota; kingdom Metazoa; phylum Chordata; class Mammalia; order Artiodactyla; family Balaenopteridae; genus Balaenoptera; species Balaenoptera borealis. Next base: position 30,495,155 of record NC_138880.1, on the reverse strand, counting down.
AAGGTAAGAATTGCGTGTTGACGGATCTGTGTGCAAAACAGCCCAGTCAGAGGGTGCCGCTGGGGACCCACTGTGCCCTGGGTGCCTGGAACACCCGAGAATCCTGATTTGTTTCGACGATCATGTTTTCAAGTCAGCTTTTCCACCAACCCTTGATCTTTCGATTAGAGCCCGTCAAGAACTTTATTTTTAAAAATTGACCTTTCCGCTCAGATCTCCCTTAAAGGTCAATCAAATGCGTCCTAACACCTGAAGGTGTTCTAGAAGTTTAGATTGTTTTCGTGTCCTTAGTAGTTATTTATCTACTTCTATCAAAATGCACTTTTGTTTCTTATTCTCTGTGAAATGGGTTTTCCCTGCTACCTTTTAAGGAAGTCTTTCTCCGTTTATAAAAGAACCAGCTATAATCTTTAATCTCTAATCACAAAATCTAGGGTTGATTGTTTAAAAATTATGCAGACTAATTTTGGTATTTTTAGGAAATAGTTTATCATTTGTGAAGAGCCAGCCAGTTTATATCAGAGGATAAGTAAGGGAACAGGATCTAAGCCTTATGAAATGCAGGGAAAAGAGGACTAGACCATGAGTTTGTCGTGAGAAATCAATTTCCTGGATGATTCCAGGAAAGTACTTAGGATATTGCCTGGCTCTTAGGAAACAGCCAACAAATGTTATTGCCTGTGTGGACTTTTAAAACATTGCTTATTCTACTTTATTTGGAGAGGTGAATTCAAAACTTTTGGCCAGAGTTGGGCACGTGAAAGTTGGTTGAAATATTGGATTAAAATAATAAGAAATGGCAACTCCTGAGCTACACAAAAGAACAGGGCACAGGGCTAAGCTCACGGACCCTGGGTGTGAATCCCAGCCTGCCTCGCGAATAGCTGTGCTGCACCGTGGGCTTATTTCCCCTCTCTGTGCCTTGGTGGTCTCATTTTAAAATGGGGAGTCTAATCATGGTACTTTTCTCGAGTGGGCTGTGGGTTGTTGTGAAGATTAAATAAACTCTTGGAAAAAGTACTGAAAATGGTACCTGGTGTATATCAAACATTCAGCAAGCTACCACTGAGTTTGGGCAGGAGCGGATATTGAGTATTTATCAGATGAACAAATCCGTGGATACTAAATTGGAATTTGAGGCCAGTGCGTTCATTCACTACTTTATTAGGAGCAATCTTTACAAATCCGCGGCAGTGTTTCAGTGATTCAGATGCCAGACTTGCATTCTGTATTTGTAAAAAGTCATGATCTGCCTGGATGTACATGACAGCGTCTCTGACGTCATAGGAAGAAGGGACCCCATAATCCCCAGGGTTTTCTCCTGGGGGGGCGTCGTGGCACTGGGCCGAGCCCTCTCCTCCCATATGTGTGCCAGTGGCTGGGCACCTGTTCTGTGAGGGGTGGTTGGAATTCAAATGTGAAGACTGGTCTCGGATGTGAAAGAAATCCTAAGTTCATGTGTTGAGGGAACACTGATAATCGTGAGATGTGTTTTACGAAGTTTAGAAAGATTTATAACCCAAAAAGAATGAAACAACACTTGCCCGTTCAAGGGTCAGTTATTAGGTACATGAGGAAACCCTGTGTGTGGAAGACGGTGTTTTAGCGTTCCTTAGTTACCTGTGTGTTAATTAAGGGTTAAGCAGATAGAATGATGAAAGCCATATTTATTATTAATGGAGCAAATTAACCACATCCAACAAGTCCAGTGAATTTATTAGGTTCTTTAATGCCTGGAGCTCCATGAGACGGCTACAATCTACCTTGAACATTTCCACAATTTCCGTAAATAAAATATAAATGTCAGCCCAATATAACTACTTGCTGTTATCCATGTTTCCTGCTCTTTTCCAAGGCTGGGAGGTGACATCTCTTCCAGGAAGCCTTTCTGATTGCACTTAACTGTGTTATTTCTCTCTGCTCGGAGCCTCAGAGCATTCCCATGTATTTCTCTTAGAGTCTCCCGTTGTTCTTTGGGTTAGTGGTTTGTGAAACTCCCATCTTGTCTACCAGATGAAAATGCCTTAATGGTCAGCGGTCTTGTTCTTCCGGGGTGTGAATGACACCGTGTCCAGTTACAGAATGTCTCTGGCAGACAGGAGTCAATCCATAAGTTTGTGTTATACTAATGGATGCTGAGCATAAAATCAAGGATGGGATTAAGATTAGACATGTGAGAGGAAAGAGACCACTAGTGATTTGGGTTAAAAAAAAAAACTAATGCCCACGAGGAAGAGTAGAAGGTAGATGAATAAACAAGTTCTGATCATCGGGCAACACCAGGCAGCCAGTGATTCGGGAGTTTGGCTGTGCCCAATGTGGCGTTCCTTTGAAATGCCAGGCGGGGCACCTGCGGGTGGAGCAGACAGGTGATGTCCTTGGGCTCTGGGTCCTGAGTCACTCTGGGCCCCTCAGTGCTGAGCAATGGGGATGGAGCCAGAAGGGCTTCAGCAAAAGGTGGAAAAGTGACTAGAGGATGAAAAGTTCAAGGTCTTACACCATCAGGTCTGCTGAGTGACAGTGAATATAGAAATTTTTAAAAAAAGGAAAACTAGGGAAAAAATATTTAGCTTGATTTGGCAGAAGGATAAACTAGTAAAATCGGGGCACATCATTTAATGGAGTCTGGTGGAAGTGGGTGAGGACTCTTGACAGTTTCCGACCAGAGAGGGCTAGTTAGGGTAAAATATGTGATGAATCAGACAAGTCTGACGAACAAAAACAGGCTTTAAATTTTATCTGCTTTTGCAAAGATGTTGGATTCTATTTTTTTCTGCCTCTTTTCCTCCTTGGCTGTGAGTCCTGGACCACTTGGAGAATCCGCCGAAAGAGACGGACTTCTCCCTGGGAAAATGCACATATAGATGCAAACTTTGGACTACAATTCAGGGGATCACCCCTGGGAACCTTACCATGGACCTCTGAGGTCCCCCAGACCCACAACGATAGCTCCTGGCCCTTCCATGGCTGCCAGGCTGCTTCCTGCCCAGGCTGGCCCTGGACGCTGGCCCGGGTGCCCTTCCAAGTTTCTGTGACGTGTCCCCTGGTCTCCAGCCAGCAACATTCACACGGCTCTGCACATTTCTTTATCCAAGACAGCAGCAATGCTTCTGCAACGCTTATCCAAGCATTCTGCAATGCTTCGGCAGAGCTAAGTTCCTTTTTCTTGTCTTTTCACACAATTTTTCAGTGTCATCAGCAAGCAAAGCTCCCTCTCTAAGGATTGTTGGGAAGTCTTGGCCGAGGATTACATGGGAGCCAATCGGGGCTTTGGCATTTTGTGCCTCTGACTTGCCATCCTGAGTCCATTTGGATGGAGGGGGCAGAGCGCTCCTGCTCACCACGCTTTGGATTAGTTTCTTGACTAATGAGGCGGCACTGACAATCTCCTCCCTCGAGCCAGCGTGCCGGGCAAAGCAGTTGAATCTTAAGGCATTGCATAAAGTTGTGAGGAAGGGGCCGCTGTCAGACCACCCCAAGTTTAATGAGAGGAAGTACTGGAAAAGCAGAGATGAGTGAGGTACGGGAACCCACATTAACTGGGCACCAACTGCGTGTAGTCGGACTGTATACCAGGCAACTGTAAGCCACTCTGTGAGGGAGAAGTAGTTATCCCCATTCTATAGATGAGAATGTAGTTTGACAGAAGGTAAGTAGTCTTCTTCGTCAGGAGGCACTATGTCCCTGTTGATGAGGGTTGGGATTGAGGCTGAGATGGGATTTGGGCATGGGAGCAGCATGGCTGAGAACTGCATTTTTGAGGTCAAAGAGACTGCCAGAAGCGGCTTTAAATGGTGGATTTGGGGGCTGTGCTGCAGCCTGGTAGAAGGGAACTCATTTTGTTTTTCATTAAAGTCAGTCAGGGAGAAGGTTCATCCTGTCTCTCTGGTGGACCAGTAGCTCATGGTCTCCGGTAGATGTTCTGTAGTAGCCTTGCTGCATCATAGCTGGAACTCAGACCATATTTTAGGGCTTCTTGTGAATTACTGTTTATAAGGCCCTGTCCTGCAGCTTGTGCTATAGAAATATTTCATCTAGTAATTGTGTCAGAACTGGCCTGTCAGCAAATGGAGTCGCCGTAACCATCATTACCCACATTTCACTCCTCCACGCCCTGTGTTCTCTTGAGTCATCTGCCCCTGTGTGTTGTCATCCTCAGGAATTTCCAAGAGGGCCAGGAGGGTGCACACCTGGTTTTAGCTTCTGTGCTTTCCATTCCCTCAGGCATTGTAACAGGACACATTCTAGATGATTATAATAGTATCTCTGTTGACCTGGGTTCTATTGTGAGGGAGAATGGGTGTGGGGGGCCCCAGCCCATCAACCCAGGATGAGTACATTCTCTGAGGGAGAAGTAAACTTTGTTGTTTTAAGTCATCAAGATTTGGGGGAAGGGGGTACTTGTTACTACATCATAACCAAGCTGGTACTGACTGATACTTCCTCCAGCGCTGGTCTTAAATGAACACCCAATTTGCCACTCATATTTTGCACTGATGTTATCTCTCTTCCCTTAAATACTTGCATGACTCACAGCGCTGCCTTGAAACCTGGCCGTTTGAATTGATTCTCCATCACCAGTCTGTCCCAGAGTATGAGCAGTTATCTCCTTTGAAGAATATAAGCCATTGTCTTTCCTGGCTCTTAATTTCTAGAAGATCAAGGTTGATGGTGTATGAGGTGAAACAGGGTGTCTTTTCCTTTCACACAGCCTTTTCTCCCCCAGGAATGTGGGCTCCACCAAGCACTCACGGGTGGGTTGGACAGCTTGAAGTAACGGCAGCTGTGCTACACCAGGGTTCTCGCTCTGCTCTGCATAAAGCTCACTTTATCCGCCTTCTTCACTTAGGAGGGATTTGCTTTTAGAAGCCTGGTGTCTCTCTTTGATATTTGCCCTCTGATGCCTCACATAACTATCGTAGGATGTTGCCTTGCTAGACACATGGAAGGTTTGAATTATTTTCCCAGGGAACTCCTCCTCTGCTCCCATATAAATTAGAGGAAGCAAAGAGAGAGCAGGGAGAGAGCAGAAGTGTCCCTTGTTACCATGTGTGAGATAATTTCTGACAGCTCTAAAAATGCCACTTGGCTGTTTGAAAATTCATAGTATGAGGATGAAGCAGTCGGCTCCAAACAATGGGTTAATGTGCATTGGCATCATAGGTTAGTGGCCGTTAGTAACAGAGAAATGAACAGATTGTGCCTTCTCTGGGGACAGACACTCTTCACATGTATGAATAGTGTGTTTCTGACTTACTAGTCATCCTTAACACCCGGGGAGCACCTATTTCAGACTTATCTGCCCTGCCCTAAATAAAATACCAGGATATCTGGATGAGGGGTGAAAAGGACAAAGGTGGGTTCTGCGGACCCTGGTCACTAACATGGACGCCATAAGCTGGTTGGTGGTTTCCCCCTTTGACTCTGTTCTCATTAGCGTCTATAACCAAAGCCTTCATCTTAAGCCTCTTGGCATGGTGAGGAGTGAAACTAGGCTATGAATTGCTGTTAAAAATTTTTTAAAATAACAGTAATGGAAATTAAGACAACAGTAAGGGAAATTAGAATAACAACATAATAGCTGCTCCTTAGTGAGCACGTATATTATACCAGGCATATATCTTTTATGGATGTAATCTCTAATAATTATGGGACCTGTTGGAATAACTTATGGAATAAGTTATGAGAAACCTCCTTTTACAAATAAGGTAATGGAAAGTCAGAACTTGACTAACTTGCCAAAACCCACAGAGTTTTAGTGTCTGAATTTACAAACCCAGATGCGTTCTCTCTTGTCTGATTTTCCGTCAAATAAAATATCGAGGCACACTCCTCTTAATCACTTCATTGTTATTTTTGGTTCAGTAACTCACAACGCTGCCTGTTGGTTGGTTGCAGTTTTATATTACCGTTAGTGTTGAATCATCCCAAACTCCTTGGACTAATTTTCAAGATCCTTCTATGATATAATCTCCCCCTTATTATTCGAAATAAGTTTATTAAGTTTCTCAACACATGTGTATGATTTACCTGTGTTCACCTGGCCCAGGAATCAGAACCAGTGCCTGGTCCTCACTAGATCTTCCCTTCCCTCCCCTGCTCTGCATCTCCATCCAGGTCACTGTCTCCAGGTCATAAGCACGCTCTTCCAACACAATGTATGCTTCTTTTGCAAAGAGGCAGAGAATGGATTCATTTGATTAGAATACCCAAGCACTCTAACTTAGTAGAGACATGTAAGGCTGAAGGTAGCTTATGCCTCTGCAGTGACACAATCTCATCCTTTCCTTCTGCTTCTCGGCTCCTTGCACATTCTTACTACCTGTCCTTCTGTTCCGGTCTGATTCCCATCCACCTGCTCTGTTGGTATCACTCTGTCAATGATCTAGGTCTTTCAATGTGTTTAATATCATGCTCTTCATAAAATTTTCATTCCCTCCTTCTTTCTGGAGCAGTGGTTCTCATCCCTGGACCAGCACTGGCCACACCTGGCACCCATTAATCTGTGGTTTAACAAGCTTTCCAGGTGATCTCGATGCGTGTTATGGCTGGGGAACCAGGGCTCCAGGGCATTTACAATTACTGACCAGGTGTTCCTCCTTGAAAATCTTGCCTGCCTTCCTTATACTTTAAAACTTACATGTCTTTGTTGTTGTAAAGGAACACTTCCCTATTCTCTAATCATTTTTTTATCTTCTTACATTTTTGTTTTCCTCCTGACTCTGACGTTCTTTCCCCTCTTTCATAAGGACCACAGTCCTCTTTTACTCTACTTGTGGATTTCTCCTAAGCCTCCTTTGTCCTTCCACTTATTTTTTTATTCTCTATCACTCTCTACTATTTTCAATCACCTCATCGATGCTGTGATTCACACTTAAAGTAGTAATCTAGAAGCTATGACTGCATAATTGGCTCAGACTGTGGAACAAAAAGAAAAAATGGGTTAAAAATATAAGATTAAAATATGAAGGGTGATTCTAGAAGTCCCACCATAATTTTCTACTAGGAGTTTCAGATGGAGAGAATGGAGGTTGAGGAATGAGGTTCATATTCCTAACCAAATAAATGTAAATGAATTAAATTCCACAGTAAAAGAAAGAGACCAGTTTTAAAACTCAGCTGTAGTGTGTAAGAAATATACCTATAATAATTGTTGGAGAGCCTTTGTAAGTAAAGGAGACAAGAATTTTTTAAAGACAAATGCAAAAAGGGGAAACAAGTGTGATAATACAGGGGGAAGAAAGCAAACCCCAAAGCATTTAATATGGTAAAAGATATTTTATATTGAAATATTTAATCTACCCCAGAACAAACCATAAACCTTTTCAAACTATATAACTTTAAATTATGTACAGCAGAAACAATTAAAATACAACTCAAAAATGACAGTCATGGAGTGAATGTATGCTTCACTCAAAATTGCCAGAATAAGGATACAAGCGACACAGTAATATGACTACTTCAATAAAACAATTAGCCAGTGTGATATCTGTTTGTGCTCAATGCATACTACGTAGTCATTTTAAACACAATGGAATATTAACCAAAAAATAATGTATCCGGCAGGAATGGTAAGCTCAGATTTTAAAAGGGAAAAATCAAATATACAATATTCACTTAAAACAATGTAACGAACTTAGTAATCACAAGATAACAAGCAAAAACAAACATGAGATGCTATCGCCCTGCCAACACTGTCTTTTTGGAGTCAATAATTAAAAACAACAAACCAAAACTCTTAAATAACTGGTATTAATAAGAAAAAATAATGAACAGCATTTTAGAAGTTAGTAACAATGAATGGAATTTCATACAAAAACTTGGGGGTGCAGCTAAGGTTGTATTCAAAGCAGGAGTGTTGCAGCGGCGAAGCACATGGTTGTTGAAACCAGCCTGCTTTTTACCCAGGTCTGCCGTTGACTTGCCATTTATTTTCTTGTGTGACTTTGGGCAACTTATGTAACTTGTCAGTTTTCTAATTTCTTAAATTGGGGTAATGGTAGCATAAACAATACATTAAGAAAATATATACACACAATACACATGCAAACACCCTGAAGGCACTAGAAATGGCTCCTATAAAATATAGCTCTGTGTTAGAACTGAATGCTCAACTCAAGATAGGAAAAGACTAGTAAAACAAGTCTAAAGAAAGTAAAGAAGTTATAGTTAAAAGCTAGTCAATGAAAATAGAAAACAGTAAAAGGGTATTCTTGATCAATAAAACAACAACAACAACAAAACCTAGTACTTTGAAAGAACCAATAATATGGATAAACCTTTGTAAAATTAAGAAAAAAAAAATTAGTTGACACAAATAGCATTAGAAATGAATGGGAGTATGAGCATTTTTTTTTTTTAAATCACAGTTTTACAGTAACACATTTATGTTTGTAGCTAGTACTGTAATAGTATCTCCATTTTATAGATAAGATAATTGAGAGACAGAGGATAAGTAAGTTTTCTAACATCACACAGCATTAAGTGGTAGAGCTGGGATGTCTACAAATATTCAGGTGCTGGAATAAATCTCATAAATTATAATGTGAAGAAACCTTAAAAATTAGAAAGGTATGTCATATCCTCAAGTAGAATATTTTAAGGATTTTAATTAAAAAACAAACTTTTTCCCCAATTAAGCTATAAGTTCAATGCGATGCCAGTAAAAAATTCAAAATAATTTTTTTATGGAGCTAACAATCCAATTTTGAAATTGATGTAAAAGTAAATAACCATAAAAAGAAAGCTGTTGAAAATTTTCAATTTAAAGAAACTGTAGTATTTTAACAAATGTGGTATTGGCACAGGGTCAGATATGTTGAAAGATGGATTGGGGTACATAGAATATCTGATGAAACTTTTTCTAAATTTGTGGCAAAATCTATGCATATTTATTCTCATATTTTAACAGTAAAAAAAATAACATCCAACATTGATATGAGTGTGTTGATACTGGGTGTACAAATTGGTTCAGTTGTTCTGAAAAACAGGTTGGCAGTATCAATATATATCAAAACAAAACACATAAGCAATTCCATTTCTAGCTTTCTATTTTGGAAAAGTGTTCCCATAATACATTGTTCATTAACACAATGTTCATTGTAGCCTCGTTTGAAATAGATAAATATTGGAGAGAAAATTAATGCCCATCAATAAAAGTGGTTAGATAATTAATAATGGTTAATTTTTAAATTAACCATTAAACTTTAAAACTTTAAAAAAGTGTATTTGTACTATGACGTATTTTTCAGTGGTAAAAAGACTGCTATATGCCTGAGTGCTTGTGGACACACTAACACACAGGTATGCTTTGTTCTATTCTCAGAAAGATACAAAATATCGCCCCAAATACTAAAGTATCATTCTTAAGGAACAAAAAAAATTTTCAGAAAATGTGTTTAATATACTCACATTTATATGAAAGCAAAACAAAAGATTTGCATATGTGCAGATATGCATCTAAACACCTACCAGGTGTTTTGGAAACATTTACATCAAAATGGTAATGGAGTTTGCCTTAGAGAGGGCAATGGTATTGGTGTGAGGAGTGATGAAGATTTTCATTTTTCGTTTGTATATTTCTGCATGAGTTACTTGAGACAGTGTTAGTGTGTTCTTTAGAGAATTAGTTTTTCAAAAACTCAAGAGTGACATTCCTCTATGCAATAGTAAAATTAAAATTCCATATGTTAATCAGCACAGCCAATAGAATTGGGACTTTTGAATGGGCACCTTGGAAACCTCTGCTGAGTGAGAACGTGTTCGTGGGTGCACAGTTCGTGTTTATTGCAGTCCACCAACGGTAACGTGTGTACATCAGGATTGTATGACTACATTCTGCGGAGCTCAGCGTGGACTATGTGGAAATAGAATTTCATTGAGAATTAACTAGGTAAACTCAATTAAAATCATTAAGTTTATTCCTAAACTATAAAAACGAATGCAACTACATTTTCCTGGTGGGAGATGCAGATGGCTGTGCTCTGAATATAGGAGAGCTTAGCTTTATAATGTCACAAAACAGCATTAAAATATAAAATCTTTTAATGATAGAAAATAAAGACTGTGAATTCCAGTGAAATAATTGGTGGAGGTGGTCTCCTGTAAGACACCCATGGGCCGGTGATTCTAGTACTTTCTTAGCGGTTGACCTAAGCTGGTTGACCTTCAGTCACCATTGTGGGATGAGTTGCCCCTAATCTCAGGAAATAGATCAATCTTGAACTCTTTGCTCAAGGTTGCCCTGAATTCCCATTAGAGAAGGGACAAGCCAGTGCCTGGAACTCCCTTTTTGCAATAACTTTTCAGGCTATGAATATAACATGAAGAAGGGAGAGGCCAAGATTAACCCACTAGGTTAGGCTAAAAAAGCAAAGCCCTGTGCTCAGCAAGATGCCAGGCTGCTGGGCTTGGCGTAAGTGGAGAGAAATATATTCAGCGTGTGTTTTGAAGTTCAAGTTTTAATAGGAAGTCCTCTGCCCCCTTTCACCTCTGCATTTCAGCATCTGCATACGTCAGCTCTTACAACCTGAGCAATAAGTCTAGCCACTCTTGCCCTAAGCATTTTCTGTGTTATTCTAAATTAATGTGAACTTTTGAGCAGCAGTTTACCTAATAATAGCCCTCAGAATACTAAGTAACGTCTTACGGCCTTAATCATATTTGTTGTGCGATCCCAGAATACATTTGGTGAATGGTCTGTACTGGAAGGTTTTATTTTATTTTATTTTTTAAATAAGTGTTATGGTGCCTATCCAGAAGGTACTACACAACCTAAACAAAACATTTTTCTCAAGGTAGCTCTCAGACCACCGGAGCTAGTAGGGTAACTTTGACCACGTGTGGTAATAGTGGTTCTTAAAGGCTGGTCCTTAGCATCTATGTCACTGGGGAACTTGTTAAAAATGCAGGAACTTGGGTTCACTCCAGACCCACTGAACAAGACACTTTGTGGGGAAGGGTGTTGGGGACAGCTATCCATCACCCGACCAGCCCTCCTGGCAGTTCTCACATGTGCGTAAGTCTGAGTATCACAGCTGTGAATGTTAGACCATGGGGCATGTTGAAAGACTGATTGATTGCTCTCATCTATAATCTATTAAACACTGTTTAGACCAGCACTGTGTAAAAGAAAATGTGAGCCACATGTGTAATTTCAAATTTTCCAGTAGTCACGTTAAAAAAAATAAAAAGCAGGTGAATTTAATTTGAGTAACACTTTTTAACATGATACACTCAGAATATCATTTTAATATGTAACCAATATAAACCTATTTATAGGTGTTCTACATTCTCTTGGAAATCCAGTGTATTTTGTATTTACAGCTTATTTCAGTCCAGCCACGATTCAAATGCTCAATAGCCACACGTGGCTGGTGACTGCCATTTGGAAACACAGATTAAAACCCAGTGGAAGTTACAGCCCTTGCCTGAGGGGAATCTAGGCCTCAATTACATACTTTATTGTGAACCAGCAGTATTGGGTTGAATGAAGAATTATTTATCAAATTGATTGAGTCCCAGGTCCTCAGCTGTCTCTCCAATGGGGAGCAGATAGAGCCTCAAAATATCATAGTGTAAGAGGGTCTTTGCTATCCAGTCTCCATGTGTGCCCTGCTGAGACTGAATATTTGTGTTTTCCCTGTCAGAAAAAATCCGTATGTTGACTCTTAACCCCCAGTGTGATGGTGTTGGCCAGGGCACTAGGTGATTAGGTCATAAGGGTGGAGCCCTCGTGAATGGGATTAATGCCCTTACAAAAGAGACCCCAGAGAGCTCCCTCACCCCTTCCACCACTGAAGACCATTGAGAAGACACAGGTCTATGAACCAGGAAGTGGGCCCTTCAGACATACAATCTGCCACTGCCTTGATCTTGGACTCTCCAGCCTCCAGAACTGTGGGAAATAACATTTCTCCTGTTCACAAACTACTGGGTCTATGGTATTTTGTTACAGCAGCTCAAACAGACTGAGACATGCGCCTTCTGGTTTGGGGGAGCTAAGGTACATCTGGCCCTTTTGTAAATGGTGGTAGATGACATTTACTCCAGTCTAGTAGAAAATCTAGGGGAATCTTTCCTCAGGCTTATGGAATGAACAGGAATAAATACCCCTTTTTTCCAAGAAAGGGAAACGGGAGTAGTGGCCAGTACCAGGGATTTGGTGCCAGAAGCCAGCAACTGAAGCCGGCATCTCTGCAGATTTGCTGAATCTCACTTTTCTTGAGTCCTGTAGGGGCAGTAATTGCCTCATGGGATTGTTGAAAATCAAATATACATGTGAAAACCCTTTGTAAAATACATGGTACTTCAGGTACCTGTCTAGAACCTCAATAAATATAGCTTGTTACCCAAATATATTTCAGGTCCTATTCCTTACACCTCAACGTTTTTATATAATTGTGTTTGAACCCTGAAATCTGGGCATCTTGGCAGGAGGCTTCCACTGGCCCCTAAGACCTCGTAAGTGGTCTAAGCAGTTCACCCTGAGGTGTGATGGTGCAAGAATATTCAGTTCAGACAGACATCACTGCCATTTATTGAAAGGAGGGTGTGTCTGTGGTTATATCTCTGTCTTTGCCTAACTAACCTCCGTTCATACGGTTTGTCTTACATTTCTTTGTGTGAAAATGAAGAAGTTTTAGCCTTTCAGCTATCCTATTTCCCCTTTCCGTTCCTTCCCTTTTATTCATCATCATTTTAATTTGCAGACTGGAAATGAGACTTTCTCCATCCTTAAAAAAAAAAAAAAAATCCTCTGTTTGTTTCGTTAGTTGCTACAGTTATTTATACTAATTAGCATGGTTCCTCCTGCTTTATTTAATAAATACTTTTATTTATTCTTGGTCTCTGTCAGGAATAGACCACCTACATTCATGGTATTTTCCTTTCCTCAGATTGTTTAATTTGTCTTATTTATCCTGTCACTAAGGTTCTGCAGTGGATCTTTTCGCGCAAGGCTGTTCCTATTCTCTCTCTCCGCCCACCCTCTGCCCTCTGCTGACCTTGACAGAGAAACTCCTCACTCCTCAAGCTTTTGGCTCTCAGCACCTGTCTCTTTTGCTTTCCCATAAAAACAACAGTTTGAATTCTTTCAATTCCTGGCATTTTTGTATCACACACAGTTTTTAAAGGCTTCTTAGATGATTATACTCTTACATTCTCATATTAAAGTCCCCACCCCCTACTCCCCACCACGTGTGGACACAGGAGGAGTCTCCAGTCTATAATCCAGAAGAGGGTCCTCTCCAGGACGCGACCCTGCTGGCACCCCTGATGGGACTTCAAGCCTACAGAAGTAAGAAATAGCGTTCTGTTGACGAGGTACCCAGCCCGTGGGTGAGTGGGGACAGCGGCCTGCGCTGGCCCAGACGCCTCCCCCGCTCACCCACTGTGGCCGTGGTCTGCTCTCAGGTGGCATCACCTCTCAGCTGGAGTGGTTCAGTCACCTCGCTGGTCTCCTGCTTCAGTTCTTAACTCTAAATCTACATCTTTAGCACAGCAGCCAGCGTGATCCTATGCAAACCTCGGCTGATTTTTGTCACCACTTGGCTCAGAATATCCCAGTGGTTCTTCATTTCTCTTGGAGAAATATCCAGAGCCCTAAGCCGACTCCCCAGGCCCTACATAAACTGGCCCCTTTCGTCCCTCTGGTCTCATCCCCAGTAGTTTACCTGGTGCCCCTGTCTTTGCCGCTGCACTGATGTTCAGACGTGTTGCTGCCGTGACACTGGCTGTTTCTTCTGCCAGATTTCTCTTCCTCCAGACTCTTGTTTTCTCACCTCCTTAAGGTCTTATTCATAGGTTCTTTCTCAGTGAGGCCTTTGCTGACCACCCTATTTAAAATTGCAACTCCCTCCCAGGAATCCGTGAATGATCTTTCCTGTTCAGTTTTCCTTTGGGAGCTTCCCGCTTCTAATATACCACGCTGTACTCCTAACTTTTTGTTTGCTGCATCCCCTGTCCCGCCCCCCCATATTAGCACATAAGCTCCATGAGGACAGGAATTTTTGCCTCTATTGTTCCACACACGTGCCCTTTGGGCCTAAACACTGCCTGGCGTGTGGAGGGTCTCAATAAATATTCATTAGATTAATGAATGGGAATTTGGGTGAGACTGTCATGGGGTATATACCAAATGTTTATTTAGAAACTCACTGCGTGTTGTTAAACATCTGAGTTTTTTATCTGATATTCTAGTCTGTTTCTGTAGTTCTCTGGTCGTCCATTCTTTTTCAGCATTACATGAGTTGCTTTCTTTTCTCTCTCTCTCTCTCTGTGTGTACATGCATGCACACTTGGATGCAAAATCATTTTGGTCTTTCATGGGGGTTTATGGGTGGACTCTTTGAAGCTCTGTTTCCAAGTGCATGCCTTAGACTGGTGCTGTGGAAAGGCAGCTCCCTGGCAGTGTGGCCCACATACCAATCGGAAGGCTGCTCATTGCAGACATAAAGGCTTGATGAGGCCAGGGGACCCATCTTCCTTACACTCTTGGAAGTTTGGAGTATGTTGTCTTTCCGTGGCCGGAAGAGACTTATTGACAAAGTAACTCTCTTAATCTGATCTCAGAAGAATGTCATCATGGGGAAATGTATGAGTGGCTGTAGTTCCCTTTCCTTCTCTCCACATCATGCGTCCTCAAAACTTAAGGCCCGGGACTTCCGTGGTGGTTCAGTGGTAAAGAATCCGCCTTCCAATGCAGGGCACGCGGGTTTGATCCCTGGTCGGGGAACTAAGATCCCACGTGCCGTGGGGCAACTAAGCCCACGTGCCACAACTACTGAGCTCGCCCGCCTCAGCTAGAGAGAGAAAACCCTCACGCCACAATTAGAGAGAAGCCCACGCGCTGCAACAAAGAGCCCCCGCGTCACAACAAAAGATTGCACGTGCCGCAGCTAAGACCTGACACAGCCAAAAAAATAAAATAAATAAATATTTTTAAAAAACTTAAAAAAAAAAACAAACTTAATGCCCCAGCCGCAGTTTGGGCGGAGAAGCTACTGTCTAGTTCTGCCCCAGCCGATGGTTCCTGGCAGACTTGTGTCCTTGAGTAAAGACCTGACAATCTGTTGCTGAACTTAAGCCTGTCTTGCTTCTAGGGGAGAGTAACTATTCCTACCGAAATCCAAATAGACATATTTATTCTCATTTTTCTGCAAAAATGAGAATTACGTTGTGGATATTATGGGGAGAAAGTGTCCTATGGGGTAATCACTAAAACTTCCATCCTCTGAGGACCCAGGGTTAATGTCCCTCACTGGTCACTGAAGTCAAATTCATATCTGGGACACATCTTAATTTCAGCCAGAATAAATTTCCCACCCTCTCCGGGGTGAAGACGTGTACCGTAACCTACCTGCTACCATCCTGGGTCAAGAGGGCTCCTCGGAGGGTGCTGCCATCTTAGGATTCATCACCTGTCTGTGCTGACGCCAGATTAGAAATCTGGTGGCGTTCATTGCTCTAGTAGCCTCAGTGAGAGGGAGCCTGTGCTCTCGGTCTCATAAAGAGCCTCTGTACCTGCCACTAGTGGTCACTAATTCATGGGCTTATTGCCCAGGCACTGTGGACGCTAAGAAAAGGGAGAGAAATACCTGTGAGGAAAGTCACCGTCCCTCTCGGTTGTTAAAAATATCTTTGCAGTGAAAGCTCAGAAGTGGTTGTGAATCTGAGATTCAGGATCCGCCTCCTCTTCTCTTATCCCACAGTTGGTTAATCTCTCCCCAAACCTTCTTTGTCTTCAGTCTTCCTGTGGTTCTCCTGCTTTGCTCCTGACCAACGAGCTGAGCCCATACCCTGTGCCTTGGAGTCTATATCTCTGCCAGCTCTCCTTCCATCTGAGTAGATCTGCAGGTGTACTGCCCCCAGCTCTCCCCACCGAAAGGATTCTTGTCACCACTGCCCTTGATGGCCACTTCTGAAAGTGGCCGTAATGGGACAGCTTCTCATTTTCTGGTGGCAGCAACACAATGTGTTGACCCATGTGTGAATTAGGCACACGTTCTTTCTTCTTTCATCAATTGGTCATTAAAAAAACAAAAAACAAAAAACCCTGCATAGCATAGACTCTGCAAATTATGGGACTCTTAACAGTGGATTGCTGATGGGCCACTGAGAATCAATGTCTCGGTTGCGCCCTCCAGTGGACAGTTGCAGATACATGGTCACCTGTGTCCTGTAGTCCAGCCATAAGGGGTCTGTATGGCAGGTCTCCCTTCGGGGATTGACAGACACCAGGGAGCATTTTCTCCACCACTCATCTGCAGGGCTATATGGCAAGGCTCTTGCACTGAGGTCTGCACCCGATGAAAATCTCTCTTCCTCTAATTGTACTTAAGTATGGAGCTTTCCAAGTTACCCAGTAAATGGGTCAGCGTGGTATTTCCAAGCGTCGTGTATGCTGTCTGCAAAATCTGAAGAGGCAATTGAATTCCTAAGTATTCATCCAAATGAGTTGAAAACTTAGACCCCACCAAAACCTGCACACAGATGTTCATAGCAGCTTTATTCCTAATTGCCAAAAATTAGAAGCAACCAAAATGTTCAGGTTTTTTTTTTTTTTTCAAATTTGATATAGAGATGCAATCCATCCAAATCCATAAAAACATTTGGGTATTTTTTCATGGAAATTAACAACACGATTATAAAATTTAGATGGACGAAAAAATGGTCAAGAATGTCTGGGACACGTCTGAATGTCCATCCGTACAATGGAGTATCATTCAGCAATAAAAAGAAATGAGTTATCAAGCTTAGGGTATTAAGGTAAACAAACGTTGGTACATCCAGACAACGGAATGTTATTTAGATCTAAAAAGATGAGCTATCGACCCATCTTGATAGCATGGAAGAAACTTAAATGCGTCTAACCAAGTGAAAGAAGCCAATCTGAAGAGGCCACATACTATAGGATTCCCTATGATATTCTGGAAAAGGCACAGCTATGGAGACAGTAAAAAGATGTGATTACCAGGAGAGTGGTGAAGGCATGCATAGGCAGAGCACAGGGGATTTTTAGGGCAGTGGAACTCTCCTGTATGATACTACAGTAGCGGACACATGTCGTTGAGCGTTTATCAAAATCCATAGAAGGTGCAACACAAGTAGTAAACCCTAATTTTAACTATGGACTTTAGTTGTTAATAATAAACAACACTGGTCATCAGTTGTGACAATGTACCACACCAATGCAAGATGTTAGTAACAGGAGAAACTGTGTGGGGTGGCTATTGGTAACTCTTTACTTGGTGTGTAAATTTCTTTTTTTTTTTTTTTAATTATTATTACAAATTTATTTTTTTTTTATTTATTTTTGGCTGCGCTGGGTCTTCGTCGCTGTGCACAGGCTTTCTCTAGTTGCGGCGAGCGGGGGCCGCTCTTAATTGCGGCGCGTGGGCCTCTCATTGCAGTGGCTTCTCTTGTTGCGGAGCATGGGCTGCAGGTGCGCGGGCTTCAGCAGCTGCAGCACGCGGGCCCAGTAGCTGTGGCTCGCAGGCTCCAGAGCACAGGCTCAGCAGTTGTGGCGCACGGGCCCAAGTGCTCCACGGCATGTGGGATCCTCCCGGACCAGGGCTCGAACCCGTGTCCCCTGCATTGGCAGGTGGACTCCCAACCACGGTGCCACCAGGGAAGACGTAAATTTCTTTGTAAAGCTAAAACTGCTCTAAAAACTGCTCTTTCTCTTAAAAGAAACCAAATAGGCCTACCAAATGCCATTCTTTTATAGTAGTAAGATTTGGGAGATAGAACAAATTGCCCTGGATATTGGAGGGGATATTCTGGTCTGTCTTAGAGCACCTGACACTTAAATCTTTATCTGTAAATTAAGTTCCTAAAAGCTGGTGACACCCTCTGGCACAAGGGTACTTACCACTTGTTCTCCAGATGCAGACACAATGACTTAATCAATATATTGGGTCAAAGTGATGTTCAGAAGCCTGTTAAGATAAATGGGGTCCCTGTGAACTACATTATCACGGAGAATGGGAGTTGGCAGAGATTGAGTGTGAAATGGGGAATATGTCCTCATGTGAAGACAAACTGCTTTGTTTTTTCCTGTTGAATGAAGAATGTTTTCAGCAAATCCTCAGCTGTCACATCAAGTGCCAGAGTCTTGTGCTGATGGCACCGCATCTGGCCCAGTAGATTCTATTGGTTACGTTTGTGACTGTCAGTTGTCATCCATCACAAGCCATCTGATTTTTTCAGGAGCCAGACAGGCACATCAAATGTGGACCAAATCCCTGCCTAAGTCTTTGATAGTGTCGGTCTCTGAAATTCTCCTGGAATGCATCATCATATCTTGTCCAGGGTATGGAATAGTGTTAGAGTGTAGTGGGTGCTAAGGTGAACCACACAGATACCCCAAGTTTCCACCCACTTTCAGGACTTAAGTACATATTATACCGACAGATGCTGCTGGGAGCATTGCCTGATGAAGCCCAAGAGCTCAGTCCCTGCCCTAGAATTCTCTGAAGACGCTTCCTCCCACCAAATTATAGCCCTGCCCCGCAGGTGCCCCTAGACCTGTGGAAAGTCATCCGAAATATAAGTGCGGCAAACACTAGATTATGCGATTAAGGAGAAGACCCCATTTGTGATAGCATCAAAGGATATATACACAGGGCTAAATCTGAGCAATAGGTGTACAAAACCTCTATGGTGAAAGTCATGTAACTTTATAAAGAGATTGAAAGTAATATACATGTGAACTGAGTTGTAGTAATTATTTATATTTTGTTGATTCTATTTCATGTGAGTGCATAATACTTAATGTCTTAAATTCCAGTTCTTCCCAGATGGGTGTATAGACGCAATGCGAATCCAATACAGATTTTATAGGCTTTTTTAAAAGAATGGAACTCATCAGGATAATTTTAATTTGTGTGAAAGAAGAAAATGGCCAAGAGTGGGGAGGATACTTCTAAAGGAAAAGAGCAGAGAGACTTGCTGTAATAGAATTTATTATGTAATTTTATCAATTATGAAAGTATAATAATGGCTCAGGATTAGACAACTGACCAGTGGAGTAGAGTTGATAGTAAAAGATCCATGCCTGTGATATGTCAGATCAATCAGCAGAGATGATGGATTATGCAGACTGGAAAATAGCTATCCTTATGAAGATGATGAAATCGGATTACCAACTCATACAATATATACGAATTAACTGCAGAAGATTAAGAAATTAAATGAAAGAACAAAATATAAATACATATATTTTTAGAAATTATAGGTGGATGTCTTGGACCGTAAAGTAAATAAAGTTGTCTTAACTACGATGCAAAAAGTTTTGATTATGAAAAAAAATGACGAAACTACGTTAAAATTAAGATCCCTGTTCATTAACAGATATCTTAAAAAATAGAGTAAAGATATTTACAAACACACACCAATTAAAGATTACATCAGAAATATATGTAGAATTTCTACAAAACAATAAGAAAAGCAACCCAGTGGGAATAAAATGGGCAAAAGATACACAAGCATTTGATAGAACAGGAAACACATTTGGCCAATAAACATGAAAGATTTTTTAACATCATTAGTGATTAGGGGAAAAAATTGAAGACCTCGGTGAGATACAGTTTTACATTCATTTGATCTGCAAAAATTCAACATTTGACACTTTCAAGTTTTGTATTAGATACGAATCCATGGTATCTCTTAGACATTGATAGTGGAAGTCTCAATGGGTATGTCTTCTTTAGAAAAAAACTATTACCTTCTGAAGTTAAATATTACCTTATGACCCAGTGATTGTACCCCTGGACATATAACCAAGAGAAACTCTTGTATATGTTCATCAGGAGACATGAACAAGAATGTTTGTAGCTATACTAGTCACAAAAGTGAAAACCTGAAATAATCCAAATGCCCATCCCCAGGAGAATTAATGAATAAAAGGTGGCATATTTCGCAATGGAACACTATCAGATCTCAAACAATTGAATTCCAAGTGATGGAGAACTGTAGGATTCAGGGGGATGGGAATTGGGTGGTATATTATCTTCAAGGTCATAGCTTTTATTTAGGTGGAGTGTTTGAAAATATTTAGTACCTCATCAGACAGAGCGAATTAAATTAAAGGGTCATTTATGGACCAATGATGAAAGTGTGTCATGATTAAGTGTTAGGGGTAGTTAAGTTCTGTGTCCTGAGGTTCAAATGGAGAAAAATACAGGAACTATCTTTTTGCATACATTCATATATGTGCAAATATAAACCGTTTCTGAAAGCAGAATTTTTAGCCAAAGGGTATTTGAATTTTAAATGTCGAGAGGTACTGCCCAATACTCTACAGAGGTTGAGCTTATTTATACTTTCTCCAGCAATACATGAAAATATCTTTTAACTCACGCTTCTGTTAATACAGAATGTTCCCATTTGTCTGGAATTCCCCGGTGTGATAGATGAAACGTATCTCATTGAAATTATTGTGCATTTGTTATTGCTGAGAAATATAATCTTTTATTTAAGATCTGTTTGTATTTCATTCTCTGTAAAATATTTACAATCTTATTCAGTTTTTTGTTTTTTGTACAATTTTTGGGGGGTTGTTTCTTACTGATGTTTAGATCATTACATACTAAGGAGAATAACCTTTCTTTTATGGCAATATTGCAAATCCTTTTCCTCATTTGTTTTTGTCTTTTCACCTTGAGTTGTCTTTAGCCATGTAGGAATTATTTTTGTAGTCAGATTAATCAGTCTCTTTTTATGATATCTGAATTGTATGCTTTACTCAGAAATGAGTTCTCTCAGAGAATATAAAAAAAGTAATTTGCTCCCTTTTAATACTTTTTGTCTCATTTATCATGTTTAAAAATCTGTCCCAGCTGGTATTTCTTGGATTTCGGTGGGAGATGGATACTCCTTTTTCCTCAAATATCTATTTAGTTATCTTCAACATCATTACTGAAAAATGTCCCACTGATTTGAAATGTCATCTTTATTATTTGCTAAAATTCTCCATATATGTGCTTCTATTTTTCAATTTTCCGCCTTGTTTCATTGATCTGTTTGTCTAATCAGCAGTACTACGTTGTTTATCTTAGACACTACTTTAAGGCAAGGGATAGATTTTACTGTTAACTGTGTTTTGTAGATTTTATAGAGTATTCGTGTAACAGGGTTTATTATTTTCACCTTATTTCACATCCTTTTCCCTTTAAGGGACACCTAATTTCTATTCCCATTCACTGTCAAATTGGCCACGTAACTTGCTTTGACCAACAGAGTATAAGTGGGCATTAGGTGCACCGTGTCCTGTCAATGTTCCTAGAGACATTCCAGTCTCTGCAGCTGTCTTGCTCCTTACCTCCAGTTGTGAGAAGGGCATGCCTCAGTTAGGAAGAGAGATTTTGAAGATTTCTTTTGGCAGCAAAGCTTACAGTCTAGTTCACCTGCACAACTTAATAATTTGGTAGCTCCTTCTTGCCTGTTTCTATGGATTCCTTTTCTCTAAAGCTAATTCTCTTTTCTAATATGCTTCTAAATTATATAGCTTACTTTTATGCTGTATAGTTTTTTCAATATGTTTTCATCATGTGCCTTTATCCCCAATTGTTCTTGGCTATGGCAATCTTCAGTTCTAAATTAGTGTTTCCAAAGATTCCAAATAGCTGGTTTATTGCCTCTAAATTTTATCACATGCTAATAATGTAAGTAGATGCAAATTGGGATTCCCGCCCTGCTCCACGCAGGCTTCCTCACACGTGGGTGTCAAGCCTGCCAGACAGGTGTGGGGGGCAGGGGGTGGGTGGTGCCGTGTGGGGGAGGGAACAAGTGGCCTGGTATTTTCCCTCGGCCTCCCCAGAACACAAGTCCACTCACTAATTAGCACCTTTACAGCTGTCAGTGCCCTGAAGGTATAGTTCAGTCGCTTATTTTCTCTAAGTGAAATTCATGTTTCCTTGCCTCCTATGAAATTAATGTCATAAAACAATTAACAGAGATATTCCATTGATTTCCAACCCCACTCCTAACCAACTCCACATTTTCTGGGGAAAATCAGAGGGACAGCCCCATATTTTGTCCTGAACAATCTTTCCACTCCAGCAGTGAGAGCTCTTTGACATGAAGCCATTCTCTCTACCCTTGAAATGAGGGCCCTGCCCACCTGTCCTCCAGCCGTGCCAGGCATGTTTGGCCCCTGCGATGCACAGGGTTTTATCTTGACTGACTACAGTCTAAATTTAATTTGTTTTCAGATTGATGGAGATGACATAAAAAAAGGTAGGGATTCTTTGTCTTGTTAGAAACAAATTTGCATGCTATTAAAAGTTTCAGAATACTTTTTTGGTTAGTATGAATAATCTTGGGCCTGTTGGCTGTCCCTAATATTATTGATTTCAGGCTTCTTTTGCTGTCCCATATTAGATGATAAATTCGTAATGGAAAACAAAGGCATACACATTTTCCCTGCCTGTACCAAAGCATTGTCAGGACAATCTGTAGCTTATATCTATACAGTAATTTCAGATAGCACAATATACATCCTTTAGATATCCAGTGTTGAAATGGCACTTTGTAATTTTGGTAGCTAGAAAATATTAACAAATACACATGGTCTTGAGTGCTATGCAAGCAGCTGGTTCTGCTACTAGTTAAAATGTACTCCAGGTGTGACACCTGTGAAAAGGAAACTGTGAATAACTGAAACTCTACCAAGGAGATGAAAACCTCATGCCACTTGGGATACAGTCACCTTGTGTGATGTGTGTGCATATGTGCTCATGCATGTGCATTGTATGTAACTTCTTTTTACAGCCTTATTAAAGCAATTATGAAAACCCTTAACTGTGCTAAGGGAAATCTTCTTACATATATATATATATATATTTTAATTCATCTTTTTGGCCCATTTGCCACCATTCTTGCCTGTTTTGGAAAGGTTTTGGTTTTTTACAAGGATTTTTCATGACTGCTTCCAAAGATTTCTCAGTCTTTGCGTATGCATGTGTTCAAAGGCTAAATTTTAATGATAATCTTTATCAACACTCATTAACAGAGGTGCTTTTCGTTAACAAGCCCTGTAACCTTTCTCACAATTATTCTCTTGGAAAGAGCTTCTTCTCTGGGTGCCTGGTGATGGGGCTTGGCTGTGAGTCAGAGTGTCTGCTCAGAGGTCTCTGTGTCCTTGGATGTCTACCTTTAAAAAGCACTGAAACAATTTTAAAAGTCCCCAGCTTTTCAGGTGAAGGATAATTTTAGATGGAATTAGAGTAGAAGTTGGCAGACAAATGGGCTGTACCATATGTCCACTGAAACACTACTGAGCCTTTCCTCTGACTCCAGTAGCTTGGAGTTTTACAAGTTGATGATTGTGTATCCGGTCATGATTTCCTTGTCAGTAGATGGTTATGTTTATGGCTATGTGGCTGCAACTGCATCTCAGGCAGTAGTGTGTGTTGCGGGATTTTTTTATTCATGATATGAGGGCTCAAGGCAGATGATGTAACAGGTTCAAAGGGACAGTCAAAATAGTACAAATTTATGCAAGGGAATTTTTTTTCAATTAAAGTACAGTTGATTTATAATGTTGGGTTAGTTTCAGGTGTATAGCACAGTTATTCTGTTGTGTACATACATCCCTTCTTTTTCAGATTCCTTTCCCTTATAGGTTATTACAAAATATTGAGTATGGTTCCCTGTGCTATAGTGTAGGTCCTTGTTGGTTAACTATTTTGTATATGGTAGTGTGTATATGTTAATCCCAACCTCCTAATTTATCCCTCCCCTACCTTTCCCCTTTGGTGACCATAAGTTTGTTTTCTCTATCTATGTCTGTGGGTCTATTTCTGTTTTGTAAATAAGTCCATTTGTATCTTTTTTTTTTTAGATTCCACATATAAAGTGATATCGTATAATATTTGTCTTTCTCTGTCTGGCTTACTTCACTTACTATGATAATCTCTAGGTCAATCCATGTTGCTGCAAGTGGCATTATTCATTCTTTTTTATGGCTGAGTAGTATTCCATTGTATATATGTACCACATCTTCTTTATCCATTCATCTGTCAATGGACATTTAGGTTGTTTTCAGGTCTTGGCCATTGAAAATTGTGCTGCAATGAACACTGGGGTGCATGTATCTTTTTGAATTATAGTTTTCTCTGGATATATGCCCAGGAGTGGGATTGCAGGATCATATGGTAACTCTATTTTTATTAGTTTCTAAGGAACCTCCCTCCTATTTTATTTTGATACCACTTTACACTTTGACCATATTTAAAGGCTTTGCTCTATATGTAGGGCATAGTATTCTTTCACTTTCATTACTGGGGGTTCTCTAGAATATATTCTATGCAAAGACCTTCAAAGAAGCTATTTTTTCTGTGATAACATTGGTCAACATGTAAAGTAGGTTGTCTTAGCTCAGGCTGCCATAACAAAAATGTCATAGACTGGGTAGTTTAAACAACAGACATTTACTTTTCACAGTTCTGGAGACTGGAAGTCCAAGATCAAGATGCTGGCAGATTAGGACTTCCCTGGTGGCACAGTGGTTAAGAATCTGCCTGCCAATGCAGGGGACATGGGTTCTAGCCCTGGTCCAGGAAGATGCCACATGCCGCGGAGCAACTAAGCCCATGTGCCGCAAATACAGAGCCTGTGCTCTGGAGCCCGTGAGCCACAACTAGTGAGCCCACGTGCCACAACTACTGAAACTCGCGTGCCTAGAGCCCGTGCTCCACAAGAAGAGAAGCCACCGCAATGAGAAGCCCGCGCACCGCGATGAAGAGTATCCCCCGCTCGCCGCAACTAGAGAAAGCACGCATGCAGCAACGAAGACCCAACACAGCCATAAATAAATAAATAAATTTTTTAAAAAAATATTAAAGAAAAAAAAGATACTGGCAGGGGCTTCCCTGGTGGTGCAGTGGTTAAGAATCCGCCTGCCAATGCAGGGGACATGGGTTCGAGCCCTGGTTTGGGAAGATCCCACATGCTGCAGAGCAACTAAGCCCATGAGCCACGACTACTGAGCCCATGTGCCACAACTACTGAAGCCCATGCGCCTAGAGCCCATGCTCCTCAACAAGAGAAGTCACCTCAATGAGAAGCCCGCGCACCATGACGAAGACCCAACGCAGCCAAAAATAAAAAAATTAAAAAAAATAAATGAATAAATAAATACCTGGAGTGGTTTCTGTTTTATAAAAAAAAAAAAAAAGACGCTGGCAGATTCAGTATATGGTGTGAGCCCTCTTCCTGGTTCACAGACCGCCAACTTTTTGCTGTGTCCTCACCTGGCAGAAGGGGTGAGGGAGCTCTCTGGGGTCTCTTTTCTAAGGCCACTAATCCCATTCATGAAAGCTCCACCCTCATGGCCTAACCACCTCACAAAAGCCCCACCCCCTAATACCATCACACTGGTGGTTAGGTTTCAACAAATAAATTTGGAGGTATACAAATATTCAGTTTATAGAATAAGGTTTTTCATCAGTAACTGATACTAATAGGGCTTAATATTTTTACTATTTATTAGACTGATACCTCTTTTCAATACAATCTTTAAATGCTTAGTGGGAGATACAACTAAGAATCATGAAGGGTTTTAAAATTTTCCAGTGGAGGGGAATGTTCCAGAATAGGTAGCGCTTTGTGTATTCTGTGTAATTCTCTAGTAGTTTGTGTTTGTTGCAGCACGAAAGAAAACTGCATGGACCTAACAGAAACACTGGTTTGTTGCTTGTTTCTAGCACAGCCTGATGTAGGATGGGGGCGCACTCACCTCCTAAAGGTTACTCTGAGATCCAGGCAGCTTTTGTTTTGTGATGCTGTCACTAAAACACAAGTCTTCCAACATCACAGTAGGCAGGAGAGAGAGCCGGGACAACCCAGTGTCTTTGATGGCCTGGCCTGAAACGGAGCACCTCACTTCCACCCACAAACCGCTGGAGTAGAATCCAGTTTTGTGTCCAAATCAGCTGCGAAGGAGGCAGACAGGATTGGTAATTATTCAGTAAGTCTCTGCTGCATCCTTGTTATGAGCTGAATTATATCCTCACAAAATGCATGTGTTGAAGTCCTAATTCCTAGGAATTTACAAGGTGACTATATTTGGAGATGGGACCTCTAAAAAGGTAATTTAGATTACATGAGGTCATTAGGGTGAGCTGTAATGCAATATGACTGGTGTCCTGACAAGGAGAGGACGCTTGGACTCACAGACACCAGGGATGCTTGTGCAGAGGAAAGACCATGAACAGAGGACCCAAGAATATGGCAGCTGTTTGCAAGCCAAGGAGAGAGGCCTCAGGAGAAACCAAACCTGCCGACACCTTCAGTCTGGACTTCCGTTCTCCGTAACTGAGAAATATGTGTCTGTTGTTTAAGCCCCAATGGATGGTATTTTGTTACGACAGCCCTATCAAACTAATAAGATTCTATAAAAGAAATAACATAAAATTTATAAATTAATTTGGAAAATATGGACTGTTCATCATATTGATTCCTTACCATTTAGAGATTCTCCGTTTATTTAGATCATCTTCTAGAACATTCTCTCTGATTCTATAGTTTTCTTCCTCTAGTCATGCACATGTATTTTAAAGTTTATTTTCTAGGCAGTATTTTTTAATAACTTTTTGTGAATAGGTTATTTTTCATTATGTTTTTCTGACCATTATTTCTGGTATAAAGGGAAGCTATTGATTTTTGTATCATATTTTGTAACTCATATATCCCACTTCTCTCTTATTAGTTCAAATACACTTTCGTTTGTTTTTCTCGAATGTTGCAGGTAAAAAAAAAATCATCCTGATTGTATGGTACGTAATCTATTAAAATGCATTCAGTATAGGTTCCCTATATCTTGCTTGCTTAAAATGCCGAAGAGTGAAAGAGTATATGAGGTTTCCCTTTATGCCTGTTATTTCTACTTTTTAACAAATGTCTTTGCATTACATAATATTTCTATGATAAATATGTGTATATATACATACATATTGCATTATATATTTCTATGGTACATGTTTCTGGGGGGATACATTTTTCCTGTTACATCTTCCTAATGCATGATACCCACTCATGTAAAATCTCTCTTTAACTTTGAATTCTATGTTGTTGTTATTAATGTAGTAATCTTCCTCTTCTTTTGATTATCATGGCTTGACATAGCTTATGAATATCTTACTGTGGCTTTTCTAAGCTGTTTTGGTGGTGTTGTCAACTTATTTTGCAAATGAGATCATTCAGTCTGAGAGTCTTGCCTTGAAAGAGAAGATTTTTTTCCATTTTGTCCAAAGTCTTAACAGATAGTCTATTTCATGTCATCTTCCTGTGCTTTCTTACTCTGTCCTTATTTTTTTTTTTATCATATAGTACACCTCTTGTCTAATATAGAGACTATACATGTTGTCTGTTATAAACTAAAGGTCTGTCTCCCCCCCCAAATTCACACGCTGAAGCCTTAGCCCCCCATGTGTCTGTACTTGGAGTAAAGGAAGTAATTAAGTTTGAATGACATCATAAGGGTGGTGCCCTGATGGGAAAAGGATCCACGTCCTTAGAAGAAGAGACACCAGGAATCCAATTCTCACTCCCCAAGCTTGCACTGAGGACAGGCCCTGTGAGGACATAGTGGGAAGAGCGTTCTCACCAGAAACCGAATCATCCAGAACCTTGATCTTGGACTTCCAGCCTCCAAAACTGTGAGAAAGTACATATCTGTTGTTTAAGTGACTCAGTCTGTGATATTTTGTTATAATAGCCTGAGCAGACTATTATATTATGTTTATATGATCTTCAGTTAATGTTACCTATTTCAGAAACATTTTGGAAGCTATATTTTCTAATGAGCAGAAAAAAAAAAAAAACCCTTAGTAATTACAAACAAAAACAAAACTCTGTTGACACCCTCGTGAAAAACAGGACAATTATTACATCTATTTCTTTTAAGATAGTACTAGCTTTTACTAATTATTCTGAAATTTTGGATGAATGTTCTTATTTCAGATGAGATATCCGTCAATATGTAAACATTAAGATATTTGCATTCTGGTTTATAACTGAATTAGAATTTATTCAGAAAAATGGTATGTTTAAATGCTATTTTGTGCTCTTCATCAAGCCTTCTATACTTCAGCTGAATGACAAAACTTAACCGACACTGATAATGATCAGATCTGTGATTACAGACTATGATAGTCCCTTGGGGCTTTGTCTGGGTTCATAGAGGGGCACCGACTGATGGTCAGTATGCAAAGCTTTCCCCTGGACCCAGTCCTAAAGCAGCAGGTTTGTGCTGTAATGCACCCACGGCCGCTGATACATGGAAACTTTACAAACACAGAGAAAGGGAGAAAAGGGACCAAGTGGCAGAAGCATCGAAAAGGAAGCTGTGTTCTAGGAGACCATGAGCCTTCTCAGGACCCAGGGTATTGGAGAGAAAATCCTGGGCTCTGGGAGAAGAGAGCTCAGTTATGCTGTTTTCTGGGAATATGTGGCATTCACCAGGGCAGGATCCAGCCCTAAGCAATTGTGTTACTTACAGAACCAAGGCATTTACTGTCTCTCCTTAGCAAAGTCCTTCCTCTCATTCAAGGAAAACCAAATCCTTTCTCCCTGGGCCCTTCTCCCATTTCCTGTGTAAGCAAATGTTCTGGACTAACACACACGGGTTTTCCTACTTGGAGGGAAAGGAAGATGGGGTCTCAGTTCTCTGCCCCGGTGACAGGGGCAGTCGATGTATCTGGTCGGTTATTTTCTAGTTACACACATTTGCCACTTCTTTTCTTTGGGGTTCCCTGGTGGGATTTATCTCTTCGTAGGCTACAGTGCTTACAAATGCCACCCCTCAAAGGGAGGTTAGGAGACTTACTTTCTAAGCCTCCTGTCACCTTCAAGCATGAATTTTGCAGGAAGTTCCCTAAGTTGAACATGAACTCTAGCCCCATGTTTGGTACAAATTGGTCCTTGATAAATATTTGTTGAATGAATTACTGAATATAGGATTTTAAGTCATCAACTTTTTCCAGTATAATTCTGGAAGGCTATTTGATGTTAGGAAGAAGACATCTGACTTCAACTCTTTTGGATTTGCTCTAATTTTTTAAATTTAATGTCTGTAATTCTTTTCTCTCGCTTCAAGGGAACACTTTCATTTGATGGAATCTAAATGTTTATTTTTTAAAAATAATTTTACTGCTGTTCAGAATGCTCTTTAACTAGGAGAGTCAAGTCTTTGGCCCCAGGAATTATTTTTCTACTATGATTTTAGTGTTCCTTCTATTTGCGGTGCTCTGTGTTTTTTTCCAAGAACACAGATTAGATGTAGTTTCATGCCCCTTATACCCATTTTATACCTTCTCTCGGATTTTGTTTACCTCTTTGTCTTTCTTGCTCATGAAAACTGGGGAGTTTCTCAAGCTTGTCACCCATGCTAGTAATTCAATTTTCTGCAGTTACTTCTGTTCATTACCAGTTCTAATGCAGGTTAAATTTCTATAATCAAACTTTCTTCTATTATATACAAACCATTCCTTTTTTCATTTGACTCACCTTTAATTTGTGCTTGTTGCTTGGTCATATTTCTTTTGGAATCTGCCTGTGGTTTAACAATCTAGTATTTCATACATGATTTTTCAACAAATGTCTTACCGTCTATTGATATTATAAAGCATACCCTTCTGAAATACCTTTCTACTTTCGGCAGTAAAATAATTTTCCTCCTCTTTCTTGTGCTGTGGCCTCCTTTCTTTTTGTCTTTTGTTATAGAATCTTTTGTTAGAACTATCATTTTTCCTGTTTATTTATGTTTAAGTCATGTAAATTTTATCCAGGTCTGGTACTTCACTTATAAAGAGAGCAGATCAATTCTTTTTTTTTTTTTTTAATGAATTAATTTATCTTTGGCTGCGTTAGGTCTTTGTTGCTGTGCACAGGCTTTCTCTAGTTGTGGCGAGCAGAGGCTACTCTTCATTGTGATACGTGGGCTTCTCATTGTGGTGGCTTCTCTTGTTGTGGAGCACGGGCTCTAGGCTTGCGGGCTTCAGTAGTTGTGGCACGTGGGCTCAGTAGTTGTGGCTCGCGGGCTCTAGAGCTCAGTCTCAGTAGTTGTGGCACACAGGCTTAGTTGCTCTGCGGCATGTGGGATGTTCCCGGACCAGAGCTCGAACCCGTGTTCCCTGCGTTGGCAGGCGGATTCTTAACCACTGCACCACCAGGGAAGTCCCTGAGAGCAGATCAATTCTTATGGCATCTCTTTTATTACTGCATGTTCTTAGTGACCTACTCTTTGACTTCAAAAATATGTTTAAAACTACCAGGAGAAGAATTTCCATCTAGTCCCAGGCCTTTAAAGGTCTACTGAGCTCCTAGGTGTCTACACCCTGGCTGAAAACAACTAAACTGTTTGTTGTACTTTTCTTGTGGTTAGGGGATTAAGTAAAACATCCTATCATTAAATTAAAATGCAGTTGTGAAAAATACTTGGATTCTTTTTGACCAATTAGTCAATTAGCTATTCAGTCAAAGAGCTATGTGAGTTCAGGCTGTATAGAAAGAAAATTTATTTGAAGAAATTGCCCTGAGATTATTCAGGGTCATTCTTCAGTGTGAATGTTAATACAGCTGGGTAAACTTTATGGTAAATAATTAAAATTCTATGGCATAGCTTCCCAGAATACAGAATACCCACAAGTCCAGAAAGTATAGTTGTGGCTTAAATTGAATAAAATATCAGTATCATTATTCTTTTTTATTTATCAAGAAGAAAATATATCTGGGAATATTACAATTTTATAGCATAACAGGAAAATTTGCATGGAATTTATATCCATGTTTGTATCTGTTTCTCTGATTGCTAACTACATCTATATCTATCCTTTTTTTTTTTTTTTTTTTTTTTTTTTGTCTGCGTTGGGTCTTCATTGCTGTGCACGGGCTTTCTCTAGTTGCGGCGAGCGGGGGGCTACTCTTCATTGCACAGCACGGCTCTAGGCATGCAGGCTTCAGTAGTTGTGGCATGTGGGCTCAGTAATTGTGGCTCATGGGCTCTAGAGCACAGGCTCAGTAGTTGTGGTGCACGGGCTTAGCTGCTCCGCGGCATGTGGGATCTTCCCGGACCAGGGCTTGAACCCGTGTCCCCCGCGTTGGTGGGCGGATTCTTAACCACTGCACCACCAGGGAAGCCCCATCTATATCTATCCTTAAAGGCTGACAAAATATCGGTCTGGGGTTTTGTGAGTTCTAAACTCACCACATTCTGTAACATTTTGTTAGAGCAGTGTTGCCAGATAAAATAAAGAACCACCATTTAAATTTGAATTTCATATAAATAATGGATAATTTTATCATAAGTGTACCCCAAATGTCACATGGGACATACTTACACTAAAAAAATTCTTCATTGTTCATTGGAAATTCAGATTCAACTATATATCCTATATTTTTATTTGCCAAGTACAACCACCTTATATTAGAATTATTTTAAAAGTCATCCATTTAAAATGCAGCTTATAAAATTTATTTAAATATTTTATTATGGAATTAGAATAATGAGATTTCATTTTTTCAAATCTTATTTTGAAACAAGAAAATAGGATTTCTAATGGAGAAACCCACTGACCTTTGAATTAAAGCAAGATACCATGAATGGGCAATAATCTTCTATGATGGCATTCTCAATGAAATGCATTTTATGAAATAAAAATTGTATTAAACAAGATTTTTCTCCATCAGCACTTACCTTCATTTTCTTTGAAATATTTATGTATTCTATATTTTTGTTTCTATTCTCTACGTATATGATTTTAATATACATAGGTTGCATCTCTTTGTTGATGCTAATTTTATGAGTTTACTTAAACAATAGAAAGAGGAGGTTTGGTGACATTTAAAGCCTCTATTAATGCATTCAGCAGCATGTATTGGGCCTCACTGAATACCAGTCATTGTGTTAGCTGCTTAGGATATAACTGTAGACCATTCCTTTCCCGTTCTCAAGGACCTGATGGTCTGGTAGGGAAAAGTGACATGGACATAGTTATTTTCAGTGTGGTTAGACATTAACAAGGCGAACAGAGCATTGAAGCAGGACAGAGGGAGAAGTAAAAACTTCAAGGAGGGGACAATTGAAAACACGCATTTTATGGATGGTGGGGCTGGGGAGATTACGAAAGATGTGAGAAGGCGTAAGATGAACAAACACCACGGCGCATGCGAGGAACCCTGCCTTCTTTGCCAAGGCTGGAGCAGGGGTGTCAGGGGTGCGGCGGGGCTGCAGCTCAGGAGGGTCTGTCCTGAGATGAGGATGGAGAGAGAGGCGGGGTCTGATCTTGGAAGGCGGAGGGCCAGGCTGTGGAGTTTGGGACTTTATGCTGTGGGCTGGTGGGAAGGCACTGGAGTATTTAAATAAGGGGTGTCACAACCAGTGTGTGTTTTAAACATTTAACTCTGCCGATCGATCGTGGTGTATGGATTAGCAGGGGCCATGAATGGAGGCGGGTTCTTGCCTCGGCTCACGCTACAGGCGGGCAGCTTGACCCGAAGCAACCTGCAGGGGCGTGAAGAG
Organism: Balaenoptera borealis; assembly: GCF_965194805.1. NCBI lineage: Eukaryota > Metazoa > Chordata > Mammalia > Artiodactyla > Balaenopteridae > Balaenoptera > Balaenoptera borealis. The sequence goes on along the minus strand of NC_138880.1, from coordinate 30,462,631 downwards.
GCCGTTTGTGGGGAGGGGTTTGAGGTGGAAGGATGTGTTGACCACTGGATTTAAGGACATGGTGGAGTCTAGGTTTTTGGTGTGGATTACTAGGGGTGTGTGGCAGGTCCTCTGCACCCATTAACACTGCATGTTATGTGAGTGGTACCCACTGGAGTTTGAAGAGCCCTATACAGCTGTACATAGTGGCCCTGAATTTGATTGACACAATTCAGAATAAGGAAAACACGAGAAAAAGAGGTTTGGCAGCAGGTAATAAATTCAGGTTTTGGACTTGGTAGCCGCGTGTGTCAGTCGTATAAACAAAATACCATTTTTGGAGTACATCATTGTGTTTGATGTCTGATGCTCTTGCAGCTGGTTGGCGCCTCCTTGGTAGATCTACACAGCATTGCCCAGGTCGCAGATGGTTATACGGGTCTGAACAGGAGAACAGATAGTGCAAACAGCCTAAACACACAGGATGATGAACGTGCGTCCGTACAGCCTTGGCGTCTTCCTGCGTCCATGGAGGGCTTCACGAGTCAGTCATCGCCTTGACTCAACTCAAAGTCCATCTTGGAATCATTCTCACCTCAGCCTTATAGGAAGCCTATTTTTTTGTAACTAAGTGAAAAATCAAAATGTTTCAGGTACATTTTGCAGTAGACTGGTACATGATAATCCATCTTCAAAACAGTGTATTTCTAAGTTTCTTATTGCTTCATATTGTCAAGAAAGTTCAACTCCACCCGTGAACTCTTTTCAGTAAAGTAGAATTTACTGTCCATCGTATGACTGCTTTTGTCAGCACGTTATGAGTAATAGTTATTATTTAGACAATGTGCTCAAAATTCTGTGATGTGAACATTAATCAATTTTTAAAAGTAACACATTTCTTCATTTTTTTTTTTTAAACAGTGTCAGTTTAAATTTATTTATTTTTATTTATTTATGGCTGTGTTGGGTCTTCGTTTCCAGGTGAGGGCTTTCTCTAGTTGTGGCAAGCGGGGGCCACTCTTCATCGCGGTGCGCGGGCCTCTCACTATCACGGCCTCTCTTGTTGCGGAGCACAGGCTCCAGACACGCAGGCTCAGTAGTTGTGGCTCACGGGCCCAGTTGCTCCGCGGCACGTGGGATCTTCCCAGACCAGGGCTCGAACCCGTGTGCCCTGCATTGGCAGGCAGATTCTCAACCACTGCGCCACCAGGGAAGCCCTCTTTTTGTTTTTTTAAAGAACTTCCAAGGATAATAGTTACGTAGCTTCAGGAGTTTAGAAACATTTGAATTTCCATCTGATAGGAGAAGAATATGATAACGTCATGAAAACATGCTCATAACGGACTCCTTAGAATTCTCCCGAGTAGTACTCTTTATAAAGTGACTGTCTGGGACAGAGTAGAAGGAGAGAATGGTGACTCCAGGGCTATTTTCAAATTTCGTATAACTGTGTCTGTAAGATAACATATTAAATCCCTCATAAGGCAAGAAAAGGAAGAGCAGTCCTTGCTTAGGGTGAGTACATTACCCTGATTCTCTGAACCAGACCTACATTAGGTCCCTTGTGTCTCTTGAGGACAGAGAAGCCTATGCTCATGTAGCTAAGATTGTCACCCGACAGATCTTAGCCTTAAGATAGATCACAAGACGATCATGATTCTGGAGGATTCATTTATATGAAAAAAATCCCATCATTGACTCAAGGTCAAAATTTATTTTGTGACAAGCATAAGAACAGGGCAATGTACACTGAATTTAGTCACAGAACTAAAGAACTTCCAGTATGTCAAAAATTATCATGACAAAGTATGCTGACCTCTAAATAATGCTTCATATGATTCATGGTGCTTTCACTTGAGTCATACAGCTATGCGATGAGATATTATTATTAATATCTACCTTTTACAGATGTGAAAAAGGTAACTCACTTAGTGATCTAGGGACATCAATCAAGAGATTTGATGTACAAATTCATTTGCCTTTAATGTCTTTATCACTTGCACTTCAAATACATACACACAGATATGCATATATACACATAGATTCATGTACATAGATACAGGTGTGTGCGCGGATGGGTGGATGGAGGGGATGTGGATGGGTAAGTCGATGGATAGATGAGCAGGTAGGTGAATAGGTGGGTGGGTGGGTGGATGGACAGATATGTCACAAATCACTGGAAGTTGCCTTTTTGCACTGGCTCTTTCATTGTCACATATTACATAGAATGAGGGAAGAAGAGGTGTGTGACTTGTTTTTTCACTCTCTTAATGGTGTTTTTTGATGAAGAGAATTTCTTAAATTGATGTTGTCAGTACTTTTATTTATGTTTAGTGTTCATGTATACTGTTGAAGAAAATTTTGGCATTCATCAGATCACTTCTACATTTAAGTCTAGAATTCCCTTGGAAATTATTTTTCACATAGTGTGAGGTATAGGAGTCAAAGTTAGTTTTTTCCTTTTTTCTATATGTGTTTGCTCCAGAACCATTTATTGAAAAGATCACTCTCCTGCTGCACTTCCCTTATAATTTTGTCAAAGTATAGGAGGCTGTATATGTGAGTGCCAGTTTGGGGATTATTTATCATATTCATTAGCTCTATTTGTGCAAGTACCACCATGTTTTAATCACAAGAGCTTTATAATAATTTTGATATTTTGTAGTGTAAGCTTTCCAGCCTTCATTTTCTTCAAGATTACCATGGTTGTTGTTGGCTCTTTGCACTTTCATATAAATTTTAGAATCATCTTTTCAATTTACTCCTTCCCCCAAAAAAATTTAGTTTAGACTTTTATTGGGATTGCATTGAATATATGTATCAATTTGGAGAGAATGAATGTTATAACATTAAATCATCCAATATGTAAACATGGTATATCCCTTTATTTAGCTCTTTTTAAATATTCTTATTTATATTTTTTATAACTTTTTTTTGTGTAGAGATCATGCATAGCTTCTGAAATTAGATAATTTTCAGATGCTATTGTAATGAAGATATTTAAAATTTTTATTTTCCAGTTTGTTCATTAAGTAGCAATATCACTGATTTTTTTTTTTTTTAAATAACAGAAACCTTGCTAGATTTGTTTACTAATTCTAATACTGTTTCTAGATTCTTTTGGATTTGTTATAAATACAATAATGTCCTGTGGGAAAAATGACTAATTTTTTTCCTATTCCCAATCCTCAGACTTTTCATTTCATTTTATTGCCTTATTTCATTGGCCCTTTCAGCAAAGTGTTTTCTTTTTGAGAAGTTTTTAGTTCTATATTTAATTTTTTAATACATAGAGGAAAATGTCATTTAAATTTTTAAAAAATACTTGGTTATTTGTGTTTTTCTAAAATTGTAGTTGTCAGTTTCACCTAAATGTTTTATTTATTGGCAAAGAGTTCATAAATACTCTTATAAAAAGTTATTATGTACGTAGTATCTATAGTAGTTTTTTTTTTCCTTTTTCTGGTATTGGTACTGTGTGCCTTATATTTTAATTTTTTATTAGTCTTACTAAGGGTTTATTGATTTTATTAGCTTTTCAAAAACAATCAGTTGAGCATGGCTGCCTTTTTCTATGCTCTATTTGTTTCCTGTTTCATTAAACTTTGTTCTTTATAATTGCCTTTTTTGGCTTGTTTGGATTGGAAACACAGGATAGGGAAGGAAAGGGCTTTTCCTCCCAAGTGGGCAAGGAGATGTGTGAGGGTATGAATCCAGGAAGCATGGTGGGCAGAGTGGGAGGCCTCTTGGTCTTGGTTTGTCTACACATATACGGTAAGTCCCCTACATACAGACCTTCAAGTTGCGAACTTTCAAAGATGGGCATGTGCGTTCCATCAGCATCAGGCGTGAGTGAAATTGCAGCTTGTCCTCCGTCTCTTATTGCTGAGGATCTTTCAGCTCTACCATCTCCCACCTCCTCTCCCTCCTCCAGACAGTAACTCTTCTTGCCTGTTCACTTGATGCCAGCCCCTGTATGCCGGCTGTTGTACTGTCCTACTGTACTTTTCAAGGTACTGTACTGTAAGGTTTAAAATGTTTTCTTTATTTTTTGTGTTTGTTTTTTATGTATTATTTGTGTGAAAAGTATTATAAACCTATTACAGTACAGTACTATATAGCCGATTGTGTTAGTTGGGTACCTAGACTAACTTTGTTAGACTTATGAACAAATGGGACTTACGAACGCACTCTCGGAATGGAACTCGTTTGTATGTAGGGGACTTAGTGTACTAAAAAGAAGTTCTGGACTTCTCTGGTATCACTTATTTCACGGGGGGTAGGGTGGTGCTTGGAGGTATCTGGAAGTTCAGCCTCCCTCCCCTTCTCCCACACTTCAGGTCTCACTGCCTGAGCCAGGAACACATGGGCAAAACCTATGAGGGCTTATGAAGGCGAAATTAAACTCCCATTAACTTCCTGTTTAGACTGTTATAGAAAAAAATGTTGTGAAATTCTCTTTCAACTGCATTATTCCTAAGGGTGTATAAAATGAAGAGTAGGTACATAGCAGCTCTGAGTATGAAGACAGAAGACTGAGCAACAAGTGGCCACTCATCCTCCCTCAGTTCTGTCTGGAAAAAGCAGGTGCATAAGTATGATACGGTCAAACTAGAGATCTAGTATTATTGAACTTACTTGATCGTATAAACTTGTGTGACTAATCACAGATTATTTAGAAACCACACAGAAGAAATTATGGAAGGCACCTCCTGATAAGAATCATAGTATACCTAAGTCGGGGCGACTGTAATAAACACCTTTTTTTTTTAAACACTTCTTTGTAAATTGTGTTTTAGGACCACAAACAGCTATGTAAAGAATAATGCTTAGAAATAAATGGCATCAACTTAAGTTTCTTCTTCAGGCATTTGGATGAACTATAGTCAAGGAATTGGATACAATATTTTCAGAAAATCAACTTCAGTGTCCACATGCCAAGTCAATTCCAAGAGAATCAGCAGAGTTCCACCAATGCCTAATTAATATTTGGCTTGTTTATTTTCTCTGGCTTAGGAGTGAAAGATGAGTTAAGTGCATAAAGTTTCTATTAAATATGTATGATATCCTCAATTAAAATAAAAAGAATATTGAGGTGAATTTTATTTGATCAAATAAAGACATGTATAGTCAATTTGTAAACACCAATATGTACACATAAGCAATTTCGGTTGATAGGAGTTCTCCAGTGTAAACATTCATGAAAACAAAAAGCCACTGCACCCTTCACAAGAAATTTATAATTATTTTTTGTGAGATCATTTAAGTTCTACTCTCTTAGCAAACTTCAATTATGCCATATGGTATTATCAACTGTAGTCACCATGTTTTACATTATATCCTCAGATCTTCTTCATCTTAGAGCTGAAAGTTTGTACCCTTTTACCAACCTCTCCCTCTTTACCCCACCCCAGTCCCTGGTTACCACTTCTCTACTCTGTTTCTATGAGTTTGACTTTGTTTTTTTTAGGTTCCGTATATAAGTGAGGCTACGTAGTATTTGTCTTTCTCCATCTGGCTCATGTCACTTAGCATAATGTCCTCAAGATAATTTTTGAAAGGCAAAAAATTTTTGCTGTGCACCTACTATGTACCTGCCCTTATATTAGGTCCCAGAAATACATGAAGAACCATTATCCCACAACATGCTCCTTTACTTCTCGTATAGCTTTACTTTAGTGCTATGGAGAGCTGGGTAAAAAAATCTCTCTGAAGAAAAATTCTCCTAAAAATCTCGAAAACTCAGTCTATTTAGTGAATATTGAAATTCTAAAACAAATACACTGTTTAATAGGCACTATTTATTTTGATGTTGAATTTATGCAGTAAATAGGTGAATTAGATGATTGTGTCTATGGAAACATGACCTATGAATTTGAAAATCTTGTGTGTGGTGTGATAAATAGGAGCTCCAAAATAAAACTGATCTCATATCGTCTCAGTGAGAGGAAATACATCTCATCCTAATGAATTGTGTTTGTTCTGTGAGTGGAGAATATTGCCTAGAATTTTTGGCCCCTCTTTAGAGTTCATACTCATATAGTTAGTTTTATGATCCTATAATAATAATTTTTCTTTCTGTCTTAGTGAAAGGATTGTCAGGTTCTCATTATACTCAGATTCTAATTTCTGTATCGAGTCTGTTTCTTCTTGGCAAATCAACAAGTACAAATCGCATCACAAATAAATGTTGGTTAAAATATCCTGCCCCACAAAATATAGCATGGGGTTCTTGGCATCTGTACCCTTGACTCAATTTAATGCCGGTTCTGTATAGTGTGGATTGTGGAGGGCTGTATGAGCTGTTGGGTGTTTGTGTTTGTGTGAGGAGCAGGGTGGGAGAGAGGATTTTAGAAGATTAGAAGGGATGTTGCATTCCCAATCAATGATGGACAGTTCATTTGGTACAATGGAAATCAGTGTAAACAAGAGCACAATAGAGGATAATTAATAAGGTATGTGGAGAGGTAGCAAAACTCAGTTACCTCTGTTAAAAATCCAAATTACTTTTTTCCTATGAATTCTTATTTTGAAGGTTGAAATAGAGGACATAAACTTTAATATTATTGCATAATATTACATTTTAGTATTATTAGATTATAAGAGTGCTGTTTTCCTTCTGAATTCTCAAAATGCTGATTCAATATAATGAAGCAACATCATATTCCTTTTGTGTCTTGTGTAACATATTGAAAATACGTCATGTATGAATCCTTTTCACCTCTTGAGGAGGGATTAGTTATATTCAGGATGCTATTTTGACTTGTATTGCCAAGGGACTGTAGTTGGGTAATTAAAAAAATGTTGGGTGTTACGAGAGGATGTAAAGAATGAAGAGAGAAGAAACTCCAGGGGTATCTGTGGCATCTGCTGGAGTCTCTTGGGACTAGGCAAATAGCAACAATGGAAAATATTGGACCACTTTCAAAGAGTTCCACATTGTATGGCATCATACTCTGGGGGAATTTAACTACCTGGACATCTGTTGGGTTATAACTAAAGCTATCAAAATGGTTCCTAAATTATGTGAAGGACAGCTTTATGAGGCAGCAAGTGAAAACCCAACTTGAGCTGAAGTCCTTCTGACTTGACTTGAAAAGAACAGGGGGAGCATGCATCCAAGTATCAGGTGCCCTAAGAGAGCTAGATGCAGATCTGGCTTCAGAGGTGACGGCTGATACAGCTGTTGGAACAAAGGTGTGTTTCAAGCAAATACGTTCACAGAAAAAATTTCTTTGACAGTTTCTAAGAAAAACAAAAACAAAACAACAACAACAGCAAACCACTGCATCTGTGGGAAATCTTGATGAGTGATAGCAACTACATGTGTTTGTCGTGGGAGAGGATTATGTATGTTAATAAGTCAAATTTTCAAGAAAATATAAGAAGATTGAGGAAAGGAATTGATGAACAATTTAGAAGTAAAATACTTACCTCTGAGAGAGGATAGTCTCTGTGCTGTTTTCATCCATGAATCCTCATGTATTCATGAGGAACTTTGGCCAAAGGAATATTAGACCTCTTCAATGACAGATGTTAAAATATAAGGAAGAGCAGGCAAGTGATTTATGTGTCAGTTACTGTCTGGCTGTTCGCCAGACTTCTTTCCTCTCTGGTCATACAGTTATTATACATATTATACTCCCTTCTTGGGTGTGGTCATCATATAGCTGATTTCCAGCCAGTGGAATGCAGTAGAAGTGATGAACATGATCTTTCCAACCATTGTCTGAATGCAAGGACTCGGAACGCTGCGAGGAGGGAGGATTCATGATACCGAAGGAGCCTGGGTCCTTTTCTGACCAGATGGAAGTTTACACGACAACCAAGAACACCCTTTTTGAATTTCTTGTGGGCAAGAAGTAAACCTATTGTGTTAAGCCGCTGAGATTTTGGAGGACGTACACATCATGGCGGCTAGCATGTTTCTGATGAATGATTCTTAAATCAGAACTTTTCATGTGAAGGATAAATCAATTATTAAAAATTTTCTATTAGTTCAAGGTCATAAAATTGTTTTATGACCAGTTTTATCTCTGTTTATTTTAATTGGCTTTCGGTATGGCTATTCGAACCAGTAAACATTTATTACGGGTGTTTTACTCTGAAGGTTGTCTCCTTGGTGTTGGGTAAATTGCGTTGGAGGGGCTATAAAGTAGGAAATTAGAGGTTCTGAGAGCTTGGTGAGAGGAAATGAGTAAACAAACTGTCTCCTATGCATGTCCTCTCCTCCATGACCTACAGTGAAAACAGAAGAAAGCAGTTATGTAAATGTGCCATCATGTTGTATGATTTTCCTCCTTGGATATTTTTTTCTATCCAGTGTTTGTTTTATATACACCACCCTTAAATATGTGCTTTGTGATGCTATTTCTTTCTTGCCTTTAGAATAAAAAATTGTATTTTTCTATGAAAATCTGTAAACCATAGATAGTATTATTCTATTGTCTTGAGCAGACAACGGGAATCTCAAGAATGAGAAATATTTAGAATTTATCAGAAGACCATGACAATATAGGCACCTGCTATCGTATTATGACAAGACACCCTAAATGGGGGTCACTTATGATAGAGGAAAAACACCTTAGTATCTGAATGAGCTGACCTAAAGGTGCAATGGCAAGTGGCTGTATTTAGACTCTCAATATTTAAGAGATTATGAGAGTCTTTTATGAGCTTACTTAACAAATAACTAATGAGTATCTGTTGGCTGTAATGCAGGGTAAGCATTATGGGGAATTCAAAATGAATCAGAAAAACAAAGACCTAAAGTTATCATCTAGTTATGAATCTTGAATATAAGATTCAAGATGATAAATACCATAATATAGATGAACAATTCTCTAGGTAGTTAAAGAAAAGAAAGCTTAACTCCATTGCTGACATAAGAAAGATCTCATGCTGGAGAAGCTATATCTACAGCTAAGTAGTGAAACGCAATACACTTTACCCCCAATCCTGATGGACATCCTGTTATACAGCCTTGTTTTCAGTGGTTTAGATTTATTTATTTATTTTTTTAATAGAATCCATCCTAATCAGATGGTCCTGTGACACTCTTCCTGGAACAAAATCTGAGGTCCTCAAGGAATCTCACTGTCCCCTCCCCAAACAAGACACTCACTGCTGCACAGACCTCCATTTCTATCTGGGATGTGCTCTCCTGCTGAGATCAGAGTCTGCTGGACAGTCTCTGGAAGAATGCAGTAGTGTTATCAATTTCACCTTTTGTTTGTTCTTTGGATGATTTGGCAACAGTCTTAAACCCCATAATGCACTTTGACAGTTTCTTGATAGGAGGCTCTACATGAAGGAAACGCTTGAGGGGAGGGTCTCTGTACACACTGCAACTGTTACCGAATGCAATTTCCTGTGCCTGACACACAGTGAGGCCAAACAAACTGAAACTTCAGAGTTTGGAGCAGAGAAAGGTTTATTGCAGGGCCATGCAAGGAGACAGGTGGATCGTGCCCCCAAAGCCCCAAACTCCTCAAAGGGTTTCAGCAAAGCACTTTTAAAGGCCAGGTGAGAGAGGGGCATGGTTGGATGTGGCAACCTTCTTGGTGCAGGAATCCTTTGTTCTTGCAACTGTCTGCGTAGGTCAGGTCATGATGTTTCTGTAAACTTCCAGCAAGACACATGTTATTCTCTGTTCTGCAACTTTTTATCTCTATATGAATGGACTCTTAAAGATCAGAGCCCTGAGAATGGGCTCTCCTGTGTATTTCATGCTGTAGGCAACATTCTTTTACAAAAGGTGCAGAGCCAGCCTAAGCACAAACAACAAAGCACAAAGGCTAAAGTAAAAGGAACATATCTAATATGGAGTCAGATTTGTTCTTCCCTATTACACAACAAGCTGGCTTTTGTTGTCATTGGAAAAGACATTCCTAGAAATCAATTTCATGAGTTACTATAGAAACAAAATAATCTATAAGAATTTCACCACAAGTTGGTTATTAGCTGATTTGGGTAACTCAGAGCTCAGAAAACAAATGGGTTATTACATGCTCATTAAGTTCCATCAATAACATTAAAAAGCAGTAAAAAAAAAAAAAAAAGCAGGACGATTCTCTTCATAAGTTAAAAATTTTGTTTGGAATATTTTCACTTCTTAACCAGGTTAAAGCTGCTTCACAAGCTAGAGATTTCCCTGTTGTAAGACACTTAAATTTTTGCATAGTTTTCACTGGAATCATATTAGGAAGCAAAGTGTTTATATCTTGCTAAAAAGAAGTAATTTATTCAAGAAGCAGTAGATAGATGGAGGAAGAGATCTTCAATAGGGTACTGTGTATAAATTTCAATTGAGGAGTTAATATATGTAACTCTTTTTCCTATCTTGTTTCAACAAAAATGTGTCTTTAAGGATGAAAATGTTCTTTGAATACTCTGTTTACGCTTTTAACATCAGTTTGATCTATTATTTCCACTTCATCTGCTAGTTGTAATCTTTTTCTTTTGATATAGTTATAAGTAGTAGTAGTATAGAAATTAAAGTTGGATTTCTATGATAACTTATTCAACATCAGTGCTCTTTCATGTGTATTTCAAGTAAATGTGACAAAAATTATCTACATGAAGCAATCACCCTTATTCAAAAGTATGTTCTTTCGCATTTTTTGTTAACAGTTAATGTGTTTGTAAAATTTGTATTTGTTCTTTAAATTTATCATGAGCTGTCAACATGTTGCTTAATGAAACAAGTGGTTTTTGTTCAGAGAAAAATGAATGTCTACGCTTTGATTAGCTGTTATTTAAAACTGCTGATAAAAGCAAGTTAGTTATTTTTCAATTGGCTAATCTGCATGTTACTAACTTTTAAAAGAAAATTATGCTATATGTACATATTTACAAATTGACTATGACTCAATATCATCTAATTCAAGCCATCATCTAAAAATCAATGGGTGGAAGTGTTTTAGATTGATAAATACAACTGAAATTCAAATCCCTTAAGAAAATTTAAGGACATAGTAAATGTGAGCTTCTAAAAAATCTGTTTTAAGCACTGAAAATACTCTGGGATTGGACACATTTTGGGTTTTATACGTTTACCCATAAGTAAGATTAATATAGTTTTCTTCTTTCATTTGAACTTGCACTTATATTTCAGCTCTCATATTAAACTGAACCTCAGCTTGGGGCATAATCTTTTTTATGTCTGATGGCTGTTAGCATTACCACATTCAAAGACGGGTACTTTTAATTGAGATGTAATGATCTGTGATTTTAAAAAATTTATTGTTGGCAAACCAAAAGTATATTTTAATTGAAGCATTTTCTCAAAAAAAATTTTTTTAATTGGGGTATAGTTGTTTTACGATGTTGTGTTAGTTTCTACTCTACAGCGAAGTGGAGGTTCTAGTAAGAACCTGCTGTGCTATACAGCAGGTCCTTATTAGTTGATTCAACTAAAATTATATTGAAATGCCAACTGACACTAGTAATAACAATTACCACTAATAAGTAAATATACCTATTCCTCTAAGCTGACCTGATGTTCTAAAGATGAGTGATATATGAACTGCTCCATGTAATTTAAGCCGTCAAGGTCACGTGTGGGGATCCTGGTGGTTAACATGTCAGCAAAGTAAACAGCACTAAGCGTACAGTGTAGAAACAGAAACTCAAGGAAGAGAACCAGCAAAAGAGGAGAACACCGTGAGAAGGGATGTGGAGAGACATGCCAGATTCGCAAGTTTGGAGTTCAAGAGACTGACGATGGAATGAATCTGGGACCACTGTCCAACTCTGAAGTGCTATGCTGTTTCCACTGTCTCTGTTTCTTAAGTGATCCCAGCTTGGCCAGGCACATGTCACAATTATGAAACTGCCTTGTTCTTCACTAAGACTTTGGCAGTGGGACAAGGCAGAGGGCACAGCTTCGGGTGTGGGTATGGGTGTTGTCGAATGAGAAATGTATGTAAGTATTTCAAGCTGGGGTAAGGGAAGGAGGGTGTGTTAGGTTTCTCCAGAGAAACAGGACTAATTGTGTGTGTGTGTGTGTGTGTGTGTGTGTGTGTGTGTATAAATGCCAATTCCTTATAATGAATCATGTATGTATGTGTGATTTATATATAATATATAATCATCTACATAATCATTTTATGATAGAAATCCTTATATCTATATATCTCTATCTCATCTATATCTATATATAAAATGTTATAAGAAATTGGCTCATGTGAATATGGAGACTGAGAAGTCCCAAGATCTGTTGTCAAAAAGCTGAAGACCCAGGAGAGCAGATGGTGTAAGTTCTACTCCAAGAGTTGGCATTCTCAAGACCCAGGAAGATTTGATGTTTCAGCTCGAGTTCAAAGGCAAGAAAAAAATGATGTCCCAGTTCAAAAGCAGTCAGGCAGGAGGAGTTCCCTCTTACTCATGAGAGGATCAGCCTTTTTGTTCTATTCAGGCCTTCAACTGATTGGACGAGGCCCACCCACATTGGGGAGGGCACTCTGCTTTACTCAATCTACTGATTCAAATGGTAAACTCATCCAAAAACACCCTCACAGAAACACCCAGCGTAATATTTGACCAAATACCTGGGCACCCTGTGGCACATAAAATTAACCATCAGAGGATAAATAAAAGAGGTAATACCAGAGATCCAGGCTGGGAAGAGGCACCTCGAAGGCATGTGAGAGTAAGAGGAGATTCTGAGTGTACCAAAGCAGGGAAGAACGAAAAACGTTGTACTAAGAGTCAGGAAACCTTAGTTTCATCTCCAGATGTGTCACCAGCTAGCTAGGTGACCTTGAATCAAATAATTATCTTTCTTGACCTGCTTTGTTATTTATAATACAAAAGATGTATTTCTTTTGCATTGGGGTATAACCAATTAACACAAACTGAGTGACTTAAAATGACACAAACTCACGATCTCATAATTTCTGCGTGTTAGGAATCTAGATGTACATCGCTGGATTCTCTGTTTAGGAGACTGAGCTGAAATCAAGATGTAGCTGAGGCCGTGGTTCTCACCTCACCTTCAGAGGCCACATCCAAGCTCACCAGTTGTTGGAAGATTTCATTTCCTCATACATGTTGGACTGAGGTCCCTGTTTTCCTTCCAGGTGCTGGCTGGGAACCGCTCTCAGCGTCTAGGGGCTCCCCACAATTCTTGCCATGTGGTCCTCATAGGTGGTTCACAACACGTATACTTCCTCCCAGGCTGGCCAGAGTCTGTCTCTCTTCTGCAACCAACATGAGAAAACTTTTCTGCTTTTATAGGGCTCATAGGATTAGGTCTGGACTACCCAGGTAATCTATCTTAAGGTCAGCTGATTTGGGAGCTTAATTACATCTGTAAAACCCCTTCACAACAGTGCCTAGGTTAGTGTTTGTTGAGTAACTTGGAGAAGGTGAGGGCCGGGAATCTAAAATGCGGTGTCTTAAAATCCTGCCTACGCCCAAGGGGTTTTCCTTCTAAAATTCACTCTGTTTTGAATCGTATGCATTTGCTAGTCAAATAACTACAGTGGCTTTTGTGAAAAGCATGGAAACCTTTGAGGCAAAGACCCATCCCCCTAAAGTTTTAGGTACCTGTAGGGCAAGGTCTTCAGACAGACACCAGTAGAGTCTGATAATGAAAAAGATAAAAAAAAAAAAAACCCCAAAAAACTAGAGACCTAAATGTGCTAGTTCTCATGTCAAAGTTGAAGGAGAATGGCATTGAATCTGGCCAAAGTGCCAGTGGTTCCCTCCTGGTAATCTCCCACCTAATATGTTAAGTTAACGCTTATTCTATTTTCTTAAAGTGAAATTATGTGTTTGAGTAGAATAGAAGTAGAAGCAATGAGTCGCCCCTAAATTCTTAAAGTTTAGGTACCTGTGTTCTTTAAATTTTACTTTGATTCGTTGTTATTTCCAGTGTCTCCTATTCCTTTCCTCCCTTGCTGATGTTTCAGTAATATAGCCATTAACAACACATGAGACCTTGATTTCACAACCCTGGATTCTGGTCCTAATTCTCCTAACTATGATGTATATGAAAACTTTCATGACTGAAACTTAATTTATTCTATATTTATAAATGGGGACCATGCTACCTCTTTCGTGTGGTAATTGTGAAGATACAATGAGATAACAAAAAGTATTTTTAACTGTGAAGCACTCTGCAGATAGAAAGTATTAATAGGTGCAAATAGTCCTCTGGTACTGCAATGTCATGCCACAAAGCTTTATGAATTAGGTACAACAATGATTTAAACGTAATTTAAATTCATCCCACATCTAGAGGAACACACTGTGCTTCCAAAATCTTCCTAGAACACAACTCTGTTATTTCTTTGCTTAGAAATCTTCCGTGCCCACTCATTAAAGTCTACACTTATGAAATGAAATATTCTATTTCTAAGAATGCCTGTGGGCATAGTGCAGGAATAAATTTTCTGCAGGTAAATGATTTTTTTTTGGCAAACCCAGCGTGTATGCAGATTCTGAAACCCAGAAGAATAAGAAAACATGAAACACCCACCAGTTTAATAGTTAAAGTAAAAAGCAAGGAAGGAGAGAGAAGTCCCCTTACAGAGGACCATCATATTATCACTATGACTCAGGAAGGATATTGTCATTGGTGTTATATGTTTCCTATTAGCATTTTTGGCTAATTTGTTTTTCTCTCTCAGCAGCATATATATGTGAGGAAAGGAAGATGATTGCATTTTTCCATACTGTTTACTAATGATTCTGACATTTATTTGAATTGGCATTCTTTATTTTTCTCTATTTGACGTGAGCTTTATTTCTATTTTTCTGTAGCTGTGGATTCATTTATGGTATGATTAACATGATATTTAATGTGGTTCATAGAAACAGAGATAGTCTCAAAAGCTCTTCTTAAGGGCTTAAGAAGATGGCAAACAAAGGGACAATTCTGAGTTCGGCTGCTTTGCAAATGTTTTCATGGGGTCTTCCAGGCAAAGTTTTGGTGTGAGGGAAAGTGGCTACACCAATTTGCTGTCATGAGGGGCTTTCTACTGTGAAAGCACAATAAAGAGGAAGCAGCATCCAGCTTTCCAAATTTCCAGAGAAGTCGGGAAGGGGAGGGAGACAGAAAGAGAAAGACAGGGTGGGGGGTGGAAGGTATGAAAAATGCACGTATGTGTGAATGAATACATGAATGAGTAAATGAATAGATGAATATGTAAGTGAATGAATGGACAAATTACTCAATGAATGACAGCCAGACAAACAGGAACTTAAATACCCAAGTGACTAAGATAATTTGAAGGACATAGGCTTATAGAAAGAAAGTAGTTCAAGTTTTGATTGCTTTCAAACTCTGAAACACACAGAAAGTTAGTTAGATTAACACGGCTGTTAATTGTTTATAGATAGTAGCTGTGACAGCATTTATCTCTGTCAATTCCAATTTTCCTTCATCCTGTACTTCCATATTTTTTCAGTTTTAAGTCGTTCATCTTTATTCATTTAATCATCAATATATATTAAGCATCAACTCTGTGCTGCCTGCATGGGAACCACGGCCAGTACAATGTGAGCACGTCAGAATTGTGTGACTCAAAATGTACTGTTTAACAATTACTGGGTAATCACCATAAACTCTACTACTCTGGGCACTGCATGTTTAGGAAGAAGCTGAAATGTTTTGATTTGTGAGTTTTATCCCAACTTTCATATGTCAATACCTTATCATCTGTTTGTTCTAATCAGCGCTTTTTGGCTACCTGTAGAGTTTCCTAAATCATACACACGGCAGGTGATGCATCAACAGAGTGACTTGCCTGACAAGTCGTGCTGTTTTCTCTATTAATACAGCTCTTAACCCCTCCATGATATCAGGTCTCCCTGCTGTTGGCATTGTAAGTCATTTCTCTGTTGTACAGGCTCTTTATAATTTTTAGTGATGGCCAAATACAGTTTTACTGTTACCTTCCAAAAAAAACCCTCAGAAAATCCAGGATCTGTAACTGAGCCCCTGAAGGAGATGTGTTAATGAATAAGAATGGTCAAGGCTGCCCTTGCAGGTCAAAGTAAATATCAACTCTAAAATATGCAGCTTAGGTACCAAGTAATTCCAACCACGTCTCAGCTGCTCTCATTCTCCAATTCATCACTTTCAATGGGAAAGTCTAAAGCAGGTCAGAGACTCCATCTGACTTACAGCTGCGTGTGAATGAGAGGTGCACGTGTTAGGCCCATTTTTCTTGTGGCACTTCCCCGGGATATTTTCAGATAAGTTTTGTAAGGTACAGTTTAATCTAACTTCACCCCGCTTTCTCGGACAGCCTGATAGACTCCAGGGTGGAAATTACACTGACTTGTTTATTTGCTTATTCTTTTTTATTTTTTTTATTTTATTTATTTGCTCATCCTTTTTTTCTTTCTCAGACTCATTTCTTCCCACATAAGAACAATGGTTATGTAATATAATACATTTAGACTTTCCACTTCTACTTCCCTTTCATGCATTTTAGTTGAATGTATTCGCTCTTATTTTTTGTCTCATCGCATCTTGTCATTCAAAAGATATTCAGGAAGCAGCTACAAAATGCCATACGTGGTATTATGTGATGGAGATCCAGTGCTGAGCAAGATGAGCGTGGCGTCTGACCTGGAGATTTGTGTTTGGGGGGGAACCACCTCATTTTCAGTTATAAAGCTACAGGTATTACCTTGTGAATAAAAAATTGCAGTTACAGTTTGAGGCACCATCAGCTTGACCCTGAAGAGTGTCCCATCAAGGTTTGTGGGACAACCACGCCTTCTTTTTAATGCACTTATGTATCATTTGCTATATTCTGAAACCTATTCTTTTTTCAACTGCTGAAGAATTAGCAGGAGACCATGTCTTCCCCAGGGCTTCAGGTGTGTAGCAGGGCTCTGGGGCTTTTCCTGAGTGCTTTGCTCAGGAGAGAGTAGAACTGGGAGGGCTTCCAGATTTCCTTCTTGTGAAATAATACACATATTTGTCTCTGCTCCCACTTTCTGCTAATATTTGGTCTTTGACTCAGGTTCCTAAAACCTGTGTGATTTTCTAAGCAGTGGGAGTGATAGGATCACCTTACAAGAGCTTCTGAATCCCTTGGAATTTCCTGGGTGGTAGAAGCATCTTTTGTTCTCATGAGCTGACTGCTGGTGGGCTCCTGTGTGAGGGCTGTTGCAAGAAAGATCAAGTGTGATTAGAAATTTAGAGCTTTCACTCTCAGCCCTATCCTTTGAAGAGGGGAAGAGGGCGAGAGACTGAGTAATAATCAGTCATGCTGATGTGATGAAGCCTTCAACAAATCCCTAATGTATGACGTTCCAGGAGCTTTTGGGTTGGTGGCCACATCCATGGCCTGGGAGGATGGTGTACGGCATCTCAGTGGGAACAGAAACTTGTGCACACTGGACCCTTCCAGACTTACCCTACTCTCCCTTCATCGGGCTGTTCATCTGTATCCTTTGTCGTTACATTTATTACGTAACAAACTGGTAAACATAAGTAGTGTTGTCCTGAGTTCCATGAGCCATCCTAGCAAATTATTGAACCCAAAGAGGGGGTTGTGAGAACCCTGATTTATAGCTGGTCGATCAGAAGTACATGTGATAACCTGATGTGGGGCTTCTGAAGTGGGGGAGTCTTTTGAGACCAAGCTCCTAACTGGTGGTGTCTGTGTGACCCCTGGAGTAGACAGTGTCAGAACTGAATTGAATTGTAGGGCCCCCAGCTTGTGTCTGGAGAATCGGAGAACTAGTTGATGCGAGAAAACCCCACAAAACCAGCCATAGATGTGTTCTGGATGAGCAGTGGAGGACAGACATGAGAGCTTTTTCTCTTCACCTCTGAATCACCCAACTCTCAGCTATTTATGTATTTCTGTTCTGTCATACGTTTCTGAGCAACATCAAAAATTCCACTATAAAAAGAAATGAAGGTTTTGGGCACTACTTCCCTGGCACAGACCATCACTTTGCAAACATTGGAAGGAGGGCCCAGTGGTGAAGGGGCTCGGTGGTGGTTGAGCCAGGGTTGCAGACATGCCCTAATGCTTTGTCCCCTGCTGTTTTCATCCACAATCTCAACCCACAGACCTTGCAAGTGTGACTTCTGTTATATTCGACACTGTGTGACTCAAAATCAGAGTCCCCAGGTGGCCCCAGAGGATTTTGAATGGTCGCTCCAGGTGATTTGCACAGAGAAGTTTGAGAGCGGAGGGCAGAGATTGGGTTTGAAGATAAAGGTTTTTGTGAATGGACGCCCCGCCCTAACAGGACTGTCTTTCATCACTTCTCCGGTGGGACAGGCTATGTGATGTGAAGGTCCTCTGCCGGAGGGGAGGCATTCTTCCCATCTGTCCCCTTCCTGGGAATGCCAGTGACCTTGACCATCCTGCCAGCTCAGCCAGCAGCACTGAACATGGGGACTTGGTGCTTCCTGTGTCCCTGCCCCCATTTCTCCCGTAGCACGTGATGTCTGACTTGGTCCTCTGCTAGAATGGGAGCTCCCCGAAGGCAGAGACGGTGCTTGTCTTTGTTTCCCCAGAAAAAACAAAAGCACTTGGTCCCTGGTAAGCTCTCCAGTGAACGAATGAGTACGTGAATACATGAATGAATGAATGGACTAAATTCTCTTTGTTAGCTGTGTTATATTGAATGCATCATTCAACTATTTGATCCTGCTTCCTTATCTTAAAAAATGAATGTTTTTTTCTCATAAAGAACTCACACAGTTCAATGGCAAAAAAAAAAAAAAATCATCTAATTGAAAAATGGGCAAAGGACCAAAATAGACGTTTCTCCAAAGAAGACATAGGAAAGGCCATAGGTACATACAAAGATGCTCAACATCACTAATCATCAGGGAAATGCAAAATGAAACCACGGTGGGATATCACCTCGTGCCTGTTAGAATGACCATCGTCAAAAAGACAGGAGAACAAGTGTTGGTGTGGATGTGGAGAAAAGGGAACCCTTGGGCACTGTTTGCAGGAATGTAAACTGCTATAGCCACCATGGAAAGGGGCGTGGAGTTTCCTCAAAAAAAGGTAAAACTAGAACTACCTTATGATCCAGCAACTTCACTTCTGGGAATATAGCCAAGGGAAACGAAAACACTAACTTGAAGAGAGATCTGCACACAATGGAATATTATTCAGCCATAAAAAATGAGGAAATGCTACCATTTGCAACAAAATGGATGGTTCTTGAAGGCATTATGCTAAATGAAGTAAGTCAGGCACAGAAAGACAAATACTATATGATTTCACTTATATGTGGAATATTATAAAAAAATAAACCAAATTATTTCTCAATAAAACTGGGAAAAAAAGAATGTTTAAAATTTGCCACAGTGATACCAAAACCAGACAAATATACTACAATGAAAGAAAATTACAGAGCAATATCACTGATGAATATAGATGCAAAAATCCTCAGCAAAATACTAGCAAACAGAATCCAACAACACATTAAAAGGATCATACACCATGGTCAAGTGGGATTTATCCCAGGAATGCAAGGATTCTTCAATATACACAAATCAATCAGTGTGATACACCATATTAACAAACTGAAGGAGAAAAACCATATGATCATCTCGATGCAGAAAAAGCTTTGGACAAAATTCAACACCCATTTATGATAAAAACTCTCCAGAAAGTGGGCATAGAGGGAACCTACCTCAACATAATAAAGGCCGTATACGACAAACCCACAGCAAACATCATTCTCAATGGTGAAAAACTGAAAGCATTTCCTCTAAGATCAGGAACAAGACAAGGATGTCCACTCTTGCCACTCTTATTCAACCTACTTTTGGAAGTCCTAGCCACGGCAATCAGAGAAGAAAAAGAAATAAAAGGAATACAAATTGGAAAAGAAGAAGTAAAACTGTCACTGTTTGCAGATGACATGATACTATACATAGAGAATCCTAAAGATGCCACCAGGAAACTACTAGAACTAATCAATGAATTTGGTAAAGTTGCAGGATACAAAATTAATGCACAGAAATCTCTTGCATTCCTATACACTAACAACTAAATATCAGAAAGAGAAATTAAGGAAACACTCCCATTCACCATTGCAACAAAAAGAATAAAACACCTAGGAATAAAAAAAAAAAAATTTGCCACAGTGACCAAATGAGGAAAATATTACGTACAAAGTACTTTTGCTACTGAGTCTAAGCTTGTAGTGCTCCACAGTACTACAGGCCAATAATCGGGAGAGAGTTGTTGAGGCCAGGAATAACCACTTTATCCAGAAAGCCAGCAAACCAAGAAGATGGTGAGCTCCTGCCCCATGGAATCATCTTGCCTGAGTTGATTTCAGGTTCCTTTTATACTATCAGGGGCGGGAGTAAAGTCAGCACTTCCTGGTTCCCGTCAGCCTCCGGAGGGGATGTGTTCATTTCCTCCTCCCTACAGTCGTCCACAGGTGGGCCTGGTCAGGCTGTTTCCTGGGAGCTAAACAAAGGTATTTTAGCTTAATGCTCGTAACCTGGGAAGCAGGGTTCCCAGAGATGGGCCAGTATGGATAATTTAAGCATATAAGCAACAACCCTTTAGCGTTAACCTGTAATAGAATACAAAATGTTCTTCCCTGTTACACTCTCACACGTTTTTGTCTCATTTGGTCATTATAACAAAGTTAATAAATTTATATATAAATGTCTCCTTAATATATATTTGTTATAACTATAGTAATATATAAAATATTATATGTATTTATTTCATGTATTTATATTGTCTCTGTATAAATTATGTGTATGTATAGATATAATTTATGTACTTATAAATATATATGTAAATATATTTATGTATTTATATATTTGTTTACAAAGTACTTCCAAGTAATATTTTCTCATTTTGTCATTGTAATGTATTACATATATTATATATTATACATATATAATTAAAATTAAAATTAAAATTATACATATATTTCTATATATAATATTAATATAATATATATTATATAATAATATATAATATATAATAATATATATAAATAATATAATATGTATTATGTATAATATATTATAATATATAAATATATATTCTATATATTAAAATTAAAATTATATATATATATTTCTTCTTAGGGTTCATTTCTATACAATAACATATTCAAAGAAGAAAAAGAAAATACTAAACTACCAATCTGTTGGCCAAACAAGAAAAAGAAAAGCAAAGCATTCATGACAGCAGTCCCTCAAACACTTCCCTTCCCTCCATGCAAATGACTGACTGTGCTACTTCCTTCCTTTCTTTCTCAGTGATCTCCTCAACTTCCGGATGCATTATATGCCTTTCTCCAGAAACTGTACCGTCTCAAAGTAAATCAAGCTGACCTGTCAGTGTCTTTGGTTTTGCCTCTGTATTTGTTGTGACAGTTTTTCACACCAGGCAGCAAAGGCAGCTCTCTGGGATGGGCAGGGTTGGGGAGGCTGAATTTATACACGCACAGACTCACATATACCAGGGCACCTCACCCAATCACAAGCAGGAAACGTTTCCTGTGTTTGTTGTCATGACTTATTTCCGACTGTTCTCTGCGCCTTGCTAGATCTATGGCCTTAAAACTTCAATTGAGTCTTGTATTCATGATTCATGTTGCAATGTGAAGAATGGAGCACATACAAAGCAAATGCCATGATCAGGGAGGTTTACCCTTTAACTGGGAACCTGTGTGTGTGTGTGTGTGTGTGTGTGTGTGTGTGTGTGTGAAATTTGTTTTGAATAGGTAGTGCACACACATGTTTAAAAATCAAAATGAGATAACTGTGTACTAGTGTACACCTGTGACAGACAGGTGTACTGTCATTTCCCCATCTCATGCGTGTGAGACAGTGTCCTGTAAACACAATTCTGCCCTTTTTGTTTTCTTATCAGTACATGAAGACTTCCTCCATTCCTTTTTTAACTGCACAGTGTTCCTTTCTGCCTCTTATTTTAGCTTTAGTCTGCCTTCTGATGCACTGGATCCAATCTTCTGCTATCATGCATGGCTCTGCCCCACATAACATAGTCAGTATATGAAAATGCCTATTTTCTAACAGGCAACTTTGAACAAGCAATGATTTCTTTATAATTTTTTTCTCTTCTCTCCCTTTCTCATTTTTCTTCTATCTTTTTTCACCGTGTTCAGCAAACTCTACTGAGACAATTAAATCACAGCCCTAAAAATGCCCTAATATTTATGTTTTCTGAGAGCACTTTACATCTTGACTGTGCTTCTTTCTGTCTGTATGTCTCTACGTCTGTCTCTCTGCCTCTCTCACTTTCTCCACTGTACTCTTACTAAATGAATCTGTATAGCTCTGCCTTATATCCAAGCTAATGGGAATTCCAAGATTCTTGTTTCCTTCGATACTCTTTGGATCTCATCTTGATTTCCTCCTTGATTCTCCTAAACTCATCAGGAATATGAACATTTAATCATAAAGTATTTTATTGACTTTTCTGCATTATATTGACCATTTTCTACCCATAAAAAATGAGACCATCAACTGAATAGTTTTAGTGAATTGTCTTTCAGTTCCCTTATTAAATTTTACTATATGTAAAGTATTATGTTGGGTACCCACTGGGGAGAGGGGTAGAAAGAATAAAAGCAAATAAAGAACCATTTTTCTTTTGGCCATCATCAACTCATCATTTAGAAAGGAAGACTTTGTTTCCCCATGTTATACATAAGAAGTAATTTCCTTATTAACTCAATCCTCTCTATTAAACAATTAGATGCAATTAATGTTTGCATATATCCAGCAATACTGGACAGTGAAGTGTTTCACTCAAGGTAACCTTCCATATTGTTACAATTGACCCTTAAAAATGTTTAACCTTTTAAAAGTCCTCAACTATTTTGGATAGAAATTTTCGTAAAATAACAAATGTTTCTACCTTTTAAAAAAAAAGAACATAACGTGACCTTTTCATTCCTCACTAAAAATTAAGAAGTGTGTAAGACACAGCCTAAGGCTCTTTCACATTCAACTTTTCACAATTAAATGAAGATTCTATCCTCCATCATTGCAGGGTGATAGAGCCATGCTCTCTGGGTCTGTCGAGAGTTCAGTACTGTTTGCTCCTACAGTAAGTGGTCTCTGCTTTAAAAAATTACTAACATAATGACAATGCAGAGAATATTTGGGAAATACTAAGGTAGAAGAAAACCGTAACATCCCTCTATCCTCACATCTTCTTTATTAAACCTTCCTTTTTGCATATGAGACCTTCTTCTGCAATCACTTTCCTCCTTTTTCAGGCGCATTCTTTAGAATTTCCTTTGGTGAAATTTTCTCTGTTTTCTCTTTTTATTGTGGCCTGAAAATGTCCTTATTTGCCCTCATTATTCAAAGATTATTAGGATGTTGAATTATTGATTAGTAGTCATGACGGTTAATTTTATGTGTCAGTTTGACTGCGTTAATGGATGCCCGCATAACTGGGCAAACGTTGTTTCCGGGTGCATGTGTAAGGATGTAAGGATGTGTCTGGAAGAGATCAGCATTTGAATCAGTAGACTGAGTGAAAAAAGATGTTCCCCACCAATGCAGGGGGGCATCATCCCATTCACTGAGGGCCTGAAGAGTACAAAAACACAGAGGAAGGGTGAATTCGCTCTTCCTTGAGCTGAGACATCCACCTGCCTCCCGCCCAGGATATCAGAGCTCCTGGTTCTTGAACTTTCAGACTCAGACTGAAGGTCACCACTGTTTTCCCTGGTTCTACAGCTTCCAGCCAACACATGCAAGATAGAGAAAATTTCCACCATGCCCCCAAGATTCCTGTGTTTCTTTGCACTGTATCCCTTCCTCTGTCCTGGGCTCTAGGCAACCACCGGTGAGCTTTTTGTCAAAATATATTAGTTTACATAATGTATGATTCCATTTATATAAAGTGCATTCTTTTATGTCTGGCATCTTTTGCTCAGCATAAATGATTTAATATTTATCCTTCTTGTTATGTGTAGCAGTAATTCATTCCTTTCTATTGCTGAGTAGTATTACATTGTGTGGATGTACTCATATCACCCGTCAATAGGTATTTGGATTAGTTCCAGCTCCTGGTTACTGTGAATAAAGCTGCTATGAACGTTTCTGTATAAATTTTTTCATGAAAAAACATTTTCATTTCTTTTTTTAAATACCTAATGTTAGAATGACTGGCTCACATAATGGGTGAAAGTTCAGCTCTTTACAAAACCACCAGAAAGTTTGCCAAAGAGGTACCATTTGCATTCCCGCCGGCAGAGCGTAAGTGTCCCTATATCCTCACCACCACTTGTTACTGTTGGTCTTTTTAACTTTAGCCAGTTCAGTGGGTGTGTACTCCTGTCTCATTGTGTTTTATTTGCATTTCCCTAATGTGTAATGTTGGTGGGCATTATGTGCTTATTAGCCATCCATGTGGTTTATATTTTAGGTACCTGTTCACATATTTTGCCCATTTTGTTGGATTGCCTGTATTCTTTTTATTGAGTTATAAAAATATTTTCTCCCATTCTGTAGCTTGCTTTTTTATCTTATATCGAATCTTTTAGAAACAAAAGGTATTTTTATTTTGATGAAGTTCTGATTGTCAAATTTTTAAGATTGATGCCTTCACTAAGCATTTAAGAAATTTGTTCTTACTCTAAGGTCGCAAAGATATTATTCTATGCTTTCTTCTAGAAATTTTGTATTTTTAGGTTTCACATTAAGACCTATGGTTCATTTTTAGCTAATTTTTTTTTTTAAGAATTTACCTATTTGCTGAAGCTTGTGAATTTAAATTTAAATTTAATTTAATTTATTTATTTATGGCTGTGTTGGGTCTTCGTTTCTGTGTGAGGGCTTTCTCTAGTTGCTGCAAGCGGGGCCCACTCTTCTTCGCGGTGCGCAGGCCTCTCACTGTCATGGCCTCTCTTGTTGTGGAGCACAGGCTCCAGACGTGCAGGCTCAGTAATTGTGGCTCACGGGCCCAGCTGCTCCACGGCATGTGGGATCTTCCCAGACCAGGGCTCGAACCCATGTCCCCTGCACTGGCAGGCAGACTCTCAACCACTGCGCCACCAGGGAAGCCCTTTAGCTAATTTTTGTATATGTTCAATGTATGGATCTAAGTTTGGGGGGTTTTGCATGTGAATACAGTAGCTCCCACATAATTTGTTGATTAGCCTATTGACTTTGTACCTGTGTCGAAAATCAGTTGACCACATGTGGACCTAGTTTTGGACTCTCTGTTTCATTGATCTATTTGTCCTTCTCAACACCAATACGCCACAGTCTTATTACAGAGATTTATAATAATACTTGAAGTCAGATGATGTATATCCTCCAACTTGGTTTTACTTAATGTGTTTTTCTAATCCATGTCATTTGCATTTTCATGTGGATTCATTATAAAATTGTCAATTTTTAAACAAATCCTGTTGGGGATTTTGATTTTGATTAAACATTTACTTTACAGATATATTTGAGAAAAACTGAGCGTTGTTGAGCTTTTTGAATCATGACTATGGTATATATCTCTATTTATTTAGGTCTTCTTTAATTTATCTCAGCTGTGTTTTTGTCATTTTCAGTGTATAAATTTTTGATCAGAATTATCCTCAAGATTATATATTTGATGCTTTTGTGAATTGTATTGATTTTTAAATTTCAATTTCTAAGTGTTGTTAATATGCAGTAATTCAGTTGATTTTACATATTGATCTTATATCCTGCAACCTTGATGAAAACACTTATTAGTTCTGGTAGCTTTTTATTTTAGGATCAATAATATTTATTTCTTGAATGTTTGGTAGAATTTGCAAACCTGGAGTTTTCTTTGTGAGAAAGCTCTTAAAAGTAAATTTCTTTATTAGATGTAGGACAATTTATGCTTTTCTTCTTGAAGTGTGTTGTTTGGTTTCCAAGTATTTGGATAGTTTCCAGAATCCTTCTGTTAAAGATTTCTAATTTTATTATATTTAAATAACAAACCTTGTTTGATTTTATTTCTTTTAATTCAATTATGACTTTTTTATGGCCCAGACCATGTTCTGCCTTGGTAAATTCTTCATTTATATTTTAAAAGATTGTGTATTCTGCTGTTTTTGAGTGGGGTGTTTCTTAAATAAATATTAAAATCCATCCATAGTGTTCACGTCTTCTGAAGCCTAATGTCTATTATTCTATCAGTTATCAGTATTGAATTCTTTGACTATTCCTTGTTTTCCTTCATGTAAGAACTCTGTTATTTCCTGCAGAAATATTTAGGATTGTTATGTCTTCTTGATGAATTAATTGACCCCTTCACCATTATGAAATGACCTTCATCGTTCCTGGTAATATTCTTTGTTCTGAAATATATTTTTCTGATACTCATATAGTCACTCCAGTTTAAAGAAATTTGTTTTATCGTGGGAAATCTTTTTCTTATCTTTTACTTTAAACTAGATGTATCATTGTATTTAAACTGTGTCTGTTGTAGGCAATAAATAGTTGTGTCTTGCATTTTATTCAGTCTTACAATCTGTGCCTTTAATTAGATGTTTAGACTGTTTATATATCTTATGATTACTGATATGGAAGCATCTAAATTGACCATTTTGCTATTTGATTTCTATTTGTTTCGTTGTTCTTTTCTCCACTTTACTTACTTTCCTGCCTTATTTTGAATTGAATGTTTCTAATAATTTTACCTAATTTGTTGGATTATTAGCTATGAATATCTCTGGTATTGTTTTAATGGTTTCTTTTTAGTTTATAGCATATAGTATAAATTATATATATTTTATATATGTTATATATACTTATATATAAGTTTAGCACATATATTAGAATAAATATGTACTAGAATATATAGTATATATGTATACATAATAAGTATCTCCTTATACACATATACTACATTACATAGTATATATACAGTATATATTCTAATATATATGCTATTATATATATTATAAATATATGTATTTATTAAAGCCTGTCTTCAAGTGATAATGGACCACTATCCATAATATACATTAGAACCTAAAATAGAATACAGGCATACCTTGGAGTTATTTCCTGTTCAGTTCCAGACCACTGCAATAAAGTGGGTATCACAATAAAGCAAGTCACACAAACTTATTGGTTTCCCAGTGCATATAAAGGTTATGTTTACACTACGCTATAGTCTATTAAGTGTGCAATAGCATTCTGTCTAAAAGAGCAATGTGCATACCTTAATTAAAAAATATTTTATTGCTTAAAAATGCTAACCATCATCTGAGACTTCAGCAAGTCATGAGAGCAACATCAAAGATCAGTGATCACAGAGCACTGTAACAAATGCAATAAATAATGAAAAAGTTTGAAATATTGTGAGAATTACCAAAATGTGACACAGAGACACAAAGTAAGCAAATGCTGTTGGAAAAATGGCATCAATAGATTGCTCCATGCAGAGTTGTCACAGATTTTCAATTTGTAAAAAAATGCAGCATCTGTGAGGTTCAATAAAGTGAAGCACAGTAAAACGAGGTATGCCTGTACTTTCATCTCTTCCCTCTTATGTAATTGGTGGTATACATATTACTCCTATGCATGTTATAATATTCATAGTACATGCTATAATAGTTATGTATCTTTTTATATATGTATGTATTATAAATGTAATAAGTTCCTTATTATCTTGTAAAGAGTTTTATTTAATGAGAAACAAATCTTTATATCTACCCACATTGTTACTGTTTGTGATTTTCTTTATTTTTTTTCATAGATCTAGTTTTCTACCTGTTTTCTATTATTTTTCTTCTGCATGAACAATCTAACTTTTTTTTTTATAGTTAAAGTGGGCTGGTGATGAGTTCTTTAGGGTTTTTTTCCCAATGTCTGAAAAAGTCTTTTTCACTTATTTCCAAAGGATATTTTTAGTGGGTATAGAATTCTAGGTGACAACTTCCTCTCAACACATTAAAGATAATGCTCCACTGTTTTCTCACATCTGTTGTTTCTGATGAGAAATCTGATGTTATCTTTTTCCATTTTTTCTTCTTTAATGTGTCTTTTTTTCCTTGATGCCTTTTAAGATTTTCTTTTTATCACTGTTTTTAAACAATTTGATTTTAATGTAGATTTATTCATATTTTTTTGTGCTTGGAGTTCCTTGGATTCCTTGAATCTGAAAGTAAATAGTTTTCATTAAATTTGGAAAAATTTCCGTCATTAGTTCAAATATTTTTGTCATCTCTCTCTTCTCTCCTTCTGGAACTTCAATTAAACATATATTAAGCTACTCTAAAGATACAGAGTAGTCACATACCTCACTGAAGCTTTGTGGGTTTTTTTCAGTCTCTTTTCTCTCTGCACTTCATTTTATATTGTTATATCATTTTTTTTTTTTACTTTTTAAAAATAATTAATTAATTAATTTATGGCTGTGTTGGGTCTTCGTTTCTGTGCAAGGGCTTTCTCTAGTTGCGGCGAGCGGGGGCCACTCTTCATCGCGGTGCGCGGGCCTCTCACTATCGCGGCCTCTCTTGTTGTGGAGCACAGGCTCCAGACGCGCAGCCTCAGTAGTTGTGGCTCACGGGCCTAGTTGCTCCGCGGCATGTGGGATCTTCCCAGACCAGGGCTTGAACCCGTGTCCCTTGCATTAGCAGGCAGATTCTCAACCACTGCGCCACCAGGGAAGCCCTGTTATATCATTTTTAATATGATGTTTACATACATGTTCATTAATCCTTTATTCTGTAATCTAATCTGGAATTAATCCCATTCAGTGTATTCTCCATCTTAGACATTAGAGTTTTCATCTAATAATTTGATTTAATTTTTAAAAAATATTTCCCCTATCTCTGCTTATCTTATTCAACCAGTCCCCTAGCTTCTTGGACTTATGGGAGGCAGTTGTAATAACTGTTTAATGTGCTTGATGTGCCATTTCTTAGTTAATTTTAACTTACTGACTTTTTCTCACAGTCAGTCATGGCTTTCTGCTTCCACGCATTCCTGGTAACTTTTTATTTGTGTGCCAGCCATTGTGCATTTTACTTTTTAGGTGCTAGATTCTTAGGGATTCCTATAAATATTCCTTGAGCTTTATTCTTGGGATACAGTCAAGTTACTTGAAAAGTTCTTAATCATTTTGAGTATTGATTTAAGCTTTGCTGGTGGCAGCAGAGCAGCTTTTACTCTAGGGCTAATTTTGCCTGATGATCTAGGTAAAACTATTCTGATTACCCAGTGCTCTGTGAGTTGTGAGGTTTATGGCTCTGGCTGTGGAATAGGAATTATTCCTGTATCTCAGTGAGCTAAGGGGATTGTTTTCCCAAATCCTTTCAGGTGATTATTTCCTTGACCTCCTGTAGTTTTCCTCAGATGCACATGCTGATTAGAACGTGTTAAGCCCCAAGGGCGGGTACCACATTGAGATTGCTGGCTATCTCTCTCTCCGTGCAGCTTGTTCTTCTCTGGTGCTCTTACCTGAACACTCTAGACTCCTTACCTTCCCTGAACTCCCAGGAGACGATCAGGCTTCAGCTGGCTGCTCCTGTCTCTGCCATAACCCGGAATCTAACTCCAGGCAGTAAGCTGGGCAATCACTGGGCTCACCTGGACCCTTTCTAGTCTCTCCAGGATCATTGTTCTCTGTTACCTGATTCCCAATGTCTTGCATACCATTGTTTCATATATTTTGTTCTTTTTTTTATTAGTTGATTTTAGGTTGTAGTGTAAATACATTCCTTTATTATTTTATCTTATCTAGCAGGGGAGTCTCGCTTTCATTTTTTTTTTTTTTATGATGGAGCTAGGTTTTTTTTTTAATTAATTTATTTTATTTTATTTATTTTTGGCTGTGTTGGGTCTTCGTTTCTGTGCGAGGGCTTTCTCCAGTTGCGGCGAGCGGGGGCCACTCTTCATCGCGGTGCACGGGCCTCTCACTATCACGGCCTCTCTAGTTGCGGAGCACAGGCTCCAGACGCGCAGGCTCAGTAATTGTGGCTCACGGGTCTTGTTGCTCCGCGGCATGTGGGATCCTCCCAGACCAGGGCTCGAACCCGTGTCCCCTGCATTGGCAGGCAGATTCTCAACCACTGCGCCACCAGGGAAGCCCTCGCTTTCATTTTTGATGGATCGTCTTGCTGGGGGTGAACTTCTTCGTTGACAGTATTTTCTCTCAGTACTTTGTCATTCCACTGCTTTCTCACCCATGCTATTTCTAATGAGAAGTCAGCTGTTAATCATACTTTTGTTCCCCTTTTTGTGATGAGTACTTTTCTCTTGCTGCTGTCAAGATTTTCTCTTTGTCATTGGGTTTTAGCAGTTTGACTATGATGTGTCTAGGTGTAAACTCTTTGTGATTATGCTACTTGGAGTTGGTTGAATTTCTTAGATGTATACATCAATATTCATCATCTGATTTGGGAAGGTTTCAGCTATTTCATTAAATATGTTTTCTACCCCTTTCTCTCTCCTCTACTATGGGATTCTCATTACATGTATGTTTTATGCTTGCTGCTTAAGTATGGGGCTCTGATTTCATGTTCATTTTTTTGAATATTTTTCCTTTCTATCTTTCAAATAAATAATAATTTCTACTGATAAATCATCAAGGTAACTGATCATCTGTCACCTCAAATCTGCTATTGAGTCTATCTACTAATTTTTTTACTTTTTAAAACTGTTCAACTCTAGTATTTCCATATATTTCTTTTAGTTTATTGAGATTCTTTCTTTAAGTCACTATTACATAATTTCCTATAATTCTTTAAACATACTTTTTGTTCATTAATGGAACATATTTATAATAGCTGCTTTGAATTGTCTGCTAAGTACAACATCTGGGCCCATCTAGAATCCATTTCTGTTGAGTTTTTCCCCTTGATTATATATCATAGTTTCCTGTTTCTTTGGCTGTATCCTATTGTTATTGCTGTGGCTAAAAACTGGTCATTTCACGTAATATATTAATTATAGCATCTCTAAGTTTTCATTGTTTTCCATTGAATTTTTTTTTTTTGGCCTGGACTTCAATTAAAATATCTCTTTTTCCCAGGGATGTGCAGCTGCTGATGTCTGTGATCTGTTTTTGAATTCTTATTTTTTAGTCTAGTTTTCTAGGGCTTGACCCTATGACTTAATAGTATAGCGGTCAGCCAGTGATTTGGGGGAAAAATTGTGCTCAATCTTTCTGAGCTTGTAAGTTTTCCAGTCTCTGCCAGTGGATGTGTGTGGTGGGGCAGGGGAGGTACATTAAAGGTTCTTAAACCTCTCTCAGTTTTTACTTTCTAATAGTCTCTCCAGTTCTCCTCTGCACATGAAAATTTCTCCAGCCAGGAGTTTGTGAAGAGCTTCTATGGCCCTTTCATTTCCAGGATCACCCTGTTAAATTTCTGGCTGCACTTCACTCCTGCAACTGGATTAAGATCTCAGGCTAGCAGAGATGCAAGTTTTCCCTTTCACTTCTCAACAGAGTTTAATATTTTTACTGATAATGTTGCCATGGGTTTTCATTCACCACCTCAAGTCAGGTTTGCCCCCTCTGGAAGCAAGGCTACTTGTTTTAGTTACCAGCTCTGCCCTGGATAAGATTTCATTCTCATTGACTGAATTTGGGGTCCATGAGAAAAGCACTGGGCAAGAAGGTCAGAGACTTCCACCTTTCTCATCCAAAGCTCCACCAGCCTCTCAAGAATTAACGTTTGTCATTTGTTTTCCCTTTCAAAATTTTTCTGAGCCTGTAGTGATGTTGTTTTGTCTATTTTATAAAGATTTTTTTGTGTATGTATGTGTGTATGAAGGGCATTCTTCAACCTCTTCATGGTAAAATACCTGGAGTTCTTATTTATCTTTTAAAGACATGAAAACGAAAAGACTGTCACAGAGATATGTGATATATATATATATATATTTATACATATATATTTGTATGTATATATAACATACCATTATATGTATATACTAGCATTATGTGTAGATACACAGCATTGTAAATGTGTGTGATATGTATATGTGTGTATATACATATATGTGTGTATTATGTGTGTGTGTGTATATATATATATAAAATATATAATTTCTGCCACTGTTTTTTGGTATATATCCAAATTTTCAACTGGCATAGTTTTTCTCTTGTCTGATAAACTTAATTTAACCTTTATTTCAAAGAAGATATGCTACTGGCAACTAATTATCTCTCTTTCTTCCTTTCTTTCTTTCTTTTTTTTTTTGCCTGAAAATGTTATTTTACTTTTATTTTAGAAGAGAGTTCACTCAGTAAAGAACTCTGGATTGGCAGTTTCTTTTTTTTATTTGCCCTTCACTGCTGCCTGTGGTAGTTGATGAATTATCTCTCATTCTTGTTTTTGTCTTTTGTGTGTAATGTACAGTGAGCCCACCATCCATAGCCCCTGTTAGATGCTTGTAAGATTTTTCCCTTATCATTGGTGTTCAGCAATATGATTATGATTGCCTCAGAGTGGTTTTGATTATGTGTATTCTGCTTGCAATTTGAGTTTGTTGATCTTTGGACTTACAGTTTACATAAAATTTGGAAAAATTTTGGCATTATTTCTTAAAGTACTTTTAATATTTTTTTCACCCTCAGTTATATGTATATTGGACTACATACTATTGCCCACTCACTTACTGATGATCTGTTTACTATTTTTTATCTTTTTTCTTTTCTATTCTTTATTTTGATTATTTTCTATTGCTGTGTCTTCAAGTGTGCTAGTTTTTTTTCTTCTGAAATACGTATCTCTTATTCATCCCAGCCAGTATGTTTTCTATTCCTAATATAATATTTTTAATATCTAGAAGCTCTATTCTGTTCTTTTTTATACCTTTTGTCTCCTCACCACACTGATAGTTTTCTCAACCTCCTTGAAAATGTGGAGCCTATTTCTAATTCCTGTGTTTTATCTTCTGCTAGATCTATCACCTCTGTCATTTATGACCCTCTTTCTATAGATTGACTTTACTACTGTTTATGAGTTATATTGTTCTTCATTTTTTTAGTGCCTCATAAATTTTGATTGGCTGCCAGACATGCAAAATTTTATGTTGTTTGTTGCTGGATTTTGTTTCATTAACATACTGTTAGGTTTTGTTCCAGCATGCACTTACGTTGTTGGAATTCTTTCAAGACTTCTTTTTAATCTTTCTTAGGGTGGGCTCAGATAAACCTTCAGTGTAGGGTGAATTTACACCTCTAGTAAGGGAATATCCTTATGAAGACACTACACTGTGTATTACAAAGATTTTTCCACTGTGGTTGGAGACCTAGGTTAGCTCTAGGAATTGTTCATCCTAATTCTTTCTTATAGTTCTTTTCATACTTTAGATATCTGTGATAATTTGTGATTTTTCTAGTTGATTATAGCTGATGGGTAAATACAGCATTTTCCTGCTGATTATCGATGTGGAGCCTTTACTCACATACCTGTTGGCCATTTGGATTCTTCTTTGGAAGGAAATGTCTATTCATTTCCTCTCCCCATTGCTCAATTTTTTTTGTAGTTGTTATTACTGAGTTATGTGAGTTCTTTGTATATTTTGGATTTTAAACCCTTATCAGATATATGGTTTGAAAATATTTCTTCCATAGGTTGTCTTTTCATTCTGTTGATTGTTTCTTTTGCTCTGAAGAGGCTTTTTAGTTTGATGTAGTCCTGATTACCGATTTTCATTTTTGTTGTTTGTGTTTTTGGTGTCAAATCTAAAAAATCATTGCCAAGACAAATGTCAAGGAGCTTCTTCTCTATGTTGTCAACCAGGAGTTTTACAGTATCAGGTCTTATGTTTAAGTCTTTAATCCACTTTTAATTAATTTTTGTGAGTGGTGTATTTGTTCCTTGAATGTTCAATAGAATTCACCAATAAAGACATCAGTGACTGATATTTCTTAATTGGAAAAGTATTTATAATGAATTCAATTTCTTCAAAGCTGTGATGATAGTTTCTTGCTATACTTTTAATTTCTTTATGATCTATAGTGAGAACCTCTTTTTTTTGTTCCTGGTATTTCTTTTGTCTTCTTCAGTTTAGCTAGCTATATACCAATTTTGTTGTTTATTTTCCATAACCAGATACTGACTTTATTTTCTTTTGTTTGTCTATTTTCTATTTCATTGATTTCTGCTTTTCTCTTTGTATTTTTTCTTCTACTTTCTTTGTATTTACTCTTCAAATCTTCTTGAGGTGGAAATTTAGGATATTGATTTAAGACTTCTCTTATTATCTAGTAAAAGAATTTTAAACTATAAATTTTCCTATGAGCACTGCTTTAGTTTCACAGAAATATTAATGTAAATGTTAATATTTTAATTATTTAGTTTTAAATATTTTCTAATTTCCTTGGTGATTTTTTCCTTTGACCCATAGATTATTTAGGAATATATTGATTTCCAAAGTTATGGATTTTTCCTATATATTTATTACTATTAAGTTCTGTTTTAATTCTGCTCTTCCCTGAGAACATACTCAGGGATTATTATTATCATATAGTATAATTTCGGTTTTTAAGATTTTTTTAAGACTTATTTTATGGCTCATCTATATGGGCCTATCTTTGTGAAAGTACTATGTGCCCTTGAAAATAATGTTTATTCTGTAGTTCCTAGGTATAGGATTTCCTACATGGCAGTTAGGTTAAGGTAATTAACCATGTTTTTCATATATTCTATGTCTTTACTGATGTGCCTAATTTTTTAATAAATTGCTGAGAGGATGTTAAAATCTCCGATTATGATTGTGAAATCCCGTATCTCTTCCTTTTTGTCAGTTTATTCTTTACATGTTTTGAAACTGTCTTATGTACACACACATTTATGGTTGTCATGTCTTCTTGATAAACTGACAACTTTATCATTATGAAATGGTCCATTTATATCAGGTACTACTACTTTTGTTATAGTCTATTTTACCCAATGTTACTAAAGCCACTCAGCCTCCTTATTCTTATTGTTTTTATAGTGTATCTTTTCTTTTGTTTACCTTCAACCAATATGGGTCTTTATATTTGAAGTGCATTTTTTATAAGCACCATACAGTTGGTTCTTGCTTTTTGCATCCAGTGCAATTACCTTAGTTATTTAGCTGAAACATTGTACATATGTATACACACACATATATTTGTGTACTAATTTATATTTAACTAAGTTATTTATATGCATTGATTTAGGTGTGCCTTTGAACAGTTTGTTTTCTATTTATCTTATTTTTGGTACATTGTCCCATTCAATATTATTCCCCATTATTCATTATGCTATAGCTGTAATATATATTACATTTATAAACATTAAAGCCTCAAAACAAGATTGTACTTCTTGCTTTAAAAAGGTATATGTATTTAAATATTTTAAAAGTATAAAATGATTTTTATATTTTATATTATATAATTATGCATTAGTAAATCATATAAGTAATTTATATTAATAAACAATATATGCATATTAATATGTTTATAATATATTTTGTATAATATATATATTTTCAATTTTTATATTTTGTTTTTATCCATTAACTTTCAATGATAGTCCACTTATACTGAAGATTTGAGTTTTCCTCTCTTATCCTCTTTCTTCAACTTGGAGAACTTCCTATAGTATTTCTGAAGGGCAGATCTGCTGAGATATTTTTTAGTCTTCTGGCACCCACAGTTTCTGAGGGGGAATCCCTAACAGTCTGCATCAGTGTTTTCCTGTAAATAATATATTGCTTCCTTCTGGCTGCCTTAAAAGTTTTATCTTTATCTTTCATCTTTTGTAGTTTGACTCTTAGGGGCCTTGGAATGGGACTTTTGTATTTATTTTGTTTGAGGTTTGCTGACGTGGTTGAATCTGTAAATATATGTAACCAAATTTGGAAGTTTAAAGTCATTATTTAAAATTTTTTTCTGAGTCCTTCTCTCTCTCTTCTCCTCTGAGACTCCAATTACACTTATGTTGGAAGTTTGTTACTGTCCTACAAATTTCTGAGGCTCTTTTATTATGTTTCTGAAGTATTTTTTTCACTTTTTTAGATTGCACAGGCATATATATATATATATATATATATATATATATTCAAATTCACTTACATATATTCGTTTACATTTTTATCTCTATTCACTCCTAGACTTATCCAGTAATATTACCAAACCAAACCTGGGTCTGCTTGCTTGAAGCACAGCAAAGCCAATCTATTGACACTGGATTGTAGCAAAGGAAAGTACAGTGTTTATTGCAGGGCACCAAGCAAGGGGTATTGGTAGCTCATGCTCAAAAGACCCGAACTCCCTGATGGCTTTCAGGGAAGGCTTTTTACAGGCAACATTAGGAGTGTGGGTTGTCAGGTGCCTGATCCGTTTGTGGACATTCTTCTGATTGGCTGGTGGTGAGGTAACTGGGTGGTATTTTGGGAATCAACATCATCAGCCTTCTGGTTCCAACCATTCTGGGGTCCACATTCTGGTGATCAGCATGCAGGTGACTTCTTCCGCCTAGTGGGGGTTTTAGTATCTGCAAAACATCGCAGGGATATGGCTCAGGATATTATCTGTGGCCCTTGAGGAGGAACTAAAGGTCCTTGACTTTGTTTTATGACTAAACTATTATTATTTTGTCTTGTTTGGCTCTTTTCCTTTGTTTTGCATTTTCTGACTTCTGTGATTAAATTTGCTCTTTGGAACTCCTGGAAGACCTAGGAGGCTAAAACTTTTCTACA
This sequence comes from Balaenoptera borealis, assembly GCF_965194805.1. Taxonomy (NCBI): domain Eukaryota; kingdom Metazoa; phylum Chordata; class Mammalia; order Artiodactyla; family Balaenopteridae; genus Balaenoptera; species Balaenoptera borealis. The sequence continues at coordinate 30,426,030 of NC_138880.1, read as the reverse complement.
AACAAGAGACATGAAACATAGCGGCGGGAGTGGGGGAGATTCTGTCCCCTGGAAGTCCCTGCAGGGTACTGCTCAGTTTCAGTAATTTTTTTAAAACTTCAGGTATCGTATATTTTTATTTCTAGATGTATATTTCCGTGTATATATACACACAAACCTATTTATATATTATTCTGTCTCTTTGTTGAGATTTCCTAATTTTTCATTTGTATAAATATATACTTTTTGCTTTTGCTCCACTAAACTTGATTATAATATCTATTTTAAAGTCCTTGCCTGATGATTCCAACATGCAGGTGATTACAGAGTTGTCTTTTTCTCTGAGAATATATTGAATATACTTTTCCAGCCTTTTGTATCTTGTATAGTTGTGGATTGTATCCTCAATATTGTGGATGTTATGTTGTAGACATGGATTCTGTAATATTCTTTGCAAGAATATGGAAGGTTTGCCTTAGAAGGCAATAAAACTGGCTATAGTCCAATTGCAGTTTCTGTTGTGTATGTGGCTGGTGGCTGTTCAGATCATGGTTGGCTGTGTTTCAGTCTTCACTGCACACAGAGGTTCATGGTTCAGCTGGAGATATAAGCAGAGTTTATACACAGAACTTGAACTCCTGCTTTATGATTCTCTCCTTTCTGCAGCCCGGGTTGCCCCAGGCTCCTCCCTCTGGTTCCTTCAACAGGAAATATGACAGAATTTCTAGCAGAATCTTTCCCATCTCGCTGCCTTCATGATTGGCCCAGCAGTCGGGGAAAAGCTGCAAAGATGGGGACCTCACTTGTAGCTGACTGCTTCCTTTAAGATTCAACTCCCCTAAAAATCTGCCTGTTTTTTCGCAGGCTCCAGAGTGCTTAGAAAGGTGTTATTGTGGTTGTTTTTTTGTTTTTAATTTTGCCCAGAGTTCATAGTTGCTGTCTGCAGGCTGGTCATTTTGTTGGCAGCTCCCTGCTTCACAGTAGAAGCAGAATTTCTTGTCACCTGATTTTAAAGTCAATTTCTCCAGAAAAGGTTTGTTTCTGCCAGCTACTTGATAGCATATCACTTTGAGACTCAAACACAACTATGTTTTTCTGTACATGTGTTGCATAATTTAGGCTACAGTTTGTGACCAACTTTGTTAACTTGTTATCATGGCATGCGTAAATTGCAGATATTATCACAAAGAAAAGAGTAGGGGTAATGGTGCCTGATAAAATTGCAACTGTCTCAAATTCATGTGATAAAGATACAGATTTAGGTCTTATCTTTTGAATATTCTACCTGTTAGGAACTCAGAGGAGAATCTAAATGAAGACATTCTCGGTCAATAAAGTATATGGATTTTAGTACATATATTTTGGTGGTACCAATTATAATTATTCAGAAGTTTTTCTCTTTCCATTTTCTTTGTTCTTTGTGGTGATCCATATAGAGGTGAATACTGAACATTTAATTAAGGGATATTATTTTGTATCATATATCTACACATGAATATTTTATTTTGCTGATATTTAAAAATTCTGCTATAGTAAATACATTAGTGACTTGGAACTTTTATAGGTTCTAGACTGCTGTAAATATTCTAAGGCTCAGGTGATGATGGGGAGCTATTAAATTTAATAGGTATATTCAGATTTCAGTATCAAATAGGGAACTATACGTTGCTGTCCTATCTTCTAATTATTCAGTAGCATTCCTTTTTTATTGGTTTTTACAAAGATTAGAGGCTCACAAAACATGATTATATCTTTGTTATGTCCAAGACACAACTTTAGATGATTTTTCATGGCCATTAGGTAAATGTAATTATTTTCAGAGAAGTGTCCATTTGCAAATAGGCAAAAGAGCTCTACTTGGAGGAGAAAATCTGACCACTTGAGTGAGTGGTGGGGGTGCGACTGCTACATTACCATAATTTTAAGAGTTGATTCAACTTGTGTTCAGGTTAATGAGTTTACCATTTTCCAGGATCTACAAAAAAAATTCATGGCAATGTTGCTTTATGCTCAAATCTAGAAGGTTTCAGGCACTTGGCCATAAAACATGGTTGCTTTTTTTCCCACTTCCTTAAATATTTATATGTTTATTACCCCAGCAACCAATAGCTATAGCTTCAGAGAGAATTACTTTACAGAAGAAAAAAAAAAAAAAATCAAGAACTGTCCTAGCAGAACCTGTAGCAGATTGAAACTTTACATGAAGTATACTTCTAAAATTGGTATTAGCTTCCAAGTGAAAAAAAAAAAAAGAGGTGAACGTTAAGCCCACATTGACCCAAAATCATTTTGCGCTAGATCTAAATAAAATACTTTAAAAGGAAGGCATAAATGTATTGCCAAAATCACTAGCTTTGGCACACGGAAACTAGCATTCCAGTCCTGACTCTACCATTAAGCAGATCCATGGTTACAAGTATTGTTCTTCATCTGACTGAAAATTAGTTTTTCACAAATAAAAAGCAGGTGAATAAAAGCCGGAGCTACATTTAGTGACTAGAGAAAACTGCATATCACAAGCTCTTTCACTATTTAAAATTAAGAATAGTAAAAACAAGGTTGCTTTAAGACAGCAAAGCAAAGCAGGAAGGAGAAACAATGTCTTTGTAAAACACAAAGACTCAAAGGATCTTTGATCTTCTATCACCCACCCTACTTATTTCTCTTGAAACGTACAAGAGAAAATCAGTCTCTACAAACAAAAATCCAAAGTCACCTCCATCCATATAATAAAAGGGGAAATAGTAAATATAAAAATCATGAAGTTTAATGAAAATTTTGAAACTTTGGCCAAGAATTTAGACAAAGAACGCAAGAAGCCTGCCTTGGTGATTACATAAGAACCACTGAGGGGAAGCCTTGTGAAAAGCTAGTTAAACTTTGGCCACACTATTCTCCCTATTTAGAAGTGAGCCATAATGCAAGGAAAAGTAATTAAAGAACCCAGAATGCCCTTGAACATTTCAAGCATTTAAATATCTAAGCCAGATATGCTGGGAAAGATGTTAAGCACTGAGAAACTTCTTTGCATTAATTAGAAGGTCTAATACAAATGAAAGCCATCAGTATCCTGCTAGGGGGTCAGAAGAAAGAGGGACTTCCTATCGCAAAGTACCTTTACCTTAATTGCAACTCTCAAAGCTAGAAGCCTTTTCCCAATGAAATTATGTGGGCTTTTATCAGAAACGAGGTAAGCTTATTCATGACGTTCATTGAAATGGTCTCTTCTTACACAGACCTTCAGCCACTTCAATATAGGAAGTTTCGCAAATGATTATATATGCTGTCTTTCTCCTAGATTAAACTTTGATCAAATTTATTCTTAAAATACCTGCAGTGGTCGCAGAGATAAAATACTAATGCAACTGATAAGGTAGCAATCCATTCTTGGAAAAGAACCAGTTAATTCAAAACCGGTTACCTGTAGTGCAGCATTGCAGGGGAAGTGGTTCTGTTGCCAGCCTCCAGGATAAGAAGCTAACGAGATCTGGAGAGGTGTGATTAGGTCCACATAGCAAATTGATTTCTACCGTATTTTTTGTTTAATCTTTATTCAAATGCAGTTCCCCAAATTCTCAGTCGGAATTAGAGTCACAGACAGAACTGAAAGGTCTCAGTGATACCGACCAGGGTTCTTGGCCTTCCCCAATCAATAGAAATTGACAAGAGGCTCCATCTCCAAATACCATCACACTAGGAGGTAGGGCTTTGACATACAAATTTTGGGGGGGGACACAAACATTCAGTCTATAACAGTACCATTGATGCCCTGGTAAGAAACATGTGTGCCAGAGAGTAGAAGATAAATCTCGTGAAGAGTCAGAGTCTGGCCACACTGGGGAAGTTTTTAGGGGCCCAGAGGTCTGGGGCATGCCAGTACATTCCTAACAGGTGTTTGTAACTTTGCTTGACACATTCTGGTACTATGAGTTAGATGCCAAGGTTTGTATGCCCCTTTGAATTTTGCTGGAAGCATGTCTGTCACATTTGGGGATACTGCTCTTATCCACTTATCAGCTGACTTAAAAGTCTCCCAGATTCCAGGGCACAGAGCAAGAGAGGACCCTGCAGCTGGAATTGGCTGTGGTTTGTGACACCTGCTGTGTAAGCCGTAGTTTCAAGCATGCCTCTTAGAGCTGGAGTTAAGTTTGGTGGGTAAGGCTGTTTGATGGAGTCTTTATCACGCGCTAGTAGGGGTGGGTACTGTAGTGCAGACCCTGTAGGGTTCTGGAGCAAGGGCAATCCCTTCTCAGGCCATAGCTCCTCTTTACTTGAGAAATAGCTTCTGTTATTATTCTGGCCTCAGTAGATACTGAGGCATGGGACCCACGGCAATTATGTGATCTAAGCCTGTCATAATAAGCTGTGTTATTGATTCCAGCAAGCCAACCTTAGGGAGGGCACGGCAGCTAGCCATTGTATGATTAAGGGCACGTTCAAGATCTGACCTGAGCAGGTTCAAGAGGCAGGATTTGGGGCCAAGAATCCCGCTTTCAATTATTCCTCTCCCTCAACTCAAACCCATGGGAGTTCCCCATGACCAACCATGAGGGGAGCAAGGACTTGGGTCTGAATCATAGGCAGTTGGCATGATGTGTCTTTGTTTTCTAGAGCTTCTGTAACAAAGCAGAACTGGGATGGCTTCAAGCAACAGAAATTTATTCTCTCATTGTTCTAGAAGCTAAGAAGTCCAAAATCAAGGTGTCTGCAGGGTCACGCTCTCTCTGCAGGGAGCAGGGGACGATCCTTCCTTGCCTCTTGTAGCTTCTGGTGTTTGCTAAGTATCCTTCATGTTCCTTGACTTGTAGATGCATCACTTCAATCGCTGCCTCAGTTATCACATGACTGTCTTCTCCCTGTGTCAGTACATTGTCTTCCCTCTGTGTGTGTCTGTCTCTTTCCAAATTTCTCCTTCTTGTAAGGACACCAGTCATATAGGATGGGGGCCCACCCTATGACCTCATCTTCGCTTGATTACATCTGCCAAGACCCTATTTCTAAGTAAGGTCCCCTTCACAGGTATCAGGGGTTAGGACTTCCCCATAGGTTTTGGTAGGGGGACACAATTCAGCCCATACATTTAGCTTAGCTTCAGAAGTACTGCTGACACATGATGTCGCCAGCTTAGGGATGATTTTGAAAGGCAGTGGTAAAGGGAAATCCTTCCGGTGGGAGAGCTTTGCGTTTCTTATTTCTTCAGAAGGAAAGATGATCCGGTGTACGCATATATATTGACCCCTGGGCAGCAACAAATGGATTGGTTATTCAGGAGCCTGGACGGCACATGACTGGCAAATTGGAAACAAAAATGTCTGGGGAAGAAAGATGTGGATGGATTCTTGGGGCTGGCTTTCCCCAGTCAGCCGTTCTCCTCAAGGCTTGTGCATTGGGCCCAGGAATAGAGTGGCCTTAGCAGCGGGGCTGGAGACTATGTATGGGTTCAAGAGCATGAGCTTCTCTCACCAAGATGGATGATTATACAGCCCGTCCTTCTAGAAGCAGAAACCAATGCTGAGCCTTGGGCACGGCTTCATTTCTTAAGGAGACCTTTCAGCCTTTATCGCTGGTCAGTTGTCTGGTCAGCTCATTCCATGTTGGTTGGGGGTAGTAATTTGTCTTTAACGGAACTTTTACCTATTTTAGATATTAAATTGCCTTATCCTGCCAGAAATATATCTGAAAGTATCACCACCCAAAGATTTATAAAGAGCCTTCTCTAATCAGAACCTACTGTTTAGCACAGAGAACTCTTCTTAATGATCTGTGGTGACCTAAATGGGAAGGAAATCTGAAAAAGAGGGGATATACGTGTATGTGTAACTGATTCACTTTGCTGTACAGCAGAAACTAACACAACACTGCAAAGCAACTATACTCCAATAAAAATTTAAAAAATAAATTAATTTGTTTAAAAAAGCACCTCTCCACCAACACTGTCTCTGACATGTTGTTGCCTCAGTCTAAGAGATCCATTTTAAGAAGACATCATACGAGGCTGAGAGCCATGGATTTCACTAGTCCTAGTACGTGGCCCACTGCACAGAAGCTGCTGACCAGATAGAAAGCTCAGCTAAAGGTTACCTGGGGACAACACTTTGTAGGGATGAAGCACTGTCCTCTGGCACAACCCTCAGTATAAGCATTGAGCCAGTTGCTGAATATGGTACCTTGTCCTGTTAGATTTCGCAGTTTCAGGAAGCAGGTCCTTCCATGATCACTCCCAGTGACCTCCTCTTGGATTTGTGTCTGCTGTTTTACTTTCAGGTTAAATTTAGGCTCTTCTACATTAGGCGTCTTGATTCTCAAAGGAGAAACATTTCTTCCACGAGAGATAGTAGCCTATGAAAAACAGCTGAACAGTTCGGGCTTTTCATTTCACTGGAAGAGCAGGCAAGGAAGGGGGTGACATTTCTGGCTGGAACCTCTGGCTTCTTGACCATTTCCTTGAGGAAGCACCGCAGCAAAGGCTATGGGATCTGCCTTCCCCCTGGGTCTGCTGAAGTTCTCAGGCAGATGGGCTGGAAGAGTGGGAGGTTTGGCTTTAATTGTGCATGTATGTTGTATTTTCTGTATATTATTATGTTTTGACATCTTCAACAACCTTTCTGGCTGCCTCTCCCTGCTGGCCAATCCTTAGAGATAACAAGGGCTTGGCCAGGAGCCTGCCTTTGGCAAACTAACCCATCCAGAGCCACACTCCTGTCTCTTGCCTGTGCACCCCAGGAGGCAATGTTCTTCTGCTATAATCATCCCAGGGCCAGGTAGCAGGCAAATAGGGACTGTCTGTATAGCCCAAAGCCTGCCCAGATTCTTCATACAAGTCAATCCCAAGCTGTTTGCCCTGCTTTGCCTTTTCCATGGAACCCCCAGTAAAGGCTGTGGCCTAAGCACCCTCCTCGTCCTCTGACCACCCCAGTGCCTCCCATCTCTAGGACCTGTAAGTACAATACACTTTGTTTTTTCCTGAGCCTCTCCTCTGTCTCCCCTTGGGTCCATACCTGCCCGACCATCTCATAAAAGAATGCAAAAGAAAAATTGGGACACATCTTACCAATAAGGGATTGGAGAAAGGAGGGGCCAGCAGATACATTCCCTCCCATTGCTCCCTTTAATGAACTATTTGGTGGCGGGTAGTTTCATGAAAGTAAGTCCAAAGGTGTATTGTGGGACTGAACACCTGTCAGATTTGTTTTCCTTTTTCATAAGTGAAACTCATAAATGAATGGCTCATATTTTATATAGGATGGATAAACAACAAGGTCCTACTGTAGAGCACAGAGAACTATATTCAATATCCTGTAATAAACCATAATGGAAAAGAATATGAAAAATAATATATACGTATAACTGAATCACTTTGCTGTACAGCAGTTAACACAACATTGTAAATCAACTATACTTCAATAATATAAGTCTTTACAAAATAAATAAATGAATCGTTCAGTTACACACCAAGTATTTGCTTCCCATCCAAAACTTCCTGACTCACTACCATTCTCCCACACTTTTGCTGAGATTGCACCTCCGGATAAAATATTAGAATTTGAGTTTTGCCTCAAGCTCTATTTTCCAGGCACCTCACTCACCAACTATCCTCCTGAAATCTCCTGTGTCTCTATAGATGGTGCCATGACACTCTTTCCAAAGACTTTATGTTCTTCCCATCTTGAGCTAAGGAAAATATCCTATAGTTCCTGTTCATTTTCTGTTATGTATCCGTTTAAATTTCCCTGAGTCTCAGTAGAATCCTTTTAAGCCTATGCCCCAAAGATCTCATCTTGTTTATCATACCTACCAGTTAATTTGTGTTTGAAAGGAAAACACAGTTGAACTCTGTGGTGAGATGTTTTCCCTCTTGACTAAATGTGTAAATATTTGAGGTGCATCAAAAGGCCTGTCTTCCAAAACAGTCTTTTCTTCTTATCCGCTTTGGTGTGTACATTCTTATTGCTAAAGAACTTCTCGCTCTGTGTTCTTGCTTTGGGTTGAACTCATGTAAAGATGAGGAACACATTTGCTTTGTCTGAATCGGAGAGTTAGCTCAAATGACCTCTTCACAATGTTTCTTTCTTTTTCTGCAAGACTACAGAGACTGCCAGTGAATGCACAGAATTATTTAGGGTGGATCTCGATCAAGAACAGCTGTCTGTTCAACAGGACATTTAACACTTAAGTTCCTGGAGTCAAGTCTAAATAGGTTCTTACCCTAATTTTCCTGGCTTATTAGGGTTCTGGGGCCAGTCAGCGCAAATCCTGTAGCTTCTTTCTTTCATGCTGGTGTAGCTTGACTTTTTTGTGGCATTTGTAGCCCCACTGCCTCTCTCAAGCTCTGAGTTTAAAAAGTTTCAGCAAGTACATCCTATAAAATGGTTACTGTGCTGGATTCTCTCAGGAGACCAGGCTGAATTCTCTAGGGAGAACAAGACTAGAACTGTACTGGGAGACATCTCATGATGTAAGAGAGCATCTGTGCAAACATATAGACTATCCCTAGGACCTCCTCTCAAAGTGATGCTGCAGTTCTGAAGAGTGCTGGCCACTTAGCAACAGTGGATGGAAGTAATCAGGGATGTGCGATTTGAAATTGTTAATACCACTCTTATTTATGAAGCCTGGGAAGACATAGGTGACAGTTAAATACAATACTTTGACACAAATGTTATTTCTCTTCTCTATTAAGTGAACATAAATTTATGTTTTTCACCCTTCAGACTCTTAATAATATTTGTTCCTTTGCTTAAAATATCCTGCATTTGAAAAGAAGTTATTGTACTCTGGGCAGAATGAAGCTTCTCTTTCTCACTTTGTTTTTCCTTCTCCAAGTGCTGCCACAGTAATATGATTTCATATTTAAATAATTCTTTATAAAGTGGCTTATACAGCTTTTGTAAAGATCTTTCAGCTCGTGTTTTCCCCAAAGCATACTTAGGAGCAGACTATGCACGTTCTACAAATAAACCTGAAGCTTAAAGACAATAAGTGAACTGCTCCAAATCACACATCTAAGGAGGGGCGGGCTTGTGATCTCAGGTGTTCTCTTACCTTGACTGGCGGTCTGCCCTCAACAATGTTCTGACTCTTTGAGCAAAAAAGTAAATGGAAAATAAAGTTATTCAAATAGCACTGAGGGGTAAGGGCAACCTGATTATGATGGAAGTCCGTTGTATTATTATACTGAATAGGAATCTTGGCAGGGTTATGTTTGCTCTGTGTTTTCTAGATGAGGGAAGTAAACTAGAAGGTGTGGGCAGAGAAAAGTTCCTGGGAGAGGAATGCTCCACGCTAATTCTGAGTTATGTGGTGAACAGGTTTCCTTGAGAGGAGACGAAATACTTGCAGAGGTGGGGTTGAGAATTTGAAGGGAAGGTGTTGGGGGCGGGGCAGCAATGTTAGGGTTAATGGTCTTTGGAAGACATTGAGGTCCAGGAAAAATATTCACAGCGTCAAGAGAGAGAATTGGGTATGAACAGGGATTGTACAGCATCCGTGGACCATTCCTACAGGTGTGAAGCAGACAGAGGCAGAAGGGATTTGCTGCACACAGAGTAAGAGTTGCTCCCCAGAGGTACAGCATTTGAATAAAGCAAAGACGATCTCGTGAGGGATATCCTTAATACACAGTGGTGATACATTGTAATAGGAATAGTGAAGGGAAAATACAAGGTGCTAGGAGAGAATACAGTGGGGAAACCAAATTAGAGTGGAGGGCAGAAGATCTCTTTGAGAATGTGGCATGTGATCAAAGCCCTGAAAATAGCAATATATGACCTAAATCTTGAATTGTCTGAAAATGATGTTTTGGGGGTAAATTTAAAGTTGCCATGAGTATGTAATTTAATACATATTTTCTAACATGAGGAATTATTTTGCTATACTTGGTATTATTATTAGTCTTCTTACATTAAATGTATAATATATGCTGTTAATCATATACGTATATACATATTTTTACAGGTACACTCACACACACATGCACATATATGATACTGAAACCCAAACCAGATTATTATAAGAAAATAGAAGTATTATTAATAGAATTACTTATATTCATGAAAACTTACTGTCATCGACTAGAAAAGTAAAATATGAATTTCCAAATATCTGTGAATACTTTGGGCAGTTCAAGAAAAGCATCAGCGCCTTCTAAAACTTTGTACGTTTACTTCCACAAATTCAGACATCCTGAGATATCTCTATTGTATCTCTTGGATTCTGGTATCTTTAGAAAAATGTATGTGTAAGTTACAAGTGGTTTATGATACGATAGTTCAGTTCCAAGAGTGGTCAGTGTGAGAACTTAACATCAGCAGCTTTTGCCTTGAGCATAACTTATATCACTGTTTCCCTCGCCCAAGCCCTGGCACCCCTGACCTCGGTGTTGCTTTCCCTCATCGGAATCTTTCACCATCCCCACATGCTCTCTTAAGGCAGCCGTTGTATCCGTTGTACCTTTTCTCATAGAAAGGGGAAAAAAAAATCAGTCAATATGTCACTAGAGCAGATGCCTGAGGAATTTGCGTAAATAATCAATTGACAGAAGTATTTACCTTTAAACCTGAAAGGTTGCATGGGAGGACCTTGTTAGCATGAATTGCGCATTTCACAGGTTTTGCAGACACGCTTGTGATAAATACTTGGTCTTTCTTGGCGACAACGTTGTGGGTTTCCTGATAAAAGGGACTGCGTGTTACCTTCCACTCTGACAGCCCCAGAGCTCGCTGGGGTGGACACATTTGAACAAACGAATGAATGAATACATGAATGAGCAGGGTGTAAAACTATCAGTTCCTATTTGTCAGTGCAGTACTGTGCTTCTGTCCAAGCACCGGAATTCTAATGCATGAGATGTGGTTCTGCATGTTTCTTCATCCATCCAGAGAATTTCTGTTCTTCTCAAAGTGAAAGGTGAATTGTTCTTGCTGTTGAGAGGAAACAGGAATACAGGCATCTGGGTGGCGAGTGATTGGGAAGGAAAAGCAGATTGCAGAGCAAAAGGAGGATTTTGCAAGGAAACTTTCGGGGAAAGCAAGCCTGCTGTGGAAAGCAAATCTGTATTTCACACTCTGCTCTTGGTGTTTCAAAGGGAACGTGTTGATTTAGGAGTCAGGAGCGTTCATCCTAGGAGATGTAACAGCAGGGGTACACTAAAATTTGAATGAAGCACAGAAAAGATTTCTTTTACTTTATCTTTAAATTTTTTATCTAAAAAATAAAAGATATATATATATATATATATCCGTGGCATGTGGGATCCTCCCATACCAGGGCTCGAACCCGTGTCCCCTGCATTAGCAGGCAGACTCTCAACCACTGCGCCACCCAGGAAGCCCCAAATATTAGTTTTTAAACCAAGATTGACATTATCTCCAAACTCTGTCTCAGGCTAATTTGCTTCCCGATATCCCCTCCCCAGCGTGTGCTTTAGACACATTTGGACATCAGGATAACTTAAAATACAGGATACAAAGGCTTCCCTACTGAAGATAAACTAGCCAGAAACCAACCAACCAAAGAAATGGCAGAGTGCACGCTTGTGTGTGTGTATGTATGTATGTGTGTTCACATGTGTGCGTACATGTGTGTATTATGTTTGGGGGTGAGGGCATGTGCACATGGATGTGGATGCATGTTTGTGTCTGCGTGTATGTGTTTGTATTGTGTATGTTTGTGTGCACGTGAATGTGTGTACCCATATTTGCACGTTTGTGTATGTATTGTGTGTGTATGTGTATGCGTGCATGTGTATGTGTGTATACATGTGTGTACGTGGCGGGGGGCTGTGAGCCAGGTGATGTGGGCCTTCTAGGACACGCTCTGTCTGCAGCCGTGGAAGGGTTTTGAGCAGAGCAGAGATAGGACTTAGTTTTGCAAGGGTCCCCGAGGCTGTCCTGTGCAGAATGGCCTCCTAGAGGGAAGGGGACAAGCTGGAGACCCCCTGGTGTCGATTGTAATGGCCCAGCTAAGCGAGGACCATGGCTGGGGTCAGTGCAGGAGAGGTGGAGGGGCTGAAGAGAAAGGGGGAATTTTGAGCCAGAGTTGTGGGTTTAAGCCCTAATTCTGTAATACATTAGCTGGGAGAGCCTGGCTATGGCATTGAACCTTTAGTTTTCCTATCTACTTGGTCTTCAAAGCAGTGTTCTGAGAATAAAATGAGATCTCAATACATAAAAGCATTTCCTAAAGTCTCAATGTCTCTGTAATTAAGCCTATTGCTTAGGGCAGAATTTTTCAAACAGCAAATCAAATGAGTGGGTCATGAAATTAGTTTAGTGGGTCTCATTCAGCATTTAAATAAAAATAAAACAGAATAAGAGAGAAGAGAAGGCATTATAATGTTTGGGAAACGTCAGCATGGAGATTAAAGAATGAGGTTTGGGGTCGGATGGCCCTGCCTTCCAGACTGTGCGATTCCACAAGTTAACTTCTCTCTCTGATCTGGTGTTCTTATCTGAAAAGTGGATAGGGTTAAAACAAATTCTTGAATGTTTTGTAGAAGATGATTAATCAATTTATTACTTCTGTTTATACTTTTTCAAAGCTAATGATTTACAAGCTCTGCTTTGATTGCAGCAATTAGTAAATGAAAATGTGTTTGCATTTCTACGGGTCTGTTTACATTTCACAAGTCTTACTTTTCTCACAAGGGAGCCCTGTACTAACAGCTCTAATCAAGGCCAACCACCTCAAACATACAATCAACAAATCTCAAAAACAGTAGCACCCATAATATACTGTTTTCATTGCTTTGGGAAAAATTGAGTTTCTTCTTTCATATCATCATGGGAATTTCACTTAGGAAAACTAGCTTATAAAAAAATTTTACTATAAGAGAATAATGCATAGGAAACAAGGCTTACTTATATTACACAGACAAATTTCAGACCTCTTGCTTCACTTTGCATCTAAAATATAATTTACCAAATATCACTGCCATGTACCATTTTCAGAAATGTGAACAAGGGGTATACCTCTACGTATATTTTTCTACTGGGTCTTGAGAAGGAAAGATAGTTAACAAAAGAAAGTTAAGAGAAAATTGTCTTAAGACTGAAGATTCACATTAAATGATTATTGATTCATTCTTTTCTTCCTTTATAAGATAATTCCCTGTGAGCTGCACGAGCTTTCCATTGTTTCACTACAAATCAACCAATCAAGTTCTACCTGGCTATTTAATGGATAGCTCATGTTTCGTCAGTAGGCCTAATATCAGAGGTATCTTGGGAATTCCAGGAGGCAATATATTAAAGGGCTTCTTCTTATAAAAATACTACAAAACAAAATAAAACAACAGAGTTGAAATATACCAAGTCTTTTCCTCCCTAGCGTAAGGGCGATATTCCATTTGGGTTTTCCTGAGGGACAGATCCACGGTTCTTTGAGGTCAGATGGTTGTGAAAACAGAAGGAGGTGACGGCTCCCAGAGGTCCACCGCTTCATCTTTATCCTTCCTTGCTTGGAAGCAATTAGAACATGTTCCGCCATCCTAAAATGATCACATTCTCAAGATAAACTATATATAACACTTATTCCCTAGAAGAGAAGATCTGTGTGTAGTTTTTGAATCAATATCTAGATTTGGCTTTTAAAATAATTTTTAACTAATGACTGTCCAAATGTCCACCTCAGCTCTCCCTTTAAAATGCACTAGAATGAGTGCTTGTGTGTGCAAACACTCCGACCTACCGCCACACACACACACACACACACACACACACACCCTATCCTTTAATTTACTAGGTTAGTTTGTTCCCAAAGGAGGCTGGCTAGTTTATTTCCATAGAGAAATCCTTGTACAACTGTATTTTAAATTATTCTGATGTCTAAATGCGTCAGCACATAGTGGGGAGAGGGATGAAGTTGGGAAGCAACTTAGCCCTGAGACGCAGAGTAGATTTTGCTGATAGTGGCAATCCTGGTCTAATAAAGACGTATTGGAATTTTATTAGTTATCATAACACGCAAGTGAGAGTGAGGGGTATAAGGGCTGATCCCCAAAATAAAGTTCACAAGAATATCTGTTGGACACAAAAAGAAAATTTTAGAACTTATTTTCTATATTTATTTTTTTCTAAATAGAACAATTTTTACTATTTTTCATTGGTCATGGGGACTCTTGCTTGGTTACATGTTAGTCTAACGAGTGTCTAGAGTGAGGAGTGAGGTGTCCTGAGGGAAGAGAGGGGCTTCCACGATAGGAAGAGGTGGGCAGGGGACCCTCAGCCATTGGGTTCACTTTTAAGTTTTGTAACATATTTTAATTGACCTTTGTCTGGTAATGTACGCTTGTAAATTATCCAGTTTTTTTTTTAATAGTTTAGTTTTATTAGTGTGTAGTTGATTTAAAATGTTGTGTTAGTTTCAGGTGTACAGCAAAGTGATTCAGTTATACATATACCTGTATCTATTCTTTTTTAGATTCTCTTCTCATATAGGTTATCACAGAATATCGAGTAGAGTTCCTTGTGCTACACAGTAGGTCCTTGTTGGTTATCTATCTTACATGTAAATTATCCAGTTTTAACCAAACTAACCCTCACAAAACGACAAAAAGAAGTGAAAAAACATTCACACAAGCAATCTATAGAATGAAAATGTACCACTGAGGCAAGCACAGTGAACAAGAAAATAGCAGAGGCTTGTCATAAATCACAGACTTTACTCAGTCTTCAAGATAGGTAATCTTCACTAATGCATCCCAGAGTAAGTGCTGTTTGGGGAGGGAAAACTTATACTATGGAGGGAGTCTTAGTTTGGAAAAAAAATTTTTTTTAATTGTATCTGTTTTTTAAGGATTTCTGTTTCAGAAAAGGAGATAAGTGTGTCCACTCTAAAAGCTTTTCATATTCGCACACTGGAAAAAATAGCCTCAGAAATAAATTTTAAAAATCTTTGCAATGAGAGTTATATGAAATTTTTTTTGAACAATTTTAGATTTATAGAAAAATTGCTAAGGTAGTACAAGGGGTTTCATATCCTGTCCCTAGTTTCCTCTATGGGTAACATCTTATGTTAATACGGTACGTTTGCTACCATTAATGAACTGATATTGATACATTATTATTAATTAAAGTTTGTACTTATTTCATATTTCCCTAGTTTTCACCTAATGTTCTTTTTTTGGTTCCAGAGTTCTATCCAAGATACCACATTGCATTTTGTACGTCTCCTTAGGATCCTTTTGGCTGTGATAGTTTCTCGGACTTTCTTTGGTTTTAATGACCTTGAGAGTTTTAGGGCTTGCTAATCGGGTATTTTATAGAATGTCTGACAACTGGGATTAGTTTCAGGTTGTTTTCTTGTGATTAGATTGGAGTTATGGGTTTGGGGAAGGAAGACCACAGAGGTGAAGTGCCATGTTCAGCACATCATGTCAAGGGTGTTACCACGAACAGGTCTATCCCTTGGTCACCTGACTCAGTGGGCACTATATTTTGAACACATTAGTTTCAAACCTAAAATACAACACCTTCCAACTAATTTGTTAGAAAAACTGATATACACAAGGGAAAATAATAATTTAATAAACTTTAGTGTATTTGGTGGATGAGATAGTGAACATGGCCCCGCAATCCCCTCCTTCCATTTCTGAAGTAACAATTTTCCCAGTTGTGATAGCCATGTAAATATTAAAACAAACTAAACTTAGATCCAGATCTCCAAACTGCTGTCTTATAAAGGGTTAAACAAATTTTTGAAGTTACTCATATTCAATAATATTCAGAACCATAAAATGGCTTTGTTTAATTAATAAGTTGAACAAATAAACATATATAAATATAATTAAGTATATTTTAATAAAATAAAAACATAATACATATTTTTCTTACTTTCCTTATTAAAAAATCTCTTTTGCAAAGCCTCTGAAGTGCTGAAGTAATCAACCAGGCATTGAAGTGATCTATGAATACTAGAGTTTTAGGATCGGAGAAATCTCATTTATTTATTTAACAAACATGCATCATATATCCAGTAATAATCCAAAGTCCTTCTTATAAACTGGAAAACCAGTACTTAGAGAGGGGTTATAACTTTTAGGTATAGAACTTGGGTTAAATGCCAATATTTGGATTCAGACAGATGTGGGTTCTTGTCTCAGTTGTGAAATTTGAGTGACCTCGGACAAGTTATTTAACTTTGCAGAGCCACTGTCGCTTTATGTACAAAATGGGTTTAACATATAGTTTTTGTATTAAATACAATCATGATGCCTATGTTAGCTCATGACTGATACCCAGTAAATGAGTTCTGTTCTCTTCCTTTTCTCCTTCCTTTTCCTATGATATTCGATCATACTCAATAGGAGTTATAAAATTATTTACTTGAGAAGAAGATGCCATAATACTTTTAATTAATGTATCAACAACTATTGTTTTTCTCCCTGACTTTGATATTTGAGTTTCTTTCATGAAAGTAAATGTGACTGTCTATTTTTTTGTCTTTTTTTAAAAAATCACTTTATTGAGGTATAACTGACATGTAAAAAGTTACACGTATTTAATATATACAGTTCTATAAGTTTGGGTATACGTGTAGTCCTGTGAGACCACCACCATCATCAAGGCAGCAGGCAGGTTCATCAGCTCTGAAAGTTTCCTCCCAACCTCTTGTTTGTTGTTATTTTTTAGTAAGAACATAACTAGAAGTGTCCAATACAGTAGTATTCGCTACAAGCACTGTGATGTTTAGTGGATCTCCAGAACTTATCCACCTTGCATAACTGAAACTCTGTACCCTTTGACCTTAACCTTCCCATCTCCCTCACCCCTAACCCCTGGCAACCACTCTCTGCTTCCATGAGACTGACTTTTTTAGATTCCACGTAGAAGTGAGGTCATACAGTATCTGTCTTTCTGTGTCAGTTTATTTCACTTAGCATAATGCCCTCTAGGTCCACCTATTTTGTTGCAAATGGCAGGGGTTTTTTTTTCATTTTTTAAGGCTGAATAATATTCCATTGCATGTATAGACCACATTTTCTTCATTCATTCATCCATCCATGGACATTTAGGCTGTTTCCATACCTTGGCTGTATGAATAATGCTGCCATGAACATGTGAGTGAAGGTATCTCTTTGAGATCCTGATTCCAATTCCTTTGGATAAATACCCACAAGTGGGTGATGTGGTAACCAACAGATCAGTGCAGCTTCCTGACATCACTAATCTCTGGATAACCTCACCTTCCCCTTTTACTCTGTTAGTTTACCCAAAATTCTTTAGCAACTCCCTGTATTAAATATGTTTTGTTTAAAATATCCATACTTTCCATTTTTTCTTCAGTCAGCTATTGTTTGGTACAATTATATTTAGCATGGAAGATGAGAAATGTGCAATAATTTAAAAAATAATTGCATTCATTGTGTTGACTGTTTGGTTTTAAAAACTTAAAGGTTAACTTTTTATGAAAAAATTATGAAGCTATAAAGATCATAAATAAATGAAAATTTACTCTAAAAATAATAATAAAAATATATATTACATAAATTTTTGAACAATCCTGTTAATTTGTAATTTTACTCTAGGTGTTCTATCAAGGGATAAAAGTGAACACTTTTTTAGTTTTGTTTCATTGTCTGAGATAATCTCCATTAGAGTAGTATTTTTTTTTTTTTAACATGAATGGAAAATACTAAAACCAACAGGAACAAAAGTTAGTAGGAAACAGAAAAGTTGCAAGAAACAAAAGTTAAAAATAATCTTCAATTTCTTTTTTCTGTTTCCGAAATGGATGATTTGATTGATGGGTAATTTAGCTTCTAAAACAAATAAGGTTGTATGTGTGTGTGTCTGTGTATTCTGTAAATAATGCTGATTTGGTTATAACAGTATTTCTTTTTTTATTTTTTAATTTACTTTTTTATTTTTTAATTTGTATTTTATATTGGAGTATAGTTGATTAACAACACTGCGCCAGTTTCAGGTGTACAGCAAAGTGATTCACCCATACATATAAATGTATCTATTCCTTTTCAAATTCCCTTTCCATTTAGGTTATCACAGAATACTGAGCAGAGCTCTCTGTGCTATACATAGGTCCCTGCTGGTTATCTATTTTAAATATAGCAGTGTGTACATGTCAATCCCAAACTCCCAACCCATCCCTCCCCATCCCCCTGGCAACCACAAGTTCACCCTGTAAGTCTGTGAGTCTGTCTGTGCTCTGCAAACAAGTTCATTTGTATCTTTTTTTTTTAAGATTCCGCATGTAAGAGATATCACATGATATCTGTCTTTCTCTGTCTGACCCACCCCACCCAGTATGATAATCTCCAGGTCCATCCATGTTGCTGCAAATGGCTTTATTCCATTCCCTTTAATGGCTGAGCAATATTCCACTGTATATACCACATCTTCCCTCTCCATTCATCTGTCGATGGACATCTAGGATGCCCCCATGTCTTGGCCACTGTAAACAGTGCAGCAGTGAACACTGGGGTGCATGTATACTTTCGAATCAAGTTTTTCTCTAGATATATGCCCAGGAGTGGGATTGCTGGGTCATAAGGTAATTCTATTTTTAGTTTTTTAAGGAACCTCCATACTGTTCTCCATAGTGGCTGCACCAATTTACATCCCCACCAACAGTGTGGGAGGGTTCCCCCATCTCCACACCCTCTCCAGCATTTATCACCTGCAGATCCTTCGATGGTGGCCATTCTGACCGGCGTGAGGTGATACCTCACTGAAGCCCCGATGTGCATTTCTCCAGTAACTAGTGATGTTGAACATCCTCTCATGTGCCTCTTGGCTGTAACAATATTTCAATCTCTGGAAACTCTAGCAACATATATCAACTTACACACAATATTACAGGATTAAAAAAAGATAATAACAGATGATTTAAAATGTATTGCTTTGCATAACTTTATTATTAAAAAGCACTGACTTGGAATTTGCAGGATATCTTTGTGTGGTTTTGGTTGATACGTGGGGAGTTTAAATAAATGGCAAAAAATTCTTCAGTCAGAAATGAAAATCTTTTCTTTAAAAATCTCATCTAAAAATGAACCAGATGAATTTTCTGTTACAATATATGATCCCAGAGAGAAAAGCACATTAACCAAACTCTTCCTGCAGAGGTTGAAATTGTAGCATCCTGAGACCCTCTTTAAATATGGAAAATAATTTCAGCCTCTTTCCCTTTTCTTGGGCCTTGGCCACAGGCAGCTGAAATGAGTCTCCCATGCTGTTTTCTTACAACAACATCAAGACAAATGCCCCCTTAACCCATGTGATGTTGTAGTACCTACTCTGAATGTGTACAAGTTGGCTAGTCTAAGAGTCCCTGGTCATTATTTTCTGTGATTTGTGTGAGACATTTATGATGGGTACTAAATATCTTTTCAGGTAGATTATATTATTTTAGTAGAATGACAATCATCTTTCCCAATTCTGAGATTACTGTAATCACCTTACTTTTACTGATGATCTGTACTTCACATGAAACATTTATCAGGTAAAAGTCAAGGTAACTTACGTCTAAATGACTATGTTTGGTGAGTTCTTGTCATTCATCAGAGATAAACATGCCAAAGGGATTCACATGTTTGCCTTTATATACTCATCATTTCTTTTCTGAGAGAATTAAGTCATTGTAATCTCTTGAACCTTCATTATTTTTAATTTTTAATTTTCTCCATTATTCTCTTCGAAGCACTGTGAACTTGATATCTACAGAGCCTGGCCTCTGAATTCATAGATTCTACTGGTCCGCTTACAGTTATTTAGAGGTTCTAACTTACTGTCCATATTTCTATGCCATTTGGTAGTTAGTAGTTTTAAACCATGCAAATATTCACCATAGAAAGAGGAACTGGGGAAGAGTTCTTTGGTTCTCAACTGAAGTAAAATTAATAAATAGCTTTAAACCCAGTCTGTTCCAGTGACATACATATGATTACATGGCAATTATTAAATTAGGGTGAATTACTTCCACTGAGAAATATACCAGAATATCAAATGTTTCCATCATAAAGTATATCTGTGTTTATTTGGTACCAGAAACACCAAGTATAATGTGTACATTTAATTACATGAAAGAAAGACAAAAATAGCAGTGAAGGGTATTGTATATTTTCCCAATAGTATCATGAATATAAGGGAAAAAGAAGGTATTTTATGTAAATATGCACACTTATACTATATATATTCTACATATATACATATATAGTAGATGGATAGGCAGATAGATAAATAATATCTGCTTGTAAGAATAACCACAAGACAGATGTGCTCTTTCTGTACAATTAATTGTGGCAATTTTAGCATATCTCTGAGACTATTCTGCGATTTTCTGGGCGTCTTTTGTTGTATTGTAAGCATTTTCTAGGCTGTGCCAGCCCAACCTCACAAACACACTTTCAGTCTGTTCATATCAGTGATGTCTCATTGGCCACAGCAAGTGACATGGCCAAACCCAAAGTCAGAGGCTGGGAAGTAAATCCCTCTTGCCAAAGATATGAATGCAGAATTCTTTTAGGGGAGTGAAAAATTAAAACCAATAATTCAACCTAACAATTATTTGTTCTTTCAGAAGTTTCCTTCTTTCTTCTAATGGTGCTTGCATTGCGTTGTTGTTGGCTGACTTCTCTTTCTACCACTAACTACTGAGCCCCTACACCCTCAAAGAAACAATAGTTTTCTCTGCATTCCCTACACCTACTATGAGTTGCTATCGCCTAGTTGATGTTCTATAAAGATGCTTAATGTTTGTTCATTGATGGCAGAAGATGGAAACAGAATTGTTTTCTGTGAGGCATTTTTGTCTACTAGAAGCACTGCCATAAATGAGAAAAGAGAAGGAGGTAATTATTTGGGTCATTGCTTGTATTATTGGCAGTGCACTTCCTTGCTTTTCTGTGTGATGCTTAAATGAGATCTCAGAACTTCTAGTGGGTAATGGTGCCTCTCTCAGAAGAAATCTTCTAAGTGTTTCTCCTACTTAAGTCATCTTTGTCAAAACCCTTCAATCTGTAGGGACTTCCCTTCTATAATCTGTTTCTTCCTTCTAATGTGCAGATACAGAACTAATACATCTCCACCCCTTGTTCTACTCAGATTATGACCTGTAACTGTTCTGAATCTTATAATGTAACTTCAGGAATGCAGCAGGATATTTAAATGACTTGACATTTATTCATCTCAGATACCAAGAGACTTTTAAAATCAGCACATCATTCTTTTTTTCTTTTGCGTATATTAATCTTTTTGTCTTGGTTACTTCTTGTGTTTATAGAAAGATGTTTATTTCATTTGGATAATGTTTAGCCTTACCATAAATGAAAGATACTGAAAATATGGAAACTCAAGAAAATTTAGTAAGAAGAATTAAGAAAGAGAGACCCATTATAATGGGTATAATGGAAATTTGCACTCAATATGTGTACTTAAATTTTGCATTTTAACTCTGAGCTTTATAGGTGTGCAGAAGATCTAAGCGTAGAGTTATAGTATTAAGAGTGAAATAAAATCAACTTGGAAATGAATAATACCCATATGCCAGGATTATTCCCTCAAAACTAAGGTAGCTAGAAGCTATATCACCCTAGGGGATTCCAGGGAGCAGATAACTTGATTATTTAGTTTTAGAAGATTAAATGCACTAGTTCTGCTGTGAGAGTGTCATGGAAAGGCTTCAGAGATTTCTTATTTTCCTTCTTGGTCATTCCCTCATGATCTTTTTTTAATCTTCAATTCTTTTTTATCTTGAGTCCGCTTTTAGCGTCACAAGTCTAAATTTATTCCAAATTTATTGACAAAGTGCCATTCATCAAAACAATGATCATAGCCCTTTTCCACATAAGACGCCCTACGGCTAAATCAAGAAGGCAAACAGTAAAATAATTATTTGGTTAAAGTTATTTTGGAAGACATGCTGCTTTCTCAGCCGAGCACACTTGCTGATTCATGAGGCTGGCAGAGGCTGCAGTTTGCTTGTTTATCAGCTGCTTCACCCATCCTAAGCGAGTAGTCTGGGTCTTTGATCATTTACTGGAAGTTCTGGAGTCTCACTGAAGATGGCCTGGCGGTATTCTCTTTGGATTATAGTGCCAGCATGGAAAAGATATCTTGGTCAGCCTGCCTACTGGTGGGGCTCCCCCCATCCCCAGTATGGTAAACTGAGACTGTGACAGATTCCTAACAACCATCAAAATCTTTGCATTCTTCATAGCGAGACTTACGATGTGTGGGCAAATTTGGAATCACTACAAGCTCTGCCACACCCTAAGGCCGTCAGATAGAGGAGAGTGGGCAGTAGCTTACCCATAATGAGGAAATTTTCAGAGAGGGAGGAAATTTCTTGCTGAATGATTTCAGTGTTCTCCTTGAAGGTAGTGAGGTGGTCTGTGGGGCCAGAGATGACAACTGACATATCAAACGAAGAGACCAGGTGGAGATTCCTCTTCCTCTGTGGGTTCCTGAATGCCTTGTGCCCTTGGAGTCCAAGTGGTCCTATAACCGAGAGTTACGTATAGCGAGATATGTATGAAGCGCTCGCTAGGGAGTGGTCCAGCGGGGGCATTTGCAGGCTTTCTTCGCTCAAGGTGCCTTTGTTAATGATGTGACTAGTTGTCTGAATCTACTGCATATGCCCACCCCTCCTGGCTCTTGGGGGGCATTCCCCAGGATTAACCTGTTGTCTTTGGGACCTTGACTGTCTGCTGGGTCCGTCTGGCTAGCTAGACTTTTAGCCGTGGCTTTTCTTGGAGGCATAGCTGCATGTTATGAACTGAATATTTACATCCCTCCAAACTTGATTCGTTGAAGCCCTCGATCCCAATGTGATGATGTTTGGAGAAGGGGCCTTTGGAAGGAGGTGAGGTTTGATGAGGTCATGAGGGTGGGGCCCCATGATGGGATTAGTGCCCTTGTAAGGAGAGACACCAGAGAGCTATGTTAGTGTCCCTCTCTCCCTCCCCCCCTCCCTGCCCACCTTTGTGAGAACACAGTGAAAATGTGGCCAACTACAAGCCAGAAAGAGGGCCCTTACCAGAATCCAACAATGCTCGCACCCCAATCTCAGACTTGCAGCTGCTAGAATTGTGAGAAATCAGTTTCTGTTGTTTCAACCACCCAGTCTATGGTGTTTTGTTATGGCAGCCCAAGCTAGCTAAGCCACTACATAATGCAGTAACAATGGTGATGATAATGATGACATTGTTGTTAGCACTAGTAGCAGTAGTGGTATAGTTATCACTGTCTTCTGAGTGTTTATTATGTTCCAAACCCTATTCTAAGCACTAAACATATATTAGCCATTAATTCTTTCCCCCCGAAATCAATGTGGTTATTATCTCCACTGTCCTGGTGACAAAATAAAAGACAAAGTAGGCTAGGTAGCTTGGCCAAGGTTGTATGGGGGGTAGGAGCTGAAGATGGGATTTGACACTGGGCATCCTGGTTCCAGAGTTAGGGTCTTTACCCACTACACTGAAATCGCACTTCATTCCCTTTCAAAATTTTTATTTTATTTATTCACTTATCTAGTACTTATTGAGTACTTTGTGCCTATGACACATAAACATAAGTGTCCTCTACTTTCAAAGACCTCACATTCTAGTTTGAGAAAAATAACTTGCTGTCATGGAAACTTTAATAGCTGGACAAGGAAACAGTTATGTAGCCATTTTTTTTTTTTTTGAAAACCTCTTAAAACCCTGCACCTTGGATGAGGCATTGAACCTCTCTACTCCTCATTTCCTTGTCTGTAAAATGGACTTTTTGCAAATTTGGCATTGAATGAAATGATGTAGGTGAAAACACTTTGCAAACTGAAAAGCCGTATTAATGTCAGATGGTTTATAATGATAATGTGACTGTTTATACCTCGACCTAAAACACACTGGTTGATTTCCCTCTTCAACACTTAAGTTTATTTGTATATCCATTTATGCCAAAAATATTTTTCGAGTCCCACATATTGCTGGTACTTTATATATCGTGTAATTTAATCTTCATAGCACCAAGCCTTCTGTTATTGTTCCATTTTTAAGATGTGGATACTGAGGACCAGGGAAGTTAATGAAGTCATACAAGGTTATGCTACTAGTAAATGAAAGAGCCAGTAAATCCAGATTTTTATCCTGAAGACTGCACTTTTTCCACTGTGTAAGACTTCTCTTGGTCAGATTATTAATAATATATGTTTTCATTCTTCAGGGATCTCACATTTTTCTAAAACATGAGGCGATAATGCTGTGATTGGAATACATATAATATGTTAAAGAATAGTGAAAAGGGGCTAAATATTACTTTTGGTGCAGACTTTAGCATTTTGGATAGTCAGGGTTCCTGGTTCAAGAAACAGTGCTTCAGTGTTGACATGGAATTGGGGCCGAGGGCTTGGCAAAGGCCAGACAACAAGAGTGCTTTCGAGAGTCAAGTGCCTGAAGCATCTTAGAGCTGGAAGAACCTGTTTAGAGAGTTGACATCAATGCCACTGTTGGCAAAGCTCTGATGAGAAATGACCTTAAACTATTTTCATTTATTTTGCATTTCCCTTCAAGACTTTAAGTCTCTAAAGAGAAGGTCTGTCATGTGCCCACTTCTACGTGCCAGGACTCAGAGAGGGGGCCTGACTCTCTAGGTTTCCATAGTTGGAATGCGGGCTTATACTTTGCTGCACAAGTACACAAGTACAGAAGACTGGAGGGAACTGAAAATTCTTTACTGGGGGTCAGTATTGCTATCAGGAAGACTGCAGATGCCAGACAGCAACAAAACAAACATCCACCAGCATCTTGAAAATGATAAACAAGAGTTCTCCAGGTGAAGGAGAAACACTGTGGCATTCTGAGGACAGGAATCAGAAAGTAGAAAGTTACAGAAGGGTATGTTGTGTTTAGTGAAAAAAAAAAAAAAGAAGTGTGTATGACTAGAGCATAATGCCCTTGGCCAAGCAGGTTGGTTTTGAACCTGGGAAGGTGAATTGGATTTGGGAGATGAAAACCTTGTATTCTAATGTACTACAGCGAATTATTATGACAGCAGTGAGGGATGTTTAGGAGTAGGACATTACTGTGATCTGATAGCCATGCTATGTGTCCCCGCTCACATGGCCTCAAATTAATATTTTGAAATCCTAATGCCTGGTGTGATGGTGTTAAGAGGCTGGGGGTGGGGAGAGATGCTGGAATATGATGAGCTCATGAGGGTGGGGTCTTTGTGGAGGGATTAGTGCCCTGCACACAGAGACTCCAGAGAGCTTGCCCCTCTACCAGGTAAAGACACAGGAGAAGGGGCCTTCAAAGAACTGGGAAAGGTCTCACCAGACACAGAATCTGCCGGCACCATGATCCTGGACTTCCCAGTCTCCAGAACTCTGAGAAATACATCTGTGTTGTTTATAAAGCCACCCAGACTATGGTGTTTCTGTTATGATAGCCCAAAGAGACTGAGACAGACCTTTACTTGCAGTTATTTATTTGCACTTGGTTGTTAAACCCCTGTCGCCCTTGGCAGTGTCAAAGAGCAGCCTATACAGAGCCCAGCCCTAAATGTGTCAGAGCAACCTACAAAAGCTTCATTATCTTTTCCAATGAAGTATCCCTGTCAGCAGAGAGGACCATCAAGGACTCCTGGGGAACATGGAGCATAACTCAGAGTGAGTCTGCCAAACATAAATACGCACAACCATCCCTTTCTGCCTTCTGCTTGAGCTTGAACGTTAGGTGAATTTGGAAATTTTCTTCCCAACCTGTTCATGAAAAAACGAATTGTAGAATTAGATTGAAAATAGGTGAACTTATTCAATATCCATGTCCTCGTCCTTTATCTATAAACCTTTAGCTCTGTTCCTGTGTCTGCCCTCCCAACATGGCCATATACGCAGGAAAGATGACGCAGCCTCCAGCGCGGGGTCAGTACTAATTCATCTATGGGACTCCCATCACTATGGCCAGTCATATATTTAGGGGCTACTTGCAGGGAGGATACTGGAAATTTTTTTCTTGTTCTTGAAAGAGAGATCGTGACATATTCGTCATCTTTTCTAGACATTCTTGTGTCTGGATGTGATGTCTTGAGCTGTGGTATTTATTCTGTAAATAACGGGCAGCCACAGCCTGAGGAGAAGGGCTGCTATGAGGAAAATGACAAAGTAAAATAGAGAAACAATCTTCATGATTTAATTGAGTCTCTGGATTAACCAGCCTTGGAGCCACCTGCCGCGTGGACCTGCTGCTATGGGAAACGATGAAATGCCCTTCAGGCAGTGAGTTCAGGCTTTCAGACACTTGCAGGACAAATTATTCTGACTACTTTACCCCCAAACCTTTCAGAAAAGCTGATGCTCCAGGAAGATGTAGAATATTAATCTCATGAATTTTTGTCTCTGTCTTCTCGCCACTTGTCTTTGATCCTCTGAGATAATTCACACCTCCATTTGAGAAACTCAAACCACCCCTTCTTCATGGTGAATAGGTCATTTGAACTTAATACATGTACTTACTCATGATAAAGCATATAAAAGATAAATATATGCATTCTCATGTTATTGGGTCCATTGTACTGCTTGCTGTAGGACCATTAAATTGAGGCCATTAAATTGAGAGACAAAGGGTTTGGGCAAAGAATAGTGACTTTATTTGGAAAGCCAGCGCACTGAGAAGATGGTGGCCTGGTGTCCCAAAGAACCATCTTACGCAAATTAGAGTTCAGGCTTCTTTTACACTAAAAGGGGTGAGGGTGTGGCTGTCTGTTACAAACTTCTAAGTGCTGGCCAGACCCCCAAGGGGCTGGGCATGTGATAATCCTTTGTCCTTGCTATTGTCCAAGTAGGTCTGGTCACCATATTCCTGGAAACCTCCAACAAGACAAATGTTATTCTCTGTTCTGCAACTTTTTATCTCTATAGGAATGAAAATTGTTATACATTTAAAAGTCAAGCCTGTGGGCAGATCCTTGAGAAAGGGCTATTATGTGTATTTCAGGCTATAGGTAACATTCCTTTACAAAGGGGCTGAGCCAGCATGACTAAGCACAGGCCACTTAGCAAAGGTCAGAGCTAAAGGAATAGATTCAATATGGAGTCGGGTTTGTTCTTCTCTGTTACAAGACAGTCATAATGAAGTATCTTCCTAGTAAAAAAAATATATATATATATGTATATGTATATATGTAATTTGGTAGAGTTTGTCTAGTGGCAAGACTTAATTTTCATCTGGGGGATTCTATTCAATTTAATGCTAGGGGAAACATGTTTTCTGTGCATAAACACACGTCTTGTGAAAGCTAGTTGCTTTCCCCAAAGTCCAAAAGTATGTAAAATACATTCTCTATCCAATATAAACAAACTGTTTTATTTGTAACATCTTAAATCCATGTTTCACTGTACTGTTCAATTCAGTCTCTACACTAGTTTTCAAACAAGGGCTTTGATATGTAACATGAGGCAGGGCCCCTGGGGGGCTTCTCATAGGCAGCAGTGGAATCCAGAGAAGCTTTTCTATTCCTTTTTTATTTTCCTGTGCCAGCTGCTATTAAAATGAGGTGGAAGAAAGAGAAATCTCCCTTTTTTCTCTCAACTGTTCCTCTAAAAATAAATGAGATACTTATTTACAGTAAACAATGGAATATTTTTTTTCTTTCATGAATTCTGAAATATAGTGGGTTGAAAATTATTATGGTCACTTTATGTACATCAGTGCATCTTAATTCTGACATACTTTTTTCATGGCTTTGTTACATTTTTATGCATATTTAGGATTTGGGTTATACATAGTAGTGCTAAGTAGTTACTTTGGAAGGATGTAATGAAGCAACTTGAATTGAATCCTAAGTCAGTATTTTAAGACCAAACACTAAAATAAATAGATTTTTTCTACTCTCTGGAATTTCTGTTAGGGATGAATTTTTTATACTATTATTTTTGTTTGAATGGAATGAATTTTTCTTATTATTTTTGTGTTTCAAATCCCATTCATTTCTGGAGGAAGAAGCATATGGCTTTAATAAGAAATCTGTATTTTCTTCATCAGAACTTTTTTAGTAACTCTACTTCTTTTAACAATATTCTTAAATACAGTAAATGGAACATAAGGAAAGAACCACTTCTGTTTATATGTGGATGGAATTAAACTCAGATTAGAAATTTCATATGTCTGGAGTTCAAGCCATGTCTTTGCAGCTATATTTTCCATCTATATCTCTTCTTCATGGTCCCTCTCCTGGATTTTCACCTTCTAAAATACTGTGCTTTCTCACTGGCTCTGGGTGGTAGAAGGAATACTGATCTTTAAGTCTGAATTTTCTTTCTATCATATCCTAATTTTGACCCTTAACTTATTTTGTTTGAGCTGCCGTTTTTTTTCCTTTATAGAATCAAGATGTTAGCAACTTAGTAGGGTGGTTTAAAGTATTTAAATTCACATAACCCATGAACAGGAACAAAATAGATCATTTAGTACAAGGGAGATCATAGAACGAATGTTTGCTGAATCTTATTCCTTAAATGTGGAATCAAAGAATCACCAAACTAAAAGAGCTAATGAGTTCTCCAATCCATCATCCTGATTTCACACATAAGAAGACTCAAAGTCTGAGGCGGGAGTAATAGGAAAAGGTCACAAAGCAACCTAGTGACAGAACAGAGGCTAAGACCCAGGCCTTTGGATGTCCAGGGAGACATGTTCATCCCACCATCAGTGGACCTACATAACCAGGCCTTATTCCAGCCCAAACCTGTATTTGCATTTACCCCAGGTATCCATCAAAATGCCAGTTGCAAATTGACCTTTCAAAGCAGTAAGCAACTTAATTATTTTGCAAAATTTAATTTGGTGCTCTGATGCCAGCTCACTGCTGGATCTAGACATTTCCTGTTTCATGAAGTATAATTATTTGTGTACTTTGGGTTTGTTGCTTATAGCATCATTATTGTTTCTGGGAGTAAGGAAGGGTTTTGGATATGCCATACATTCTCAATACACACAAAAGTCTTTCTACATCTATTATTACCTTCTTCCAAAGCGTCATTTGCCTTGAAGAATACTGGTTTAAACTATACAATTGCTTTTTCCTGATTTCAAACTGGCTGAACATTAATTATAAAAGGAATTTTCAGAACTTGTAAAAGACACACTCAACGTGAAAGACAGTGGGGTTATGTTGGAATTACTGTTACCAAACGCAAGTTTGAAACATCAGAGTTTGGAGCAGAGAAAGGTTTATGGCAGGGCCATGCAGAGAGATGGTGGCTCATGCCCAAAAAAACCCTCAACTCCTTGAAGGGTTTCAGCAAAGCACTTTTAAAGGCAAGGTGAGGGAGGGGCAAGGCGAGGTTGGTTGCTGCAGACTTCTTGGTGCAGGAATCCTTTGTTCTTGCAGCTGTTCACCTACGTCAGGTTGTGATGTTCCTGTAAACCTCCAACAAGACAAATGTTATTCTCTGTTCTGCAACTTTTTATCTCTATATGAGTGGACTCTTGAAGGTCAGAGCCCCGAGAATAGGCTCTCCTGTATTTTTCAGGCTGTAGGCAACATTCTTTCACAAAAGGTGCAGAGCCAGCATGACTAAGCACAGGCCACAGGGCACAAAGTTTAAAGTAAAAGGAGCAGATCTAATATGGAGTCAGATTTGTTCTTCCCTATTACATTACTACTAATCTAGAAGTCTTAAATGGACCCTTTACTAACATTATGCTTTTGAATAAGTCAGTTTAATTCTTCTAAACTGTAGCCTCTTCATCAATACAGAGGAATAGAGTATAAATGATACTGTCGGTATTTTGGGTCTTCAAATCACCTACATATTTGAAAATAAGATTGGACGTTCATATATATATACAGTTGCCTCAAAGAAACGGAATGGGCTTTGCATCTGTAGTTCTTATATATGATCTATTTTAGAATAAACATGTTTAAAGAAATAGTTACTCATCAGAAGAGGAGTTGGGGCTTCCCTGGTGGTGCAGTGGTTGAGAATCTGCCTGCCAATGCAGGGGACACGGGTTCGAGCCCTGGTCTGGGAGGATCCCACATGCCGCGGGGCAACTGGGCCCGTGAGCCACAACTACTGAGCCTGCGCGTCTGGAGCCTGTGCTCCGCAACAAGAGAGGCCGCAATAGTGAGAGGTCCACGCACCGCGATGAAGAGTGGCCCCCACTCGCCACAACTAGAGAAAGCCCTCGCATAGAAACAAAGACCCAACACAGCCAAAAATAAATAAATAAGTTTAAAAAAAAAAAAAAAAAAAAAAAAGAAGAGGAGTTGGCCTGCCGTGGAATCATAGGGAAAAAAAAGGAAGTTTTTGATGTAAGCCATGGCAGTCCCCTCGAATACATATGAAGGACAAGGAATATAGGTCATTACTTCAGATAATCCGGTATCATCCAGTGTAAGACCATTTCTACTGTTGGGTGAGTGTATCAGGGAAGCCTTGCTTAAGTTATTAAATGTTCAGTTTAGTTTATCCTGCCTGTTCTAATTCTGGGCTTATCAAATACCATTCTAGTTACGACTCGGCTTCCCAATAGCTCTGTGGATCTGACAGTTACTGCATCTCTAATACTGTGTAACAAGTGATCCTCATCATGGCTTATGGCAACATTTACTTATTCTTACTCTTGCACCTGAGGGTTGGTCCCGTCAGGCTGGGCTCAGCTGGGTGGCTCTGTTTCCACTTTTGGACCTGATTGGACCTACTTCTTGCTGTGGGTTTGACTCAGATGGGCCCCCACAGAACTGGTTCTGGCTGAAGAGGCAGCAGCGACACTGGGAAAGCTCTTCTCATTGTGACGGCAGAATAGCAAACCCAGCCCTGAAACATTTCAATATTTGATTGTATCACATCTACTAAGATCCCATAGGCAAAAGCAAGTCACATGGCTGAGCTGAACAGCGACAGGCAGGGAACTGGACTCCCCTTAAAAAGGTTGGAGGGGACAGTGGCTATTTTGAACCATAATCTCCTACAATCTGCCTTTAGAAATAATATTCTGGTTACTCAGGCATGAGAATTCTAGTTCCCTAATGCTTCTATAAATTAGATACAGGAGCTTGGTTACTGTAAAATTTGTATTAAAAGCTATCTGTTGGAGGCCCTTAAGAGAGTTTTTGATTCTTCCTTTAATGGCAAGTCCCAGAAGTGAATTTGCAGTATGGGCACATTTCCTCTCTGTGTCTTATATCCTGACTTATTTCTCTTGAGATGGGGCAGGATCTCAGGATACATGTATGAATTAATGAATAAAATATGAATGAATGAGAGCTACTCAAGAAGCCCTCCAAACATGAACACGATAACTTTTAAGGCTGAAATTGAATAGTAAAGGGTACAAAAAGATGAAGATCTTTTATTTGGTGGTGTTCATGGGATTTCCCAGTGCATACATTTGGAAGGAACCAACACTTTATCATCTTCTCATGTGCTCATCCTGCTGTAGACTTGAGAAGGGACCTCTCTGTTCTGGGAGAGTGGAATTGGGTGGCTAGTGGCATTTAGGTTTGGACTTTCTGCCAAGCATGGTATGGGAAAAGCGCTTAACTAATGTTCAGAAGAACTAAGCTTTAGTCACCAAGAAGCTATTATTTAGGAATCTGAACGCAGGACATGTAATTTAACTTCTCTAGGCCTCGGACAGCTTGATGTAAAACGAGGCAGCATTGTATTAAGGGATGTCTAATACCTTTCCACAGTTCTGACATTCTGTGGTCTTGTTTATCTCCTATTACCTGCTCTGGTGCCACGTGCTGGAGTTTTTATGGAAGAGAAAGCAAAGTGTATGTCAGCCGATGGGAATAAGAAGCAACAACTCAGGTGTGTCTATTGGAGGACACAGCTGGGACCTTAGCAGTGTGTGGTCAGAAGTCATCAGAAACAACCCTCATTCTTGCCTGCCCCCTCTCTCTCTGACCATTCTTCCCACAGGCTAGTTAGCGCACATCACAGGAATAAAGCCCGAAGAGTGGCAGACTCCTACACTGGGTGCTTGCTGCCTCAGGGTAGAACGGGGCTCCTTTATATTATATCGTCTCAGTCAACTAGTTAACTTTATACCTAGTTATCAGTTTTTTTGTACTGAGTTATCTCTATTCAAATAACTGGTGTGTTTTCAGTTTTCTAAATGGACCCAAACTAATATAAGAGCATACGGGTGGCAGAGGGTACTTGTTCCAGTCTGAATGTTTGTGTCCCCCATCAAAATTCATATGTTGACACCTAACCCCCAAGGTGACAGTATGTGGAGGTGGGACCTGTGGGGGGTGATGAGGTCATGAGGATGGAGCCCCCATGAGTGGGATTAGTGCCCTGATGAAAGAGACCCCAGAGAGCTCCCTTGCCCCTTCTGTCATGTGAGGACGCAGCAGAAAGATGGCCATCTGTGACCCAGGAAATGGGCTTTTGCCAGACACTGAATCCGCAGGTGCCTTGATCCTGAAGGTCCTGGCTGCAAAACTGTGAGAAAGAAGTTTCTGTTGTTTCTAGGCCCCCCGTCTATGGAACGTATTCTGTTGCAGCAGCCCAAGCTAAGACAGTACTGACGTAGAAGTTGAGACAGTAAGACATACGTGTTCCTTGGCTTTATAGGAGGGAGTAAATAACACACAGAAGTGTGATTTCCATGCAGCTAGATGGGAAGCCACGTTAGAAGGAGTCCTAGAGTGAAGGCACCATCAGTGTGTTCCCACATGTGTGTGCCATAAACAACGTCTTCGGGGAGTCCTTCTGTGGGAAGAAGAGGTGGGGTGTTGAGCCTGGTTGGAGGGAAGAGAAAATGCAGCACCTTTTCAGATTTAATGGATAAACCCCGTCCCATTGCCTCGTTTGTTCTGCATTCCTTCCCACCGCAGCTAGCCCCCATCCTACCAGGGCCAGAGCATCTCCCAGAGCAAACCCTTCACTCCATGTCTGCTTCGTGATGGTGAATAAAGCTGAAATGAACGAGTGTGATTAAGGAGGAGAAAGGCATATTTGAGGAACTGTGTCAATTTTACCGAGGCCACAAATGCCACAATCAGTTTTCTTACGCTTTCTGCCCTTCCAGTCACTTTGACGTGTACCCTAAGCCTCCTGGTCCATTTTCTGTTAACCTGTCTTGACAGCTAACAAAAATATTTATTTGCCTGTCAATCAGATGATTGTCGTTGAGTTTTCGCTGTCTACTTTCCATCGCTGGCATACCTGGCAACCTCCTTTCTGTAGGAACGTGCCGGCATCACTACTTACTTGTATAAACGAAACGAAGCAAAACGCCTGTGTCTCTCTCTGACTGTGTGCTTTAGAGCCGCCTGGAGAACGCCCCGTTTTCTGGAAATAGCTGCGTGCGTGGGTTTCTGCTGACAGCGGGATCTGAGTCGCTCCTGCGCCTTCGCGCTTTGTTCAGTGCCCTTGTGGAGCTTCGGGGAAAATTACTTTTAATTATCTCTGCCGCCTCCTTTAATAAGTAGCTCTGAGCAGTTTCCAAGGGCCTCCTCTCATCTTTCCGAGTGAGGCCACTCTTGCTTCTCCAAACACCTGAAAAGGACACAGTGAAGGCGACTTGGCAGGATCGCGTTTTAGTCTCAGCACCCGCGGGCGAGCCTGGAACTGCCAGGTTAAAGGTAGCAACTGCTTGAAACACAGCGCGGCCTATTTTGGGAATCTAGGCATTCCGCTGTTGTGATCATTACAATGGCAAATCCACCCTCTCCCCTCCCCCCAGATTACACGCTTCCCTGGGCTTATGGGGCAGAAAGGATTGCCACCCTCTTGGGTGCTGGGAGAGCATGTGAGTTATTTCCTTGCTTATTTTGGAGCCCATTTAAATTTTGTTATTGTTGTTGTTCTGAGAGAGAGTGATACAAGAGGGAGAAACTCTAGATGCAAATCATAGGAAAAAACCCAAAAAACAAAAACAGGTGCACCTTTGTGGGCCAGGAAAGCATACATTGGTTACCTAAAATTAGCAACTGATGTAACACTTTAAAATCCCACCTCCCAAAGGGATTCCAAAACCCTAGTTGGAATTGTACCTTGTATTTCATTTGCCAGGATAAGACTTGTGTGTTTGAGGGAAAATAACTGAGTTTATTTAATTCAATAAAGAGCTACTACACATCTGTACTTGTTGGGTAAACAATTTATTGAGAAATTCGACTCATTGGATTTGTTCTGCTTTAGCTTTGTCTTCTGTATCTAAACATGTCACTGGATATTTGAACAGACACTCATTTCTCCTTCCGTGTAAGGGAATGAGTAACCAACTCTCTCTTGTTAAGATCAACCTGGCCATTTTGCATATTGGCCACTGTCACCATCTTCCCCTGACTCCCCGGGGTTCCAGATCAGCAATTAGCCCTCTGTCTTCCCTCTGTCTTGTACTTTCTGTCCTTCCTTTCTTCCAGAATATCTATCTTTTTCTCTCTCTCACTTGCTCGCTCTATCCCTCCCTGAAAATATACTTATCCCCCTTACTCTAAAAATAAAAACAAAACAAGAACTAAGCTAGCAAACTAAAAACCAAAAAAAAAAGAAAGGCAAATAATATCTTGAGCTACCCAC
Source organism: Balaenoptera borealis (assembly GCF_965194805.1). Taxonomy (NCBI): domain Eukaryota; kingdom Metazoa; phylum Chordata; class Mammalia; order Artiodactyla; family Balaenopteridae; genus Balaenoptera; species Balaenoptera borealis. The sequence goes on along the minus strand of NC_138880.1, from coordinate 30,391,569 downwards.
TCCAATAATTCTTCTGTATTGTTCTCTTCGTGGGATGCTAGTAATTTATTCCAAAGGTAGAGAGGCAACCAGAGCTATGGAAATGATTATTTTTTTCCTAAGCATGTTGTTGAGAATATTGTTTATCATAATACACAGTAATTTGGAAAAGAAGACTCATAGGAGAGAATTATTATTCTTAAATTGATAGGCTATGCTGTTTCTAAGTAATTGATTTTTCTTTCTGGTAAATGATCTTATGAAAACAGTATTTTTTCCCCTTGGTAACGGCTTAAAAGCACGGAACTCAGGGTGCAGCTCACCCATGGCAAGTATAAATCCATTAAATGGAGTTCACTGTTTTATTAGCCCCATTCTTGGCTTCATTTCATGATCTTACCTTTTCTCTGATTTATTTTGAAGACCAGAGTGAATATCAATAGATATTCATTTCCTTCCCCATGAAGTGACCGATTACTTCATAATCATGACTCAATCCTCAGCTGTTAAGTCCTTTAGGTCTTTTTGTTTCCATGATTCGTAAATTCTGGACTCTTTCCTTCTCTGCTCTTAGTTCTTGTACTAGTCTGCATGTTTTCTATCCCTAAATGATGCCCCTTTTTCCATCTCCTTATTTGTCCTGTCTGGTTCTTGTCTGCCTCATCCATTGTCATGTATTATCTGTTACTTAAATGTAAATAACTTCCTGGTGTTTATTCTCAGCCCCCAGCGCCCTTCTGTGGCTCATGTTGTACATGTCCAGCTGTCTTCCAGGTGTCTTCATTTCTGACCTGATGATCCTCACTTATTGGTTAACAGAACTCACCATCTCCTCTCCCCAACCTGTGCTTTGTGGTCTCTTCTGTTTCTGTTCATTTTGCTAACATTCTCCCGACATTGGACCTCAGAGCCCACTCTGACTTTGCACCAATTCCATCTTCCTGTTATTGACCTTCTCCCGACTCAGCTCTCTATTGTTTACTGACTTCCACAGGGACTGTGACATCTGGTCCCCTCCCTCAGGTGCACATTTCCAGCAGATTAACCACCAGGTACTCATACATCAGTGACAGTCCTGTGTTCATTCCCAGTGGCACATGGGAATGAACACAGCGCCAAAGTCAGGTAGCCTGGGTTGAGTCCTCACTCTGGTTCTCGCTAGCATAGCTAAGTCACTTTATCTCACAATGTTGCTTCAAATGTGGTCGTATAAGTCATGATGGGCTGGCTTATTATGCCTAGTGACCAATCCCGGTGCTTCTAACAACAGGATTTTATTTCTTTCTTACGTTCCATGTCCAACATGGAATGGTAGGGGACTATAATGGGAAAAGGGAGGACCGTGCTGTTTTGCAATGACAGTTAAATGCTGTGGCCCGGGAGCAACACAGGTAACTTCTGCTCAGTCTCACTGCCAAAGCAATACTATTGCCATGGCTAATTTCAAGTGGTGGGAGGGTAAATTGATGACCCATTACTCTCAGGCTTGGACTTGCAATTAGAAGGGATGCCTGCTATGTCTAAGCAGAAGCTACATGGGCCGTTGTAATTTATTTCCTCTTCCGTAAGACTGGCATTATTCAGATGGGATGTGCCCCTTTAGCTTTGAATAAAATGGTGTGGAACAGAATTGCTATTGACTTGGTGAAGAAATTGCAGTATTGCTGAGAAATAAACTTCTGTTATTCTAAGCTACAGAGATATAGGGATCATTTGTTACTGCAGCACAACCTAGCGAATGCTGACTAAGACAACTGTGAATAATACTTATAGAAATGGCTACTGTTCTGCAGCCACAGGGGGAATGTTATAATCTATATGGTTCCATAAACAATTTTGTAGCAGTTACCAGATTACTTGTTCCTAGTCAGGACCCTGATTATACAAATCCCCTGCTCAAATGTCATTTTCTTAGAGTAGTCATGTTCTTAGTCAATCTGTCAAGGAAATTTTTTTGGACTTCAACCATTTTAAAAAACTATGATTTATTAATCTCAGCCATTGGCTTTATGTGCAAATTCAACTGAGTGTCTAGTAGCCTCAGTTTCCTTCTTGTAATTTATTAATTTGTGATTTCCTTCTTTGTAATTCCTTCTCGTAATGTTCTTTCAGGATTTTTCCCTGAATAGAATTTCCAATCTGTATTATTTAAAGACCACCTTCTACTGATTTTCCCTTCTTGAAAATTTCCTCATCTGTCAGGTAAATGACACCTCTCTTCCTCCAATTTTTATAACATGATAACAACATCAGCTAGCATATTATTTTCTTATTACATAACTTATGAATATGTTTTATCTATTTGGGAGAGACTCTGTCTGAGAATCTCGATAGAGCGTTGAAAAAGCTAAGGATGCTTCTTAGATATTGAATGGAGGAACACCTCTATGCCCGATGTCGTATTAGGTTCTAAAACAGGCAGAGTCTACAAAAAAAACTTTCAAAAATAAACAACATTTCATTTCTATCGAAAAACTTTGCTTATTAAAAAAGAGCCTTACACAGACCACAGAATTCATAATCAGAGTTTGTTAGTATCAAATATAGAGTCTACGTGGAAAGATCAAGTAAGTGAACGATCATGACAGAGTTATTTAGCTAAGGATTGATGTGAAAAAGGGACTCTGGCAACCTGAGCTTTAGTTCAAACTTTTATTGCCTATCTCTTTAGAGCAGACATATATTCATCCTTGTTTTTAAAATACATTTTCTCCCCTTGGAGATTCCTTGCAAGTCATTAACTCACGTACCAACCATCCCTTTTCTGAGCCTTTTCATCCTTGCAAAGACAAATATACTTCTATTTCTTATTATCTGTGTCTCACTACTCCTCTTCAAGGGTCCCTGTATCTGTACTGACTTAATTAGCAGTCTCCTGTATCAAAGGCAGAAACTTGGTCTTTTATAAGCCCTGGGACTTCAGGGGTATATTGGCTCTGTTCACTCAGAAGTTCTCAACTTATTGGTCAGTTGGTATTCAGGCTGTCATTAGCATCAGGTATTCATGATTCAAATAATTTGTTCCAGATGGCAGGAGAGGAAAGCCCAGGCGTTGGCTTATAATTAAATCCAACTTTCAGAGTTTAGGTCCGAGATAGGAAAAGGCAACCCACATTCTATAAAGGAGAAGCACACTGTAGTTTTCAAAATATCATACATCCATCTGTCAATACATAGAGAGCACACATGCATGAGACTACACACACACACACACACACACACACACACACACACAGACACACACAGACATACACTTATCAATGGGAGGAATCAAGAAGATGTATAGAAAAGACATTGAGTATTCGGGGTCTTTTGTGTTTCCATACAAATTGTAAAATTTTTTGTTCTAGTTCTGTGAAAAATGCCATTGGTAATTTGATAGGGATTGTATTGAATCTGTAGATTGCCTTGGGTAGTATAGTCATTTTCACAATGTTGATTCTTCCAATCCAAGGACATGGTATATCTCTCCATCTGTTTGTATCATCTTTGCTTTCTTTCATCCGTGTCTTATACTTTTCTGCATACAGATCTTTTGCCTCCTTAGGTAGGTTTATTCCTAGGTATTTTATTCTTTTTGTTGCAGTGGTAAATGGAAGTGTTTCCTTAATTTCTCTTTCTGATTTTTCATTGTAAGTGTATAGGAATGCAAGAGATTTCTGTGCATTAATTTTGTGTCCTGCTACTTTATCAAATTCATTGATTAGCTCCAGTAGCTTTCTGCTGGGATCCTTAGGACTTTCTATGTATAGTATCATGTCATCTGCAAGCAGTGGCAGTTTTACTTCTTTTTTCAAGTTTGGGTTCCTTTTATTTCTTTTTCTTCTCTGATTGCTGTGGCTAAAACTTCCAAAACTATGTTGAATATAGTGGTGAGAGTGGGCACCCTGGTCTTGTTTCTGATCTTAGAGGAAATGCTTTCAGTTTTTCACCATTGAGAATGATGTTGGCTGTGGGTTTGTCATAAATGGCTTTTATTATGTTGAGGTAGGTTCTTTCTATGCCCACTATCTGGAGAGTTTTTATCATAAATGGGTGTTGAATTTTGTCAAAAGCTTTTTCTGCATCTGTTGAGGTGATCATATGGTTTTTATCCTTCAATTTGTTAATATGGTTTATCACATTGATTGATTTGTGTATATTGAAGAATCCTTGCATTCCTGGGATAAACCCCACTTGATCATGGTGTATGATCCTTTTAATGTGCTGTTGGATTCTGTTTGCTAGTATTCTGTTGAGGATTTTTGCATCTCTGTTAATCAATGATATTGGCCTGTAATTTTCTTTTCTTGTGACATCTTTGTCTGGTTTTGGTATCAGGGTGATGGTGGCCTCGAGCTGGAAGAGTCAGGCTCCCTGACTTCAGATTATACTACAAAGCTACAGTGATCAAGACAGCATGGTGCTGGCACAAAAGCAGAAATATAGATCAATGGAACAGGATAGAAAGGCCAGAGATAAATCCGAACACATTTGGTCATCTTATCTTTGACAAAGGAGGCAAGGATGTACAATGGAGAAAAGACAGTCTCTTCAATAAGTGGTGCTGGGAAAACTGGACAGCTACATATAAAAGAATGAAATTAGAACACTTCCTAACACCATACACAAAAATAGACTCAAAATGAATTAAAGACCTACAGGAAGGCCAGACACTAGAAAACTCTTAGGGGAAAACATAGGCAGCACACTCTATGACATAAATCACAGCCAGATCCGTTTGAACCCACCTCCTAGAGTAATGGAAATAAAAACAAAAATAAACAAATGGGACCTAATGAAACTTAAAAGCTTTTGCACAGCAAAGGAAACCATAAACAAGACAAAAAGACAACCCTCAGAATGGAAGAAAATATTTGCAAATGAAGCAACTGACAAAGAATTAATCTCCAAAATATACAAGCAGCTCATGCAGCTCAATATCAAAAAAACAACCCAATCCAAAAATGGGCAGAAGACCTAAATAGACATTTCTCCAAAGAAGACATACAGATTACCAACCAGCACATGAAAAGATGCTCAACATCACTAATCGTTAGAGAAATGCAAATTAAAACCACAATGAGGTATCACCTCACACCAGTCAGAATGGCCATCATCAAAAAGTCTAGGAACAGTAAATGCTGGAGAGGGTGTAGAGAAAAGGGAACCCTCCTGCACTGTTGGTGGAAACGTAAATTGATACAGCCACTATGGAGAATAGTATGGAGGTTCCTTAAAAAAACTAAAAATAGAACTACCATATGACCCAGTAATCCCACTACTGGCCATATACCCTGAGAAAACTATAATGCAAAAAGACACATGCACTCCAATGTTCATTGCAGCAGTACTTACAATATCCAGGTCATGGAAGCAACCTAAATGTCCATCAACCGATGAATGGATAAAGAAGATGTGGCAATTACTGAGCCTGCGATCTAGAGCCTGCAAGCCACAACTACTGAGCCGTGTGCCACAACTAGCCCGCACTCCTAGATCCCGTGCTCGGCAACAAGAGAAGCCACCACGATGAGAAGCCCGTGCACTGCAACAAAGAGTAGCCCCCTCTTGCTGCAACTAGAGAAAGCCCGCGTGCAGCAACGAGGACCAAACGCAGCCAAATAAATAAATAAAAAGATGTGGCACGTATATACAATGGAATATTATTCAGCCATAAAAAGGAATGAAATTGAGTTATTTTTAATGAGGTGGACCGACCTAGAGTCTGTCATACAGAGTGAAGTAAGTCAAAAAGAGAAAAACAAATACCGTCTGCTAATGCATATATATATGGAATCTAAAAAAATGGTACTGATGAACCTAGTGGCAGGGCAGCAATAAAGATGCAGATGTAGAGAACAGACTTGAGGACAGAATGGGGGAAGGGGAAGCTGGGACAAAGTGAGAGAGTGGCATGGACATATATACACTGCCAAATGTAAAATGGATGGCTAGACAGAAGCTGCTGCATAGCACAGGGAGATCAGCTCGGTGCTTTGTGACAACCTAGAGGGGTGGGATAGGGAGGGTGGGAGGGAGACGCAAGAGGGAGGGGATATGGGGACATGTGTATACATATAGCTGATTCACTTTGTTGTACAGCAGAAACTAACACACTATTGTAAAGCAATTGTACTCCAATAAAGATATAAAAAAAAAGACATTGAGTAGTTACATTGTTATGGGCACAAAGCCACCATTTAGGAAATAGAAAGTCATATGCACTATAATGATGACTAGGTACATGGGCCAGACAAGCAAATCATTTTGCATAAGACAGAAAGAAAAATCCACTAACAAAGTTAAAGACTTTAACACTCCTCTCTCAGTGATTAAACATGGAGATGAAAAGCAGTTATACAGCTTTGAATAGCACTACCACGACTACTCGACTTACTAGGTACGAATTCTTTTCAAATACACGTAAAATATATACCAATATAGAACATATGCTGGGCAGTATAACCAATCTCAATAAATTTCAAAAGCTTGAAATCATACACTGACCACAATAGAGTTAAATGGGAAATCATAACAAGTAAGATGTTTTAGTTTGCTAGGGCTGCCACTACAAAGTACCACAGACTGAATGACTTAAACAACAAGTTTATGTGCTCCCAGCCCTGGAGGCTAGAAGTCCAAGATCGAAGGTGTCACCAGGGCTGGTTTCTGCTGAGGCCTCTCTCCTTGGCTTGAGGGTGATGTCTTCTCCCTGTGTCTTCACATGGTCTTCCCTTGCTGCCTGTTGGTGTCCAATTCCCCTCTTTTTAAAGGGACTCTGTCACATTGGATTAGGGCCCACCTTAATGAGCTCATTTTTACTTAATCACCTCCTTAAAAATCCGTCATACTAAGAGTGATATTCATAGCTTCAAATGCTTAGATGAGAAAACAACAAGAGTTCAAAGTAAAAAGTCTGACATACCACCTGAAAAAATTAAGATAAAAACAAAATAAGCCCAAAGTAAGTAGATGAAAGGAAATAATAAATGTATAAAAAAAATAAAATAGCAAATAGATAAATAATTTGAAGAATCAAAAAAGTCAAAAAAAAAAAGTCACAAGTTGGCTTCTTAAAAAGATTAATAAAACTGACAAAACTCTAGCAAGACTAGTCAAGAGAAAATGAGAGCAAAGGAAAAAGGCAGCAATGCAGTTTAATGGGGAAAGAAGAGACTATTTAACAAATGTTGCTGGAAAAATTGAATACACATATGGAAAAAATCCACCAATTGGACCTTTAGGTTGTTTTCATATCTTGGTTATTGTGGATAATGCTCCACTGAACATGGGAGTGCAGATATTTCTTTGAGATCTTGATTTCATTTGTTTTGGATATATACCCAGAGGTGACATTGCTGAATCATGTGGTAGTTCTATTTTTAAATTTTTGAGGAATCTCCATACTGTTTTCTGTTGTGGCTGCATCCATTTACATTCCCACCAGTAATGCATAAGAGTTCCCTTTTCTCTACATCCTTGCCAACACTTGTTATTTCTTGTCTTTTTTCACAGTAGCTATTCTAACAGGGGTGAGGTGATATCTCATTGTGGTTTTGATTTGCATTTCCCTGATGAATAGTGATATTGAGAACCTTTTATGTACCTGTTGGCCATCTATATGTCATCTTTGGAAAAATATTCACTCAGATCCTCTGCCCATTCTTTAATCCAGTTGTTTGGAGTATTTTTCTATTGAGCTATGTGAGTTCTTTGTATATTTTGGATATATTAACCCCTTAACAGATACATGATTTGCACATATTTTCTCCCATTCTACAGGTTGCCTTTTCATGTTGTTGATGGTTTCCTTTGCTATGCAGAACCTTTTTAGTTGGATGTAGTCTGGCTGGTCTATTTTTGCTTTTGTTGCCTTTGCTTTTGGTGTCAAATCCAAAAAATCATCACTAAGAGCCATGTCCAGGAGCTACCATCTATGTTTCCTTCTAGGAGTTTTATGATTTCAGGTTTTGTGTTCAAGTCTTCAATCCATTTTGAGTTAATTTTTGTGTATGGTGTAAGGTAGTGGCCCAGTTTCATTCTTTTGCATCTGGCTGTCCAGTTTCTCCAGCACCACTGTTTGAAGAGATTGTCCTTTCTCCATTGTATACTCTTGGCTCCTTTGTCATACATTAGTTGATCGTATATGTGTGGGTTTATGTCTGGGCTACATTTGTTCTTTTTTCTCCACGTGGCTTCTGTCTTTCTCCTGAAGTGAAATCCTTTCACTTTTAGGAACTACAGGAAGTCTCTCCATCGTTTGGGATACACTCTGGATGCCTTCACAGCCTTTATTCCAAGCTTTTCTAGCTCTTCATGGATCTCTTCTTTCCTTAAAATTAGAAACTCCATCCAGTTGGCTTCCCCAGCCGGCAGACAACTCTCAGACAGTGGTTTGCTCTCAGGAACTGTACTGGGGAGCGTGCTTGGGTTAAACCTGTGCAGAAAGGAAGGGGGCAGGCTTGGGCAGGAGGAGAAGCTCCACTGGGATACAGAGGCAGGAAGACCTCAGCCCATCCCACAGGGACCTCTCTCCAGCCTCAGGCAAGCCCCAGAGATGCTCAGCTGACACTGCCAGCAACTGGGGAGGGTCTGAAAGGGACCTGGGTGGGTCTTCACAGTGTCCTGGGCAACCAGAATTATAGCTGAGCTACAGTGAGAGGTGACCTAGCAATCTGGAAACAAAGGCAGACTGGAGCAGAGCTGTCTGGCTTCGTTTCCGTGATTTCTTTCCCCCTTTGCCCTCGAAAATCCTTCCCAAGTGACTTTACCTGAAGCCCTTGTATTTGACTCTCCGGACCCATCTCTGGTACCTCTTCCTTGGAGACACCATTCTTGACCAGGTGCACTCATTAAGCTGAAAGAGAAGCAGGTTCTCCACTTCCTCTTCAGGGCATCAATCACATTGTAATGTAAAATGATGTTTTCTAGTCTGTCTCCCCATTAAACTGTCAGGTCTCCTTTAAATGAGGGGGCTTGAGAATATACTGCTCATCTATGTATTCCCAGCACCAAATCCAGTGCTGGCTGTAGAGCAGAATACCTGCCGACCACCTACCTGCATGGCAGAAAGTTCTGGAAAGAACGCAGAGGGGGTTGTTCCGATATAGGAGTGGAGAGAGATCTGGAAAGGAAAAGAATGGGAGAATCCGTCCAGTCTCTACGTTATTTTTGAGGTCTGAAGCTAGATCATGATGATTACTAAGTAGAACTGGGAAGAAGAAATTGGTTTCTAGAGAACACAGCAAAGGCTGGGAAGAGCCACCTTAGGGAACGGAAAACAGAGCCAATTAAGGGCTGGAGGAATAAGACTGAAACTCAACTCAATAAAAATTAAAAAGAAAAACCACCAATGTGTAGGGATGTGACTCAGGAGGTTTATGTGATTTTCTCTAGTGCTTGAATAGAAATAATTGGAAGAAAATAGTTGACGGTGTCTGAGATTGGGGCAGGCAGAAGTGGTACAGCAGGAGTTCAAAAGAGAACAGAATTCAAGTGTCCTAGTGAAAATGGAGTGGAAATAATTTATCCAACTAAAGTCCCACTATTTTAAAATATTTCAATCTAATGGTAACTTTGAATGGAAACTTACCTTTCTACTTGGGGGAAAATTGAAAAACCTTCAAAGATTTACTTAAAAGATAGCCTTTTAATAACAGCAGAGTGATGTTTAAAAAAACTTCTCTGTTCTTTAATTAACCTTTAATTGAACCCCCATAAAATATTTTTGTTTACATAAGTGCTGACTTAGAACAAAATTGGAGAAATCAGAGTAGTATACAATAAGCTAAACTTATAAGCATTTTGTGTCTTGTTGAGAGGGATTCTTTGAAAGAATGATTAAAACAAATACGTAAACATAATTTGAATTATGGACACAAAATGTAAAGGAGACCGTGTTTGTATTTGCTTTAGAAGCTGAGTTCCAAGGCAAGCAGAAATACCCATTCCTGACACCGCAGTGAGTACGGTGTAGAACTTTAAAGCCTCTGAGATCTTACGAGACCTGGGAATTTCTAGGATCTGAATGTGATGGGAAAAAAGTATGATTCCAGTTATGACCTCAGCCCTGTAGGGAGGATGTGAAAGTTTGCCCTAGGAATCCGGAATCTGGAGTAATGGCAGAGCTACAGAAACCACTATAAACAGTGGACAAAATGCAGAGTAGATGTAGTAGAAGGTTGTGTTTACCTGAAGGGCTGAAGGAATGTCATTTTCTGCCAACATATCCAAGACCCAAGAACTCTGTTGCCCCAGTCCTGAGATTTATGTGGCTCCTGCTGTGTTTGTTTTGTTCTCTGGTGTCCGTAGCATATACTGTACATAACAGCCTGACATGGTTGTCACAGAAATTTCATTTACTATTTACTCTTCAACTCTATAGAATTTATTGAGGTTTTCTTTTGTCCTAAGATAGGGTCTTTTTTTTTTTTGGTAGATATTTCATGTGTATTTGGGAGATCTATTCTGTTATCTGAGAACAAAGTGAGATATATATTCATAAAATCTACTGAATTGATTAGATAATTCACGCTGCCTCTGTTCTTACTTATTTTTAGTTATTTTGTCCTGTCTTGGATTGAAAATGGCGTGTTAGCCATCTTTAATTTGTGTCTTTCCATCTATTTCTTGTTGTGTCTCCTTGAGTTTCTATTTAATGGTAGTGGCTTCTGTAATATTTAGTGCATAGGTATTTATCAATATCGCATCTTTATTTTGAATTGGGGTCTTTTACGTACGGTATCCTCATTTTTCTTTATTTTTCCACTCATTTAAAGCTTTTTAGCCTGAATTCTACCTTGTCTTTTGCAACTGTTTCCTTATTGTTTGCATTTGCTCTGTAATATCTGTGCCCATCCTTTTATTTTCAGTTTTTCCAGTTCACTTTACTTTTGGGTGTGTCTCTTCTCTGCAGACTACTCTCAAATACGTTTTTTAATAGTTGACTTATGCTCATTTACATTTATAAATTATATATATTAAACTGAAGTATAGTTAATTTACAATGTTATATTAGTTTCAGGTATACAACAGTGATATGAATTTTATATTTTTGTTACACTTACTGTAGATTTTTATTATGTTCACTGTGTTCCTTTCTCTATGTGCTCTTATTTATTTATTTGTATTACTTATTATATTTAGCAAGTTGTGCATTTTTGCTTTAGTCATTACCTTCATAATAATACCTTAATAATGACCTGAGTATTTTTTTCCCAGCTCAAACATCTGCTATGTGCTTTATCAAATTTAAATGATGTCTTATCGATACTTCTATGATCATTGATGAGCTTAATGTGTCTTCTCCTTCCCTTTTGTTTTAGTTATTTTGACATTGTCAGCCATACTCCCCTCTTGCCCACTTTTGATTTACTTCTACATCTACATTAAATATGGTCGGGGCTCAGCACTGGTCTTTGTTCCATTCCCCCCAGTTATGCCTTGATTATATGAAGCTCACTGTCTCCTAGATGCCCTGGGAAGAGATCTTGAGTGCAGTATTCCCTGAATTCTAACTTTTGAAAGCATTTTCCATAGATTCATACTTAAAGGATAACTTGATTAAATGTAATAGTTGGCCTTTTCTTTTATTGAATTTATTTAAAGTGTTGCTTTTCTTGTACCTTCCTTTCTATGTTGCTTTCAATAAGTCTGATGCCAACTTGATTTTATTTCCTTTGTAAGTAACTTACTTGTTTTGCCTGGGAGCTTAGAAAGTGTTTCTTTATAGTCAAATAAACACACTTAGGTTATATCTTGGAATTGACCATTCTAAGTCAATTTCCCAGATACTCAGTAGACCCTTTCAGTATGCAAATTCATGTATTCTTTAACTTTTGACAAGTTTTATTGGATGAGAGTTTTAAAGAATCTGTTATACTGTTTTGTGTATTCACAGTGTGAGCACTCTAATTATAATTTTATTGTACCTTCTATCAACTTCCTCCTTGATCCTTTATATATATATTTCTTTATGTCATGTTTCTTTTATGGTCTGTTTGCATTCCTTTCTCTTTGGGGAATTGGTAACTTACTCTTTATTTTGAAGGTGTCATTTTTTCCCCCTTTGATTTCTTTCCTGAGTTCAGGTGACTCTCAATTCATATCTCACTGTGTTTGTCCATCTCTGTCTAAGGTTTTAAAGTTGTGATTGAAAGTTTGTGTGTGTGTTTTTTTCATATCTACGAATAGTTGCTTACAGATACCTTAAGGCTAGGATAATTTGTAAATGTGTTCCTCTGATTTATTTTGGGAAGGTTTTTCATCAGGGTCAGCTTCTTTTAATGCCTGCTCTTAATAGATTTGCATGGCAGCTGGGTATTTTTTTCCCCTGTAATTTGAAATGTTTTGTAATGTTTTATGTATCCATGAACCAGGTGTGGGTGAAGATTTTGGATTCTAATTGGTTCAACTTTGTTCTCTTTTGTTTCTGGAGGATCCTATCGGTCTCTGGTTTCCTTTTTCATGTTCACAGTAAGCCTCGATGGATTACTGTCCTTCCAAGTCATGATACTGTCACCTAGCAGTTGTGTCTTTCTAAGACTGCCACCTCTTGTTCTGCACGTTTCCCAACCCCTTCCCGTGTTCAGAGTAGCGACTTCTCTGCTCCACCAGGTCGCAGACCTATTCTTAGTATTTTGCAGTGTAAGAGCCATTCTTTCTAAAAGTGGTTTCACTTCTCTTCCCCCACTAGGGCCCAGGTGTTGATACACATGTTTTTATGGAGAATTTAGTAATGCATGGACAGTCTTGTAGATGTTTCCTGGTACCTATGCAAAATCCTCTCTAGATTATATACCAGGGGATACTGGTTATTGTGAGGAAAACTAAAAGATCAAGAAAGAACTTTCACCAAAAATAATACATTAATGAGTATTTATAAATTGTGCCAAAGCATGTCACAAGGAACTTTAAAAAGCTACTAAAATTTAAAAAATAGAATTTCTACATTTATGAAGTAAGAACACAAGGTAAGAATGCAAGATTTCAGGGAAGAGATGGCAAAACTATGAGAAGAGATAAAATGTTAGCTGGCAGAGATCAGGAAATAAGTGGTAAGAAAAAAATCAGAAACAAAAGCAATACAGGCTTTTTTGGAAAGAAGGTAAAGAAAAGCAGATATTGCTGGATACACATAAAGGATAAAGGGGACTTACTTGTAGGATCAAATTCTTATTCATAAAAGAAAAAATACACTTAGATAGACCTACATATCTATCTATACATAAACACAGACATATACATATAAACATAGTGCCCTGATGAAACAGACTACATGGTCATTTTCTAAGTGTATAAAATACAAAGCTTAAAATAATTATATAACTGATATAATACCAACATACAAATGCAAATGAAGAGAGATCAAAAACCCTGTCTATGAGGTTATATGAGATACTTTTAACAGAATGACTCAAAAAGAATGAAAAGTGTAGATGGGCAAACACATGCCAGGCAAATACAAATAAATGAATAGGTAGACTAAGGTAGGCAGATAGATGCTGGACAGATAGGTGGGTAGGTAGGGGGGACGAGAGAGAGAGAGAGAGAGAGATAATAAAGTAACCTAGTAGAAGTCATAATCTTATAATCAAAGTACTTTTAGGCTAAAGACCACTGTTTAAGACAAAGAAACGCTCTAAAATGTTGAAGAACACGATATATTCACAATCAAAATATAATACTTATGGTTTTCTGAGCACCAACTATCATAGCTTAAATCTTTATAAAGCAAAAACTGAGATTTATAAAAGTAGAAATAAATACACAATAATTACAAGAGACATTGTTTTACTTCTTTCATTTCATAAGACATCAAGAAATGGAAGACCTTAATAGCATAGTTAGATCAAATTGTATTCTTAATGCTAAAAATGGATACACCTTGGTTTCAAATGTTCAATATTTATTTACAAAACCTGATCACAAAAAACTCAATATTTCTAAACAGTAGCTAAACTCCTTTATTAAAAGAGAGTTGGGGGGCTTCCCTGGTGGCGCAGTGGTTGAGAGTCTGCCTGCCAGTGCAGGGGACACGGGTTCGAGCCCTGGTCTGGGAAGATCCCACATGCCGCGGAGCAACTACGCCCGTGAGCCACAACTACTGAGCCTGCGCGTCTGGAGCCCGTGCTCTGCAACAAGAGAGGCCGCGATAGTGAGAGGTCCACGCACCGCGATGAAGAGTGGCCCCCACTTGCCGCAACTAGAGAAAGCCCTGGCAAAGAAACGAAGATCCAACACAACCAAAAATAAATAAATAAATTAAAACATCACCCTTGTGTCTGCTACTGAAAAATGACAGTAGCTCAAGATTAAAAAAAAAAAAAAAAAGAGAGAGTTGGGGGAGTCTTTTAATTCCATGTAATTTGGAGCTATCTGTTCCTTATGTGTTGAATTCATCTGCAAGGCCATCAGACACTGTGTGGGAAGTTTTATATAATTACTGATACAATTTTGTCAATGACTGTAACATTATTCAAACATCTTCTTTCTTCTTGAGTCAGCACTCCTGCGATTCTAATTTTTCCAATGTCCAGTAGGGAGGAGATGCCCTTGTATTATTCAACTGTGCAAAAATCCACACTGACATTTTCTCAGCAGAACCAGAAATTTGGCTGCACTAGAGCAGAAATGAACTCTTGAAATACATTCATCAATTCAAGTATCAGAAGAGTCTTGTTATGTAAATATATCAAATTAAATTCTTCTAGAAAGGTAGGGCTTATACTTTCACAATGTTTCAAGTTTGCAGACAGGGTTATTGTTAACTTCCTGTTAAAATTTTCTTCTGAGAAAATCTGCCCTTTTGTTTATGAGCCATATTTTATCTGCTGTATTTTAAATGTACAGTGTCTTTCCATAATTGACACATATGTCTTCTGTGATATGCAATTTAGTAGAAAGAATAGCTAAGTAGCCGATTTTATGAAAAAATTATTATGTGGTCAGATACTGGACATAGTCCTACACAAAACTACCCTGGGAAGTTGCAATGAATAGACACACATGTAAAGATGTCTGAACAACGCAGTTTAGCTTGTGATAAGAACAGATGAATCATTCAAATAATAGATGCTAAGTTGAGAGCAAGGGAGTATAAATCATTTCTGGAGCATTTGGGAAAGACTTCAAAGCAAAAGTAAGATCTAAGTAGAATTGGAAGAAATATTATGATAAGTGAAGAAAGTCGTCCTTGATTCTGTTTTAGGTTTCCAGGAGCCCTTTGTGGTTTGCAAAGAAAATGTTCAGAAACGGGATCCAGTTTCCTTTCATGAAAAAGGGTTTCCCTGAGATAAACGTGAGAGGTTTTGTTGAAACAACTCCTGAAAATGTGACTATGAGGAAACCAGAGAGAACTGTACAGGGAAGGGGCATTTCTCATGAGCCTGTGTTGGGGAAGGGAGACCACTCAGAAGTCTGGAAGGCAGGGCTCCTAGTAAGTGTCCCACAGCCAAAGAGACATGAACACTCCTCAGTGTCAGGGGCTGACGCCTGCCCTCTTTTCTCCCCCAGGTCTGTGAAACAAGCTGTTAAATCTTTCAGGGGGGAAGATTCCCAGCACCAAGTCCCTAGAAAACAGGCACTTGTTGGGTTTTGGAAGAACACCTACTAAGGATCTAGTAGGGTGACCTGTGTGAGTGACGGGTAGACATTTTAAGAAAGTAAAAACCACCAAAATGGAAGAAAAGAAGGAGAGAGGGATTCTACCTAGAAACAGGTCATCTGTTAAAACCATCTGAGGAATTGGGCCACTGATTTGCATATATTAAGATGATACTCCCCAAATTGCCTCCCCTCTAGATTTTTAGTAATATTTCTATATCAGAGTATCCTTCAGGCATGAAATTTTATTCATTTGTCTCACTAGAGATAACACATTTCTTGAGGCCAATATTATTCTCTTCCTTTTTAATAATATTGAACAATTCTGATCTTTATATTAACTGGTTTTTTCATTTAACATTTTCTTATAAAATCTTGTTTACTTTCCTTTTGCAGATGGTATCAAAAGGCTTTTCTAATTGAAACAGTGTGAAAATAGCTGAACTCCAATAAAATGAACAAATGTTTCTATGTTAACCCTCTCTTAAAATGCTATAAAGTGGCAGAAAACAGAAAACGTTCTCACCCACTGTCCATTACAACTAATAGGGAATAAGGAACCAAGAGTGAATTTTCTTGATTTCTTTAGGGAGTTTTAGAGGAAGAAAAGTTCTTGAAGCATAAAAATAGATAAGTACATGCAGTACTCTGAAATAAGAATCTTGGTTTGTTTTTTTTTTTTTAACTTTATGTGACTGAAAAATCATATGATGATACTATAACAATTTATTTCTATTGATGCCGAAGGTATGGGAAGGTACCGGGATAGGAGATAAGACAAATCTAAGAGAGCTTTAAAATTCCAGGGACACTAAATAATGAATGTAAGAACTGGAGCAACCTATTATTACGTAGAGCAGAGTCTGGCAGGAGCGCTTTGGAGAAAGTCCCATGAAAATCACTCCTAGTCTTCGTCTTATCAAGGAGAATCTAAGAAAGGTGTCTTGGTCTATAAAAAGTTTAACATTGCATTTTCCAGCATAATTTATAATTCACTCCTTTAAAAAATACTTTATATTTTTAGAGCAGTTTTAGGTTCACAGCAAAATTGAGAGGAAGGTACAGAGATTTCCCAGATCCCTCCTTCCCCCACCCACGCACAGCCCCCCCGTTATCAACATCCCCACCAGAAGGTACATTTATTGCAATTGATGGCCTTCCACTGACACATCATCGTCACCCAGAGTCCGTAGTTTACATTAGAACCAAGAGGTTCTCTCTTGGTGTTGTACATCCTGTGGGTTTGGACAAATGGATAATGACAGGTATCCATCATCATGGCATCATAAAGAGTATTTTCACTGCCCTAAAAATTCCTCTGTGCTCCACCTATTCGTCCCTCCCCTGAGCCCTTAACCACTGATCCTTTTACTGTATCCATAGTTTTGCCTTTTCCAGAATATCACAGAATTGGAATCACATAGTATGTAACATTTTCAGGTTGGTTTCTTTCACTTAGTCATATGCATTCAAGTTTCCTCCGTGTCTTTTCATGGCTTCATAGCTCATTTCTTTTAAGCACTGAATCATATTCCACTGTCTGGATGGACCACAGTTTACTTACCCTTTGCCAACTGGAGAACTTTCGGTTGCTTCCAAGTTTTGGCAATTATGAATAAAGCCACAATGGTATGCAGGCTTTTGTGCAGACATTAGTTTTCAACTTCTTTGGGTTAATACTGAGGAGCGTGATTGCTGGGTAATACTGTAAGAGTATGATTAATTTTGTAGGGAACTGCCAAACTGTCTTCCGAAGTGTCTGCGCTCTTGTGTGTTCCCACCAGCAGTGAACGAGAGTTCCTGTTGGTCCACATCTTCCCCAGCATTTCGTGTTGCCAGTGCTCTGGATTTTAGCCATGCTAGTAGGTGTGTAGTGGTGTCCCATTGTTGTTTAATTTGCATTTCCCTGATGACAAATGATACCCTCTCCTTTTATATAATTTGACAGGTGGTATTTAAGTGTGGACATTATATTTTAAAGTATGTAATTCTAGACTCTCTGCAGATTACCCCTTGTAGAAGGTATGGTCAGATGTGAGCTGCTCATGGTAGCTCTTTATTTCCTTCCCTCCGCCATCTTGGATGAGGGATCCAGTTCCCGGTTAGCAGCTAATGACTGAAGGTAACTGAGTGATCTTGCACAGCACTAGTGGACAAAGTACCTCAACTTGATCAAGGGACTTGTGTCATTGATGGGGGAGCACAGAACAACGTCCGGGACCTAAGGAGGCCAGGTGGGAAGAGCACAGCTGAGGTCAAGCCACAGGAATGGGCTGGTTAGAATCCCTCCACGAGGATTGTTGCTCCTGCTATTTTGGACAATCCTGCTGAACACTGAGGTAGACTGAATCCAATCAGCCTCGCTCTTTGAGTCACATATCTGATGTTCTTGGGTGGGATATTCAGTCAGCTGAACCTGGCCCTGAATTCCAGGAAGCTTGGTGTCAGGCACTGCACCCCATGGCTTCCTTAGAGAAGCTCTTACATTTGTCTCTCAAAGTCCTGCATGAAAAAAAAAAAAAAAAAAAAAGTCCTGCATGTTGGGAGATTTCTTCCAAATAGAAAGAAAGTTTGGATATTGGGTGCTCAGAATGATAACGAATGTCTCAGAATGATACAAATGTTTTTCTAAAAATAACAAATTTTTAGAAATCGCTAAAAATACTGTGCAGGATGCATCATGATATGATTTGCATTTGGAAAATCCTCCCTAGTTATATTATGGATCATGAATTGAAGTGAGAGTTTACTGTAGGCATGGAGGTGAGTTAGAGGTCTATTGCTCCAGAGAAATAATGTGGATCTAAATTAATAGCATTGGTTAAGTCAGGAGATGTTGAAAAGGGGGTGAATTAGGCAGGACTGTTGGTTACAAAAGATACAAATCTACTTAGATAAAAGAAAAATGTATTGACTCATGGTCTAGGAAAGAAAAAGATATAGAGCAACACAACCACACGAAAATGAAAAGATACAGGTGTACAGGTGGACCTCAGGTAGAGCTGGAACCAGGGACTTGAATGTCACCATCACTCTCTCATTTCTTATCCCTCCTCTTTGCATATAAGCATCATTCATTCCCCACAACAAATCGGCTTCTTGCACGTGACAGGTAAGAAGCATCCTAGCCATTTCCAAAACGCTCTTTTGATAGTTTTCACTTCTAGGGGTCCACTGCCTCTCTTCTTCAGTTCCAATGAGGGGAAATAGTCTGAAGGGCTCTGGGTGGGTCAGGTGCTCCCTCCTGCATCAATCCTCTATGGCCAAGACACTGAGATCCCCTCTGAACGTGATGGCCTTTGCTGAAACCACCAGGCTGGGTTGAAGGAGATACAGGTTCTAAAAGAAGAAGGATGCCATCCCTGATGGATACATCAATGCTAGACTAACAAGAGGTAAATATCCACCTGGGTTGCAGGTGGAGGCATCAACTGAAGTATGAAAAAAACACCATTTACTGTGAAAGTCCACAGAGATGGTTCATTAGTAATGTTAAGGTGCATAGTTAATTGATAGTTGATTGTGACTTACTAAATTTTTATTAAATTGTTAGGTGTTCTGTGATAGTTAGACTTAGGATAAAATAGATACTGCTTTCATTATCTAATAGAGGGTAGACATGCAGTGTAAGAAATATTAGACAAATATAATCCTGAGAAATCAGGACCTTTTGCACTTACTGAGCATCTCTGTATTATGTTTTACTATCCAACTTCCCCTCTTTTCCTGAACTTTATACCAAAATGTTTACTAGAATTTAAGCCCTATATCCCGATGTTCCTGCCAGTTCTAAAGGCCATGAAGTGTTCCCTGGGGAATCTGGAATCCCTGGGGTGCCATATTCTAGTTTACTGCTGCCAGTGGGTTCTTTCCTTGTCTTTTCTTTCTTTCTCTCACTGTTGCTCTGCTCCACTGATTGATTGTTCACTGCCCCTGCCTTCTGGTTCTCTGCTACATTAGGATGCAAAGTAATGTGATGCAGCGATGTCTGTGTATGTTTGGACGGGGGTGTATGGTCATGGGATGCTGAGGTATCATTTGTCCCTCCCTCTCTTATTGGTGTCCTAGGATAAACTATGAGCCTTAATTTTAATTCTTCATTTATCCCAATAGACTTTGTGGTTTCTCATACAAAACAGGATTCTTGGGACCTCTTTGATATTATGAAATTCCTAAGGTGAGCATGCCTGGAGTATGATCATTGCTATGTAAGAGAAAATAAAACTGTAATCAGTTATGAGCTATGCAAAATGTGGGTTGTACAATTTGAATTATTCATCTGGAATAGATCTTCAGTGCAGTGAGTGATGATATACTTGACAATAAGTGATAAATAACAGTGATTTTGATAAATTCTTTTGGATGCATGGCTTATGGAAATGCATAAACAGCAGGAAAGCATTACATTTTAAATTGGGATCACTACCCTAATACAAAATAAACAGATGCTTTGACTTGGCAGTTGCTGTTAACAGCAAAAACCTAATATCTAAATCATAGAACAGTGACTGAAATTCAAGAGCAGTGGTCCTCCCTGACACTCTGGACTTAGTTTCAGGTAGGAACAGAGAACACCAATGATATTTTAGAGTTTGTGACCTTATTCTCTTCTTTCCAGTGGGAGACATGATTTCATAACCACCACGAACAAGTTTATTACTGATGACTCTGGGAAAGGCAAAATGCTGATTCCAGAGGTGATATAAGAATGATTAATGCATTTGTGCCTGTAAAAAAATTACAATCTAGTGAAACATTTCTGGACCCCTAAGGTAAAACTAGTGGATAATGCTTAATACGTTACTGATTTTGCTAGAATTAATACAAAATGATCATTTGAACAATTCTTTGTCCATCTTTTTCCTGTATCTTTTTTTTCCTCTCTGAATAATGGGCAGACTATAATGCAAAATCTTTTAAAAATGTATTAAGAAAAACATGTAATTTGTGGTAATCAGTATCAAAAGTTAATGTACTCAAATCATCAAGTTTCACAGGCGGCTAGCTGGGCTAATTTTAATATCCTAGCAACTTTTCCTAATAGAAAAAAAATTGAAGATCTGTCAAAGAAATAACATAGGACATCTTGTTTCCCTCTCTCTTTGCTATCAAAAAGTTTTTCTTTCTTGAGTGCTTTTCCTCTCTGAAGTTTTCTCTCTGATCTCCCAATGGAACTAGTGATTATTTCCTCCGAGTCATCCTGCTTGGATATCTTTTTGTGATAAGAATTCCTCGCTGCCTTGAATGACAGCTAGCTGTGCAGAGGTTTCCTCCATGCCCCTGTCATCTCCACAGTCTACCTGCTCTTGAAATCTTCTGACACTGATGGGTCACTGCTGCTAGACCATCACCACCATGAACTACAGCTCATTGCCTCTCTGCCACTCATCCAGGATTCAGTATCAAGGGTGAGAGCATCTGGTCGACCAGGCTCCATCAAATTTCTCTGCTTCTTGGCAGAGTAAGGGGGTAACTCTCTTCGTCTTCCATGATGGGAGGTTCAGCTCTACATCCCACTATGACTAATACAGTTGGGGTCCTGAAAGCCAGAAGAAGTGGTAGGTTGGAGGCTGAGTGGTCAATAAAATGTCAAGTGTCATTAATAGAAATATACTTTCTGAACATAATCAAAATGTTGACTTAGACTAACAATTCATACTCAAGAGTGAAACAGTTAGAGATATTTCTATAAAAATCGGAAGAAGAAGGAAAATATACCATTACCATTTAATCTTGTGCTAGAAAATTTTGACAATGTCATAGGACATGAAATGGAAAGAACAGGCATACATATGGGATTAGGGTTGCCCCTAAACCCAGCGACTGGTGTCCCTAAAAGAAGGGAGAAATTTGGACACAGAAACTTAGAGAGAGAACACACAAGGATGAAGGCCATGGCCAATGGGGACAGAGATTGGAAAGGTGCAGTTGCAATCCAAGGAATACAAGGGTTCCCAGCCACCACCAGAAGCAAGGAAAGAGGCAAGGAAAGATTCTTCCCTAGAGCCTTCAGATGGAGTATGAACTTAACAATATCTTGATTTCAGGCTTTCAGCCTCCGGAAGTGAGAGAGAAAAAATTTCAGTTGTTTTAGGCCACCCAGTGTGTGGAGCTTTATTATGACAACCCTAGGAAACTAATCCAAAGTGATATTTGATTAAAGCCATATTTAATATAAAATTGTGCTAATTCTGATTATTTATAGATAAAAATATACAGATAATTATACTATGTTTGTAGATAGTACCACTGTGGAAATCGTAGGCTGCCTCTGTAGAAAACACAACAGAAATTGATAGGCCTTCTTCCCAAATCTACTTTACAGAATGTCTTCACTTCCACGGTAATGTAATTATTTGTATAGGGTCAATCAGATTCTGTCATACTATATAACAGAACATGAGTGGGAAAACTGAATTTGTAACATGCTGTACCAGAAAAGTTGCACTTAAAGAAGATCTATTTAGGGGTAATGATTCCACCATTAATGAACAAGAACTGTATTTCCTATTTAGAAATAATGATTAGCTTTGGGGCCCTAGCAGCAGCTCAGCATCATATGACTTTAGATTTGTTGACTATAAAATAAGGAGGCTTATGTGTGTTAATTTGCATTTCCTGCTGTACTTAAAAAAAACCTGGCACTTTTAGAGCAAAATATTCACAGTAGAAGAAACATATCCAGGGACCTTCCTTTCTAGCTATGGTAGGTTAATTGGGATGAGACTCACTCTCCCACCAAAATGATTAGAAAACTAGACAAACACATACAGCAACTTTCAGACACCGAGGAGCAAGCAGTATAGGACTTGGTCCTGGATGGAAGAGAAAGCCAAGAGGTGAGAGTTGTGACTGCTGAGTATCCTGCTGTGTGTGCACTTTCCTATGATCGATAGCACAGGTTATTAAATGATGAGCAGCATAGGATTCTCAGTAAAAAGACACAGACATGGGGTCCAGCCTGCTGGGCTGGCTGGAATTTGTGGGGAAGGGAATTCATGGCTGGTCTTTGGTTGAGGACTGTGCTTTACATGTACAGGGTGAGACTCTCTGGTACTTAATAAAAATCCTCTGCTGTAGCCCTAGACTTGAAGTGGGGTGCCAAAGGTTGTGCAGTCCTTGGAGACTTCCAACACATACGGACTGGGTACCTCTCTCATCATGGCAGAGATTCATGGGCGAGCCCGGAAAGGCATTGCTACCCCCTAGGTAACAGTCCAACTCTAGGACTAAGATCAAAATCCAAGTAGGTCCACCATAACAAAGAGTAAAGCAAAACATTATCGGAACAAAGGGCTCACCAGTGATTCAACTGGCCATCAGAAAAATACCAAGGAAGTCAGACTCTCCACAGCACATTGTCAGTATGACCAGCATACAATTAAAAATTACTAACCTACAAAGATTGAGGGAAAGGTTATGAACTTGAAAAAATGTTATCAATTAAATTAAAATGTTATCAATTTAAAAAAAGAAATGGATCCCAAGCTAAAACAAATGGTGAAAAAAGCAGCAAATACTTTTTTTAAAAAACATCTATTGTAAGTATGTCTTATAAGTATGCTCAAAGACTTAAGGGAAAAGATAATTTAGAAATTATTAGAATAATATAATTAGAAAATAGATTGGGAACCGGAGAAGGTTTTTGAAGTGATAGTATCAAAAAGAACCAAATTAAAATTCCGTAGTTACTTTCTATTTGAAACAGAAATTTTAATGGGTGAACATAACATCATATTGGATACTGCTGAACAAATTGTTACTGAACATGAAAACAGATAAAAATAATTCAGCCAATAAGAAAATTAGAAAAAAAGAATGGGGGACAATCCAGGGCCTTAGTAACCAATGCGACAATATCAAATGGTTGAGCATATGTGTAATTATAGGTCTATAGGAAAGGACAAGAAGAAACACAATGAGTCAGAAAAAATATTTTGAATAATAATGGATGGATTATATACTAAATTAAATTTCAAAAGTCAATCTGCAAAACCAAGAAGCTCAACCACAATAAATACAAAATATAAATATATCCAAACCAATAGAAAGAGGAAGTACAAAAATAAGCAACCTTGGCATATCGTAGTCACCTTGTTGGAAATTAAAGATAAAGAGATAATCTTAAAAGCAGCCAAAGACAATTGACACATTTCATACAGAAGAAAAATGATATAAATGATGGATGACTTTTCATCCAGAACAGTGGATGCCAAAAGACATATCTAAAGTACCTAGAGAAAAAACAATAAAACTCTTGAAACTCACTATTCTTTTTATCCAGTGAAAATTTCTTCAAAAGTGAGAGGAAATATATACATATTCAAGTTAAAAAAAACAGCTTGAGAGAATTTATTGCAAGCACATACATACTGGAATAAATGCTAAAGAAAATTCCTCAGGATAAAAGGAAATGATACCATACGGAAACTGAGATCCAAATAAATGGAGAGCACTGAAAATGATGAGTAGATGAATATAAAAGATGATGTTCTTTTTTCTTTGAAAAACAATTGACTGTATAATACAAATTTAACATTTTGTTGGGAGTTTATTGCATATTTAGAGGTAAAATATGTAAAAATAATAACACAAAATATTGGGAAAGTAGAATTTGATCGTTTCAAGCAGTTAACATTTTACATAAATAATACCATGCCTAACTTAAAGTGGACTCTCATAAGATAGAAGAGAATTAGGTATAATACCTAGAACAAATTTTTTTTTAAAGTTTGTAAAGTTAGGTCAGTTAATCCAAAAGAAGGTGGGGAAGGAGGAACAGAGGAGAGAAGACAGACGGCAAAGCTAGAAAACAAATAGCGAGAGTGTAGACATAAACCAAAGCATACCAATAATTTCATTGAATGCAAATGGAGCTAACATTCCCATTAAAAGACAGAAATTTTCAGAAGAGGTTACAAAAAGCAAGTCCCAAATACATTCTGTACACATGAGACACACTTAATAGAAACAGATAGATGTGAAGTGAAATAATTTGAAAATACTTCATGCAAATGTTGCTGCTGTGACTCCATTAATATCAGACTAATTAGACTTATAAACAAGAAGTATTAGCAGCATAAAGAAGAACATAATGATAAACTTAAAGAAATAGAGAAATCCACAATCATATTTGTACATTTTAATAATGTTTCTTAATATTTGGTCAAAAGAAATTATAAATATATAGAAGGTCTGTATACAGTGTTAACCAATGTGCATGAAATATGTATATATAACATTGAGGACTACACATTTTATTCAAGAGCACATGAAATAGACGCCATGATAGACCTCATGTAGTGCCATAAAATACATCCAAAAATATCAAATACTGAAATATTGTGTTTATTTTTTGTACATTAAACTAGCTTTTCAAAAAACAAGCAAAAGCCCTAATTTGCAGATTCCCATGGCATGTCTGATTTTAAGCTTGTTAAAATTCTGAATATGTAATAAATGTCTCAAATCAGAACAACCCAGTTCCAGCACGTGTCACTAATAGTATATGTTATTTAATTATAACAAAACTAAATCATAAGTCAACAAAATATAACAAAACTAAACTAGACATCAACAAAAATAAGGTATGTAAAAGAGATACAAACATTTAGAAACTTAAAAACACATTTATAAATCAGCTATAGATCAAAATGAAATGATGAGAAATTTGAAGTATTTTGAACTAAAACATAATGAAAATTATAAATGTGGGAAGCAGCTAAAGATAGAGAAAAATTTGTAGTTTAAAAAGTCTATATTATAAAAAAACAAATTATTTAAAATCAGTTATTTCTACTTTAAGAAGTTAGAAGAAAGAGTAAGCAAAGCAATTAGTTTATTAACCCAAAGTAATTGAAAGAAAATAAATAGAAAAGATAAGAGAACTGAAAGAAACAAAAAATGAGCAAATTATAGAAAAATTTTAAAAACCTCAAAGTTAATTTTGTGAAAAGATTAATAAAATTGATGAAAATATAGCAAGACTGATCAAGGGGAAAAAAAGAGGAAAAATCAGACTTATCAATATGTGCAATGACAGAAGTCACATCACTACAGATAGAACATTAAAAAATAAAGTAATATTGTAAACATTACTTTCATTTGTTTTTAGCGTAAAGAAATATCAGTAATTCCCATATTCTTAACTTATTAGCTCTAGAAGTTTATCTGTAGATTCCTTATCATTTTCTATATCAATATTTATGTCATCTGCATATCAAGACAACTTTATATCTCACTTTTCAATCTTTATGTATTCTATTTTTTTTCTTGCCATACTGCACTTTAACTTTGACAATTAAATAGAATTGACTAATTTCTTCAAAAATTAAATGGACTCAGGAGGAAATACAGAAGCAGTATAGGCATGTATCTGTTAAATAAATTTAATCCACAGTCAAAATCTTCAAAGGGAAACACTGGAACAGATAGTTCCACTGGATCATTGTATCAAATATTTAAGGAAAAAAATGCATATACTCTTTCAGGAAATGGAGGATGGTAATCTACTACTACTGAACTTATTTTAGGAAGCCAGAAATATTCTCGTTCTAAAGCTCCACAAAAACACTGCAAGGAAAGAAATTATAAATCAAGATCTTTCATGAAGTTAGACACAAAAAATGCATTATAAAATATTAGCAAGTCTAATCAAGCCATATGTAAAATTGATAATATAACCAGTAGAGTTCATTCCAAGAATACAAGATTGGTTTAACATTTGAAAATTAGTCAAGATAATTCAATATAAAGTAGTTAATTAACAACATACAGTAGAAAAATTATATATGTAAATAAATGCAGAAGAATTACTTGACAAAGTTGAACCCACTCATGATAAAACTCTCCACAAGTCAGGAATAGAAGAAAACTTCAACCTGATAAATAGCATCTACAAAATAACGGTTACTCATATCATGGTTAAGACAAATTATTGAACACTTCCCCATTAAAATGAGGCATAAGTCAAATATATCCCCACTCATCACTCCTTTTTTTAAAAAAATTAATTTATTTTAACATCTTTATTGGAGTATAATTGCTTTACAATGGTGTGTTAGTTTCTGCTGTATAACAAAGTGAATCAGCTATACATATACATATATCCCCATATCTCCTCCGTCTTGTGTCTCCCTCCCATCCTCCCTATCCCACCCCTCTAGGTGATCACAAAACACCGAGCTGATCTCCCTGTGCTATGCAGCTGCTTCCCACTAGCTATCTATTTTACATTTGGTCCACTCATCACTTTTATTCAACAAAATACTGGAGGTCATGGCCAGTGCAATAGGCCATGGAAAAGAAATACAACACGAAAAGTTTAGGAAAGGAGACATAAAATTGTCTTTATTTACAGATGACATAAATGTTCATGTAGAAGATGATAAGGAACTTACAAATACATTTCTATAGTTAATAAGCAAATATACAAGAATATGTATATTTATGCTGACAACAAATTAAAAATAATATAAAAATTGATTTATAGCAAGTAGCATGAGAATGCATAAATACTTAGAAATAAAATTAACAAAAAATGTTAAACCTCAATATTGAAAATTACAAAACTATGAAACATTGATGAAACAATTAAAGACTTCAATAAATGGGGAGATACACCATGTCCATAAATTGGAAGACTGAATATTTTTTAAAGTTACTCTCCCAAATTGATCTATAGATATAGTGCAATCCCTATCAAAATTCCAGAGAAATTAAGAAATTTGTCTAAAAATTACATGGAGTTACCATGGCTTTAGCATAGCCAAACAACCTTGAAGAGGAAAAACAACACTGGAGGTTTCAATCTTCCTAGTTTCAATAATTACTCTATAGCCACATTGATCAAGACAATATATTGGCATAATCCTGGTGAATGATTACTGGAACAGAACACAGAATTCAGAAATAGACCCACATTTATATGGTTAATTGATTTTAACAAAAAAGTCAACCAATGAGAAGAAGAATAGGAAAGTTTTTTTTTTTTTTTCCTACCTCAAGAAACGGTTGTAGAACTCCTAGTTATCATACAGGGGATAGAATAGCTTTGAATTTACCACACTTTCCACAGAAAATAATTTGAAGTGGATTATAATCCTAAACTTAAAGTGGAAATTATGAAACTTCTAAAAGAAAAGGAAATAAAATATTTTCATGGCCTTAGGAAAAGCAAAGATTTCTTGGTGAGGACAAAAAGACACCAATAATTTAAAAAAAAAAGATATATTTGATTCTTCAAATTTAAGACTTCTGACCTATGTGGTACCCAGATTTCCTGGTGTTCTGTTCACCTTGGATGATGGTTGATTAACTTAAAGGGACCTCAAGGGAATTAATTATAGGAGATCTTTGATACCATTACCTAACCCCCTAAACATTAATTTTTTAACAACTTTATGGAGACATAATTTACACATAATAAAGCTTATTTATTTAAAGTATGCAACCAGTTTTTAAAGTAAGTTTACAAAATTCTGTAACCATCACCATAACTTAATTTTTAATTTTCATCATCCCCAAAACAACCTCATACCCTTTACCAGTCACTTCGCGTTCCTTCCCTTATATCTTCCAGCTCCAGACAGCCACTGGTCTACTTTCTGTCCCCGTAGACTTACCTATTCCATACATTTCATATAAATAGAATCATACATTATGATGTCTTATGTGACTGCCTTCTTTTATTTTGCATAATGTTTTTAAGATTTATCCATGCTGTAGCTTGTATCAATACTTCATTACTTTTTATTGATGAATAATGTTCTATTTTATGAATATACCACATTTTAAAAAATGTTTATTTTATACTGGAACATAATTGATTAACAATGTTGTGTTAGTTTCAGGTATACACTAAAGTGATTCAGTTACCTATTCTTTTTCAAATTATTTTCCCATTTAGGTTCTTACAGAATATTGAGCAGTGTTCCCTGTGCTATACAGTAGGTCCTTTTTGGTTATCTATTTTAAATATAGCAGTGTGTATATGTCAGTCCCAAACTCCCCATATATCCCTTCCCACCACACATTTTATTTATTTATTCATCAGTTGAGGGACATATTTTTTTTTCTACTTTTAGGCTATTATGAGTAATGCTGCTATGAACATTCATGTACAACCAAGCAGTGTTTTTTGGTCTGGATTATTTTTATTTATTTTTTATTGGTATATAATGGACATACAAGCATTGATTTGAATCTAGTTCTAAGGAAGTTGCAGAAAGAGTCTTTTTAAATTAGCATAGTAGACAAAGTAAAGGCAGAAAAATCTTTTGAGTTTCCTGACACCAACTTGCTATATGAATTTAAGCAAGTTACTTAACTTCTCTGAGTTTCAGTTTTCTTTTTTTTTTCAATCTGAAAAAGATAAAATGGATATATTGAGACTTAAATTAGATAATGCATATAAAGTGCCACTATTATATCTAAGGGGATTCAATAACTTACAGCATTAGTTTTATATATATTTATATATAATTTTTTTTCTCTCAAACTCTTTAGGTGAACTTAAATCCTTGCTGGTGAGTTGAAAAAAATCAGAAAAAAAAAAAAAAAAGGATCCTGGTGTAAATGGTATCTTACTGCTTTGGGGCATCACTTTGCTGCTCTAATCAAACATGGGGACTGTATGGTGTCCAGGGTCCCTTTCCAGCTTTCATATCTTAGGAGTTGAAATGCATTTAAAACTGCCCTCTGCAGACTTGGTGAGTGAATGATAGGTTATTTCTCCAGCGTCCCATGGCAAGACTGTTGCAGAGTCAGCATTTGAACTCAGTGGCCTTCTTTCAGGTCTCAGTATTCATGTCACAACTTCTTCCTCTCTCAGAGTTTTATGGCCTCCACAGGAAGTGGCTGCAGAGTTGCTTAATCAACCTCCTAAGGAACAAAATACAAATACCCAATATATTAATGTTTTGTTTTCTTCTATGGTTCCTAATCTGTCTTTCTCTTATAAATCGGCCAAGTCTCCTTCCTTGTTTTGGTCTGAATTAGTCTATTTTGCCATGGTCCTGAGAGTATTATAAACACATCATTTCTATCTTCCTCACACTTTTTATAGTTGAGTTGAAAGTGTTAATTTCAAAGCTGACTTATATGACTTTAAAAAAACAAACCCGACTGAGTGAGTTCCCCACTGAGTGCTTAAGTTCCCATGTTTCAGGTGCCAAGAGCATTCACAGCTCTGGAAACTGTGGGAAGGATCTGCCGCCGTCTTACACATTTAATATGTGCTTTGTCCACAGTGCTGAACAGTTCCCTCATTAGGTGTAAACCGACTTAAATTGGTGCTCTAAATAGCCCACAGTTCCCCATGGAGAGGGTTTGGTTGCTTTACATGTGTGTGAAAATAATTAGTATCTTAAGTATCACAACTTCAGAATCCAGTTAGAGATGACATAATTGCATCTCCCTATTCCTGCAGTGTAATCAGAGGTGTTGTTTAGTAAGATGCTTTTGTTTGGATGCTGGGGGATGATCCTAGCAGATTTATCTGGATATAATTTATGGGTCCTAATGCAGTTAGGTTCTGCTGGAGGCATCTGCAGAAGCCTGGCAGGAGGAATCTAGGGGCCGGGGGTTGTGTGTGTGTGTGTGTGATGAGGAATTCATTAATGATTCCCTTTTATTACTGTTTTGAGGAAAATTTGGAGTGTCTGTTTCTTCTTTAGTGAGTTTTGGGGAGTTGTGTTTCTCTAGGAATTTGTCCTTTTTATCTAATGTTTCAAACTTCTTGAAATAAAGTGGCTTATAATATCTTACTATCTTTTTAATTGTTATAGAATGTCTAGAGATGTCCAGTTTTTCAATTCCTGATTTAATTTTTGTCTTTCCTATTTTTGTTTTTTGGTCAGTCTCATCAGAGTTTTGTCAATTAAAAAAAATTCTCATTCATTGTTATTGTTGTTTCCAATTATTCTAATACACACAGTCTTGTTTTCTTGTGCTTGGCTATCTTTAACTATGTATTGATTTGGGAAATAATTTTCAGAAGTAATTTGAAGCTGAAGATGCAGATTTTAATTTTATTCTGCCTTCTGGTTCTGGGCAGGGGTGTGGGATGCTGCAAGTCTAGGCAATCTGCAATTGCAAGATTTTAAGTTCTCTGGACCACTCAGTTGCCACAATTTGGTTGTATACGTTCAGTGAAGTACAAGTTTACTTCTCATTCTCTTTCACTGTATCAATTAGGAGTCAGTCAGGAAAACAAATGCTACTCTGATTATTTAAGAGAAATCAGTCCTCATAAAGCCATTGGAAGGGCTGGGAAAAACATAGGGAAAGCAGCACGTTGCATGTGGAAATCAGGAAGTGTCAGAACTCTCTTGACATAGTTATGAGTGACCTAATTTGCCTGCAGCAACAATGTGGGTACTTTCTGGGAGAAACCTTGCAGCTCTTGGAAATCTTGCAGCCTCTGGAGGCACCGTCACTCTTTCTGCTGGTTTGACAGAATCTGAAATGGAGCCCTGCTTGATAGAGATTGTAAGAAAGGAAGTCCCCAGGTTTCCTGACTCTATAATATAGAGAAGAACACAGAAAGGAATGGAGATGAATGCTGAATGCCAAAAGAAAATCAAAACTCAATATCTAGCACACTTAAAATTGAGGGTGATCCTCCCAGGCACCAGATTAACTACTGCCATGATCATGATTCTTTCTAATTAGTTGCTTTCAATTTCTCTTACCCTATTAAGTCATCACATTCTTCCTAGTTTCACTGACGTTTCTTCAGGAAAGGCAATTGCCCTCAAGGCAAAAGAGGGTGGGGTTTACTCTTGGTTTTGCCTTGGTTTTTCTGAAATTTGATTTCATAAATTTACCTTCTCTTGTAGCTCTTTGATGCTTTTAACATTTTTAAAAGTTTTCCTCAGTGGGAATGCGAATGTGAGGCAGGTATTTGCTTTACAAGTAGTGAAAGTCTGCATGCTCTTTTTTTTTTTTTAACATCTTTATTGGAGTATAATCGCTTTACAATGGTGTGTTAGTTTCTGCTGTATAACAAAGTGAATCAGTTATACATATACATATGTTCCCATATCTCTTCCCTCTTGCGTCTCCCTCCCTCCCACCCTCCCCATCCCACCCCTCTAGGTGGTCACAAAGCACGGAGCTGATCTCCCTGTGCTATGCGGCTGCTTCCCACTAGCTATCTATTTTACATTTAGTAGTGTATATATGTCCATGCCACTCTCTCACTTTGTCACAGCTTACCCTTCTAAAAGAGAGAAACGCTATCCATTACTAAAAGCAGAAAGTCTGACCACCCTCCCTCATTCTCTCACATAGATTAAAATGAACAGAACACGAAAGTGATGGCGCTCAATACATTTTTGAGTTGAAATGTCTCCATTGAGAATTGAGTCCAGTGTAGGAAAACTGAAGAGTTTTGTTTCAATGAGCTTGGAATCTATGTCAGTATGTTTCGTTTGAGATGGAAGAGATCCGGATGCCTTTGTTCAGCACATTTTCTTCTTTAAAAGATGTTTCCCCAAAACTTCAAAATAAAGGCAAATGATGAGGAAAGAGATTAAAATAGTCAAAGAAGGTTGAGAGATGGGGCTTTGCCAGAAAAAATAATCCAACCACATAATAGAACAAAATTACTTTTTAAATAAAAATAAAAATAAGACGATCTTACCCTTGAGCAGATCTGAAGCATCAAGCTGTCATTACACAAACCTCTTTGAAGGATGGCACAGAAACTTATGATTCTTTGTGCCTAGAGCGGTTCCCAAAACCATTTTAGAGCTTCCAGAAGAGTCATGAGAAAAGAATCATTGCACATTGAACCAGATAGTTTCAATGCCAAATAGTTCCCAAAGCTGCATCATTTACAGCCAAAAAGAACTTTAAATCTTTGCAGAATCTGTTTCATTACCAGGAAAAAAACCCTCGTGCCTAAAATAGTTCTGATTTTAAAAAATTCAGCCTACAGAAAAAGTTCATAATGAGGTTAAGACTCTACAATATTGCATGCTATAGATACTTGCTTCAGGAATGCTACAGCACGTTGAATACAAGTTTTCTTTTTTTAGTCTAGCCATGTGTTTTTTGTAAAGTGAAATGCTAAAATTCTACTGCCCTAGAATTTTAGATCTCTTTTTAGGACATACATGGCTCTCCTAAGAAATATCTGATGTATAATTTTAGAAAGTAAATTAGATGAAAGAGTGGACTCTGGGGAACAGAATTTCCTTCAAAATTAAAGATATGAAATTAGTGGAAATGATGGAAGTGTATTCAATGTATCATTTAACAGATGTCCATGAACTGCCTACTATGTTCCAGGGATGCGATTGTCTACACTGTGCTAAAGAAATGGAATTTAACACCCAGAAGGGAAATAGCACAGTGTCTGTAGCTACTTAATTCTGTGGTTACATATTAGTTTGGGGAATATACAAAGGGTGATGGGGCATATACGTGTGGAACCTGACGCAATCTTGGGGAATAAAGAAGGTTTACTGGAAGAAATGATGCATGTTCTGAAACCTGGAAGATGAGAGGTCCAATCTGGTCAAAGAGGGCAGAGGCAGAACAATAAAGCTGAAAGCACAGCAGTTGTAGTGGGGCACTCAGATTCATTTGGCTAAAACAGTGTTTTATTTTCCCTTTTTTATTTCACAACTTTATTGAGACATAATTGATATATGATAAATTGTGTATTTTTAATGCATACATTTTGATGCATTTGGACATGTGCATATACCAGTGATACCATCATCACAGTGAAGGTTCCAAGCATATCCAACACTTCTTAAAGTTTCCTGTGTCCCTTTGCGTGGGTGTGTGTGTGTGTGCGTGTGTGGAGAACATTCAACATGAAATCTATTCTCTTGGTAAATTTTTAAGTGCATGCTATGGTCTGAATGTTTGTGTCTGCCCCAAATTCATGTGTTGAAATCCTAATCCCCAGTGTTAGGAGAGGGGCCTTTGGAAAATGTTTAGGTCATGACAGTAAAGCCCTCATGAACGAGATTACTTCCCTTATCAGTGTTGCCCCAGAGAGCTTCCTCATCCCATCCACCATGTGAGGACACAACAAGAAGTCTACAGCCATCAGGAGGGCTCTCACCTGACCACGATGGCACCCTCATCTAGGACTTCCAGCCTCTAGAACTGTGAGAGATCAATGTTTCTTGTTTAGCAACTGCCTAGTCTGCGGTGTTTCACTGTGGCAACCTGAGCACATCCTAAGACAGCTCACAACACTGTATTGTAAACTACAGGCACCATGTTGTACAGCAGATTCCTAGAACTTACTCATCTTGTGTAACTTATACTTTATACCCATTGACCGACCCCCCCCCATATCTTCCTCCCCAACCCCCTGGCATCTATCATTTTATTTTCTGCTTCTGTAAGTTTGACTCATAAGTGGAATCACGCAGTGTTTGTCATTCTGTGATTGACGTGTTTCACATAGTATAATATAATGTCTTCCAGGTCCATGCATGCTGTTATAAATGGTAGTATTTCCTGCTTTTATAAGTCTGAATAATGTTCCCTTGTTGGTATATGCCACTTTTGCTTTACCCATTCATCCTTCAGTAGACATACAGTTTGTTTCCATGTCTTGAATACTATGCACAATGCTGCCATAAACATGGGATTACAAATATCTCTTCAAGATCTCGATTTCAATTCTTTTGGATACGTACCCAGAAGTGGGATTACTGGATTATATGGTAGTTCTATTTTTAATTTTTTGAGGAATTCCCATACTGTTTTCCGTACTGGCTGCACCACTTTACATTCCCACCAACAATGTACAAGGATTCTCTCTTCAC
Source organism: Balaenoptera borealis (assembly GCF_965194805.1). NCBI lineage: Eukaryota > Metazoa > Chordata > Mammalia > Artiodactyla > Balaenopteridae > Balaenoptera > Balaenoptera borealis. The sequence continues at coordinate 30,357,208 of NC_138880.1, read as the reverse complement.
ATCCTTGTCAACACTTGTTTTGTTTTGTTTTGTTTTGAAATAATAGCCATTGTTACAGGTGTGAGGTAATAGCTCATTGTGGTTTTGATTTGCATTTCTCTGATGATTAGTAATGTTGAGCACCTTTTCATATACCTGTTGGCCATGTGTATGACTTCTTTGGGGAAATGTCTACTCAGTTTCTTTGTTTTTTTTTTTTAATTGGGTTATTTGTATTTTGCTACTGAGTTGTAGGAGTCCCTTATATATTTTGGATATTAACCACTTACCAAATATATGATTGTCAAATATTTTCTCCCATTCTGTAGGTTACCTTTTCACTTTGTTCTTGATTTCCTTTGCTGTGCAGAAGCTTCTTAGTTTGATGTAGTCCTACTTGATATTTTTGCTTTTGTTGCCTGGACTTTTGATGTCATATCGAAAAAAATCATTGCCCAGACCAATATCAAGAAGCTTTTTCTCTGTGTTTACTTCTAGGAATTTTATAGTTTCAGGTCTTACATTTAAATCTGATGAGTGAGAAGAAAGAAATCTTGAGAAAGTTTGAGGAGGTGAATTGGGGCCAGACCATGAAAAGACATGTAAATGTGTAGTTCCTTTTATACTATGTCCTGAGAGCTTTTGAAAATCATAAAGGATTTTCAAGGAAGGGAGAATGTATTCAGATCCATTTGAGAAATAATCCATCGTATGTAGAGGATTATTGGACGGAGGCAGAGCCAGAGCTAGGAATACAGCTAGGAAGACTTTAACTTACACAGAGACGTCTTATATTCTTTTTTGGATTCATTTCCCACAGAGGTTATTACAGTGTGTTGAGTTGAGTTCCTTGTGCTATACAGTTGGTCCTTGTTGGTGATCTATTTTCTATATATAAGGGTATATATGCTAATTCCAACCTCCTAATTTATCCCTCCCCCCCTTTCCCCTTTGGTAACCATAAATTTGTTTTCTAAGTCTGTGACTCTGTTTATGTTTTGTAAGTTAGTTCATTTGTATTGATTTTTAGATTCCACCTATAAGTGACGTCATATGATATTTGTCTTTGTCTGACTCACGTCACTTAGTATGATCATTTCTAGGTCCATCCGAGTTGCTGCAAGTGGCATTATTTCGTTCTTTTTATGGCTGAGTGATATTCCATTGTATATATGTATGACATCTTCTTTATCCATTCATCCTTTGATGGGCATAGTGGTTGCTCCCAAGTCTTGGCTACTGTAAAAAGTGCTGCAGTGAACATTGGGGTGCATGTGTCTTGTCGATTTATGGTTTCCCCCGGATGTATGCCCAGGAGTGGAATGGCCAGATCATCTGGTAGCTCTATTTTTAGATTTTTAAGGAAATGCCATACTGTTCTCCATAGTGGCTGTTACCATTTTACATTCCCACCAACAGCGTATCAGGGTTCCCTTTTCCCCACGTTCTCTCCAGCGTTTCTTGTTTGCAGACTTTGTGATGATGGCCATTCTGACTGGTGTGAGGTGATACCTCGTTATAGTTGTTAATAGTGTTGATTTGAGTTTCCAAAATAATTAGTGATGTCGCTTATCTTTTCATGTGCATTTTTTTAAACCAGGGTCAAACTGTTTAAACTTCTGCCCTTTTTGAAGTCGTTTTCAATTACCTATCCCAGGACATTTTTCAAGGGCAGGTGTCATGTGCAGCCCCGCAGGCCTTGTGAATATGAAGTGCCCATAAGCAAGGGTTTTAAAGTCATTGTTACGGGAAACGGCCACAAGGCAGCAGGATCTCTACTGCCCCACTCTGGTTACCGGGCACCCTGAAAGTCTTGTTCCTGGGTTATAAATTAGAGTGGAATGTGTTTGAACTACAGTGGAGACAATTAGAATGAAAAAAAAAAAAAAAAAAAGAAAAGATGGAATCTAGTAACCTTTAGGAGATAGAATCATTAGGATCGATAGTCATTGGGTCTGCCGGACTCAAGAATACCTTCCAGGTATCTGACCTGAGTACTGTGTGGAGATTGTTGATAAAGAGGCAAAAGATGAGGGGCAAAGCTTTGGGGGAAGAAGTGGGAGCTTCGTTTTTTAAATTGTGACTTTGAGTTTTCCACAGAGAGGCAAGTTCAGAATTAAGGCAGAGCTGTATATACACGAGTGTGAATTCCAGACAGGAAGTCAGCGTTGAAAACACACATTTGGAAACAGCTGTACTGTGAGTTCCCACAACCCAACCACAGAAGTAGGTGTGGGCATCCAGAGAGTGTAGAGGAGGCTTCGGGGCAGAACCCCTGGCAACAATCTTCTGTGAGAAATGGTTCTACAGGAGTAACCAGAAAGGGGGACTGAGCAGCTCAAAGGATGGGAGGGAGAAAAGCCAGGAGAAAAGATCATAACAGGAAAGTGTGTTCCTCACTTTTCAAGGCCTGAGATATTACCTCACACCTGCGAGGACGGCTAGTACCAAAAAAATCAAAAGTTAAAAAAGTGTTGGGAGGATGTGGAGAAACTGGAAACGTTGTGCCCTCCTGGTGGGATTGTAAAGTGGTGCAGCCACTATGGAAAACAGTGTGGCAGTTCCTCAAAAATTTTAAAGGTAGAATTACCGTGTGATCCTGCAATTCCATCTCTGGATACTTATCCAAAGGACATGAAATCAGGATTTGTAGAGATCTTGGCACGCCCATGTTCGCTACAGAATTATTCACAGTAGCCAAGGTATGGAAAAAAGCCTAAGTGTCCATTGATGGATCAATGGATAAAGAAAACGTGGATAAAGATATATATTCAATGGCATGTCATTTAGCCTTAAAATAGGAGGAAATTTCATCTGCAGCGGCATGGATGAACCTGGAAGACATTATGCAAAGTAAAATAAGTTAGACACAGAAAGACAAATAATGCATGTTCTCACTTATATAAGAAGTATCTAAAATAGTCAGACTCATAGAAGCAGAGGAGAATGGTGGGTGCCAGGAGCAAGGAGGCTGGAGGGAGTCGGGGGTCGCTGTTCAGCGGATATAAAGTTTCAGTTACATAAGGTGAATAAATTCTAGAGGTCTGTTGTACAACACTGTGCTATAGTCAGCCATGTAGGATTGGACACAAAAATATGTTAAACCTATAGATCTCATGTTAAGTGTTCTTACCACAATAAGAAACAATTAAGAAAAGAGGCAGCCTGGACATAAGGGTTTGTGGAGTGTGAACCGTACTTTTATTTAGCTGTGGGCAAGTTATTATCCTCTCTGTGACTCAGATCCTCATCTGTAAAATGGGGATGTATATTCTGAAAGGTGGTTATGAAGGTCAAATGAATTAATATTTACAAAGGGCTTAGAAAATTACCTGATGCAAAGCAGGTGCTACCTAAGTGTTTAAATAAATGAGATTTCAAGTAAAGTAAGGACTGAACATGTCCCCTGGAATTTGATGTTGTCAAGTGCAGTGACAGTGAGTTGGGGGAGGTTTGGGGTGGAATGAGGGGGGGCAGAAGTCACCCAGCATGGAGCTGGGGAGTCAGTGCCATGTGGAGAGGATGTGTTCGTTAGAGGCTGATGGGGGGGCCCAGGTGTGGGTGCTTGTCGGGGTGGGGTATTGTGGAAGGATGGGAGGATGGACCACATGCAATTGCTAATAGGAAAAAGCCAGGAAACATGGCCCATAAATTCTTGTTTCCTTTTCCACTTTGCTTCTCTGGAAGTTGCTCTTTTCAGTGGAAATTATAGCAAGTTAGGAGTCAGGAGACCAGGGTTTTGGTGCCATTTCTGCAGATCTCTGCTATCTCTAAGGACCTTCATATTTCCATCCATAAACAGAGCACTGTGAAGCCAAATGCCATGCATCTTGGGTTGCTTCTAGATTTATTCATATTCCCAGTGTTGTTCTGGCCACACTCTGTGAGGTACTTGGCATTGAGTCCCTGTAAGAGGGTGAGTCTCACATCTTTTGAAATTGAACACTGTGCCATGTCAATTGTTTCCACCCTTCCCATTGTCCTTCGCTCTATGGCATTTATCACATCTTAAATTTTAATTGAGAATTTCATGGCACCCATAGTATCACTTGACATATCTTAAGGAGTAGTCATTGCAAGGCTCAGGCTAGGACTCAGGATCAGAGCATATCACAAAATAAGACTTGGGAATTAAATAACTGTTTGATTATAATTAGACAAGGAGATGTAAACCTTGCTATTGATATATAAGGAAGTCAGAGCAGAAAATACTCAGCGAATGCATCTCTTGTGGCAAAGCATCAGAACATCTTCGAAACAACATTAGTGTGAAAGTCAGAGGACCCTCACTGAAACCCTGGATTGCTTTTGCCCCTGAGTGTGGCCTTAGGCAGAGCTCTTGTCTGTTAAAGACCGGACTTAGCTGAAGAACAAAAGGATGATTCATGGCTTTAATCATTACGTACGTTGTGCGGACTCCAATCCAGCCATTGCAGCAGGCGTGGCAGGAAGACAGACATGGCCGTGGACCCCCGGGACGTTGCAGTCTAATGTGGAAGAAAGGAAACAAAAACAAAGACAAGGAAATGTAGGCATCACTGACATAACATCCGACAGTTGCATGTCCTCCTATGGTCAGGGTGATCAGGGATGTCTGGGGACAGTTGAGCATCTCAGCAGATGAGTGAAAGAGATGGTCATGGGAGGAATCTAAGGAATAGAGCTCCTTGCAAAGAAACCAGCCTGTATGAGTGTGGTGAGCAGGAAACAGCTCGACTGTGGTCCAGGTACTGAGAGGTGAACAGCGTACCTGATGGGGCGTGAGAACCGAGGTGTGGGAGGAGCCGCTACACGCGGGAACTCGCTGAGTGTGATCGGAACTTGTCTTCTAAGAGCAGTGGAATCGCCAAGGACCTTCTGGTTCTTAATGTTCTCTGATTTTGTCACTACTTTAAAAAAAGTCTTTCTGTTGATATCCTTGAATTTCAATGCCTGAAAGTTAAGGTGGAGACAGAGGCTACTAATAAATATGCTGGAAGCTGTTCCACATACCTTCACATGCCTTTAACAGGTACCAACGTTATGTCTGACTCTGAGTATTCGGAATTTCATTCCTCCACTCAGATGCGAGAGAGAAGTTCTGGGCAGCGCTCATGGCCTAACACTGGAGATGCAGAATCATTGGGGGAGATGCCAAGGCGGCAGGATGGGGTGTTTGCAGAAGAAAGAGCTGAGGTTCCCATGGCTTGGCTTGCTGTTCCCGCCCTCCCTTTGCTCGTCTTTCTCCTTCTCTCACCCCAGCACCTGTCCCATCCTTCATCCTCTTTTCTGTCTTAAGTCAGAGGTAACCAGGTCAATGAAAAGCTGCTGAGACCTACAGTGGCACTTAGGACAATCCCAGGGGGCTGTTGTGTGCTTGTGTGCATATGAGGCTGTGTCTGCGTGTGTCTCTGTATTGAGTTCTTGTGAAGCTGGGAGAACAGGAAGAGGTTGGAGGTGGATCAGGAAGGAGGAAACACTTGCAAACAAGCCTGATGATCGGAAGTGTGGTTTGAATGTGAGTTTTCCTTCTGTGTCAAATTAAAAGAAAATTCTCATGAATAAATGGATTTGTCAGGCATGGCTAGAAAAATAGATAGAATTGTAGACTGTACATCCATGCCTTTAGATACGTAGGAGTTTTAAAATCATCTGGTTCAGCTTTACAGATGAGACGAATAAGGCCCAGTTAGGAAGGATGGTTTGCCCCAGTCTTAGAGCAGATGGGTGAAAAATCTGCATATGGAACCAGGTTCCCTTCAGTATTCCTTGTACTTCCTCATGCTGGCTTTCAGCCCCAATGAACTTGCTCTTGAACATGAAATGTAAATAAGCAGGAAGACCATACGTATCTGATAAAAGAGCAAGACCCAACAGCAGATCAACCAGGCCACCATTTGAAACCAGCCGGCAATTGAGAGAATGACCCTTCACAAGTCTCCTTGAGTTGGGTCTTCTTATTTGTGGAAAAGCACCACTTACACCTACCTGAATGGGTCATCATGAGGTTGAAACGAGATAATCACGTGAAAACACCCAGTACACAATCACAATACAGATCCAACCCGACTTAAAACTGTGTCTGAAGTAGAAAGAAAGACATTTGGAATTGATCTTTCTGTAACCACAAAATAGTGTTCAAATGCGTTGATAGATGTTGTGAAATACAGAAAGATTTTCTACAGTGATGGGGAATGACATCTCCTCAGTGAGCCCAGAGAACAAACAAAGAAATAAACAGAGAGGAGGAAATACCATGGCCAAGGCCAGATGAAGTCAACCCAAGCCCCTAGGAATTCAGGGGCTGCTCTGCCAGTCTGGCCATCATCACGCAACAGCAGCGGAAGCCGTGAGATGGCAAGGACAGCCTCTCTGAAGGGCAGAGAAGAGACCAGCTGCCACTGGACACTGAGCTGAAGACTCCATATGGATCCCATGGGCAGAAGATGCTCTGAGCAGCTACAGTCCTAACCCAGCAAGTTCTTCAGGTTCCTCACTCTTCTCTGTGTTCCAGAATCATTACAAACATTATTATCATTACCATTATTTTCCTCTTACTGGAGATGAATAGGTACGCTCAGAAGTGGCTCTCTTAGTGGCTTTATGAATCTCCGGTTCCTGGCTCTAAGCCTTTCACAAGATGGATGGAGCACCTTCAGGTGAGGTCGCCAAGGCACAGTCTGTGATCCCAGAGAAACGAAGAAGAGTTATGTCATCACCAGCTGACTGGCTGCCAACAAATGTAGGTTCTAGTTTCAAGGAGATAGAATTTACAGTTTATTAACTGGTAACTTGTTATTGGTTCTTACCATGAACTGAGAATAGGTTATTCAAATGAACACATGAGATTTAGAAAATTAAAGAAAGAAGCCATCCATTTAGTCCATATTTCTCTTCCTTGACATGGTAGACAGAACTCTTGGGCAGAGAACCAGGTGTATCTGGGTTTTAACACTTTTAACACAAGCAGATGGTGAATTTGGGATACTCCAAGCAGTATCCGTGGAGACCTGAGGAATCATCACATCACAACAGAAGATGTTCTCTAGGAAAGTTCCTCAGAACTCTGTCCTTTTTCTTGTATCAGTTAATTAAAAATGCAGTGTAGGTTATTCAGCAACTGATTTTTGTATACTATGCAATTTGCTAAGCACTGGCCATTTAAAAGTGAATAAGGAATAATAGTTCTGAACCTCAAATATCTCATAGTTGACTGGATTCATTAAAAGTGGACTGCACAAATGCAGAGACATTAAGTATTTAGAATATCACATGTCGAATACATTACTAGCTGTAAGCAAAGAAATGCAAACGAGAACAAGATATTTGTTTGTCTAACAACTTTTCCTAGTCTGCATCTTTTATTTTAATAACATTATAGCAAAAAATGATAATAATAGCATTATAACTTATAACATCATGTATAGCATCTCATTAAACATGGTTCTGTGAATGTTGAAATGGAGGCATATTATCATACTATTATTGTCATTTAGAAGGATTTCAAAGCTTTGATTAAACAGCTAATCAGGATCAAAGCAAATGATACCCTGTTTGAAGACCAGCTCATGGCAGTAAATTTGATGCAAAGTTATACGCCCTTCTGAGTGTGGTCTTCTTTTTTTTTTTTTTTTTTTTAAAGTCTCACCACCCCCAGGAAGCCTTTCTTTTTCTTTTTTTTTAATTTTTTTTTTATTTTATTTATTTATTTTATTTTTTGCTTGTGTTGGGTCTTCGTTTCTGTGTGAGGGCTTTCTCAGTTGCGGCGAACGGGGGCCACTCTTCATCGCGGTGCGCGGACCTCTCACTATCGCGGCCTCTCTTGTTGCGGAGCACAGGCTCCAGACGCGCAGGCTCAGCAGTTGTGGCTCACAGGCCTAGTTGCTCCGCGGCATGTGGGATCTTCCCAGACCAGGGCTCGAACCCGTGTCTCCTGCATTGGCAGGCAGATTCTCAACCACTGCGCCACCAGGGAAGCCCTGAGTGTGGTCTTCTTAATGGCCCTGGTCCTTGGTCAGAAATTGGGAAGGGGAGAGGGAGGGAAAGATGGAGGGGGAGGCCACCACGTGTTGCCCTTCACATCTTTGGCGCCGCCCTCCAGCTCTTGCATCTGTAAGTGAGAAACCATGTGTAGCTGTTTGTTATGTACATATTATTTGAGGGTCATGAAATTAAGGCACGGACACCCGCATCTAACCCTGATCCCTCACTCAGCGAGGTTTCAGTGTTGCGTCGTATTCTGTTACCTTCTCCGGTGTGATTTTCGAGAGCTCTTAAAAGATGGGGAGCGTGAATGAGGCTGAGCCGAATAGACAAGCCTGTCCCCTCTGTTTTTATGAATGAAACAAGATGTCAGTGAGCTCTGACTCTAAGTGCTGTTTCACAAACCTTATTGTTTGATTTGTTAGTGATTAATTTTACCAACTCGGCCGTATTGCTTTATGTGTCCCATGACACGGCCCGTGAGAGAGGACTTGATTTGCCAAGGACTGTCCTGAAGTGCTTTAAAAAAAGTCAAAGGAAATCGAGTTGCAGGAAGTGAATGCCGCCGGAGCTTTCATTGAAATAAAAGATCCTTTCCCCCCAGCCCAGTGCATCTAGCTCAACTGCTCTTGCTGCCTCCATGCCCGCTCCCCTCCGTGTCAATCCCCCACCTGCAGCATCTCCAGACCAGACCCGGCCGTTCTGGGCCCTGGTGTGGAAACCAATCACTTCCGCACTTAAACTGTTCTCCAGAGAACAGTCTTCATTTCCCTGACTCTAAAGGTCAGCAATATTTTTCCTGTATCTGAAAGGAAAAAAAGTATCCCGATGGCTGTCCAAAAGAAAAACCAAAACAAATTCCCTTCTTTTATTTTATGCTGGGGAATCTGAAAAGGAAAACCTTGCTCTGCTTCCCTGTGATGGTGGTGGCAGAGAAGGGGCAGGTGGGCCCTTATTCCAGGGCAGGGACAAAGGTGCTGCTCAGAAGAGGCTGGGCTATGTCTCCTGATGACGAGAGGAGTCGAGGACCTTTTGTCCACATGCTTGTGTCTGGGCCTTCTCTGCCTGTTAATTAAGCACTGGGTGCTTTGAAATGTAGGTTACTTAAATATTGAGTCTTCTGACAATGCTACTATCACATTTTTTTATGAAGGGGACACTGAAGCTTAAGAGTTTAAATACCTTTCTAAGATCAGAGTTTGGAAGTTGAAGAACTGGGAAATGAGCCTAGGTTTTTCTGACTCCAAAGCGTGTTCTTTGCGTCACTGGGATTTGCCGATGACAGTGTCTTCTGCCACCATCTGAGGGCTTGCGCTTGCTCTGCCTGCTTGGGTCTTGCAACAGTATTTGCCAGTTTTAAACAACAGCGACACAGCTTTCTTCCATTAATTTTACTCTATAAGAGTATTTTGTTATTTTTTTTCTTATTAGTTATCTATTTTATACATACTAGTGTATATATGTCAATCCCAAGAGTATTTTGTTATTTTGTTTTGCGGTGCCCTTTTTGGAAAGAATGAATGTAAGGGAACGGTTAGGAAGATATTGCAGTGAGTAGGTGCCCCTTCTGAATACTGTCTGTCCACACAAGACATGGAAGGGTTCTTTCACGGTTCCTGGTGATCAGAGGACATTTTTATAGGCGCATGTGAAGTTAATTAATATTACTAAATTTAGGGCTTTTTCATGTGTCTGTTTTACTTTGGATATATACAACTGGCAATACAAAATTCTTATTAATAGAGCATCTAGCATATGACTAGAATCCCCATGTATTATGACATCAGCATTTTGATTGGGAATCGTTCCATGTGATGGCAGGATAAAGGGAGTTTAAATCGTGTTTCACAAGGAGTCATAGTAATTTCCAAATTCTACCAAGCACTCCTTGCCCCGAGTTTCCTTGTAGAGCTAAAAGCAGAATCATGTGTCAGGGATGTGTTTGGGGTCTGACAGAACCACCACAATATCCCCTAGTTAGTACTGGTCCTTTTGCATCTTTGATTTAAATATTGGAAACTAAAAAGATTTTTCAAAAGAGATAAAAAAGTGGAAATATATGCCCTTCAGAAACCACTATGTCATGCTTAAGACCTGACAAAAATAATGTTTTAAAAGGAATTTGATGTAATTAATGTAAACCAAGTACAAAAAGGGACCAAACATCATCCCAGCAGGTGAGTCTGTAAAAAAATAAGCACACATACCTGAAAACAAGAACCCTGTTCCCCCAACACACAAAACACATCCCCCAAACACACACACACACACACACACACACACACACACACACACACACACACACACTCCTGATGCAGTAGTAATTAATTCATTGTACAAGACATGGGTCTACTCTGGACACATTTATGATGTGAGGCAAGTTTGGTTTTGGTCAGCCTTTTAATACCCAAACCCTCCCCTGTACAAATAGTGAATCAGGTAACTCTACTACCTTCTTTCAAGTGAAATATTTACATAATTGGATTGTGGTATTCTCATTTAATAGGAATTTTTATGACTCTCAGGAGCTCTAAAGGAAAAAACAAAGCTCTTTTATCTGCTTCAGATTGTGTGATGGAATTGTCCACTTGAGTTCACTTTTTTGTTTATCCAATCAGGACAGCCCCATAGGTCAGCAGGGGGTCCCTAGACCAGCAGAGTAAGACACACAGCTGCAGAGAGTTCCAACATGCTTTGTTTTGGGCACACTTTCATTGAAGATTTTGCCTCCAAATTTTGGTTGCAAATGAGAAAGAGCCATCAGTGACCCATTTTCTGCTAGTCCTGGGAAAGATACCCATCAGCAGATCTTGAATGCAATACTCAGAGAGAGGGGTTCATTTTAGGAGTTTCTGCATAATGGGACATTGTCTCTTAAAATGGCCTTCTATCCTCACTGATTGGTCAGTCTGCATACATGATATGTTAGTTTCTATGATTACTAGAGAGAAAGGAAAGGCCGATGCAGTAAGATATTGACTTGACCACAGGGAAAAAGGAAAATCTAGGCTTGAATTACTGACATTGCAACAATGGCTGTTAAACTTGGTATTGAAAGTAAGAAGAGCGAGAAATTAAACACCATTAGAAGAATCCTGGTCCAGAGTAATAACAGATCGCTATTTCTCTTGGCTGAGAGCAAACTCAGCAACAGAAGTCTCTAGAGTGTGGCTGAGGCTGTTTTACAAAGGCTCATTTACACGAGGAACATTTGTGCTTCTAAAGAGAAAGGGACCAGCCTTCCTCTCTCCCACTCGCTTCCCCTGTATTATGACATATTCGCAGTGTGTATGTTTGTTTACAGTAGTTAAACACACACCATGGACCTGGAGTGTAGTCTCAACATCAATATCTCTGTGGTATGATTTCCTTAGCACTTTTTAAAACCTCTCTCCTGTGGAGTTTTACATCCCAAACAAAAAAAGAATTTATATAGAGAGATTGGTTCAAGATGGCGAAGTAGAAGGATGTGCGCTCACTCCCTCTTGCGAGAACGCCGGAATCACAACTAACTGCTGAACAATCATCGACAGGAAGACACTGGAACTCACCAAAAAAGATACCCAACATCCAAAGACAAAGGAGAAGCTGCAGTGAGATGGTAGGAGGGGCGCAGTCACAATAAAATCAAATCCCATAACCGCTGGGTGGGTGACTCACAAACTGGAGAACACTTATACCACAGAAGTCCACCCACTGGAGTGAAGGTTCTGAGCCCCACGTCAGGCTTCCCAACCTGGGGGTCCGGCAACGGGAGGAGGAATTCCCAGAGAATCAGACTTTGAAGCCTAGTGGGAATTGATTGCAGGACTTTGACAGGACTGGGGGAAACAGAGACTCCACTCTTGGAGGGAGGAGGCCCAGGGGAAGGAGCCCAGGGGAAGGAGCAGTAACCCCATAGGAGACTGAACCAGACCTCCTGCTAGTATTGGAGGGTCTTCTGCAGAGGCGGTGGGTGCTGTGGCTTACGGTGGGGACAAGGACACTGGCAGCAGAAGTTTTGGGAAGTACTCCTTAGCGTGAGCCCTCCAGGAGTCTGCCATTAGCCCCACCAAAGAAACAGGTAGGCGCCAGTGTTGGCTTCACAGGTGAATTCTATCAAACATTTAGAGAAGAGCTAACACCCATCCTGCTCAAACTCTTCCAAAAAATTGCAGAGGAAGGAACACTCCCAAACTCATTCTATGAGGCCACCGTCACCCTGATACCAAAACCAGACAAGATACTACAAAAAAAGAAAATTACAGACCAATATCACTGATGAATATAGATGGAAAAATCCTCAACAAAATACTAGCAAACAGAATCCAACAGCACATTAAAAGGATCATACACCATGATCAAGTGGGGTTTATCCCAGGAACATAAGGATTCTTCATATATGCAAATCAATCAATGTGATAAACCATATTAACAAATTGAAGGAGAAAAACCAAATGATCATCTCAGTAGATGCAGAAAAAGCTTTTGACAAAATTCAACACCCATTTATGATAAAAACTCTCCAGAAAGTGGGCATAGAGGGAAACTACCTCAACATAATAAAGGCCATATATGACAAACCCACAGCAAACATCATTCTCAATGGTGAAAAACTGAAAGCATTTCCACTAAGATCAAGAACAAGACAAGGATGTCCACTCTCACCACTATTATTCAACATAGTTTTGGAAGTCCTAGCCATGGCAATCAGAGAAGAAAAAGAAATAAAAGGAATCCAAATTGGAAAAGAAGAAGTAAAGCTGTCACTGTTTGCAAATGATGACATGATACTATACATAGAGAATCCTAAAGATGCCACCAGAAAACTACTAGAGCTAATCAATGAATTTGATAAATTTGTAGGATACAAAATTAATGCACAGAAATCTCTTGCATTCCTATACACTAACAATGAAAGATCAGAAAGAGAAATTAAGGAAACAATCCCATTCACCATTGCAACCAAAAGAATAAAATACCTAGGAATAAGCCTACCTAAGGAGACAAAAGAGCTGTACTCAGAAAACTGTAAGACACTGATGAAAGAAATCAAAGATGACATAAACAGATGGAGAGATATACCATGTTCTTGGATTGGAAGAATCAATATTGTGAAAATGACTATACTACCCAAGCAATCTACAGATTCAATGCAATCCGTATGAAATTACCAGTGGCATTTTTTACAGAACTAGAAGAAAAAATCTTAAAATTTGTATGGAGACACAAAAGACCCTGAATAGCAAAAGCAGTCTTGGGGGAAAAAAACGGAGCTGGAGGAATCAGACTCCCTGACTTCAGACTATACTACAAAGCTACAGTAATCGAGACAGTATGGTACTGGCACAAAAACAGAAATATAGATCAATGGAACAGGATAGAAAGCCCAGAGATAAACCCACGCACATATGGTCAACTAATCTATGACAAAGGAGGCAAGGATATACAATGGAGAAAAGACAGTCTCTTCAATAAGTGGTGCTGGGGAAACTGGACAGCTACATGTAAAAGAATGAAATTAGAACACTCCCTAACACCATACACAAAAATAAACTCAAAATGGATTAGAGACCTAAATGTAAGACTGGAAGCTATAAAACTCTTAGAGGAAAACATAGGAAGAACACTCTTTGACATAAATCACAGCAAGATCTTTTTTGATCCACCTCCTAGAGTAATGGTAGTAAAAACAAAAGTAAACAAATGGGACCTACTGAAACTTGAAAGCTTTGCAAAGCAAAGGAAACTACAAACAAGACGAAAAGACAACCCTCAGAATGAGGAGAAACTATTTGCAAACGAATCAACGGACAAAGGATTAATCTCCAAAATATATAAACAGCTCATGCAGCTCAATGTTAAAAAAACAAACAACCCAATCAAAAAATGGGCAGAAGCCCTAAATAGGCATTTCTCCAAAGAAGACGTACAGATGGCCAAGAGACACATGAAAAGCTGCTCAACATCACTAATTATTAGAGAAATGCAAATCAAAACTACAATGAGGTATCACTTCACACCACTTAGAATGGGCATCATCAGAAAATCTATAAACAACAAATGCTGGAGAGGGTGTGGAGAAAAGGGAACCCTCTTGCACTGTTGGTGGGAATGTAAATTGATACAGTCATTATGGAGAACAGTATGGAGGGTCCTTAAAAAACTAAAACTAGAATTACCATATGACCCAGCAATCCCACTACTGGGTATATACCCAGAGAAAACCATAATTCAAAAAGACACATGCACCCCAGTGTTCATTGCAGCACTATTTAGAATAGCCAGGTCATGGAAGCCACCTAAATGCCCATCAACAGACGAATGGATAGAGAAGATGTGATCCATATATACAATGGAATATTACTCAGCCTCAAAATGGAACGAAATTGGGTCATTTGTAGAGACGTGGATGAATCTAGAGAGTGTCATACAGAGTGAAGTAAGTCAGAAAGAGAAATACAAATATCATATATTAACGCATATATGTGGAACCTAGAAAAATGGTAGAGATGAACCGGTTTGCAGGGCAGAGAGAGAGAGACACAGATGTAGAGAACAAACATATGGACACCAAGGGGGGAAAGTCGCGGGGTGGTGGTGGTGCGCTGAATTGGGAGACTGGGACTGACATGTATACACTAATATGTATAAAATAGGTAACTAATAAGAATCTGCTGTATAAAAAATAAATAAAATTCAAAAATTTAAAAAAAAAAAGATGTGGTACATATATACAATGGAATATTACTCAGCCATAAAAAGGGATGAAATAATGCCATTTGTAGCAACATGGATGGACCTAGAGATTGTCACACTGAGTGAAGTAAGTCAAACACAGACAAATATGATATCGCTTATATGTGGAATCTAAAAAAATGGTACAAGTGAACTTATTTACAAAGCAGAAATAGAGTCACAGATGTAGGAAACAAACTTATGGTTACGAAGGGGGAAAGGTGGGGTGAGGGATAAATTGGGAGATTGGGAATGACATATACACACTACTATATATAAAAGAGATAACTAATAACAACCTGCTGTATAACACAGGGAACTCTACTGAATACTCTGTAATGACTTATATGGGAAAAGAATCCAAAAAAGAGTGGATATATGTATATGTATAACTGATTCACTTTGCTGTACAGCAGAAACTAACACAACATTGTAAATCAGCTATACTCCAATAAAAAACGTTTTTTAAAAAAATATATTTATAACAACAATGAAACAGTCACACTGCAGAATAGTAGTTTTGACTTGGTGAGCATGTTAAAATAGATGTCTGGGTTTTAGCTTTCTGTTGCTGCCACAAAATTACCACACAATAGTGGCTTAAAAGAACCCAAATGCATTATCTCAAAGTACTGTGTGTCAGAAGTCTGCTGCGCTTGGTGCTTTCTCTGCTCTGAGTTCCGAAGCTGAGGTATCAGGAGGGCTGCCTTTCCTTCCGGAGGTTCTAGGGGAGAATCGGGGCCCCTGGGTCCCTGCTGGCTGTCAGCTGGGGCAGCTCATGTCCCTAGAGACCCCTCTCCCGTCCTTGCCGGTTGCCCCTTCATCTCATAAACAGCACCTCTGTGTGCCGAGTCCTTCACGTCCTGCTGCATCTCTTCTCCGGGTCTCTCTGCTTCCTCGTCAGCTTTTAAGGACCCAGGTGATTCCTCTGGGCTCACATGTGTCACCTGGTATAACCTTCTGTGATACTGTGTTTCATAATTACAAATCTATATTTGGTCTTCCTCCTATTTCTGGCACAGAGCTCCTAAAACCCTTGGAATTTCCTAAGAGAGGAGCTCCATAAAGTTGTCTTTTTTATGTTAATGAGGTGACCTTCCTAACACTGGGGGCTGGTTTCCGGTGGAGCCAACCAAGTGATTAAAGGGTTGGACCTTTCAGTACCTCTCCGCCAACATCCAGGGGGAGGAGAGAGGCTGGAGTCTGAATCAATTGCCAGTGTTCATCAATCATGCCGATGTAATGAAGCCTTTATAAAAATCCAAAGGATGGGCTTCGGAGAGCTTCTGGGTTGGGGAGCACGTGGCAGTTTGGGGAGAGTGGTGGGCTTAGGGAGGAAGCTGAGTCCTATAACCTTTTATAATAAACAGGTGATCTACTAAGTAAAATGTTTTTCTGTGTTCTATGAGCCTCCCCTAGCAAATTAAGGGAATCTGAGGAGGGGGTCGTGGTAGGGCTGCAGTCTGGTAGCGCTGAGCCCTTTATCTGTGGAATCCGATGCTGCCTCCAGGTGACAGTGTCGGCACTGAGTTCGGCTGTAGGACCCCTAGCTGGTGTCTGAGAATTGCTTGGTGCTGTGCGCGACCATATGCCCTCCGCACATTGGAAATTGAGTCTCAGAACCATTTCGTCTTCCTATTTTAAAGTCAGCTGGTGAGCAACTTTACTCCATCTGCCAAGTCCCTTTTGCCGTGTGACATAACCCGTTCACGGGGGCACAAATCCTACTATATATAAAATAGATAACTAATAAGGACCTACTGTATAACACGGGGAACTCTACTGAATACTCTGTAATGACTTATATGGGAAAAGAATCTAAAAAGGAGTGGATGTATGTATATGTATAACTGATTTACTTTGCTGTACAGCAGAAACTAACACAACATTGTAAATCAGCCTACCACAGTGTGAAAGAGAATCATTTCTGTTGAACTGATAAAACCCAGTCAGAATTGACTTCTGACCTCAGAAGAAATAAAGGGATTAAAAAAACAATTCTCATGTATTGACAAGTCCAAGGTGATACTAGTTTCACTGGTTTCAGGCAGACCCAGGGGCGCTGGTGTCAGGACACTGTCCGTTTGTCCTTCCCCCTGTCTGCCTCACCTTCCACTGGCTTCATTCACTCTCTGACGGGCTCTGCAGGGTGACCCCTGTCACCTTCGGGCCTCAGTTCTACCCTCTGAGTAGCTGCATTGGACAGACATCACCCCTAATCAACATCTCTAATCCAAGTACCAGAGCCGAGTCTCCTTGGAGGGTCTTGTGTACGCACTCCTTCTCGCCCTCTTTAAGGGAGTTGTGTGGCCGGGCTTTGGACAGTGTAACCCTGGAAAACAGTGGCGGAGGGGCGTCCCACCATTCTACCAGAACCCATGGGCTGAGAATGAGGGAGAGATATTTCCCAAAAGATAAATAAAGTCACAGTCACCGGAAGACACCAGAGTAGATGCTGGCCAGGCCAAGCTGGGTGTTTTGGGGGTTTTGGGGTTTGCCATCAACCCCAAAGTCATTGCTGAGGGCTCCTTTGCAAGTGAATGTACAGGTCAGTTTGGCACTTGATGTATTAAGAAGTATCTTAATCAGACGTGTTGGTCTCTCCCCAACCCATGACTTGTAATTCAGCCCTGGTACTGCTTTACATTCAAGTAAACACGTGTTTCTTCTGCAAATCAATCTCAGTGTCTCTGTTTAGAGGGGAGAAAACTGTATCCCGCTAGTTGATTTTGCCGCAAGAACTTGTAACTGTTTCCACCACAGCTATTTGTTCTGCTCGAATTCTCTGTCCCCTGGGCTTGGCCAGGGTTCCCTCCGGGGACTTCTGCTCTCCGAGCTGCTTCCTTTCTCTCTGGTCAGATGTATTCCACGGCGTCTAGAAAATTAAATTTAGCCAGCCACGGATTTCCCCAAGTGGCATGGGCCTCTTCGCCTTTTCATGTTTTCACAAAATGTGGTTCACACCATTGGAACACTGGGGGGTAGAGCTGACAATAGACAGGGGATGAAAAATAAATGATCCCTGCCTTTTCGTCTTTGGTAAGAGTCCTGGGGCCGCAAGGGGCAGGAACACTGACTGGAGCTCCTCTGGCGGGAGCCTGGTGTTGGGAACACGTCGATGCCTCGCCCTAGGTCTCTGGTGAGCTCTGTCACGTTAGCAGGAGCCGCTAAAATGGCGTGGTGGGCAGGTGAGTCTTTGTTCCAACGAATGACAGCCCTGGAGAGCCACTCTGACTTTTCTCACCACCGCCCTGGGGGCAGGGTTGACATCGTGTTAGCGCTGGATGAGAAGCCCTGTTGGGTGGGTAGAGTTTGCAGGATGAAGGAGATCACATCGTGAATGACGGTTCTCTGCTGTGTGCACACTGAGTCTTCCGGGATGGGGTGGCGGGGGGTTGCGTCTACGTGTGCTGTGCTAACCCCGGACGGTGAGGGCCGTGTACTCGGAAGAAGTGACGTGCCTGCATGTGTACACGTATGCATATTGTGCGTGCATGCATGTACATATACGTATGTGTATACGGGGCGGGTAGAGTTGGTATGCAATCCTCTTATTCTAGATTTTTCTTCCCCTTTATCTAACATCTCTTTTAAAGACACGTGCTCCACCACCTCTGCTGGGTAAACCCCCTGGCATGTCCTGCTTCTTCCAGGCTGCAGTGACACCCCCCTACTCCGTGCTCTGTAACCACCCACATCTATTTTTGTCCCAACATGCATCACACTGTATTGCCAGCCCCTTTATGTATTTATTTATTTATTTATAACTTTACTGAAGTCTAGTTGATTTACAGTGTTGTGTTAGTTTCTGCTCTACAGCAAAGGGACTCAGTTATACCTATATATATATATATATATACCTATATACCTATATATATATTCTTTTTCATATCCTTTTCCGTTATGGTTTGTCACAGGATATTGAACCATTTTTATTTTTAAATCTACATCATCTGTGTTTAGCTGAGTCTTTAGCACAGAGAAGGCCCTCAGGATACCTGTTGAGTGAATCAAGAGTGTCAAGGGTGTATGAAAGAAAAAAAGAAACCTCCATTTAGACTGTTCTACTAGCTTGAGAAATCCAACTAGTTTTTCCCCTTTCAATACAATTTTGTGGCAGCACTACGTACAAAAATAATCACTTTAACAAAAAAACCCCACACATCTCAAACACTTTTTTAGTGCCAGCCTTCACATGGACCATTAACAAAAGTAAATACAGTGTTCCTTGGTGTCTGCCTTCTTCAATGCTTCACCATGCCTCTCAGGGCCCAGCAGCACAGCTGAGCTGTGAGGCCCTTCTGTGTCGGGAAGAGGACAGAGTTGGCTCACAGGGTATATACAAGTTGGTTCTAACATGGCTTGGGGCCAAGGCCAGTATCATGGAGCTTTTCTCCTATGTTTTCTTGCTGGAGTTTGACAGTTTCAGATCTTATGTTTAAGTGTTTAATCCATTTTGAATCAATTGTTGTGTATGGTGTAAGATAAGGGTCTGATTCTATTCTTCTGTATGCGCACATGTAATTTTCCCAGCACCACTGGTTGAAGAGACGGTCCTTTCCCCATTGTGTGTTCTTGGTACCCTTGTTAAAGATCACATGACCTTGTTAAAGATCAGTATGTGTGTGAGTTTATTTCTGGGCTTTCTATTCTATTCCACTGGTCCATATATCTGTCTTATGCTGTTACCGTACTGTGGTAATTACTGTGGCTTCATCATATATTTTGAAATCAGGAAATGTGAGGCCTCCATACTGTTGTAATTGCTGTGGCTTTGTCATATATCGATATTTTGAAATCAGGAAGTGTGCTTTGTTTTTCTTTCTTAATATTATTTTGGTTATTCGAGGTCTATTGTGGTTCCATATGCATTTTAGGATTATTTTTTCTATTTCTGTAAAAAATGCCATTGGAATTTTGATAGGGTTTGCATTGATCTCCGGATCACTTTGGGTAGTGTAGACATTTTAACAATATTAATATATTAATTCTTCTAATCCATGAACACAAGATGTCTTTCCATTTATTTGTATCATCTTTAATTTCTTTCATCAATGGTCTTGCCCATGATTTATTGGATATGACACCAGAAGCATGAATAACAAAACAAAATAAACAAGTGGGACTACACCAAACTAAAAAGCTTCTGCACAGCCAAGAAAACAATCAACAGAGTAAAAGTGCAACCTACAGAATGGTAGAATATATATATATCTGATATATAGATATATCTTATATAGCTGATAAGTGGTTAATATCTAAAATATGTAAGGAACTCTTATAACTTAAGAGCAAAAATACAAATAACCCTATAAAAAGTGACCGAAAGAACTGAATAGACATTTCTCCAAAGAACACATACATATGGCAACAAGTATGTGAAAAGATGCTCAACATCACTAATCATCAGGGAGATGCAAATCAAATGAGACGTCATCTTATGTTCATCACAATGGCTATTATCAAAAAGACAAAAGATAACCAGCATTGGCCAGGACATGGAGAAAAGGGAACCCTTGTGCACTGCTGGTGGGAATGCAAATTGGCACAGCTACTATGGAGAACAGTACAGGGGTTCCTCAAAAAATTAAAAATAGAACTACCATATGATCCAGCAATCCCACTTTGGGATATATAACCAAAGGAAATGAAAACAGGATCTGAAACAGATCTCTGCACTCCTATGTTCATTGCAGCATTATTCACAATAACCCAGGTATGGAAAAACCTAAGTGTCCATGCATGGATGAATGGATAAAGGAAATATGTGTATATATATACCATGCAATATCACTCAGCCTTAAACTAGAAGGAAATCCTGGCATATGAGACAACATGGTGAACCTGGAGGATGTTATACTAAGTGAAATAAACTGGTCACAGAAGGACAAATACTCCATACGTGTTCCCAGTGATATGAAGCATCTTAAACAGTCAAACTCATAGAAACAGAGGAGAATGGTGGTCACCAGGGTCGGGGAAGGTGGGAGACGGGGAGAAATTGTTGTTCGATGGGTATAGTTTCAACATTGCAGGATGAGTGAAGTTCTATGCCTGTAGTTCACAATACTGTAGTATGCACTTAAACCTTTGTTCAGAGGGTGAATCTCATAATAAGTGTTATCACAATTAAAACTAAAGTGAAATGAAATGGCTCTGGCTGCCACCTTCCTGTCTGCCCATGCCCCCGCCAGCCCCTCCCAGCCCCTCTCGCCAGCAGTGCTTAAACCAAAGGCAACCCAATCGCTTGGCCGGTGATTGGAAGTGAGTATACACCTGCCTCCAGTATAAATCTATGGCGAAAATTGAAACTTTAACTACTGGCAGAACTTGGCAGGTTATTCCAGGGTTGCCGGTCCTGAAGTCATTGGAATTGGTGCTATCTTCAAGGCTTTCCCTTTTCACGGGGATGTCAGGGGTGGTGGGTGTATAAGGGACAAATGTAAACGGAGTACCTGACCTTGTTTGGAAATAACAGTGCAGGGATAATGGCGACCATTGTATCCAATCAGATCATTTCACTGCCCACATATTTTGTTTGTCCCCTCAAAGGGAAGGCAGGCAGGGCTCTTCATTCAGTGACAGGGAACTCAGACTCAGAGACATGACATTAATGAGGATCACACAGCGCGTGAATGGGGCGGCAGATTTTATATCTGGCTCCAAAGCCTGGACTCTTTCTCCAGCACTGAAACCCTTGCTCCTCGGGGATAGCACTTTGCACGGCTGTCACCTTTATGGTAGATATCCTCTGTAAATAAAGGAGGATGTGGTGATTTTTCCTTCTGTCCAGATTTTCTAGGAATATAGGCAGAAATGGCCATGCATGCTGTCTCTGAATTATGGCTTCAGACTGTTGCTCTGTCTTCTTCAATTGTTTCTGATTTCTTTTTCTGGTCCTTAGTCCCAGGGCAGATCTGACCACGTGGTGGGGTGGGGGAGGGGAGGAAAGCCAGAGTGGTCGGGTGAGGGGTTGGTTCTTACAAGCCAATGTGAGAAGGGAAGAGAGTGAATCACCTGCAGGGGCGAGGGGAATCAGAAAATGACTCATATTCAGATCATGCTTGAATGGGCTCTGAGAGCCAATGTGAAGATCCTCAGCCCCACTGCCAGCAAGTCCTATAAAGAATAAATTAAATCCGACTTGCTCTATGAGGAAGCTGAAGCTTGGAGAGTCTGAACAAGTCTTCAAGGGTCACACAGATATTGAGTGGCAGAACTGAGAAAGGGACTTGTGACTTGCAGTCCAGATTCCAGATTCTGTTCTATTCTCTGTCCTCTCTCATCATGAAAGCTAATGAATGACACCAGAAGAATGTTTTCCATCAGGGAGGTGCTATGTATTGTGTCCAAGACGTCAGGAGATGCCCATTCAGCAAAGCAACGCTACCCCTCTCCCAACACCATGGCCCCCATTTTGCATGTATTTCCCCCTGAGATTCTTCCTCAGATTTACAACATATGAGAAATGGCCCTCAGTACCTCAAAAAGGGCAAAGGACTTGTCATAGAGTAAATGATCAGTAAACGCCCATCGAACTTTTGGATAAATGAGCCCAAGAATTAGTAAATAAATGAGGAGAGGGAACTGAACTAGATTTTCAACAAAGCAGAAGTTAAACCCAGTTGAAAAAAAAGCTGACAATTCACCAAATAGAGAAACCCAGCCTGTCAAGAAATTTAAAATGTCTAATACTAAAATAAAGAAATATATTTTTCTACAAAGAGCCAAGATTCTTTCAGTGTTATGAATGATTAGACATATTTTTGGAAATGACCTGTGGGTTACTGTGGAAATCCCATTAACTCCCCTCTGCACCCTGCCCCCCATCCCCACCCCAATCTCTGACTTGTTTTCATTGTCCTCATCACTGGTACAGCAAAGCCCTGGGCAGGTGTCCTATGATGGAAAATATCAAACAAAGCTCAGAACAAAACAGCCACGAAGAAGAGCTGGGCTCCTGTGTGGACGCACCCAGCGTGTCTCACTAGTTCCTCTTCTGTCTTCTAGAACCTTCAAATCCTTCTTCTCCTCCCCAGGAGTCCTCGCTTTGCAGCTTTTCAAAATGTCTCGTGAACATATTCATGTCACGTGATTTCCTTCCGCTTCTGAAATCATGGATGCTGCTTCTTTGTTTTCCTTGCTGAACAAACATCTGTGGCATCCCGTTTATCCCAATCGTGAGTTCATATCCAGTGCTTCATGGTTGGCTTTTTATTTTTTCCTGTTGCTCATCGACCCCCTGCCCTCGCTCCGCACGCTGGGACAGAGAGCTTTGCCTTCTTTTCATACATTTTACAAAAACCTCAAGCTTTCATCCTGATTACTGACTTGTTTTCAAGCTAGCTGCCTCCTGCTTGGGGTCCGGGCACTGACCCACAGTGCCCTCGTGTCAGCCCAATCCCTGCTCATGTCCCCCAGAGCCCCGGGTCTGCTCCACTCTTCCTACCCAGGCTCTTCCCACTCGAAGTGCCATTAAGATATCTTTATGACACATAAATATTATTTTGTTATTCCCTATTTTGTAAATCTTTTCATTCATAAGCCCTTTACTTAAAGCGATACTTCATCGTAGGCTACCTGGCTTATTCTAAGAAATTCAAGAACGACACTTTTTTCACACGAAAGCAGCAAAATTGAAGAGAAATATTACATTTCTTCTCTTTGGGGCAGAAATTTATCATTTGTGTGTGGAAACACTGATTATTTTATTCCAAGAAAAGCTCTGATTTTACACACACACACACACACACACACACACACACACACGTCAATTAATCCCAAGTGAAAAGACCAATGAAATTTTTTGCTTTTGAAAATTTAATCTGGTTGTAAAATGTGTATCTTACCGTGTAGCTTATGGGACAAAGTCAAGGGGAGCTTTTGGGGATTTGGGATGTGTAGGGAGCTATTCCTCTAAAGGATAGTCCTCGCCATGGCACATAAAGGCCCGGGCACCATCTTTTCTTCCTGGAAGAATCTCACACATGCTTTCCAGGCTTAGCCAGATGCAGTCTGTGGATATGTTCCTACCTCCAGGACGTACGAGCTAGTTCCTGTCTGTGATCCCACAGCACGTGATGCGCGCCACTAACCCTGCATGTTTGCGCTCAGCAAATCCTATGTATAGCGTCCTTACCTCACAAGGAGGCTCCAGGAGCTTTCGTTGTTTGCAGTGTGCACATACAACAATCTGATTCAACACGTGAATTTAATACCATATTTATTCTAAGTTGAAGACAATAGAAACAGAATGAGGGGAGCTCTGAGGAGAAAGAGGACAGGGGAAGTTGCTGGATGGGATCCAACCTCACCATGAGGATAAGGACCCTTAGGAGGGACACCAAGCAAGTGGGAGGCCACCAGTGTGTGCCCTCCAGGTGCTAGTCCCCTGGGTACGAGAAATTGAATCTTTTGTCTGGAGCCAGGCAAGTCAGCAAATCTGATGCAAAGACAAGGTAACTAGGGTAGAATAAATGGTTGCAAACTAAGTTTGAGGGAGAATTAACATGCACAGGGCATCTAATATATGCCCATCACTATACTAAGAGTTTGCACGTGAATTCTTTTTTTATACATTCATATCACCAAACCAGATATCATTATTGCCATTTTATGGATTAGGACCTGGGCTCATAGAAGTTAACTCTATTCCGTAAGCATATTGAATGCGTCCTGTATGACACTGGGTATAAAATCAGGCAAGTCAGAAACTTGCCTTCCTGGTTCTTGATCTCTAGTAGAGATAGTCAAAATACTTCAACACTTAGAGTACAGTATCATAAGTATGACATTTCAGAAGTATGCTAAGTCCTGTTGGGTTCACAGATGTGGATATGATTCAGGAGGGTTAAGGGACGCTTCATGGAGAGGGTAAAAATGGAGCTGAAACTTTCAGAATAAACAAAATCCAGCTCTACAAAGGCAGGAATTGGATGGGAAAGGGGAAGGCAAGGTCGAGGGCAAGTCACATATGTGAGGGCTCATGGCATGAAATACCAATAAACAATTAGCTCTGGCTTCAAAGAAGGCTCCTTGTGGGGAAGGTATTGGAGTAGAATCAAGAAAAATATAGGTGCCAGGTCATGAAATGCTGTGTGTAACTCAAGACAGACTTGCAGATGGGTGTAGTCAGTGATGTAACAGGTATACACATGCAGAAATGTCTGACTTCAACACCTGGTTCCGTCCATTACCCAGAAACACGCATCTAAGAAGTAGCAATGATGGAGCCCAGGTAAAGCCAAAGGGGAGGCTGAAACCACACCAAGACATGGTGGGGAACCAGGAATCAGAGAACCAGCTAGTTCAGCATCAGGGAGCAGGTAGGAGTCAGGAGTGAGCCCTGGGCTTCAAAGACATAAGTGTGTTTCCCAGGTGTCCATCAGTGGATTGATGGATAAAATAGATTTTAATTGTTCTCACCGTAAAAAGAAATGATAATTATGTGATGTGATAGAGGTGTTAGCTAACATCATGGTCATCATATCGCAATATAGAAATACACCAAACCAGCAGGTTGTGCACCTGAAACCTACACAGAGTTATATGTCAGTTACACCTCGGTAAGAGAAGGAAGGGACCCAGCAGTGACAGAGGAGGCAGTCCAACAGAATGCGCATGCGCTCATTCCCCGCCTCTTCAGCGGCTGGTCCATCCTAAAGAATCCTTCCCTGAATTCGGCAAAGTGCAGGTGTCAGACAGCGCTACTTTAAACGTTTTCCCCCCATATACTGACCTGGACAAATATAACTACATCAGTTAATTTGAGGTATATAATCATAAATTTCACGAGAAGGGAGTTTTCCTCGCCATACTATTACTGATGGCTTTTGATGTGTAATCTATTATTTGCACCAACAAATACTTTCACAGGCTAGAGGGAAACTACAGAACAAACCACAAAGACTGTGTTCAACCTGGAAAATTGTTCACTGTGACTGAAAACACTCTCCTTCTTCTCTTTTTAGACTCCTTTTTTGTTCTTGAGGAACTTTTTATTCTCTTGGAGATAGAGTTAAGATATACTTAAAAAATATACTATGCGAACAATTTGGAAGTAGGGATACACATAATAACTGTGTATATCAATACCTGTCCCTAATCATGGCTGCTTTTTAGTATCACAAATAGTTTTTTGTTTAAGGCCAATTTAAAAGTCAAGAAAGGCAGCTTTTGTTTTTAACTGTCTGTTAGAACTTCTAAGAAACGAGATCTAGTCATAGACTTTGGAGGAAGGAATTCTTATTCAATCAGTTATGATGTTTATTTATACTGTCTCTTCCAACCAGCAGTTTATTGGCTTTTGGCAGAGTCATTTTTCCCCCTGCTATATCAGATTTTTTTTCCCTCTAATACCCATGGTCTCCTGACCTTCTCAATATCCTGCGTCTATCCTTTTAAGCTGGACATCAGAAAAATTCACACTTCCTAAAGGGCTGTTATCCCCTCCTGTGGTTTATTGAATTTTACCTGTTGATCTAATTTGAATACACAATCCCAGAGGCCTTCAAATAATGATGCCTTTTTTAAAAAGAGAGAAAGGATTAAAATAAAAGTGTATTTGATTTTTTTGTTCTTATTGTTTTCAAGGCAAATTTTTACCTGGGAAGCCAGTCCCTTGTCAAAGAAACATTTCTTTTAAAAAGGCAACGTCGTACAAATGTGCTTGAGTGACTATAAAAGTTTACACTTCTAGAATTTGGAGGGGAAATGAAGCTACTCCTTAATTTGTCATTTAGAGATGCTATGAGCTAAATGAGTGTTGGAAGAATATTAAATATGAATGTTAATACTAGTGAAGTAACACCGAGTGAAGTAGTCTGGACCTGTCTTAAGAAGCGTGGCTTGATGAGGTTTTGATGACAAGGTGTGGCTTTGGTCGGTGGGGAACAGGGAGTCTTGAAGCAGAGAGAGAGGGTCCGTTCATTTTGGTGATGGACGAGGAGTGAAATGTGTCATTATCTCGAAATTTACAAGTGCTGTACCGCATGTACCGTCTGCAGGAACCTTGATCTGAGCTCTCAAAGAAGGTGAGATGCAGTGATATAGTGGCTCGTGGGGTTCACACCCCTCCTTCAGAGCTCACAGATGGGCAGAGTTTGATGGACCAGGAGCAGCTCTAGCGCTGACTCTGCGCGGTGGGAAACAGGAAGGGAGGGCGGGGCCAGGATGGATGGGGGAACGGCTGATAAAGTTTTCTCCTATTTCCTCTCCCAAGCTATCTCTGAACTCCGCCACCTGCATCGAAATGAAAAGACACCTGTCCATACAAAACAGAACCTAGGATGCACCGAGGACACTGATTTTGGTGAAATGAACAGAATTTTAAGGTCTCAAGAAAGTGTTTTCTAATATAAGTACTTATCTGAGGTCATATACACTTAGAGATGTAGTGATAACATCCCCACCAGTAGTTTTCTAACTTTGCTCAAACTCCTGTGGAGACAAAACAGCAGCTAAGTAAGAGATAATTCAAAAGGTGAATATTTATATTCATCCATCAAACGGTTTTCACCCACCTCTTTAATCTCTGCGTTGTCTCTAGTTCTGATCTTGAAGCTGCCGGGTAACGTTCTTTCTGTGTGTGAGGGCAACCAGTGGGTCAGACCATGTCTTTATTTTTCTGAATAATCATTACGTGTCTTCATCCATCTCTGAAAAGCACACACAAATACCACAGTGATTCCTCTCTGTGGCATTGTCTTCTGGAGCACATTTCCATGCTCTGGCCCTGACGTAGATCTCATGGCTATAAGATAGCACCACTCGTGTGATTTTTGTTTTGAGAATGACATGGAAGGCAGTGCCCGGCCCGAGAACTGGTCTGAATGGCTGGGAATGAGATAGTCCAGAAACTCTGAATGGGTGCTTCTATTTCTGCAGGCGGTGCACAGACACAGCTAGATCTGTCTTCTGTTTGTCGGAATATTTTTAAGGGTGTGAGAGAGATTGCAGGCTGCCCATTCACTTGAAGGCCACAAGACTAAAATGATTCCGCCACTGCCAGAGGGAGGGAAAGCCCCGTGATGGCATCTGGCTTCTCAGAGTCCCCAAGACGGGCTGTTCCTTCCTCTGAGGCCTCTGTAAATGCTAGCATGTACCGATTTATCATGGGTAATCAAGGAGCCAGAAAGACTGGCTGGAGACAGCTGAATAATAATAGATTCTGCAAAGGGAAAAGCAAATGTCCTGGAATAAGAGAGGGAGACGGAGCTTGAGTCTGTCAGCAGAGAGCTCTGTGGCGCTGGGATGGTCCTGCCAAGTACACATCTGTGGAATCAACGAGAGGGTGGAGTTTCCACCTGTTTCTTCCAGTTTGCAAAGATGTAAAAAGTAGTTTTTTTTTTAGTCCTCTGATGAGGTCTAAAAGCCACACGGAAGTAGCCAAAAAGTCTGATCCTTTTTTTCCCCATGAAAAGCCCCGGATGCCGGCAGACACCAGGTACAGGGCTCTTTTGAGGCACCATTAGGAAGTACAAGACTGTACACCTCCTAAGGTGTAAATATTTGTGTGGATTTTCAATTTAATCCATTCACACCTCTGTCTGTAGAGCAGTCCTTATCATCGATGTCAAGGGCGGTTTGAAAGAGTATTGCAATTGATCACGTACTTGGGAGCTCTCTTAAATCCTCTTTTTTAAAATAATAGAACAGGGCACAAGATGGATTCATTCAGAGAGAGGGGGAGCGGGAGAGGAAGAGATAATGGGAATTTATAAATAGGTAACAGGTAAGAAAATATACAACACATCTTTTGAGAAGAAAGCATGTTGGAAAGTACAAGTTTACCAAGGAAGAAACTTCAGGAAAAAGTTCCCTATCTTCAGTAGAAAAGAGTGAAAAAGAAAGGAAGCCAAGGACAGAGCCTCGTTTTAGCTCAGACCCTGTAATTCCCCAGAATCTTGAATCCTACTGAGGAGAATTTCCAGGACTGAGCAATGAGACTGGGAAACCAATATTAAGATGTCAAGGGATATTGGAAGGCCGTCGTCATATGGGGACAGAGACATCAGCTAACGCTTCACCCTCTGGGGTTGCACCATTAGCCTCAACTCCCTTAAGAAAACTGCTTCATAAGATAAATCATTAAAGCATTCTAAGTGATACTTTAAGGTATCGGATCTTTACTTACACAGGGTCTTAATGTCAAGAAGGATGAGGAGAAAAAAAAAAAAAAAAAAAAGAAGGATGAGGAGAGATAAAAGGTTACAGATAACAGCACATCTGTCCCCAGGCTATCAGTACTGTTAGAAAGTTCTTGTGATGGGTCAGAATCTCAATTCCACCAATTGACCCTAATTCTGCCCTTTGCAGTCACATAGCAAAGTTGATGCTTCTGGCACATGACGTTTATTCTGAGGCTAAAAGAAAACAGAGTGTTGACTGCTAAATGTCAATGGTAGTAAACTAACATCCTCCCTACCCTGCTGCTCGGGGGCTCTTTAAGGGCCCGGGGCACCCGAACTCTTCACAGTTCTGGACCTCTAAGGTCAGGGTCCCCGGACAACGTATTTCTGAGTATTTTTCAGCTTTATCACCTGAGCTCACCACTGCCTATCTATCCATTGGTCAACAAGGGGGTGGTTTCTGGAAGTGATGAGTGCCTACTCCCTGTTCTAGAAGAGCACAGCTTGTTCATCCTGGTCGACAAAGGGTTTTATGGCACAAAACCAGGCCCTTATATCACCTACTTGTTGGCTCAAAAACTGACTGATTAGGACAAGTTAAATCTGGCCTTGCCATAACTTAGCTTGATATTTCATACCGGAAGAAGTCTAGTGGGGACATCTTGATTTAATTTGCTCTCCTTCAGGTAATTTTTCCAGGAAACAATTTTGTACATATTTTTTGGTGAGTCCAATGAAGAGTCTCTCAACTATTTTGGCCTCTTCCAATACCAGGGAGGGTAAGGCTTCATGATGAGGTGATGGGCACTTTGAAGAACAATTCAAGGAAGGCTTTGACATTCCACAGAGAGAGGAAGCAGCTAATCAGAGGACACAGCTTTACTGCCAAGGGGCAAGATCTGTGACAGATTACATCAGAGTCTTCCAACTCTTGGCTGGCATCCCCAGACCGTTCCAGAAAGGCTTGGAGGCTCCATGGCAAGGGAAGTGAATTGGGTTGAACTCCCACCCATTCTACCTGGCAGAAGAGTGTATTTTCTGAATTGAGTTATCAGCCCCACAGATCCTTCATCCATCCATGAAACAGGGAGGGAGCATTTAAGTTGAGAAACTCTACCTATGTAGCTTGAAGTGACAATGCTAATTACCACTTACAGACTCCTGCATTGTTGGGTTGGTCTAGATTCACTGTGGACAGAGGCTCCAAAAGAACTGAATCACTGGCTGCCTCCAAGGAGGCCCCAGATTTCAGGCACGTGAAGGGGAGGGGCAGGAATGGAGGGTCACAGGTCCTGATTTTGGTCATAGATGCTTCTTGTGAACTTTTTTATGTCCCTAATGTTTCACCCTTTCTGAAAAGGTTGACATGTACTTTTCAGCTATGTTGAATCCAGGAAACCCAACAACTTTGCTGAATAAACTTCAAGTTTTCCTGAAGGCCTCCAAACATGATAAAACCATTAACATATGACTATTTAAACTTGATTTAAGAATTGTTACGATTGGTTTCAGAGAATATGTGACCCAAAATGTGTCTGCTTTAACTGATGTCCCGGGAGAATCAGTGGCGTGGTTATTTATCTTGATTTCTCTTTTTGTTTTTCCTCCAACCTAACCAAACTTCACCATTACGTGGAACATTTATTCATTCAACAATCTTTATCGAACACTTAGCCCTCCTTCAGATTCCAGGCACAGTTCTAGACATTGGGGGTGGAGCAGTGGACAAATATAAGAAAAAATCCTTATTATAATGTCTCACATTCTAGTGTGAGGAGAAAAAATTGGACAAATAAAATATGCCAGTTGGTGATCCATATTATGGAGAAAAATCAGGGGAAGGAGTGAGGGGATACTTGGAAAGGGGTTGTGATTTCTAGCTGACGGGGCTGGGAAGGACATAATGAGAAGGGAGTATTTGAGAAATGGGAATATTTGAGAAATGATCTAAAGAAGGTGGGAAAAGATCTGTACTGTGTCAGAAGGATATGCTCCAGGCAGAAGGTACATAAAATCTAAAGATGCTGAAGTTCATGTGCCATTATATTCCAGGAAAAATATGACTATGTGGATTGAATGGGGTGAACAAGAGAGAGCGCGGTAGAAGATGAGGCGGCAGAGGTGATCGGAAGCTGGTGGTGGTCAGATTATACTGAGTTTTGTAATCATGAACTTGCTTTTCAGCTGGAGAACTCTGAGCAAAGAATTACATTACGAGGTTCATATTTCTAAAAGATTATTGTTATGAATGGATTATAAGGTGACAAGGAAGGAAGGGCAGTAGACAGAAGACCAGCTAAGAGCATTTTATGGTAAATGAGGCTCAAGTTGGTGGTGCCTTTAATCAGTGTGGTAGTTACTATGGTCTCAGAAATGGTTAGATTTGGCATAAATTATTCTCCAACACTTAATTTTGAAAAACCATTTAACCCCCTAGAAAAGCTAAAATAATGTTACAGTGATACCCGTATGTACACTTTACCTACATTCAGTAAATCATAACCTTCTGCCACATACGTCTTGACTTTCTCTTTGTACACGCACATGTGTACACATGTGTGCACACATATACACATAAAAACATGTAGATGAGCCAGTTGAAAGTAGCTTGCGGACATCATGGTATTTCAGCATCCATCTCTTGAGAAAAAGGTCATTCTCTTGTATAACTTCCATGTCCATACTACAAGTAATGAAATGATCATTGATGATATAATATTATCTAATACTCAATTCATGTTCAAGTTTTTCCAGTTCTATTAAAACTCATCTTTCGTAACTGTTTTATTTTTTGCTTGGTTTTGGTACATGACATTTTTAATTGCACGCAGTGCAGCAGCAAACATTTCCAGAGTTTTAAACATTTGCTCAGATTAGCAGTGTTTCTTGTGGTCAGGACAGTGCTACCTGTGAAAAGATAAAAAAAAGCTGCCCTCGACCTTTCAATCTAAAGACCTAGATGACAACATTTGCTGATGAATTAGATACGAAGCATGAGAGAAAGACAGGGGCCAGGGGAGCTCTGAGGTTTTTGGCCTTGGCCAAACTGGACGAACAGACTTGCTGTTTGCTGAGGTTTCTGTTAGATCCCAGAGTTCAAGGAGAAGTCTGGGTTGGAGATGCAAATTTGGGAGTCATCAGCACATAATTGGTCTTTAAGGCCGAGCAATTCGATGAGCTCACCAAAGGCGTAAGTATGTGTATATAGAGAAGGGGTCCAGGGACTATGGCCTATGGCGCTCCAGAATCGAGAAGTCAGATAAATGAGGATTACAGCAAAAGGCAGTCAGAAGGAGTTACCAGACCAAGAAAGGACGAAAACTAGGTGAATGTGTCCTGATTTCTATGGAAAATCTCAGAACAGGGGTTCAGAGAAGAGCCTTTAACTATGTCAGACCCTGGAAAAATGAAATGAAGCCTGGAATTTGATCCTTTGCTTTACCAGTGGGAGGTATTGGTATCATGCTGGGGACAAAACCCAGCTTACATGGGAGAAGGAATAGGAATGAAGGAATTAAAATCATCGGGGATTTTATTATAAATGAGGGTAGAGAAATGGGACGGTAAACAGAGGGGAGATTGTGGGTCAAAAGATTTTTTTAACGGGAAAATTAATTCAGGAGATAGGAAGAATATTGTTGGATCAATATTCTTCAGTAGGTATTGTGATGGTTAATTTTATTTGTCAACTTGGCTAGACCACGGTACCCATATATGTGGTCAGAAACTAGTCTAAATGTTGCTGTGAAAGTATTCTTAAAATGAGATTCACATTTAAATCACTAGGCTTTGAGTAAAGTTACTCTTAGGATATGACAGCCAGCTCCAGTCCTGACTTCCAGAGGGTTCTGAGAACATGGTCACCCATGTGGGCGCTGACACCCTGCTTTCAGAGAATTAAAAGGTAAACCTGGTGTTGAAAGGGCAGGATCCATGAATTCAGAATCTTCCTGCTCAAACATAGGTCTTTTTGAGAATTGCCTGTATCCATGAGTAAGAATAGAATATTCATTATTGGAAGCCACAGTTGGGGAGTCATCTTTAAAAAAAATTCTTCCTAAAATTCTTTCAAATTCCTCTGCTGAGCTTTTATGTACATTTCATTGTCCAAGGTATTCTTATTTCTAATTTAGATTAGGGTGAGAGACTCCTAGCTGGTCTCTCTCTTCTCTTAACACCCTCCCACTCTGTTCTGTACGGAGCAACTGCGGTCACCATTCATCAGGGCCCTTTCTTCTGCTAAAGTGTTTCAGTTGCTTTCCATTGGCTTTTGGAAAAAGAAAAAAAGATCAAGCACAAGTCTCCCTCGTTCTGTCTGGAAAACTCTTCTCCACCTTCTCCATCCAGTGTATTCATCTTTATCTTTCAGGTCTCTGCTTAATTCACACCCTCGGAGGTGAGCACGCCCTGGTACCTAAATAGATCAGTTGCTCCTAGTATATTTTCTCAAAGCATCATGTAACTCCATTTTCAGCACTACTAATAATGTACTTTACTTTGATTTATTTAATGCTTTGACTACATTTATCTCTTTACCACCAGACTTTAAGATGCTGAATGCAGTATCATGTACATTTTCACTCACCATTACTCAGCTTGGTGTCTGAGGAATATAACATATAACATAACAGGTACTCTAAATATGAAGGAATGAATGAATGCCTGTGAGAATGTCTGCTCTTTGGGATGGAACTAACAAATCCACAGTTTTGTATTGAGAAAACCCATGGAGGGGTCTCAAATTAGCCAGCTAAAGCCTAATTGCCATTTTTAAAGAGAACCTCCAGGATCTAGGTCCTACTCTAGATTCCTGATGAAGTACATTTTGAGATTTTGTTTCTTTTTATAACTAATATCTGGGTGATAGATACCAAGATAGACCCGCAGAAACCTAAAACTCTCATCCTTCTCACTTTATCAGGTGAAAGAAAGCATGCATTGTAAGCCTTGCAGGTGTATTGGAAACCACGCCAGAGATATTTGGGCAATATCCCACCCATATTCCATATTTCAGGAACAGCATTTTAGAACATACATGGTCCATTTGCTTAGTCAAACGCTGTGTGTCTGAGGTGGAGGGAGCGTTTCGCTAGATCTCAGCAAAGGTGTTTCCTGTATTTCCTCCCGCTCCTCTCTGCGTCTGCTCAGTACTGTCTAGAATGAGGCTTCATTGAGGAGCTGTGTGTGATGAGAGAGCTGAAGAGCCCCTGTGTTAGCACTTCCTGTTTTTGGTCTCTCTGTACAGCATATCAATACAATTATTGTTTGAATGAGAAATTAGTGGTGGAAGTCATCACTCTTCCAAGGCAGAGTGTCTTATTAATTCAGAAAATATGAAGCAGAATGAAGTCAAAGGACTTGTACAGTGTATACTTAATGACTTTTAGGAGCTTGGATTTGTTATGACCAGGTAAATACTAATAATGATAATGACACCTAGTAGGTATTGTCTGTCAGGCAGTATGCGATCACTTCCAAATGGATTATCTCAAATCCTCACAAAACACTGTGAAGTAGGCGTTGGCTGTTATTCCCATTTTACACACGAGATAATTGAAGCTTAGCAATATTAAGGAAACTTCCTGAAGGTGTGTAGGGTGCAAAGTGGCTATAAGTGTTAGAGTTTTTCCTCTTCCTTCACTCCCACGTTTAAACTGGGTCAAACTCTCCAATCATTCAAGTGATTGCAATTCGTATTTTGCAAAAAAAAAAAAAGGTTTATTTCATCTGGGAGTTAGGAGAGAAGTAAGAAAGAGAAACACAATTTATTCCAAGACTGTTTGGGGGAAAAAAGAAACATAGGAGTACTGCTGAGGAGTACTCTTTTCAGTAATTATTTCAGTTCCTTGGAACAAGGAGAATCCTCTGGCGCTGCTTTGGGGGAAATATTCTGTAGGTGGAATCTGTAGATATTAATAGGTGCAGTCGATGGTGAAACAGGAAGCGCGTAAATCATGTTTGTCAAAAGCAAAAATATGAGCTCCCAGGAACACCTGCCAACACAACAGAGAGCCCAGGGCGGCGAGGCCCCAGGAAGCGGGATAATAATGCACGTGGCCTGTTCAATAAGCACTTAGCCTGAGGTCTTTCCAATATGCAGAGGAAAGCAAGTGTGCTTGGACACTCTCTTCTTTGGCAGGCTGACTTTCTTGCAGCAAGGCTGGACTTGTCCTATGAAAGTTCTCTAATTCATTTTTCCAGAAGGCCTTCGTGGCAGTGCCCTTTGAAAAGATTATAAAATGTAGGCTTAAAGGAAACATATCTGATAGGGATAAATGTGGCTAATGAGATGTCTTATAATTAAACTGTAGAATTCACTGCCACAAGTTATTAAGTCTCAGGAATCTTCAAACAAGAATTAAAACAAGGCGAGCCTAGGCAATCCCATTAACTGAGATAAAATTAGACAGAAGATCAATCATTCCACTTTTGGGCATCCTCTTAGGACTAGATAAGGTTGGGAAGATTTTTTTTCACGTTGTAGGATATCACTTAAGCATTATAATTTCACACATGAAACCCTTCAATATTCTTAAGTGTGAGCAATTTTTCTCTAATTACTCCCTTTTGATATCTATTGCATATTTACCATGAATTTACTGATGTTTATCTTTTCAATCCTAGATACATCCCCCTTTCCCATCTTTAAAATGGTTACAACATTCTGGTTCCTTTTAGACCCATGGTAATTTGAAGTCAAAATAGTGCAGTAGGATTATTTTTGAACAGGAAGCGAAGATGTCAAGTTTTACAATTTTTTTCTACTAGTGAATGATTTATGAAATCTTGTATATCAAAAATAAAGATCAAACTTTGAAGTTTATTGCTTCTTTTTGAGCTATCTTAATTCCATTTGTTTCAGGATTTGCATTTGAGGGTTTTGGTTTTTTTTTTTTTTTTGCAGGGAATCTAGAGACAATGTCTCGACCTCATTTCT
The DNA here is from genome assembly GCF_965194805.1 of Balaenoptera borealis. Classification (NCBI taxonomy): domain Eukaryota; kingdom Metazoa; phylum Chordata; class Mammalia; order Artiodactyla; family Balaenopteridae; genus Balaenoptera; species Balaenoptera borealis. Next base: position 30,321,484 of record NC_138880.1, on the reverse strand, counting down.
GGGTCAACTTTAAGCCAGTGAGAGAGGAGTGCTAGAGAGCTCAGCATGTTTTCTTCTTTCTCCAAGATGTCCTAATTCATTACACTTGTCCTCAAAACCGTTCTCATGCTATCCTAATAGGAAGTCAAGACCCTCAGGATGACGTATTAACCTCTACATGTTTACGTGTAATTAGCACATAACCAGATTGAATACTTTGCAAGTAAAAACTCCTAACGTGGTTTGTAACCTGGGAACTTGGTAACAAAAGTCCAACAATATTGGGAAATTTTATTACGTTATTGAAGAAATGCTTTTTTAAAATTTCTGATAGAAATAAATAATGGAACTCTGAAAAGCTAATTTTGATAGGACTCTGAGATTCAAGGGTTATTAATTTCCCTTTGGTTTTTTAACAGAGATTCTACCTGAATTTAGGAGGCGCGATATAAAGAATGATGGTCATAGGTGTGATTATAAAATACCAGTTAGAATCATAGAGCATTCTTAGATCTCGAAGCAACCTTAGGTTTAGATTATTTGTATACGCAAGACTGTCCTACACAGAGAGGATACTTAGTACCCCTGATACGGATCCAGTAAATACCAATAGCACCACAGCGTCCCCTAGTTACACGGCACACCGATCAACCTGCATTTGAAACATTCCTGGGACTGATGATCTTTCTAGTTGAGGGTGCTCAGATGAGAATACCGAGGGGGAAAAATGAGTATCTGCTCCCCTCACCCCGACATGCACAAGCCCAAGGTCACTCAAGACATCAGGGGAAGGCCTGGAGCCAGAGCTCTGGCCACTGTGCTCCTCTTCTGACTCTGCCCTCTTCAGATGCACTAGGCTGCCTGCAAGGGCTGCAGGGAGAATGAACAGTGAACAGTAGGAAGTCCACACCTGCCTGCAGCCGTTACAGACAAAGGAAGGTTTTCCAGGTCATTTCCACACGTGCTTTTTCCCTCTGGCATCTTAAGTGCTCTTATCACAGCAAAGAATGTAACATTAGTAGCTTACAAAAACTGTTTTCCTCTATGAATAAGTGCATGTATTTAAGTTATGTACCCACGAGGCTACATAATCCCAAATAAAGGGCTGTCAGCAGAAAGGGGGTATTAACCTTACTGAGCAGCTAAAGCCCCATGCACTTTGTTGCAAAAACGATGGTTTGAAGGGCAGTTGGAAAATTACTGCAATCTCAAGGCAACTGTAATGTGTGTGCCATAAAGCTGGTCTTATTTTGCTATTCAGTTTCCATGGCAAAGCTGACTTTCAGGAAGTAAGACAGAAACTTGAAAGATACTTTGGAGTGACCTGTATTTTTGTTTTCTTAATATGTCAATTATCTGTTGTGCTGAACTGATGGAAATATATATATATATATTTCCATTTCAGCATCTCCAAAGTATTACAAAATCTTCTTAATGTTTGTAATTTTAAGACATATGTGACTTTTATCTAGTAATCCTTCAATAGTCCAAGTACATTTAACTTGTAATCACAGTACTGAAAGAGGGAAAAATACACACACACACACACTTTTTATTTGTGTTTGGGGATAGTGGGCATAGAAGTAGTTGAGAACCAGATATTTGGCAACAAAATGCAAATTGAAATAATGCAATAGCCTAAAGCTGAATAACCATCTCTTTGGGTCTTAGAATGTTTATCTGTTCTTTTCTTCCCTCCCTCTCCCTCCTTCCCGCCCCTTCCTTCCTTCCTTCCTTCACAGTATTATATAGATTCATCTTCCAATACCCCAGAGAGTTATGATGACCTTAACTTTGAATTTTTCCCCAAATTAACTAAGAATGGAAAATAAAATTTTCAGTACCTTAAAAGGTATTTTAAGGTACATTCCCTTGATTTTCTCTTTCTGGTCCTTTTTAAGATTATTATCATGAGAGAGAACAATATATTGAAATATTGGAAATTCTAAGATGTTTCAGGGAACTGTGTGGTCTGTTCCATTGGACCATATCTCTGTTTCTTATGGAAAAGAAAGTAAATGCTCTAGTCTGTAGAGCCCATTTAGTGAGCTTAAAATAATATTTCGTTATTAATTAAATGAGCTAACTAGGATGCAATGTAGTTATTGCATTTGTGATACAATATAAAATAGTATACATGTGAAGAACTGTATAAGCTCCAGACTGAGTTCTATATTCAACACAGGGTGGTAAAAGGGAGGGACGATCAACTGTCAATTTCTGTTGACATGCTGCAGAGCTGGAAATTAGGTCAATATTGTTGACAGGTGTTACCTGCAGACGTTGTGTTCTCCTTTGCTGTAACACAGGAAACATTTTGCTATGGATGATTAGAACAAGGTCAGATGACAAGTCTTCTAATATCTGTACTTTCCTCTAGCTATAAATCTGAGAGAAAATTTTAAAGGACACACCTCAATTACCAAACATAATATATATAATTACCAAACAGTGTTTATGTAATTACCAAAAATAATATATACAGATGCGTCAGGAAAGAGAAGTACAGTGTAGTGTCACCAAGTTTGTACCCAAAGTGCACACAACTAGTCCAGAAACAATGACACAGGACATAACGACACCACTTGCCAATTATGTGGGATGTGATGTGTGAGACTAGTAAATAGAGCATCCATTTAAAAATGTAGGTGACGTTTCCTCACATTTGCCATTAGCTGAAGTGCAATGTGCATTGCAGTTCAAATGAATTTTGTTTTGTTTAGTTCTGTTTATCTCACTATAACTATCTTGGGATGCTTCCCAAGTCACCTTCACAGGCTAACAGAATGGTGTGGATCTTGTAACCAAAAAGCAGCCTAGGGCATCAGTAAATTCTGAATCACTGAGAGAAGCAATGGGTACCATTTATATTTAGGCAGACAAACAATAATCTTATACCCAACTACTGAAAACACACTTAACACCCTATTTTTAAACTCTGTGAAAGCCATAGTATGTAAATTACTGATTACAAGTTGTGAAAATGGTTTTCGTGAGAACTAAGTGCCTTGTAAAACTGTTTAGAAGCCTCAAGTGGGAGATTTCTGTAATGAATGCCATGTACCATTGAGAATGAAATGAAATTTATTGGCTAGAGGTTTGGTACTATCTACATCCATGAAGTGAGCCCAAATATCTGTCACCCAGGAATGCATTCTTATGTAAAAATTAAGAAGTTATGTATTGCTATTTCTTTAAAAAGAAAATATCTTAATTAATAACATGCTGTTTTATTAGTCATCAGGAGAACCTGTGTATCAACCTACTTTTATGGAAGTAAGATGCTTTAGCAATAGCTCTTCGTGTCTTGAACAAGAATCTCTGTTTTCTGTTAACAAGTAGGGCATCATCTTATAGTTAGAACTGCATCTGTAGTAAGAAGGGCGAGGTAGACCTTTTAACATTCTCTGTGGTGGGACCTGATAATCTTAGCTTTTACAACCTAGTATATATATCTTCCTTCTTCTCTTTCTTCTTTCTTCCTTCAAATAATATTTATTGAATTCCAAGAACATGTAAGGTACTGTTTGGGATTACAAAAGTGAGTCAGATACAATGCTTGCCCCCAAATAGGCTTTAGTCCTGGAGGTGTTTGGGGGTCTTACTTCTTCCTTCAGTGAAGTAGCCTTGGCTTCAGGGTCCAAAGGGATCAGAAAAGAGAAGTTGCCTGCTGGCTTTAAAAGTCGAGATTCAGACTTTCAGCTCCCGGGATAACAGTGTCCTCTAGATTCTTCACTCTTCCACGAAGGAGGGAAGAGATTGCTCTTCTTGGTAGATTCAAGATGAAGAGTAAGACGAGAATCTCAGTTCCTAGCTTCCATCACTCTTATTTTAACTATTCTTATAATTATTTCCTTCCCTCTTCCTGCTCATTCCTTCAAGGGAAGTGAATCTAGTCTCAAGCTCATGGTCAGGCAACTTTGAGAGACAATAATAATGTTGACATTCAGCTTAGGTAATTAAACTTGATTTTTTTTTTTTTTTTTTAGCCTCTGTTTTTACCAATTTATTGCTCTGTAAAAGCAACTCTGTGCTAACTGGTGTCTAGTCTGGTACCAAAGCCGAGTCTGTCTGTCCCAGAAATCACTGCAAATCCGAGTCCCTCTTGCACAGAGGTTACAAGAACAGGGTCAGGCTGATGGTAAGTCCTGCGTGGTCTTTATATAACAGAGATGGGTTCATCTTCCCATCCTTCTTTTAGGTTTTTTGAGCAGAGTTTGAAAATAAAGATAACTTCAGGCACAGACATTTTATTATTATGTTAAAATAGATTAAAAGGAAACTAATGATATTTTAGGGTTCAAGATTTAAACCTTTCATTCAAATAGAGTGGATATTTTTTGAATTATTGAGAAAAAGAAGATCATGTGATCTCGCCTTCAGATTCACCTCTTAGGTTAATACTTTTCTCACCGGATGTGCTGAAAGGTAAAGAAACAGACTGGAGAACCCTGGGTTTCATGCTTCTTTTTTCAAAGGTCATACTTGCCTACCCGTGTCCTCCTCCTGCTCTGACGCCCACAGCTTCCTTTCCTTCCCCTCTGCCTTGGCCAACTTCTCTCGGGCACACCAGCCCCTCCAGCAAGCCGGGCATGCTCCTGCCTCAGGCCTCTGGACCTGTGGGTCCCTCCTGGGCTTGTTCTTTGCTCAGCTAAACCAACAGTTCACTTGCTAACTTTCTTCAGGTCTTTGTTAAGTGCTGCTTCTCAGAGAGGAGTACTCTGACCTGCTTTCAGACTGCAGCCCTTACCCTCTCTGTCTTCTTATCCTTCTCTTTCTTTTATCTTATCTATCCCCGCAAAGGGAAGGTAAACTCCCTGAGAACAGGGACTTTGTCTTGTTCACTGCTATGTCCTCAGGACTGAGAACAGCGCCTGGCGTATCATAAGAGAACAATAAGTACTTATGGAATGAATGTGTGAATAATTTATTAGCGCCTAGAGGGAGAGATCCTATTGGCACATACACAGGAAAGATAAACTCAAGATTAATAATGGGAACCTACACGTCCTTTAATTTCCTTTATTCCAGTGCATCCCTGCTGGGACTACACAGAGCTATGTGATTCCATGAAGCTGTAAGACTTTTCCTTCTGTTTTGGGTAACTCAAGCACCTTAATAGAAATGCCCGTCTTCTGGCCAATCTAACTAGAAGAGTACATTTCTATATCAACATATTTCAACTCAGTGTAGAAGCATATGCTGGTCAGAAATTCTCTTTGAGGCAAGTATCAGAATTTTACTAAATTTACTAAAGTAAAAATAAATTAATTTTTTCTCAACACTTTTTATTGTTACAGGAAAAACAAAAGCTGAGTTATTCCTAGTATCGCATCAACACATTAGTAAACAAACATACTCTCAAAAAACTCATTATTGAATGAAAACCAGAAATGATGGTTTGATTCTGCCTTAATGGTCTCCTTTACTCTATGATTGAGTTCAGAACAGTATGGCAAAGGGTCAGGTAGGGTCAGCAAATCTTAGTAATAACCCTTATGATTCAGGAGGAAACACAGATGTAAAAACAGAAACAAAAAAGCCCCTAAAAGCAAAACCCAAAAACCTCTCCATTTAGCTCTATGAGTAATGTAAGTTTTGACATGAGAACCCAAGTGTGTTAAAGGGCCTGAAAAATGGGAATGTTCTCCGGTGATAGAGATATATTCTTCCTGTGTTTTTCTGTAGTTCTGAGAGTTGGCTGTGGAAGAAGTAATAACTACTCGTCAAACTGTTATTTGGACGTAAACTTGAAGAGGGTAACAGAGCTGCCATCCAGAGTTCTAGGAGCCCAGTCAAGTGTTTTTTGAAGCAGTGTTCAAGAGGCAGTGAGGTTGATCAAAGGTGGCAGGTGGTAACTTGGAGCCTTTGAACACAGAAACCCTGGAGAGTTGGGGGAGGAGAGAAAGAGGAGGCTGAAGAAATAAAATCTTTCAGCTGCCCTTCTCCAAAAAGGACAGTTTTCATTGCTGATCAAGATCTCTCTCTCTCTTTCTCCCTCATGAGGTCACTCATTTAATTTGTGTCTAATGGTTCTTTGTATGGCGAGAAAGAGTCAAAAAGAATCTTCTATTAGAAAGAAAGTTCTACAGTAAGTCCCCTACATACGAACGAGTTCCATTTGGAGAGCGCGTTCGTAAGTCCCATTTGTTCATAAGTCCAACACAGTGAGCCTAGGTACCCAACTAATACAATCAGCTATATAGTACTGTACTGTAATAAGTTAATAATACTTCTTCACACAAATAATAAATAAAAAACAAACAAAAACTAAAGAAAACAATTTTCATCTTACAGTACAGTATCTTGAAAAGTACAGTAGTACCAGCTATTTCACCGATGCTTTTACACTTGCTTCTGGACATCCTGGGATTGAAATAAAGCTACTGTACTACTGTACTCTATACAGTACTGTACAGTAAAGTACACAAAAATACAACCACTTGTAGAGGATGCACGCATGTGAAAATGTAATCCAGACATGTGAACTAACCTACGTGATTGGCCACGCGAACACACGTTCGCATCTTTGAAAGTTCACAACTTGACGGTTCGTATGTAGGGGACTCACTGTATTGAAATATCTTCACATGTTATCACATTATACTCCATCCCTCTGTGGCTTTTGGTGGCACCTATTTTGATTCAAGGAATATTCTTTAAGATGTGTGGTCCTCAATGCTATGAGATTGGAAATCAATTACAGGAAAAAAAAACTGTAAAAAACACAAATACATGGAGGCTAAACAGTGTGCTACTAAATAACCAAGAGATCACTGAAGAAATCAAAGAAGAAATTTAAAAATACATAGAAACAAATGACAACGAAAACACGATGACCCAAAACCTATGGGACAAAGCAAAAGCAGTTCTAAGAGGGAAGTTTATAGCAATACAATCTCACCTCAAGAAACAAGAAAAATCTCAAATAAACAATCTAACCCTACACTTAAAACAACTAGAGAAAGAAGAACAAAGAAAACCCAAAGTCAGTAGAATGAAATAAATCATAAAGATCAGAACAGAAATAAATGAAATAGAAACAAAGAAAACAATAGCAAAGATCAATAAAAGTAAAAGCTGGTTCTTTGAGAAGATAAACAAAATTGATAAACCCTTAGCCAGACTCATCAAGAAAAAAAGGGAGAGGATGCAAATCCATAAAATTAGAAATGAAAAAAGGGGAAATCACACCTGACACTGCAGAAATACAAAGGATTATAAGAGACTACTCCAAACAACTATATGCCAAAAAAGTGGACAACCTTGAAGAAATGGACAAATTCTTCAAAAGGAACAATTTTCCAAGACTGAACCAGGAAGAATTAGAAAATATAAACAGACCAATCACAAGTAATGAAACTGAAACTGTAATTTAAAATCTTCCAACAAACAAAAGTCCAGGACCAGGTGTCTTCACAGGCAAAATCTATCAAACATTTAGAGAAGAGCTAACACCGATCCTTTTCAAACTCTTCCAAAAAATTGCAGAGGGAGAAACACTCCCAAATTCATTCTACGAAGTCACCATCACCCTGGAACCAAAACCAGAAAAAGATATCACAAAAAAAGAAAATTGTAGACCAGTATCACTGGTGAACATAGATGCAAAAATCCTCAATGAAATACTAGCAAACAGAATCCAACAGCACATTAAAAGGATCATACACCATGATCAAGTGGGATTTATCCCAGGGATGCAAGGGTTCTTCAATATATGCAAATCAATCAATGTGATACACTACATCAACAAATTAAGGAATAAAAACCATATGATCATCTCAATAGATGCAGAAAAAGCTTTTGACAAAATTCAACACCGATTTATGATAAAAACTCTCCAGAAAATGGGCATAGAGGGAACCTACCTCAACATAATAAAGGCCATATATGACAAACCCACAGCAAGCATCATACTAAATGGTGAAAACCTGAAAGCATTTCCACTAAGATCAAGAACAAGACAAGGATGTCCACTCTCACCACCCTTATTCAACATAGTTTTAGAAGTCCTAGCTACAGCAATCAGAGAAGAAAAAGAAATAAAAGGAATACAAATTGGAAAAGAAGAAGTAAAACTCTCACTGTTTGCCAATGACATGATACTATATACTATACATAGAAAATCCTAAAGATGCCACCAGAAAACTACTAGATCGAATCAATGAATTTGGTAAGGTTGCAGGATACAAAATTAACGCACTGAAATCTCTGGCATTGCTATACACCAACAACGAAAAATCAGAAAGAGAAATTAAGGAAACACTCCCATTTACCATTGCAACAAAAAGAATAAAATATCTAGGAATAAACCTGCCTAAGGAGGCGAAAGACTTGTACTCAGAAAACTATAAAACACTGATGAAAGAAGTCAAAGATGACATAAAACAGATGGAAAGATATACCATATTCCTGGATTGGAAGAATCAATATTGTGAAAATGACTATACTACCCAAAGCAATCTACAGATTCAGTGCAATCCCTATCAAAGTACCAATGGCACTCTTCACAGAATTAGAACCAAAAAATTTACAATTCATATGGAAACACAAAAGACTCTGAATAGCCAAAGCAATCTTGAGAACGAAAAACGGAGTTGAAGGAATCAGGCTCCCCGACTTCAAACTATACCACAAAGCTACAATAATCAAGACAGTATGGTACTGGCACAAAAACAGAAATATAAATCAGTGGTACAAGATAGAATGCCCAGAGATAAACCCACACACATATGGGCACCTAATTTATGACAAAAGGAGGCAGGAACATACAGTGGAGAAAAGACAGCCTCTTCAATAAGTGGTGCTGGGAAAACTGGACAGCTACATGTAAAAGAATGAAATTAGAACACTCCCTAACACTATACACAAAAATAAACTCCAAATGGATTAAAGACTTAAATGTAAGACCAGAGACTATAAAACTCTTAGAGGAAAACATAAGAAAAACACTTTTTGACATAAACCACAGCAAGATCTTTTTTGACCCACCTTCTAGAGTAATGGAAATAAAAACAAAAGTAAACAAACGGGACTTAATTAAACTTAAAAGATTTGCACAGCAAAGGAAACTATAAACAAGATGAAAAGACAGCCCTCAGAATGGGAGAAATATTTGCAAATGAAACAACAGATAAATGATTAATCTCCAAAATATACAAACAGCTCATGGAGCTCAATATCAAAAAAACAAAAACAATCCAGTTAAAAAATGGGCAGAAAACCTAAATAGACATTTCACCAAGGAAGACATCCAGATGGCCAAGAGGCACATGAAAAGATACTCAACATCACTAATTATTAGAGAAATGCAAATCAAAACTACAATGAGGTATCACCTCACACCAGTTAGAATGGGCATCATCAGAAAATCTACAAACAACAAATGCTGCAGAGGGTGTGGAGAAAAGGGAACCCTCTTGCACTGTTGGTGGGAATGTAAATTCATACAGCCACTATGGAGAACAGTATGGAGGTTCCTTAAAAAACTAAAAAATCGAACAACCATATGATCCAGCAATCCCACTACTGGGCATATACCCTGAGAAAACCATAATTCAAAAAGAGACACGTACCACCATGTTCACTGCATCACTATTTACAATAGCCAGGACATGGAAACAACCTAAATGTCCATCAACAGATGAATGGATAAAGAAGATGTGGCACATATATACGATGGAATATTACTCAGCCATAAAAAGAAACGAAATTGAGTTATTTGTAGTGAGGTGGATGGACCTAGAGTCTGTCATACAGAGTGAAGTAAGTCAGAAAGAGAAAACAAATACCATATGCTAATGCATATATATGGAATCTAAAAAAAAAAAAAAATGGTACTGATGAACCTAGTTGCAGGGCAGGAATAAAGAGGTAGACATAGAAAATGGACTTGAGGACATGGGGTGGGAGGGCGAAGCTGGGGCGAAGTGAGAGTAGCATCGACTTATATACACTACTGAATGTAAAATAGTTGGCTGGTGGGAAGCAGCCGCATAGCACAGGGAGATCGGCTTGGTGCTTTGTGATGACCTAGAGGGGTGGGATAGGGAGGGTGGGAGGGAGGCTCAAGAGGGAGGGCATAGGAGGACATGTGTATGCGTATGGCTGATTCTCTTTGTCGTGCAACAGAAACTAACACAGTATTGTGAAGCAATTATACTCCAATAAAGATTTATTAAAAATTAAAAAAAAAAAAGATGTGTGGTCATTTTACAACTCAAACTTGCAGTGCTTAGCGGTAAAGAAAGTTGGCATGGGCTCCGGAATCACAGATGCCAGGGAGCCAGAAATTGAAGCGGTGTAGCTGGGAGCAGTGTCTGAGGGTGGAGGGGAAGGAAGCAAAGCCTGAGAAGGTGGGCGGTGGACAAAAAAAATGGAGGCCCTGAAGAAGGAGGGAAAAAAAAAGAACTATATGCCGTGTGTGTGTGTGTGTGTGTGTGTGTGTGTGTGTGTGTGTGTGTGTGTGAGAGAGAGAGAGTTACTATGCAGTGATATCTGTAGACATTCCAGGATTTTGGATGGTGATAAGGACAAAGATTAAGATGGGTCATGAGAAAATCCGAAGAAGTATTGGGATATTTAATTGTCAAAGTTTAGTGGAAATGACAGATTTTGAAGACAAGATAGTGAAGGAAATGTGAAGCATCATGCTGGTTAGGGGTCCTGATCTTTATAAATGCTACCTGGCATGATTGAGAAGAGTCAGGTGCCAAAGATGTTAAGGCGTGTGGAGAAAGGTCATCAAAATCATAGTGACTAAAAATTGATTGGGTATCTACAGTAATGCAAGGTTACCATGTTTGCATTTCTTCCTGGCCTCAAATTATGTGGGATTAGAAGTAAAATTGTCTCAGGTACTCAGGTACTGAGAGTTGTAACATAACGATGCTGTCAGGGTTTTCCATGCTTCAGTTAATGTTAGAGAAAGAAAAAATACAGATATTAGAAGGATGTCTTCTAACAATAGGAAAATAAAGGTCAAAATAGAAAGTTATAAAAGATGAGTCAGAAGTAGAAAGGAAAGGAGTATGAAGTGATAGAATGGAGGTAATACCTCTTTAGAAAGATTAATATCCTGGTAGTAATGGCAGACATAGAAATGATGGGTATGGGCTGGGCATCAAATTTGCTGATGCGCGATTTCAGGGGAGATCTTGGCGTCCAGCTGGAAGAGCCGATTCCAGTTCTGGCAGGGAGAGTTCTAATTCTAGCTCTAATTCCGGCAATCAGGGTAGTGAAAGCTGCTCACGCCAGAGTTGAAAGTCACTTCAATGACTTAGCTCCTTAAGAGAGAATTAATTGCCTGAACCATTGCCATTGTCATGGAGACTGTTCTTTTTGTCTGATGTAGATGTTTCTGTCTTAAATCTAACCTAGACAACAAAAAGAATTTAGTATAACTGAACCGTTTTGCTGTACGCCTGAAACTAACACAACATTGTTAATCAACTATACTCCAAAATAAAATTAAAATTTTTAAAAAACTATAAAAAAAAAGAATTTAGTGTGATTATAATGAGAGCAAAGCCCTTCCTGGAATTTGTGTTGCTTGGTAATTGTTCACCAATCACAGTACCTCTCTGCATCTTTGAGGAGGTGTGTGCAGGTGAATTTCCTCTGGGTGGCGCTCTGTTTCCGTGAACTCCTTTCTTGGCTGTTTGTATCTCCATATAACTATCTTCAGATGAATGTCACAATCTCATTTGTCAAAAAATAGGTCAGCTTCTGAGTTTTTATAATATAAAATGTTGAAAGAACCTAAAATTTATTTTTGAAATGCAACCGTTCATCTCACAACCCTTGTCGTTTTACAAAGGTGATATTTCCAACCTTCCATGAAGGAGTTGGGGAGGCTTTTACGGTTGCACGGTCAGTACTTTAGTACCTAAGTACTCTCACCTGTGTTGGAAATGGCACGGAAGTTGGGAGGCCAGACGTACCGTTTGGAAAGGTGGCCACTAGCCAAGAGCTCACCTCTGCCGCCATCTTCAGCTTCCAGTTTTGTAGTCAAAAAGCAATTACTGAGAATAAGAGTCACTGTTTTCTTCTGTGTGGAACAGAGAATGTAGCATGCCATCTGCACGTGGGTGGAAGGGAATCGTCACAGGTGGTACAGGCGGCTTCCCCGGGGTGGGCTGGGGTTCTTTGTGTGCAGCCAAGCAAGAGAGGAGCCTCGCTGATTCCGTTTCTGACTCTTGCATCACTGCAAAGGGTGTCATCCCTCTGAGGCTTTGGGAGCTGAGTGGCAGCAACTCACAACCATAGCTGGAGGGGGCTGGTGATTTCTGGCTTGAACTGATCTGATTTGCATTCTCCAGGTGTCTGTGTGATAGGTGTGGTGGTGTTTATAACACCGCTTCTCCGAATTTTCTGACGCTGAGGATAACATGGGGTATTTAATATGTACTCCACCCCTACCCCAGGCTCCATCCAAGACCTGCTGGCTGTGAACTTTCAGGGTAGGAGCCTGGGCAGCTGTATATTTTGCAGGCACCTGCTTGCTGTACTCAGAAGAATTTGAGAAACAATGACTTTGTAAAAATTGCAAATTGATAGATATCGCTAGTCAGATACTGAGATGTATTTTCCTCTAGATTTGATGAGTGACATCTTGTATCCCTAAGGTTTAAGAAGCCCCAAGCCTACTTATGCTTTTTATGGGCTGCCCTAAATACACACACCCCTCTAGCTTTTCTGTAGTAGAGTGGGAATATTATTGGATAATTGAAATCCAAAGGAAACCTAGAAAACAAACAAAAAGAAAAGAGCACCTCTTCTTAATAAAAATCCCTGCAGCATCACAGACTTGCAGAGGCTCCAGGAGCCCAGAGACCTCAGTGGTCTGTATCATTGCGCTCACAACCTCTTCTAAAGACTCTTGTAAGAGCCAAAATGGTGCAGAGGAGGGGAGCCAGAGAGGCAGTGTTTGGGGGTGGGAAGCCCCATGGCAAGTGAAGACCTGGTCTCAGACCCTCCCCCAGTTGCCACTAACCAGTTATGTCACCTGAGCAAGTCCCCCACCTGCCTTGGTAATTGTGAGCATCATATCTACTTGCCAGGGTTCAGGTGTGGACGGCGTGACATAATGCAAGTGGATACTGCTTTCTAATAGAAAAGATCGTCTTTAATTTCTCTCCGAGGGTTCCATTTACAAAAGAGAATGAAAACCTACTAATAGAAGTTTGCTCTGACTACCACTATTTGAGGTGAAAGGTCTTGTACAAGTGGAGTCATTCTTGGTTCTCCCTAACCCACAGGAGTCTGGCAGACAGCAATAGGTTGCAGATAGTGAGAGACCTATTCCAGAAGGAATGGGGACAATCAACTACTATTCAGCACTAGAAAGAAATGAGCTGCAAAGCCACGAAAAGACATGGGGGAACCTCAGATGAATATTGTGAAGTGAAAGAAGCCAGTCTGAAAAAAGCTACATGCATTATGATTCCAAATGTGTGACATTCTGGAGAAAAACAATACTATGGAGACAGTGAAAAGATCAGTGGTAGCCAGGATTTGGGAGAGGGAGGGGTGATTAGGTGGAACACTGAGGATTTTTAGGGCAGTGAAAATACTCTGTATGATACCGTAATGGTGGATGCACGTCTCTATCCGTTTGCCCAGACTCATAGAATGGACACCGCCAAGAGTGAACCCCAGCGTAAACTGTGGATTTGGGTGATGATGATGTGCCCGCGTAGGTCCATCTGTTGTAACAAATGCGCCTCTGGTGAGGGGTGTTGCCGGTGGGGGAGTTGCGTGTGTCTGAAGGCAGGGGTGTATGGGACGTCTCTCTACTCTCTCCTCAAGGTTTCTGTGATTCTAAAATGGCTCTAAAATATCAAATTTACTAATTAAAAACCTAGAAGAGAGAATGGGATGTGGCCGTCTGCTGTTCCACCATTTCAGGTGGCCCAGCTGCTACAGCACACAGAGACGGACGGATGAGGGATGGATGTCTCCTGGCTGTCCTAAAAGAGAAAAATGTCGATTTTTATATTAACCATCTATTTGAATTAGGTTACTCTTACTTCCGCCAAATAGACCAGTAGTAAGGAAGTAACAGGTATATTTCCTGTGGGATTTTTCTCTAGAAGGGTGGTGAAAATCTCTTTGCAGTCAAGCTCCATGGTCTGTCAGGAGGGAAAATCAATGTGGGTCACACACAGGGAAAAACAACCTGAATTTAACAAGGAAATTTACTGAGAAAAATACTTCTGTTTCATATCCTGGCAGTTAAGGTTCCCTTCATTGGAAAGTGAAGGGAAGCGTCAGTCAAAAAAAAAAAAGGAAACTGTTAAAACTTTTAAAAGAGAGAAAGAAAAGGCAGGGACAGACAAAAAAGAAATAAAGGTTTGGTGTTTAGGAAAGAACTATATTAAAAGGGAGAGAAATACTGGGATTGCTTAGGAAGAATAACAGACTTGAGATGTAAATTTCTCTTGAGATCCCTCTGGACCACTTAGGCTATGGGCTTAAGATTCATTATCACCTGTTGTCACTCCTCTGTGAAATTCACATGAGCTCTTCTGCAGTTTGGAATCACTTTTTTTTTACAAATGGGAGACAGGTTTCCCTTGTCTACTTTCAACTTTTATGGGTGCTTTGAAAAAAAGATGTATTCTCCCCATGAAATTCTTAAGCCTTTGCAAATGTTGAAGTAATGAGTTAGCTTTAGAAACTGTGAAAGTACAGCATTACCCATGTACTTACTATTTTAGAATGGATTTTATTTGACTCAAAACATGTATTTACTTCTTGCTTTCTTTAGCTTTTAAATTTTTAAAAAAATTTTTTATTTAGTTTTGGCTGCATTGGGTCTTCATTGCTGCGCGCGCCTTTCTCTAGCTGTGGCGAGCGGGGGCTACTCTTCATTGCCGTGCACGGGCTTCTCACTGCAGTGGCTTCTCTTGTTGTGAAGCATGGGCTCTAGGCACACGGGCTTCAGTAGTTGTGGCACGCGGGCTCAGTAGTTGTGGCTCACGGGCTCTAGAGTGCAGGCTCAGTAGTTGTGGCTCATGGGCTTAGTTGCTCCGCGACATGTGGGCTCTTCTCGGACCAGGGCTTGAACCCGTGTCCCCTGCATGGGCAGGCAGATTCTTAACCACTGCACCACCAGGGAAGTTCCTCTTTAGCTTTTAATCTGTTGCTCTGAATTAATTTTGAAATGAAATTCAGTTTTAAAAATGTGGACCGTTGGAAATAACACAGTCAGAAGAACAACAATAGCTCTTAGTGACAGTATCTTTAAAACTTATATATGTGTATAACTAAGTCACCTTGCTGTACAGCAGAAATCAATACAACATTGTAAATCAACTATACTTCAATTTAAAAAAGGATAAAAATCTAAATACTTAACAGCTATTGCCCGCTTTTCCCTAACGCTCATGCCAAGGGTTATGGGGAGGAACAGGGCAGCGTCCAGCTCATGGATTTCTCTGAACAAATCAAGATGTGTGACACTGGGTCAAGACTGAGCCAAAGGTAGACTGTCCGAGTCACTTAGATGAATTTAGTCTTAATATTGAAGTGAGGGCCCAATGAAAGTCGTTTAGGAAGAAGTGCTGTTATGATGGTTCATTGATGTGAAAGAAAGACCCTGAAGCAGAGAGCCCGGGGGCAGGCGTGAGCCTGACACATTTTTCTGCGCCTGGAGTCCCCGGTTTATGAGTTGGTTGGTGTCTTTAACTTTCCAGCCACATATTGGCGTGGTGTCATTGGGTGCCATCTTTGATAACGTGATAAGGTACTGTGATTAAACAATCAATCCTTGGTCTCCTGCCCGTGTTCAGATACTGAACTGGGCAGGATACTGAATGGACTGCTTCAAGTCCACCGTTTACTCAGAGAAGGTGCCTTAATTGATGGGGTCACTTGGCCAGTTCAAAGTAAGAAGTTCTTGAATTTTCATAGCTGCCGAGCCTGTTAGAGATTATTTCTCAATCCCAGGGTGATCAGCTTAGGATAGGAAGGGAGATGTATCTCCAAATTGTAGGCGAGGAAGATGAAACAATGAGAGAGGACTGACCTAGAGGCCACATGGGTTTGGGTGCAGGTGGGGAGACCTGGTCTGAATCTTGGCTCTGGTGCTCAGTAAACTATACACTCCCAGAAATTCATGTAACCTCTTCCTGCCTTAGTTCTCTCGTCCAATAAGCCTATGTATTGAATGAGGATTAAATGAGCTAATGTACAATATGTAAGGTACTTAGCACAATACCTTGCACGTACATAGCACCCAATAAACAGTCAAACGATGATCTTGGTTGTTTTTAGCCATAGCAGCCTGCAAAAGAGTAGAAAAGGAGGAGCATAGCATTTGACATCTTGGCTCTGTTTTAGTACAGTTCCACATCTACACAGAAGTAAAGGTGGCTCACCAGTGCTTCAATGACGGAGGCCAGGGTCCCTCAACTTGCAGAGGCCACATGACAAGTTGAAGGTATTCGTACTCTCATTAACAATGGGCCATGCCAGGGATGACACACTGAGGGATCATGGGATCTTTTAAACCCCAAATGGGAGTTTGCTGTCTGGGTAATGAGTTTGTCACATGCCCATGACTCTGGGCAAAACCTATTCAGCTTATTCTTGCTGGAACCGTTGTCATTGACTAAGTTGGGGAATGTCAGTCAAGAGACAGAGAATTACAGGTGTCCAGACGTCCTGTAGTGCAAAGGAAGTGATGGGAAAGGGGTTCCTGGACTTGCCTTGTTCTGTAACTTGGGCCGTCGTGCTGCTTATGGTCGGTTTCCCTGCCAGCTTTAGCCTGTGTGACATCATTTGCTGATTCCCAACCTACAGCTCTACAGCTTCCTCATTTCATCTTGCTTACCTACTGAGGAAGGAGTAATTGCAACATTATTTTTTCAAGTTAGACTTACTAGCAAAACATTCCACTATGTGGTTAAGAGGATGAATAGCTCAGTCTGTCACCTTTTGATTTGACAGTGGGAGAGACCTTTAAAGATATTTCATTGTGTAATTTACTTATAACACTGTGCAGGAACCATCTGTAGGGCCATCCTGTGACTTTGGGTCCTGATATTTGGCCTTGTAGATTGCGCACCGCTCAACCTGCATGATATCAGACAGCTGAGCAGGTGTACATGGGAGCTATTGGGTTTTGGATTTGTTTGGGGAAAACTGTCCTCAATTAAAAACGTAATTTGATTTATGAATATTTGGGGGTTAATCCTAAAGAAAAGTTAAAGTAAATAATTTGTAATTATCCTTACTGCCCTTATCTGACCATGTGAGGGTGGCCCATAATTGTATTAGGGAACAAATTTAGGACTGCCGCTAAACATCATCGTGAGCCTCTAGAAAATAGGTGATTTGGATTAATTAAGCAATAATACTACGACCCTTCCACAATTTAATCCTACATAAGGGAAATGTCTATTGACCAGGATACATCTTATAGTTTTTCTAAAATTAGCTTTTGGAGGCTCATCTAGACCCAAATGTGTTTTAGTCCGAAACCAAAATTTTTACTTTTTAAAATGTGAATTGCAACCAGTATGCATCGAAACATTATTTTTGTTGTGTTTAGCATTTTCCTTTGCTTCAGCCAAACCCCAGGACCAGCTCTTCCCTCCCTTGGCCTGCCTTTTCCGGCCCCTGTGTGTCTTCATTCCCACAGTAAAGATAAGCTGGATATGTGTTATTCCAGAGTGTTTCCTCTCTGTTTCCTTCAAAACGTCACAATCCCTAGTAGATTTACAACAAATACGTATTGAACAACTGAAATTTATTTGGCAGATGTTACAGAGAAATGACCCATTGTGACAAGAAGCGCGTAAAAGGACCTCAGAGAGGTGACAGGTCATGAGCTGATTTTGTGCCTGAGTAAGATTGAGAACTACCTGCTGCCGTTTATGGTGGGCTTACGATGGGTTAAGTGCATGTCATAAAATACCTCATTTAATGTAATCCTTATAATAACCCTCTGCAGCAGGTTTTTAATCTCATTTTTTGAAGACTATTTTTAGAGCTGTTTTAGATTCACAGCAGATTTGAGGGGAAGGCCCGGAGATTTCCCACATACACCCTGTGCTCACATACACAGCTTCCTGCCTTCTCAGCATCCTCCCCAGACGGGACCATCCTTACAACTGAAGAGCCTCACTGACACGTCACATCACCCAAAGTTCATAGTTTACGTCAGGGTTCCCTCTTGGTGTCGGACATTCTGTGGATTTAGACAGTTGTATCATGGCGCGTATCCATCATCACAGTGTCGTACATAGTAGGTTTAATGTCCTAGAATGCTTCCGTACATGAGCTGTTGATCCCTCCCTCCCTTCTAACCCCCGGCATCCACTGATCTTTTTACTGTCCTCATAGTTTTGCCTTTTCCAGAATTCCACATTGTTGGAATCTTATAGTCTGTAGCCTTCTCATATTGATTTTTTTCACCTAGGATTATGCGTTTTAGATTCCTTCATGTCTTTACATAGCTTGATAGATCATTTCTTTTTAGGGCTGATTACTAGTCCATTGTCTGGATGGACCACCATTTATTTATCCATTCACATACTGAAAAACATCATGGTTGCTTCCAAATATTGACGGTTGTGATTAAGCTGCTATAAACGTGCACGTGCAGGCTTTTGTATGAGCATTCGTTTTCAACTCCTTTAGGTAAATACCAAGGATTGTGATTTCTGGATCACCCGAGGGTATGCTTCAGTTTTGTCAGAAACTGCCCAACTGTCTTCCTAAGTAAGTGTACCATCTTGGGTTTGCCCAGCAAACCCAAATAGGAAAGGAAGTTCCTATTGCTCCATCCTCACCAGCTTTGTGTCCTCCTCACTGTTCTGGATTTTGGCCACTCTAATGTGTATAGAGTGGTTCAGTCTCATTTTTCAGGTTCTCATTTTTCTTGGATAAGAAAAATGAAGCATAGAGTACTTAAGCAACTCACCTGAGGTCACATGCTCATAACTGAAAAGCTGGGATCTAAATACATTTGTTGGAACCGTAACCACACAGCCAAGGCTTGCAAACACTTCTAACCACCACATCCCACCCCTTTGTCTGGAGACAGTTTTCCTCAAATTTAAAAATAGAAGACTGCCCTGTTCTCCTTATGCATTGGTTTGTATTGAAGGTAAAAGGAGACAGTGTATCTAAATGTACTTTGAAAATTGCAAAGTACTGTGAATATAGGTAGTCACATGTTATATTATTTGGAAAAGATGAGATCATTTTGAGTACCAGGTGTAACACCAAGTCTTTACATGACTTTAAATCCATTTCACTAGACCTTAGATTCCTGATCTATAACATAAAATATGGCTACATTTTAAGCATTACTATGTGACATGTGTCGTGTGTGTTAACAAAATAAAAATTGCAGCATCTGAGGCCCTGTAGATGGACAGGGGGTAAAAGATACTCGGTGGCGATAGTTGTCCATGCAAGAGGCAAGGTACAGTGAGTCAAATGCAAAGACATGAGAGGAAAGAATAGAAGTTGAGATGCTAAGTTGATATTAACTTCTGTCTGTCTAAAGGAAGATAGCATGATGCTTATCACAAGAATCTCTACCAGGAGAAAATGACGCCAGTGAGAAATACAGACGGCCTCCTCGTACCTGCCAAATAAGTGTGTGACCCCATAATCAATGAGATTTCCCATCAAGTGTGCAGGTGTAGCTGGAGATGCCCCTGGTTTCTTCATTTTTCCGTAGAGCATGTCTTTTTTCTTTAAGCTTCTTAGGACAAAATTATTTAACCCATTTGAATGACTAATACATTGAATCTTGCTGACTATTCATTGAATAATCATATATGATGAGTTATTCTGGTAGATACTCGCAATGATCCTGTTTTTTCCCCTGACATTTATGGAGGTTCTGTGTTTATGTCAGTTTGTAGCTCCATATTGAATCACTGGAACTTTATAGCAATGAAACTCACTCACTCTGAAACTGACGATGTGCTGTAGATGGGCTTTTTTGTAATTTATGAATTGGATATTAGCTTATATTGCAACCGTCTCATTTTCATCATCCGTAAAGGTAAAATCTACAATCCATTTTACAGGCAATTTTCAGTATAACGTTCTTCTTTTTTTGCGCTGTAGTTCTACTATGTGCATTAGAGAAATGTTTTCCCTACTCCCTTTTCAGAGAGCTCACTTAACAAAAAAGTTATTTTGATAGAGCAGAAATGCTGTGTCAATATCTCCAAGTCTTGTACCACCAAGATTCCAGAAGCACCATTATTATTAATGTCTTAGTCCGTTGATTCTAGAAAAGCTCAACAGGAACAGACAAAGACATTTGCCAATTTTGAGAACACAGACAGAAATATTTGGCTTGGGGAACTGCACAAACAAAGCAGTGAGGTGAAGGAACTCAATGCGCTCTTCCAAATACAAGGATGTTTCCGATGGCTTTAATTGTACCAACAGCAGATGCCTCCTATGGAAGGTTACTTTGCAAAAACATGATATAAAATAAACCTACTAAGGGAAACTTTCTAAGTCCCATTTTGAACCGGGCATCAGAGAACGCTAAATAGATACTGCGGGGATCGGGGAGTGACGTGTTTTTTTCTGCAGAGTTGTTTTATTGAAGCATCATTTGATGGTTCACATTCTGATGGGTGGCTGGCTATCCATTAAGATCCCTTCCCTAAAGGGTACAATTGCCCATTCAAATATGGATCAATAAGAGAGTAAGGCTTTGATTTAGTTCACAAACACTGTCAGGTCCATTTCTTGCAATGTGTTATTTAAGAGCCGCTTGCAGCATATTGGAGATAATAATTGCTGGTATTATCAGGTGGAATATTGTAACAAAGTGTCCACGAATATCATGGAATGAGCTCTCTGAGAGAGAGAAGGTAGTTTTTGGAAACCTCAGGCACTTTGCTGTTGGCTGCCAAATAGTGTTTTTGGCAGATTACTGTCACAGAACGCTCTCAGAAGTACTCTTTGGTGGACAGTAAAAAATGCAAATGGCAGTTCACTCATGGAGTAATGGTTGCTTTGGATGGATCCTGAAGTGTAATGTGTCATAAACACTAAACGATCAACCTTATTTCTGTGGCCCCCATTTTAGATACTCACCAACTATTGACATGATTTTCAGCAGGTCATGTAGACGTATTTCTTAATTGCATGTTACTGTTGTGGGTGAGTGAACATTATCTCTCCTAGATACAGAGGATGTAGGTTTGAAACACTATCATATTCATTCAAGAAAGGCTGCCTAGTTGACACGGTTGCTACTGGCAGGACCAGTTCCAGAGGACCAAGCTCCTAAGGCAGCTGGGCCAACCCAAAGGCACTGGGACTTCTTCCAAGCAGACGCCACTGCGTCAGATTTAGGAATTTCTCACTGTCTGGGATCCCAGACCTCTCCTCCCAGTCAACCTCTGCTAGATTTCACCCAAATGTGATCATGGACTCTGAGTCTGTTGTCAGTCTGTTCAAATGTGAAGCTACCTTCACACCAACATCTGAATTTGAACTTCCTTTCCTGTCTCACTATTGCACCAGCTTGGAACTGGTGTCCATCCCTCGCCTTACTGGACTCGGACTTCACCCTACCTGTGAGTTGCCCTTTGCATTCTGCTTTTCCCAACTTCTGGTCACAAGTTTGCTCGGTCATGCAGTCTAGACTTGTAATTCTCATGTAGATGACACGTCAAACCATTGTGCACACGTTAGTCATTAAAACTGACCCAATGCAGGCAACTATAGGAAAAAACTTCCAGTTGAACTCATATGGAACCCATTTGCTAATTGTAGGGGGAAATAAAAAAAAAAAACACCCTGACCCAATCTGAGTTTTCTCAGTGAACAGTGTTGTGCCATGGTGACCAAGCCATGGAAATGGTCTTCAGCAAGAAGAAAAATAAAATGATTTTGTAGAGCCTTTAAAACATTGCTGGTGCTGTATAAGGTAACATCCAGGAGACTTATCTGGGAATAAAAAAATCTGTCATTATTTGTAAGTCAAAAGGATGAACCAGATTGTGTGTGTGTGTGTGTGTGTGTGTGTGTGTTTCCCAACTTTGCCTAGCAGTTTTCTCCTATGAACGTAGAGATCTTCAAGAAGACCCCTGGCTTTAATATTTCTTTTCTTAGTACTCATTTTTACTCAGTAGACCCATAAGTGAGCCATTGATTAGGGTAAAAACAGTTTGTCCATAGGCCCATTTAATTCTGAAGACTGTCCAATAAAAAAGAAAAAAGGAAGAAATGTCTCCCACATGTGAGAAAGCTGAGTGCACTAAGCAATTCAATGCTTTCCTGTAACCGGCAGTGATTTTTTTGTCCTTTTTGAGTATGAAACCCACCAAGTGCCCTACTGTAATGATAAACACCAGATAAAGCTTCCTTCACTAGGCGAAAGTGGCTAGGGGAACATCCTTATTTTCAAGACATTTGGCACAGAGATTTTCACTGACAATAAGTCATAATGCTGTTATTCTTATACTGCGAGGTTAGGCACACCTGTTTGAATAAGCTGTGTGTGTGCTAAGCCTCTTGGTCGGCTTTGAGAAACATTTTTGTCTTTCTTCTCACAGTGAAAAATCAGCTCAGAAATGGAGGTAAGGGAGAAACAAGGCTTATGGGAAAAAGAAAACATTTAACAATAGGAAGGAGAAAAATCCTTTCTATATCTTAGGAGGTGCTTTCTTTAAAGAGAAGAAAATCTGCTTTTCTGTGTCTGAGTTCAACTGTCTGAGGCCTTCATTCTGCACTGTAGAATTATCCAAACGGAGCCCATCTCTAATGAGAAATCGAAATCTAATCCTTTGTAAGGAATTTGCTTTTTTTTGTATGGACCACTAAGATGGAAACTTGCAACTGCGTTCCCCTGCTCCTGCCGAGGTTGGAATTGAAATTTCTTCTCACAGCGATGGAGCTGCAGGAGAGGTACCAGTCTCTCACTCTGCATACTGAGGGGAGCAGCGTGGCACTGACTCGGACTGACTTGGCATGGATTTCCTTTCAGCAAATGAAAACCTACCTCCCTTGACAAGGCGAGAAATAGGATGCCGTCACATTTTGCTGTATCTTACCAGGGTACTGCTGGCATCCAGCCCTCAGGAAAAGAAAAAAAGAATCCTTCTCTAAAGTTTTTTTTTCAGATTTGAGAGATTGTTTTTAAGGTTTGTCTGCATTTCAAACTTTCTTTCCCTAAAAATGAAAAATCAGTTTGGGAGAGTCGATAAAGGGCAATATTTAAAATGGTAGTTTGTTTTCTGGAAAAAAATCTTGTATTGTGATGGTAAAAGTGGTTCATCACCTCAATGGAAGAAAAATGGCAAGTGATGATTTAATTGACACCCGTGCATCTATCATGTTTTCTACTCTTATAGGTCATCTGCTGTGCGTGGTCATGGGTCAGATTCTGGGGCAAATACAGAAATGAATAAGATGAGACTTTGTGATGGTTAATTTTATGTGTCAACTTGACTGGTCCATGGGGTGCCCAGGCAGCTGGTTAAACATTATTTCTGGAGGTGTGTGTGAAAGATTGGCATGTGTTTCTTTTCTTTTTTCTTTTGGATATTTTATTTATTTATTATTATTTTTTTCAATCTTTGATGTCATCTGCTTCCAGCATTTAAAAAAAAAATTGTATTGGAGTAGTTGATTTACAATGTTGTGTTAGTTTCATGTGTACAGCAAAGTGATTCAGTTATACTTACACTATACCTATTATTTTTCAGATTCTTTTCTCATATAGGTTATTACAGAATACTAAGTTCCTTGTGCTATGCAGCAGATCCTTGTTGGTTATCTATCTTATATATAGTAGTGTGTATATGTTAATACCAAGCTCATGATTTATCCCCCCACAGACACATTTCCCCTTGGGTAACCATAAATTTGTTTTCAATATCTGTAAGTCTGTTTCTGTTTTGTAAATAAGTTCATTTGTATCATTTTTTAAATTAGATTCCACATATAAGTGATGTGATATTTTTCTTCCTCTGTCTGACTTACTTCACTTAGTGTGATAATCTCTGGGTCCATCCATGTTGCTGCAAATGCCATTATTTCCTTTTCTTCATGGCTGAGTAATATTCCATTGTATATATATATATATACCACATCTTCTTTATCCATTCCTCTGTCGATGGACATTTAGGTTGCTTCCATGTCTTGGCTATTGTAAATAGTGCTGCAGTGAACATTGGGGTGCATGTATCTTTTCAAATTATGGTTTTCTCCGGATATATGCCCAGGAGTGGGATTGCTGGATCATATGGTAGTTCTATTTTCAGTTTTTTAAGGAAACTCCATACTGTTCTCCATAGTGGCTGCACCAATTTACATTCCCACCAACAGTGTATGAGGGTTCCCTTTTCTCCACACCCTCTCCAACATTTACTGTTTGTGGACTTTTTGATGTTGGCATGGTCATCCTGACTGGTGTGGGGTGATACCTCATTGTAGCTTTGATTTGCATTTCTTTGATAATTAGTGATGTTGAGCATCTTTTCATGTGCTTTTTGGCCATTTGTATGTCTTCTTTGGAGAAATGTCTATTTAGATCTTCTGCCCATGTTTCATTTTTGATTGGGTTGTTTGTTGGTGGTGTTTTGTTTTTTTTTTTGATATAGAGCTGCATGAGATTAATCCCTTTTTAGTTTCGGGATTAATCCCTTGTCAGTTGCTGCATTTGCAAATATTTTCTCCCATTCTGTGGGGAGATCGGCATTTGAACTGGTAGACTCAGGAAAGCACACGGCCCTCCCCAGGGTGGGTGGGCCACATCGAATCTCTTGAGGGCCTGAACAGGACAGCAAATCAGAAGACAGCTGAACTCACCCTCGCTGCCTGACTGTTGAGCGGGAACACCGACCTTCTCCTGCCTTCGGCCCCCCAGCTCTCAGATCCTTAGAACCACACCACCGGCTTTCTTGAGTCTCCAGCTTTTAGACAGCAGATCATGGGATTTCTCAGCCTGCATGGTTGGTTCCGTTTCTCTGGAGGCCCTGCCTCATACAGACCTGCTCCAAGGCTTCTCAAAGTAGGGTTAGGGACTGCTCGTGATTTAGAAGAAATCATTTTGGTATTTGCATGTAGGAGGCACTCTTTCTCTTGATAGGAAGAAACTCCATTTCACTAGATTCTGCCAATTGAAATCTTTCATCAAAACTACTATGAAAATTAGAAAGGATACAGATCAGTGTTCAAATACAAAAATAATGATAATCACTAATATTTATTGTATGAAGTCTCTATATATGTACACAAGACACTAAGTGTTTTAGAAAATTATTTATTAAAGGGTCTTGTGATCCCTATGGCACTTTTATTGAAGTGATTCCCTGAAAGAAGAGATCCCCTGTTTTTGGAGAATTGGAATCACACCATGGGCCAGGAAAGAAAAATCAGCTGAAGATGCCCTTGGATTAGATGGTGAAGACTAGAGTTGAGATGATTACTTGGATAGGAACTTGGAACAAGTCTCTTTCATAAAGGTTGTTTTAGTTCCAGCTTTTCCAGTTATCGCTGAAAAGACAAACTTGGAAAGTCTTCAGTGGTGATGTGCAGTATTGATTGTCAAATATTTTTTAGGCTGAAGACACCTCGGTGCTTGGTTAAATGAATAATAGAAGAGAAGGAAAAGATGAAAAAATGCTAGAACAGGCACCCCTGGCTCCTGGAGCTCAAAGGCAAGGGCAAAGATTTGATATTTGGCACAGTGTTTTGGAATTGGTTTGGGGAATGTACAAAAGTTTAATTAACAGGGATGATTAAATTTCATGAGTGTAAGAGATAAACAGTCTTAAAGAATTTTAAATTGGGTTGGGGTGGGGAAATGGAGAAGTAGGCAAAAGAAGTGCCAAGGAGAACAAAATATAATTTTCTAAGCGTTTTAATCAATGAGCCCAAGCGATTATTCCAGGGACCTGGGGGTCTTTAAGGTAATTAGGACACAACAAAAAGGTAAAACACAAGAAGGATCTGTGAATTTGTAATGCTATCGAACATTGCCAGCTGCTAGAGAAATGTGTAACCCTGGAACACTGGCTTGTGTTGTCCTGAGAAGCAAGGATGGCATGTTTTCTTCTTGACCTCGGAAACACCTTTTGCTTTCTATGGAAACCATCCCAATGTTTCTAGGTGAAAAAAGGGACTGTAAAGAGTTAATAAATCAAAATGACAGCAGAAGTGATAAAAATGTGAAAGAAATACGTGGGTGCACGTTTTCAAGTCTAAAAATTCTTTGAAGCTAGAGACACCCTTAGCTATGGTGCTTAAGCTCTAAAAGATAGTTAAAAAAGCATGGAATCAGAGTGTTATCCCTGTAAGTGATTTTGCACTGCTCAACTATCCTCCGTATCATTGTATTTTGATCATTAACTGTACTGTAAAAGTATTATCTCCTTATATAATATTAGTTTGCTACCATTTGCATATTCTTCATTGATTTGTTATCAACATTTTGATAGTAAAAAATGCCTGTTTTAAATAATGAAAATGGAGCAATAGGATGATAATACAGGGCATAGTGTTACAAATCCAGCAAGTAAAATGCTGCAGATGTTAGGTGGGTGCCAAAGAGGAGGCAGATTCTTTTTTTTTTTTTTTAATTTATTTATTTAATTTATTTATTTTTGGCTGTGTTGGGTCTTCGTTGCTGCGCGTGAGCTTTCTCTAGTTGCAGCGAGCGGGGGCTACTCTTTGTTGCGGTGCGCAGGCCTCTCATTGCGGTGGCTTATCTTGTTACAGAGCACAGGCTCTAGGTGTGCGGGCTTCAGTAGTTGTGGCACGTGGGCTTCCGTAGCTGTGGGTCACGGGCTCAGTAGTTGTGGCTCACAGGCTCTAGAGCGCAGGCTCAGTAGTTGTGGCACACGGGCTTAGTT
The DNA here is from genome assembly GCF_965194805.1 of Balaenoptera borealis. Classification (NCBI taxonomy): domain Eukaryota; kingdom Metazoa; phylum Chordata; class Mammalia; order Artiodactyla; family Balaenopteridae; genus Balaenoptera; species Balaenoptera borealis. Next base: position 30,294,653 of record NC_138880.1, on the reverse strand, counting down.
GTTCCGCGTCATGTGGGATCTTCCCGGACCAGGGATGGAACCCGTGTCCCCTGCGTTGGCAGGCGGATTCTTAACCACTGTGCCACCAGGGAAGTCCCAGGGAGGCAGATTCTTTAATAGGGGAGGATCAAAGAAGAGGAGATGGTTTTGGGGGATAAATAGGTTTCATTAACCTGTTAGGAGGGATAGAAGGGCATTTCAAAATGAGAATGATGGTTAAATAATAACATGGAAAAAATGTACAGAGCATGTCATGGGATTAACATGCAGTTCAGTGAGGCCGGGTGGTAGGAGATGACGCTGGGAAGGATATTGGAGTTAGGTTGAATATTTAGTGTAGAAGTTGGGGCTTTATCCTGTAGCAATGAGGAGACTTTGAAAAATGCTTTTGTAGAATTACTGAATAGTATATGTACTTACATTGCTCAAAAAAGCACACTGTATATTTTTCCTATCTGCTCAGCTCACGACCCACCTTCAACATCCACAGGTAACCACTTTTATTTGTTTTTATGTGTGTCCTCCTGAAGGCTCTTTATGCAAATGTAAATGTACATTATTATTTCCGCCCTTTTACACAAAAGGTAGCACTTTACACTTTTACTATTTTGCTTTTTTTCCCTAAAAATATACATTTTAGAGCTTTTCTGTATTTTTTAAAAGCTAAATGCTTTGGAATTACTGTAGTTTATTTTACTGGTTTCCTACTGCTATTTTAGTGGTTTTAATATTTTACAAGCAATGTAAAACCATCAGTTTGCATGCAGCAAGGAAACCTCAAGAATAAATTGCAAGAACTAGGATTGTTGAGTTCAAAAGATATTGAATTTCTAATTTTGATAGTCATCAAGGATTGTCACTTGTAGGAATTCTGTTCATTTATATTCTGCGTGGTACTTCTTTTTTAATAGCTTTACCAACAGTGAGCGATCCATCTTTCAAATTTTGATAGTCTTATCGGTGAAATAAAGGAAGCTTGGAGTAGTTTAATAATCACTTTTCTTATTAAGAGTAGATTTGAGCATCCTTTTCGTATGTTGAGATTCTTTTGTGTTTATTTTCTATAAACTCACTCTTCACTACTTTTGCCTGTCTTTGATTGAGTCAATGGTCTTTTACTTATAAATGTAAAGGTGTTAATTATAAGTTAGTTATAGAAACCCTTAAAGGTCATATGAGTTGCAAATGTTTTTTTTTTCCTAATAGATTGTTTGCCTTTTGACTTTTCTCACAGTGTTTGTTTGTTTGTTTTGTTTTCATACACTCCTTAGTGGTTAGAATGGTCTACATTTTTCCAGGATTACACATACATTCTACCATTCTAAGTCTTTTGTTTAATACCAATTCTTAAACCTTGATGCATTTTTTAGTTTATCTTGATGCAAAATGTGAGATAATAAAACAAGTTATATTTTTATGTCTAATTAGTTGCCTCCAAATATGCTATTTCTTAATAATCATCTTTCCTTAATTGACTTGCATTTTATGATACATCCAGAATAGATGGCAATTCTGTCTTAGTTCAATTATAAATGCACTGGAGTTCTGATAAACATAGCAAGATTTTTCAAATGTATATTCAGTGAGTATCAATATCATGCAGAAGAAAATGTAAAAAATAAAAATAATAAAATCCAGGGAAGCAAAAACATGAAAAATGAAAATAAAAACAAGAAAAAGAAAGTGAAGGGAAATAGCCTTCTCATATATCACATGTATATTATCAAGCTCCAATAATAAAACTGCATGATTTTATGAACCTCATGAATGATTTACAGCCCAACGGATCACAGTAGGGCTTCCAGTATAAAGTCTTTTCAGGGACACCAAGTCCTGTTGTCTGCAGCCGTGTTTATTGCTAGATGTCTGTTTTGAGGATTTTGGAGCTTGGAAGTCGCCTGTGTTTAAAAGGGGTGAAAGGTATGGAAAGACCGAGATAGAAGGGAGAGAGTATCTCCATGGGATCACAGCAACTATTGACAGATTGAAGGTGGGTGGTGAGGAATCGGTGGGGAAAGACGACTCAGAGTTTTCTGACCTGGGAGGTGCTTTCAACCTCCTAAAACAAGCTTGAGAGGAAGATAACCAGGCAGCTTTGCAGATCTGAGTCTGAGTTTCTGATTTAGAGTGACAGAGATCAGCTTGGGAGTCAGTATCAGACCTTCAATGTGGCCATGGAGTGACCATCCAGAGAGAGTAGAAAACAGGCAAAGACTAGGACCGAGGGTGGAACTTTGAGACACATCTGCATTTAAAATATGGTAATGTGGAATAATCAGAGGGTTAGGAAGCAAATATGGAGAGAATCCTGGGTAAATACAGGGGAACAGGGCTGGAGGAAATAAGCTGGGGATGGCCCTGCACTCTCTTCCATTTCTTGGGCTCTCAACAACAGTAATGTGGTTGGGTCCCCCAATCTGTGAATGAAAAAATGGAGGCAAAAGAAGGGGGTCCTGTATTGTTCAGAGCACATGAGAAGAGCCTGCAAGTGTGGAGGGAGGAACGTGTTTCTTTGTTTTCTGACGTCTGTCAGGAAATCAACTTAAAATGGGACAGAAAGGTCCATCTCTTACGTTTCTGGGTCTCTCAGAATATTTCCTCTGATCACAAGTTCACATTTGCAGGAACCAGGCTTTCTCTTGCTCATCAGCCTCAGTATTTGTTTTCCATAAATTAAAATTCAATTAAAATCCAATCCGCCTCCCTTTACCTACAATCCCATGGTTGGTTCTGCTCTCTGAAGTTAATACACAATCAGAGTAATAAAGACCATGGGATCAACCAAGAAATGGAAAGTCATGGGTCTCTTATCTGAAGGCTCGAGCTGAGAACAGGCAGATCAGGTTTGATCAAACCCGGAGTTAATCTGAGCATTGGTTGACTATAACAAGCTCCCATAATAAACCCTTTGAAGTGGAAACTTGGAAACTCTCGCAAGATCAGTCTAAATCAGGGATTGACATCATTTCAGAGTTAGGTTGCCAAGATGCTGAGCCCATTCTTTTTCTATCGTGCCGGGTGTGGAGGTAAACGCCACATAGGTATCCCTTCCTTTCCCGATAGAAACTTCCCCAGTCATCAGGATACCATTGTCCCAATCATGTTTCTCCTGTCACTGCATGTGATGATCAGTTATTCAGACCTAGGAGACATCATTAATGCCCTCAGGGAATATGGGGTCTGTTGGAGCAGAAAATGAGAGGCAGTTTTAGATTACTGAACATTATCAAGAGGGAAAATGGGAAGAAATTACTTCAGGATGGGTCAACCAAAGTAGGCAAATTTTGTTAACCAGAAGGTGAAAGAGAGGCACAAGCCATCTAGAAGTTGGGATTTGAAAGGGCACCGAGAGGAAGATGGGAAGTTCCAGACTTAGATTTGCCAAATTTCCTTGTGGATAGCCCTTTCTGATATCTACTTTGAACAAAAATATTATGAGATGCTCGTGACAGCTTTATATCTGCACAGGAGTCTAACTATAATAGAAGAGGTTTTTTTTAATGTTTTGATGCTTTTGTTATGTATATAGTATGTATATCCTTTTTTATTTATTTATTTTTATTTTTATTTTTGCTAGAAGATAGAGTTCAGTGCTGCCAGGTGAATCATTGCATTTAATTCTCTTTGCCTTGCTCTTTCTGCTTTTCTCTTATTCTTTAATTATAGGCTCCTGTTTATTGTCTTCCTCTTTTCTAAGAACAGTACATAAATAAGGTTTTAAGAGTGCGTTAAGAGGGCAATCAGTCTATTTTGTATAAACCCAAAATAACACAGAAGCATTTCAACACATGAAAAATAGAGCTGAAAATAGAGCAAGTATTCTTAGGATTAGGTACATTTTCTTTTGTTTTTGTTAGACTTACTAAATTGCTCCTATTAATATAATGTTCTCATGCATAATGTAACAGCTGAGAGCAAGGAGTAAAGTTTGAGAGCCCTACATTTTGAGAAGCTGCATCACTCCCATAAAAGTGGGAAGCAGCGTGTGCCAAATCCCCACACGCCACACTCTGACACACCTGTAATGCAAGGGTGGTGCAAACTGCCTAATTTCCTACAGCAGCTCATATCAAAATATTTCATCAAAGTTAATTAAATTTTTCATTATTTCTTGAGAGAGGAACAAGGTATTGTGATCTTAAAAGTAGATCTGTAAACAGACGGAAGGGAGTTTGGGAGATGGAACTTTAATGAAACAAGAAAGGGAAAAATACATTAAGGAGGAAATCATAATGAATCATAGAATGTTAGAGTTTAAGCAGTCCTCAGAGACCATCTGTTCCAAGCCCTCATTTTAGGATGGGGGAGCTGAGGTCCATGCACGTTATGTAAGGTCACAGAGCATCATAATGACTCAGATTCCTGCTCTGTGAACATAACTCTCCGGGAGAATGTTAGGCACTTGTGAATATTTCACTCATTTTTTTTCACCCACTAGGGTACTCTTGGGTGCTTTGAAACAGTAATTTCCCTACAGTAATCTTGAGCACAGAGGCTATCATACTGTGCAAAAATTAAGCTGGCCTTTAGGAATTACTCAGAATGGTCTAGGATCTGGGATACTCAACCTTATAGCTCCAGAAATTCAATTTTGATCACTTACCAAGAAATGAACAGGCGCTGGGGAATTGACAGATGCAATACTGACTTATGTACCATAAAGATAAATGTGCTCTATATGAAAAGTTGGAATTAGTGGGTGAATGAACTCAGTAAAACGTGTAATTCTGTGCATGGAAATTACATTGGTAACAAGGAGAATAAGATAATTATAATTGTTGTCATGCCTCATGGTTAGGTCCATGCCGAAATCCCAGTTATGGCTAAAGCATCTTCATTAACATTGTGGCCTGACATGATATTCATATCTTCTTTGGGGACAAATAAAGAGTTTGTAGAGACTACCCTGTTTTGAGTAGTGGGGAACTTAGCCAATTCTTGCTGTACACAGTCTGGTAGTGAGAAGTGTTCTGATTTAAGACTCCAAAGACATGGGTTCTAGTCTCAGTTGTACTGTTGTGTAAGTACTATAACCCTGGGAAAGTCAAGAGATTGCTCTGAGCTTTAACTTTCTCATCTCTGAAATGTGGAAATGGATCTTGGTGAATTCCAAAATACTTTCCAAAGCTCACAGTCTCAAACTTCAAGGACTGTTCCTTTTCTACACACCACAAGTCCTTCTCTTCTTGCCTCCCTGCCTTGTATTGACACCAGTCATGGTATTTCCATTGATATGTCATAATTTAATGAGACACAGTATCTTAGTCAAGATCTTCTAGAGGGCAGGTTATCCGGCAATAGGAGGGATAAGGTCCTCCTTTAAAGTTGCCCCAGAGACCAAACTTCTGCAGCCTGTGTATGTTGGACATTGCCTTTCCGGCACCTACGATTCTTGTTTTGCAATTTCTCTAGTGCCCTCAGAGGCAGCTGCCATGCTCCACAGTTGTAACACTTCCCGTTGCTCTCGTGTTGATGGAGTTCCACGAGGACTTGCTCTCACGTGGACTTGGGCTCCACGCACACTGCCTCTCAGCTAATCACTGGTGAAGCTGAAGCAGAGTTGATGCCACTGCTTACCAGAAGTTATTACCATCTTGTTGAATGCTATGGACTGAATGTTTGTGTCCCTTCAAATTCATGTGTTGAAGCCCTGATCCCCAATGTAATGGTATTTGGAGGTGGGACCTTTGGGAGATAAATGGGTTTAAATGAGGTCATGTGGATGGAGCCCCTTGATGGGATTAGTGCCCGTATAATAACAGGAAGAGATAGAAGGACCTCTCTCTCTCTGCCCCTCTCTGCCCCTCTCTGCCTCTCTCTGTCTCTCCATCTGTCTCTCTGTCTCTCCATCTATCTTTCTCTCTCCATGCATGCACAAGGAAAGGCATGTGAGGACATACCCAGAAAGAAGGCTCTCACCAAGAACCCGACCATGGTGGCACCCTGACCCTGATGTCAGACTTCCAGCCTCTAGAACCATGAGAAATAAGTTTGTTTAAGCCGCTCAGTCCATGGTGCTTACTATAGCCTCCCAATCTAAGACACATACATCCATAAAGGGCTCCTACTGCTTTTGGGTAGATGAGCAATCCTACTGCAGAGTTCCATCTCAAGGGCCTGCTTTTTAGAAGCACTCTGGCGCCAACTGTCTTAGCCTGGGTCTCCCATGAAGCAGAGCCCAAGGAGAACCTCAATCTGTTCTCAGTTTACTTGGGAGTTTCAAGGTTAAGGGTATGGATGAAGGGAAAGTATGAGAGAAGGAAACACGGGAAGCATGGTCCTCTTGTTACTGCACTGGCTGCCACTTCACCAAGAGCTGGGAGAGAGGCAGTGGGTTTGTGGGCAGGTGTGTTTCTTGGAGTGTGGGATTGTGAATGTGTGCAAGCAGGAGAATCACACACTCAGCTCAGAGTGATACACAGAGGGGAGAAAGAAGGCTCATCTGTGCACTTGTTTTCTTCTCACTTCTCCTCTCCCATTGGCTGCACCCCCCAGGGCAGCTAGTTTCTCCCAGACTCCTCTGTTGTATCTTCTGATGCCGTGGGTGCCTCTGAGGATGCCACATGCCATCCGGGGTGGGCCCTTTCATCTACACCCAGAACGCCAGGGTAGGCATGTGGGGCGTGAGGGTCTTGAGGCCCAGGGCTCAGTCACACAGTCACCGTTTGGAAAGCGTGGCAAGATGCGACAGAGGAGGTGGTGCAGTTCCAGACTCGGGTGGACTCTTCAGAAACAAGGAAGACTTTGAAAAACTCTAAAAATGCACATGGCATTTTTGTTTACAGAATAGCTCAAGTCCCAGAGCTCTACTGGCCAGCATAGAGCTGATAGTTAATAACACTGTATTGTACACTTAAAAATGTGCTAAGAGGGTAGCTCTTATGGTGAGTGTTCTTATCACAAAAAATAATTATAAACGAAGAGGGCAGGAGGAAATGTTTGGAGGGGATGGATGTTTATGGCAGAGATTGTGGTGATGGTTTCATAGTGTGTACTTATCCCAAACGTGTCAATTTACATACATTCAGTATGTGCAGTTCTTTGTATGTCAATCATACCTTAGTAAAACGGTTTATTATTATTATTATTACTATTATTACTTTCAATGAATTGCTTTGTAGTTAATGGAGCAATCTCATCACGGGTCATATCTTGTTTGTTTTAACCTGGAGACAGTTAATCCAGGATGATCTGGTTAGTTCCACCAGGAGAGATGGCTGTTTGGCTGCCTCCATTTGAAGTTGTCTTTCTGACCAGTTCCTTCTTTTCCTGAAAGGGTAATAATAGATAAAGATCAGCAGAGTAAATGTGTGAAAACTAGGATATAGACTTACCTGTGAGATCTTAAAAGAGTCATCATCCTTTGCTGTGCCTCAGTTACTCACTGTAAATCAGATGCAGAAACTGAAGACCCTTGCGTTTTCCACAGACTCAGGCATCTAAAGCATCCTTGCCATGTGTACACCTGCGGTGCTCCCTTGGGACTCTGGGATTTTGACTTTAGGCTGAAGTCTGCTGATGGACTGAATAAAATGCTTGGTTTTCTTAGAATGTTAGCACATACAGAGTTCTTAATGCAAACCCTTCATTCGAGAGATGAGGGTATTGGGGGCTAAAGAATTTCTGACTATCCCAAATATATGCAGCGCTTCTCTTAGAAAATCCTTCTTTTTCTTATTGTTTAGGGAGGACATATGCCAGCAACTTTCCCCAGGTAGCATAGAGTCAGCCAGCTGTGTGGAAAAAAATAAAAATAAAAAGATATTTTTGTCTTTTAATATGAAAATTATCTTGTACCTAAATATCTCCCTAAATATTAATTCCTAATTGATAAGCACATGAAATCTGAGGATTTTAAGAGTAAAGTAAAAGATGATGGCCATCTAGACAGCATGAAGGGAAATCATAAGAAAGATGAAATCTCACTCCCACCCCCGGTCTTCCTAAATCACCTTTCCTCCTGGTAATAGGCTCAGGACTGAGTTGGAAGATTTTCAAGAAGACAAAATCAGATAATGCCATTCTCTTTTCAGAGCAATAGCTGTACATTTCGTCTGGCTGAAAATTCCCGTCAGCCAATGGATTTTGCCAATATCAATATTGATAAAAAAGAATATTATCCCCAAACTCTACAGTTCTAGAAAATGAAAGGGCATGATATTCTGAGAAATTGGTTTCTAGGGCTTTAAATTGTGTGTTTAGTACGTGTGTGTGTGTGTGCGCGCGCGCATGTGAAATAGGGTATGATATATATCTAGAGAGAGAAGAGAGAGAAAGAGGTGGTACGTATAGGGTGCTGACAGTAATGTCATCAATTAACAGAATCTGTAGATTGAAAGTGATCTTAGAGGTCATCTAAATGAATCTTCCAATTTTAATGGAGATCAAAGTGAGGCTCAAAGAAGTGGCTTGATAATTAAGAACAGACACACAATGACCATTTAATTTTCGAGTCTTGAAGCCTTCTGCTTCAATTTTTGCTAGGGTGTGATAAAATAGTCATGCATAAGGGAATAATTAATTAGCAAAGAGAAAGTCTCCATCCAATAAAGAAATAGAGGCATGTATTCTGCCCATGTTTTATAACTTCTTTCTCCAGCTCCTTCTGTTGCATTATTTAGATGGTAGAAACTGTCTCCCTAAGAGTTGGTGTATTGAATTTCCCTGCATGTGTTCTGAGAGATTGAGTTCATTTGACTGTTGCTTCCTTAGTGCAACGAGGTATCCCAGAAAGAGATGGAGAGGTAATTTAATTGAAGACCATAGCATCCATTTTGGCCCTTCTTTTCAGATGCCCATGTAGTATTCCAGTACAGCCATGATATCCTGTAGACTCAAAGTGAAAAGTATATTACCGGAGCTCACAAACTTTACACCTACGCAGTACAGTTTTATAGCAAGGTTCAGTGATCACAAAATAAAAAGGACCTAAGCAGTACACTCTGGAGAATGTGACTTGTAACTGTAACCATTAGGGAGAAAAGTGCCCAGATATCCACGAAGTTCTGGGAAACAGAATCTCTTGCAGCATCAGGGTGCCTTAGCAGGGACTCCTGTGTCTCTGTGGTGATGTGCTGCTCTTAGAATATTCTGGACCCAGTCCTTCTACTCTGCAAAGCCCTTTTGTTGATGACTCAGCACTTATTATTTATTTTAAACATTGATTTGTATAGATTTCAATTCAGTCCCTTTGTGAAGTCCCACCTGTGTTTTGTAGCCAGCTACATCTTTTAAAAAGTATTTTTAGATACATTTATAGGTATCTACATACATCATGCATACATACACCTATGCAATTACATACAAACATATTTATACACACACACATACATATATGAACTAAAAATAAACTAGATTATTCATTTCCTTGGGTACTTTTGAAAAATAGTTGACGAGATATTCCTGAAGTCAGGGCGATACTGGAAAATTCCACCAGAGGGCAAGTCCAAAACCAGGTTTTTGTGGGAATGGGCAGACATGGCTATTGGGAACACCAAAGACCTTGAAACTTTTCAGTGAAATAACTAACCCTGACTTTCCCCACACGTTGGATTTCGCCTCTGCAATTACCGCCGTGCAATGGAGTTCTGTTCAGTTAACAATCCCTGCGGAGAGGCTGATTATGACAGGCCTGCATGTAGCTACCTGGATCCCCCCATCCCTGCAAGCCCAGCCTTCACACCCTGTGGACCACTTGTCCACACACGATGCCCTTCCACGCCGCCGAAACCCCCAGCGAGGCCGCTTCCTGAGGATGGGTTTTCCTCTCACCAGACCATTCACAGCATTTGCTTAAAGCCAGTCTACTAAAGAGGGACATTCTGGGCCCCAGAGAGTCCCTCACCGGAGGACAGGAATACGTGCTGGGCTGTCTGATGGAGTCCCATAAGTAACAATGCTGGTCCGTGTGGGTGGGCTTTTTGGGTATAGTTTTCCTAGAAAAAAGAAATGGTGAGAAGAAGTCGCGCAAAAGTATGAGCCACTGTCTAGGGGCTCTTGAGTGGTAAAGCCACCATTTTAGGTCAAAAGAGGTTTCAAGGAGGGAATGAGCAAAAAAAAGGAATCAAGGAGATGTGGAGAGGACTGAATCGGGAGTTATGCCAGCAGTGCGGTCAGCGGTCAAGGCAGGACCCATAAACCCAGCAGTTCAAACCACGGGACCCGGCCAGCGTGAATGTAAACACATTTGCCTCAAGGTCAAGATCACTGAATGTGATCATTAAATGAAGTTCTTATATCTACATAAATGAGTAGATAGATAGATAGGTATACACACATACACCTAGATGGTTTATGCATATACAGCACATATACATACACACATTTATATTTGGGAGGGAAAGGGGGGCAAGGAGAGAGGGGAGGATGGAGAGAGGAGAACGAAGCTGCCGATCACGTGCAAGGCTACTCAGGAGACCTTTCCTATTGAACCACTGAAACAAAAGTGACTTCCCTCCCTTGTTAACATTAACATTTGCATTTAGGTCCTTACCTTTCCTCAAGTTCACAGCTCTCCTTTGAGGCAGCTGAGGGCAAAACTGCATGAACTAAAGATCAGGAGAATTATTTCCACGGCTTCCACCCTCCACCTCCACTGCGGGGACACAGGGACTTGTGTGGCGCCGGCGGGTACTGGGCTGCCCTTCGAGGCTGGAGGGCAGATGGAAGGACATGGTCCAGGGAGAAAGGGGAGGATTTCCTGCAACAGAATACCAGAGTGGAACCTCACGCCTCACCTCAGGACAATATTGACACATATACACACAGAAATTTAAAAAAAAAAAAAAAGGGTAAAGTCAGACATCATCACCGGCATCTTGATTATTCTCATTCCATCGGAGACCCGGGTCTCCCGCGGAAGTGCCGGCCTCCGCGCTGCCCATCGTCCTGCAGGTTCTCATGTCTACGCCCCGTCCGTCTGTGTCTCCCAACAATTCCACACCGACGGTGGGCGTCAACCTCATCTCAAATACTCCACCTTTTTCCTGAACGTTCCTTCTCTCCTTGCCTCGGATGGAGCCTGGGTGTTCTCTGAGATACAGGGAGCTCCTGCTGAATCCCTTTAAAGATGCACCGTTTTCGCTTCTGAATCTCACACAGCGTTAAGTGTGGGACATCGGCTCCTGCCCTCTTTGTTTCCATGCTGGTTCTAGACCATTCTTTATAGCTATAAAATTAAATATATATTAAATATATTATATTAAAATTATATTAAATAATTATATTAAATTAAAATATATTAAAATTAAATATATGTGTATATATAACTTCAGAAAATTGCACATGAATTATAAAGCCAATATAATTGTATGATTTACACATTCACTTAGGTATTGCAGTATTTTTTTTAACATCTTTATTGGAGTATAATTGCTTTACAATATTTTGTTAGTTTCTGCTGTATAACAAAGTGAATCAGCTATACATATACATATATCCCCATATCTCCTCCCTCTTGTGTCTCCCTCCCACCCTCCCTATCCCACCCCTCTAGGTGGTCACAAAGCACTGAGCTGATCTCCCTATGCTATGCGGCTGCTTCCCACTAGCTATCTGTTTTACATTTGGTGGTGTATATATGTCCATGCCACTCTCTCACTTTGTCCCAGCTTACCCTTCCCCCTCCCCGTGTCCTCAAGTCTATTCTCTATGTCTGCGTCTTTATTCCTGTCCTGCCCCTAGGCTCTTCAGAACCTTTTTTTTTTTTTTAGATTCCATATGTATGTTAGCATACGGTATTTGTTTTTCTCTTTCTGACTTACTTCACTCTGTATGACAGTCTCTAGATCCATCCATCTCACTGCAAATAACTCAGTTTTGTTTCTTTTTATGGCTGGTATTGCAGTATTAAATAGAAACAAAAGTTACTACTTCTTAACTCCAGTCTCATCTTTAATTTTTGTTTTGTTTTGTTGTTGTTCTTCTGATAATATAATAATTCTATATAGCATGTGTGTAACTCTATTTCTTTGTAACTAATTTTATATAGCATTTAAAGATCCTTCTCAATGAAAGATGAAGAAATTGTGCTACTTCTGCCGAACTGTCTCCTACCTTTCTGTGTTTTTTCATTGCCTTATTATTTTTTAGTGTTTTATTGGTTATATTTATTACTATGTAATTCTTCATTTCTTCTTTGATCTACTTAAGAGAGTACATCAATTTCCCCACTAAGTAAGAAAAATAAATTAACGTCCTTCTAATATTTTCTTCTTGTCCTCTCCAACTCCAATCTTTTCTGTGAAAATATTTCTACCACGTCAGAGTTTATAACGTTTGCATTTTGTACTATGCTGTAATCAGTGCTTTGATGTTTTGTCTGTAGATTGGAAAAATAGTTGGCATGCTGTCATTCTGCTCTACATAAATACTATTTGCTGCAAATTCACATAGCAGGATTGGACCTGTAGGGCATCAAATGTAGTTCAACAGTTCAACACCATCAACTCTCTGATGTTTAACGCTGAATACCTGAGAAAAATCTCACAGTGATGTACTTGATTGGCTGCTCAAAAGCCCACCACATTTTAGATTTAAAATAATAACAATAGTAATAATAACAACAAAAATGACAGCAACTGTACCTAACTGTGAGCCTCATTTTTGAAGAATAGGCACTTGAAATAATACAGGTTGTTAATAGCTGACCATCCCCCTCTTGGTTAAGTTCTGGATGCTTTGCTGTTGCCATGGAAGCAGGAACTCCTCTGAGAGAAGGGGGTTCTTTATCACTTCCCTGGGACACACATCATGAATGTCTGCTGGACTTCTAAGCACCTGCCCCCACCCCCATGACCACAGTGGCTTCCTTAGTTACTAAACTTAGGACTTTCCACTCCACTAGGCCAAAAAATCAAGACCCTATTACCAGAGGAAAATCTCATTGGCTCCCGATGCATGTATTTAGCTGTGATTTTATTTGTCTATGAAGAAGAACTGAGGATTTATGGAAACTTTTGCTGAAAGGTCTATCAGCATTGACTGACTGGACGATCTCTTCTTAAAAAAGTGCTTCAAGATCCTCTGGAAGTTGTCCTGTCCCAAATCAGGGTCATGGATACTCTAGCAGTAAAAACTGCAAAAGACACCAATATTAGTGCCCAAATATAAAAAAAAAAAAAAAATCCCATGAGGACAACTAGGGGAAACTGGAAATGGTTAAGAAGTCAGTGCTTGTTTGTTCGTGTGTTTCTTCTCTTGGTTGCACTTATTGGCAGGAATGGAACAAAAACATAGAATTAAAGATGTTAAGGGTCCATATAGGGTCTCTTCCTTGCTCTATCAAGCAAAGCAAGGCAGCATCCTGTTTTTTCCTTATGATAAAATGCTTGCTCATTTTACAAAATACAGGAACCATGGATAAGCAGAAAGACATGAAAAACTCCCAAAAGCTCACCATGCAGAGATAATCTGTTAATATTTTAATTTAATAATAATAATGTCCATTGATTCATTCTGACAATGAGTTCATAATACAGATTTTGTCAAATTGCTTTTTCCCTTAAAAATACTATTTGATAATTTTCAGGTCAATATAATTTCAAATTAATAATTTACTCCTTCAATTTATAGTCTAGTAAAGACATAGGATTCTATTCTATGTATATATCATAACTTTTAACCAATATTTTATCACTGGACATTTCATTTTTAATAGTACTTAAAATACTGTTATGTAACAGTATTTTGCACACGTACATTATGATTTCCTTAAAGAAATTCCTATAAGCAAAATTTCTAGTTCACAAGCTTTGTTGTTTTGTTTTTAACATATTTTAAAATGGCCCTTGAACTTTGATTTTTACCAGTGCAGTGTAAGTTTCCATTTTTTATATCCTTCTGAATGGTGGGCGTTAGAAATATTTATTTTTATAGAAGAAATTTAGTCATATTTTATTTGACTAGTTTTTTTTTTTTTCCTTTGGAGCAAATAATTTTTATTATTATTTTTTTCTTTTACAAATACACCAAAGAATCATGCAATGCTGCCAGCATTGGATGCAATCCTGGGCCACAAGTCTGCACATTCCTTTGCAACTGGTCTTGTGATAGCAGAACCTTTCATCTCGCCTTTATTGTTTACTATGACCCCTGCGTTATCTTCAAAATAAAGAAACACACCATCTTTTCTCCGGTATGACTTTCGTTGTTGAATTACCACTGCTGGATGTACCTTCTTTCTGAGCTCTGGTTTGCCTTTCTTGACGGTGGCCATCACCATGTCACCCACACCAGCAGCAGGAAGTCTATTCAGTCGTCCCTTGATCCCCTTCACGGAGATGATATACAGATTTTTGGCTCCTGTGTTGTCACCACAGTTGATCACGGCTCCAACCGGAAGACCCAAGGAAATCCGGAATTTAACACCAGAGGACCCACCACGTCCTCGCTTCGACATCTTGAATGCCGGAAAGGGACAAAAAAAACAAAAAAACAAAAACAAAAAAAACTTGACTAGTTCTTAAAGCTAGTTTTAGTTTAATTGGTTTTCTAGGTTCCAAAACAAAAAGTGGCATTAAAAACTTATACTTGAGCAATGGTCATTACAACATTACCCGAAGAGGGACAAACTATGAAATGCAGCTTCAATTTTGTGTTAATATTTTCAGGATCCTTCCTTAGCCTAATTCTTCTCCTTCACCCTTTGTTGGGGGGGGGGGGGGAGGGGATGCAACACGAGGACACAAGATTCAGTACTCTCAGATTCTGGAATAATCCTGTAAATCCATCCACAGGGATGAAGCCTTATTGAATGATAAGCCTTTATTTAAAATTTATCAGTACTCGTGTTGTTTGTGTTTGTTACCAGTAACGTTCGCATTTTAGGAGACAAGCAGGAGGCTTAAGCAAATGAAACTTACCAAGAACAATTAAGTTTCAGGCAAGTATTTACTCTCTGAAGTCTTACGATCAAGCAGGGTATGTAGCTGCCAATTCCAAGTCCCAGGCAGGCCAATCCTCTGCTTTTGATTTTGTTTACAGAGGACTTGTCAGGATCTTGTGGTCAATCAAATAGTCTAAACAGCATGGGGACATATGGCAAGTCAAGGAGGGCAAAGCACCAGCTCAGCCAGGAATTTGAAAATAATCCTGAGACGCTTCCCTGGAGATCTATCTCTCTGGGTTATTTGAAATGTCCTGTTGTCACTCACCCAATCATGGACCGCATCTAAAATACCCTGATCTAGAAGTTGCCCCGCCTATATTTGAATGCCACTTGGAGGAGAGGAATAACTATTCTTCGAAAGAACATATTCTATTTTAGAAAAACATTACTTGAGAAGCTGTGTTGAGCTAAAGCTGCTCAATGGCATCCAATCATACATTTTAAAAATTACATTAAAAATTAAAATATATCAGGCACCCTCTAAGTTAGGTGCTTTACCAGTTTTAATTAACTTAGTTCTTAATGGGGAGGTACTATGATCCCCATTTTACAGAAGGAGAACTGAGCCAGAGAGAATTTAGAAACGTTGTTCAATGTTACCACGATTGGTGAATGACGGCCCCCTTCAAGCCCAGGTAGTCAGATGCCAGAATCAGTGTTTTTAAGGACTGTGTACACTACTGCTTCTTGTACGCTTTGGGTACGTCAAAGAGAGACCTAACAAAAGGTCTTTTCCATAGGAACTGTTAACTGCAGTCTTCTAGAACATTAAAGCATGCGACATAGCGATGTCACAAGTGTTGGTTCCAAACCAGAAGGTCATCACAGATGAGCGAGGTAGAGGTTCTGAACACATGAAAGCAGCGTCTGACTTGATTCTGGATTCCATAGCTCTGAGTGAAATGGTTTGATTCACTAGCTTTTGCACCTATGAGTCGAGGTGACCTGGTGAGCTTAAAACCAGTGCAGATTATTAAATTGTATGCCCTGGAAACACTGATGCTGGCGACTGGGCCAGGGTCAGGAATCTGCATTTTTACCAAAGCTCCCTGGGTGAATCGAATGGACTGTGGTTTGGAAACCATGGAATTTCCTAACTCAGTCTTTCTCAAATTGTGGTCCCTGGAGAGCGGCTTCAGCCTCACCTGCCACTTGTTAGAAGTACAAATTCTCTGTCCCCGCCCTGGACGTAGGGATCGTGGAAATCTCTTTTAACAGACCCTACAGGTGACCCAAATGCCTGTTAAAGTTTGAGAACCGCTGCCCTAACTTTAAATCAGATCCTCAGGAAACACACGGCGTTAGTCTAGACATCAACTCCCTAGAGAATAATATCAGCACTCACACAACCTTCAACATAATTTTGTATTACCGCTCATTCTGATATTCTTTTTAAATCATGCTTCAATATTTGTTCCCTCTGTACAAAAAGGAAACCAGGTTGCATATAATATTTCTCCAGGGTGAAAGTGAAGAGAAAAGAAAGGCTACTTTCCTAGGGGATGAAAAAATCAGTAGAGCTGTTTCTGAATCATCCTTAAATTATTCAGTCCTTATGGATAGAAGTTATTCTTTTGGTAAAAATTATTTTTTTGTTTATCATTCAAATGAAATGACACTTGCAGTATCAGACACCATTTGTCACTGTTTTCTCTAAGCCAAGGTATTAAAAATTCTTCACAAACACTAATTAGTCTCCTTACCGTTTGCGGGAAGTTGAGGTCAAGGATGTCACCTTCATTGTTTTCGAGAGAAAATGGAGACACGTGAACAATTGTCACCCAATTTGTATTCACTTCCCAACAATTCAATAACAGCATTCTTTCCATTTTTAGCTGACTGTATAGTTACACAATTTGACTTTCAGGTGCTAATTTCTTATATTTTTGGAAGCATTCATTTGTAATTAACCTTTGGACACATTTTAAGTATGTCATTTTGGCTTACAGCTCATAACAGGCCGTACCTAAGAATAAAATATTATTTTGTGCAGTAATTTAAAATAAACTAAGTGGCTTAAAAAAGACTTATCAATTGTCTGTGATCTTTTATCATTTATCATATAATCAGTGTGCTCTTTTTAACAAACAAACAAAGCCCCTTCTTATCATCCAACGGAAAATGAACAATGCCAATAATTGTCAGAAATTTTAAGTGCTTTTCCTAAATATCTCCTTATTATCTAGTCTTTGATAGTATTATGTAGAGTCCGTATGTGCTACACTGAAACTTACCACGTTAATAAGTCTACATACCATTACACATCCCCAGCGAGAAATATAAATAAATTCATAGATAAGTAATAGAAAGATAGATGATAGATAATTGATAGATTGACAGATAGATGGTAGATAGAGCTAAGCTTACCATTTTGCAATGCTTATTGGGCATAGAGTACTCATGTGTCCGGTGTGTGTGTGTGTGTGTGTGTGTGTGTGTGTGTGTGTGTAAATATTTCAGGTCAACCACTAATTAGATATGTATTATTGGTCCCTAATACTAAGTCAATTAAAGTTGAGGTGGTTAAATTAATTTATTTGGGCTTAAATCACTCTACTAATAGGCCAAGTTTCTTTGGGCTTTTAAAATAGTGTCCTGAATTGTGTCAAGTCTGCTCTTGTCCTTTCTGGTTTTCTACTGGTCTTGATTCTTCAAGAATAGTCTTATTATAGAGACTCCTCTTTGCATTGATTCATGCGATGTACTTTTATTCAACACCCACTATTGACCATCCACTGTGCTAACTGCTGAGCATTAAGAGATCCAGAGAGACAACGCTATGGTTTGTTCAACCACAATCAAACATCAAGCCCAGAGACTGAATTTCTTTTTCATAGTTCATCCTTTCTTGCTCATGACTTTATCCGCGTTATTGATGTTGCATTAATGCGTGTCGTTTGGAAGCGAAGAGGGTGGGCCCTGGAGCCAGAATGCCCTTCTCCACTCATCAGTTCTGTGACCTGGGGCTTCTCACATACTGTCTTATGTAAAATAAGGATAATAATATCAATAGTATCTACTCCACAGGCTGACTTAAGGATTTGCCGAGCTAATGCGTGCAGCGTTTTTGAAGAACACTATAGGATGGTTTCATGAATGTAGCTATGGTTATTATTTAGTGAAGATGCCCACGGCATAGACGACACTCACGTGCAAGGGAGGACCAGGAGACCAGCTCTGCTGACCACCTCCTGTCTGGGAGCCACTGAAAAGGAGCAGAGCTTCCCGCTTGCCACCCAGGCTACTTTCAAGCATCCTGCTGCCTTGTTTCCCCAAAGGAGGTCCTGGGCATTTGCTCTAGTATGCAAGTTATTTTGAGTTGTTTCTGGAGAAGTGGTATTAGATTTATACTGACTCTGTGAGGCTGCTTTCAGCAGGGTTGAGGCAGCAAATTCTCCCTGGAGAGCAGACAAAAGGCAACATACACCCTGGTCCCTTTACCTCAAATGGTAAATTTCTCTGAAAAGGGAGAGTGGCCATCCTTAAATTCCACGTGTTTAAATTCCCTCTATTTCGTAAACGATTTTCAAACTACGCCTTTCAAATCGTGCTGGAGTAGAGGAGCTCAGTTGCACGGACTTTGCAGTGGTCCTAATTTATGCGGTTGGGAAGAGCAGGCCTTTGCTCTCTGCAAAGCCTGGCGGATGAGCCCAGACCCAGCATCTCCTTCCAAATGCATCACGGGAAACTCCATTTTCACTCCTGACAAGTCCATGTCCACCGGCTCAAACTGTGAGGAAAGAGAAGCGATTGCTGGGCCAGGCTCTTGACAGGGGGAGAGCTACCACGGGTGGCTGGGAAGGTTGGGGAAGGGAGCACATGTTTGTGTCTTCAAATGCAGCGAATCTGAATTTCAAAACGTAAACTTTTCAAGGCAGTCTGGGAGGAGGGGATCGCGTTTGATTTTTGGAAGCAACGAGTGAAGGGTTCTTAGCGAATCGGTCCTTCCTCTTGCTTCTCCCTGCGAGGTCCCCTGCCTGAGTGCTGCTTTCCTTGCAAATGTGCCCAGGTGTCAACCGCAGCAATTTCAAACACTCTGCACTCACAGCCAGAGTGCGTGGAAAGGGAGCTGTCGGCTCTGAAAACAGAGATGCCTCCGTAGAAATAACGAGCAAAGTTGGCGAAAGTGCACTGCTCTCCAAATAGCCATTGTTGGTAACAGTATTCAGCCATCTTCTCTTTTCCCCAGGCTGCAAACTCATTTTGAAAAACAATTGTCCACGTAGGTAGGACTGCTGGGGCTGACCCTGGAGGGATAGCTGGGGTGGACGTGAGCCTCAAAAGCTGCTGCTTTCTGATCCCATCTTATTGGAAGTGCATGAAAGACTATTTTCTTTCCCCCTTTCCAAGAAAAGTACTTAAGTGGCTCATTTTTATTTTATTTTATTTTATTAATTTTTATTGGAATATAGTTGCTTTACAATGTTGTGTTAGTTTCTGCTGTACAGCAAAGTGAATCAGTTATATGTATACATATATCCCCACTTTTTCAGATTTCCTTCCCATTTTGGTCACCACAGAACATTGAGTAGAGTTCTCTGTGCCATACAGTATGTTCTCATTAGTTATCTATTTTATACATAGTAGTAGTGTATGTATGTCAATCCCAATCTCCCAATTCATCCCACCCCCTCGCCCCCCTTGGTATCCATAAGTTAGTTCTCTACATCTGTGTGTCTGTTTCTGCTTTGCAAATAAGTTCACCTGTACCATTTTTCTAGATTCCACATATAAGCAGTATTTTACGATATTTGTTTTTCTCTTTCTGACTTACTTCACCCTGTATGACAGTCTCTAGGTCCATCCACGTCTCTGCAAATGGCACAATTTTGTTCCTTTTTATGGCTGAGTAATATCCCATTGTATATATGTACCACATCTTCTTTTTCCGTTCCTCTGTTGATGGACATTTAGGTTGCTTCCATGTCCTGGCTATTGTAAACAGTGCTGCGATGAGCATTGGGGTGCATGTGTCTTTTGGAATTATGGTTTTGTCCAGGTCTATGCCCAGGAATGGGATTGCTGGGTCATATGGTAGTTCTATTTTTAGTTTTTTGAGGAACCTCTCTACACACTGGCTCGTTATTTTTGACTGTGATTCCATTAGGGCTTTTATTTTGCTCTCACAGGTGGATTTCATTGACTCAGCTCATTTTGTCCTGCCTGATGCAGGATGGGGTGAGGGGTGAATGCTTCCGGCAACACTCCTGGTGGGAGGTTGTCCAGAAACTGCTTCTCAGTCCTCCAGTGATCAGGACACAACATTCACTGGGCCCGGCCCAACACCCTCATTGTCCTAAGTGCTTTCACCTCGTATCTCACTGGATCTTGGTGACCCCCAGGAGGTAGGTGGCAGGTGACATGCTCACTAAGCAGACCTGGAACTGAAGTTTAGAGTCTCAAGAACTTGTTCAAGATCATACACCTGGTGAGGAAAACCTCCGTGATCCCTAAATGCCTTATGTACACTGTGCTCTAAAAAAATGTTGCTTTGTTTTTGCCTGAAAAAATTTTATTAAACTGTAAGACACACTTGCCCTCAGTCGATGCTGCCCACGCCCATCATCACCATTTTCCTTTTTTTTTAAATATATTTTTTCCTTGCTCTTTGTCTTTTTGGCCGTTCTCTCTACATCAACGATCTGCAATTTGTATGGCATTTATGTCCTTTTCTCATATCCCCCTCCCCTACTCCAAGAACTTTCTGTTGTGGAATGTCTCATATTCTAGCCAGAGGGTTTAATTAGGAACTATTGATATTTTCATTTTAAATATTTAATCACGCATCATGATATATCTGTCTAACCACACTGAGTTGAAATCACTCTGGTAAAAGGTTTGGTCTATCCTGTCGAACTCCAGATTCCCTGCCTATAAGAGTCTGAAATATTGCAAATAAATCAAAGACCCACATCACGGAGTCTTGAGGTTTCCGAGGGATTCGAGATCATCACCATATAAGTTTCATTCTGCATTTTGTTTGGTTCTCTCTGTGATGTAAAGTGAAGTCGATTCCATGGAGCTGGCCTTGCCTGCATCTTCTTCTCCATCACATCCTCTCCCCCCTTCTTCCTCGGCTGCATTTGTCATCATGCTGATGCTCTGACGCTTCTCTCTTCCCATTTATCACCTCACCTCTGTCTTCCATCTTCCGCTGCAGATGGTCTACCCTTCAGCAGCACCAGGATAATGTGAAATTGAAGATTAATTATTTAAGGACTGTTTACCACAGGCTACTCTGTGAGCATGGAATTCACATCTGTACTTTTACTTTCCCAGTTCCCACCAATGTCAGTGCCCTTTCTCTTATGCTGCCAACCTCGGGAAGAACTTTTTTAAGGGCTGTTTATCAGTACGAAGCCCTGCTGGGCATCTCATGTGGCAGAGTGAGTGGCGATCTCATCTGCCTTGTATTACCCATGAGGACAGAGATTGGTATTTTGTTTATCTCGGTGTTCTCAGAATCGTGGCTTTGTTTGCTCAGTAAGAATTATTGAACTGAATCCTTACTAAGGTATTCTTTTTCTCATGCATGTTTGAATTTTAATGGGAAACTCGAAAAGAAAGGGAGAAGGAAAAAGGAAGAGGAAGGGAAAAGAGAGATAAAGGAGAGAAAGACGTTAGCTTAAGGAATGACATGCGATGGTTTTAAGGGATTAATGGTAGAATTTATATCGGGGAATGGTTTAGGAAGGGCACTTATCTTTTTAAAAGGTTGTCTATATTAATGTAGCTATGTTTGCTGTAATTGCTCATAGACCTAAATTCTCTCTCTTTTAAGCATAAGTTGGTGAAATCTTATGAATGGTCAGCAGTGATTCATAGTAAGATGAAATCTCTCGTATTATGGGGAAGGAGGGAATAGCATAACTCTTGCCCCATCTCGGAAATCTCAGAGGCCCCTGTGATATTGGTGAGATATGTGAAGACCACTAATAGATTCATGCATTATGTAATTTACACTTTAAGAGATTCAGTACAAAGGAATGTTTTCAAAACAATTTGAATATTAGCTCCAATTCACCTTTTCTATATAATCTTGGGAAAGTCCGATAACAGTTGTGTTTCAGTTTTCTAATCTGCAAATTAGAATGATGCAGCGTATGTAAAGTGTTCTGGATTCTTAAGACATCATGTTTTAAAATGCATTATTAAAAAACTAAAGGTGTTTATTTACAAAATCTTAACACATTGAGAATTATTTGTTGAACCCTTAATCCAAGCGTTGCCTGCAATCCAAAAATCAATCAGGCGTGGATCCTGCCCTCAGGGAGATGTATATACTAAGAAAGATTTTTTTTTAGGTGTAGATAAATACTGGTGATTAAGACAGAATGTATCCCATTTTAATTAGAGAGTTTAGGGGAAGTGATATAAGGGCAATGAGAAAAAGAGGATTTTCATGGAATTGCGGAGTTCTTCTGAACTGCTCTTGAGAGAGTGTTGGAAGATGGCTGGGATTTGATCATGTGAAGTTGGCAGGAGAAAGGGGTATAATGAGACAGAAACAACATAAGCAAGGTCTGAAGATGGGGGTGGGTGGAATTTGTGAATATGTGAAGCATGGAACACAGTCGTGGGCTTTACAGGTGATAGTACAGAGTACGAGGAATACTGGGTGATTTTTCATAGTGGAGTTAAGATTGCCCCGTTGAAGACTAATCAGAGAACAGGAGAAAACAAGAAACCTTGTTAGTAATTGCAAAAGTGTAGGTGAGTCATGTCCTAAAGAAATGAAAGGCATTGTAAAAAAAAAAACAGGAGAAAATGGGTGGGTAGATTATTGAATAAATGACAACATCACTGACTTATGATAAATAGGTGATCATATAAATTAACAGGACTTGTCATACAAACATTCTAGATCTATAAGTTTTCTTGCCTTTTAAAAAATACATTTCTCACATGTATGGAAGAAGTCCCTGATATAACAAGCCAGTTTGAATTCATAATGCAACAAATTTGTTCATGAGAATTTGGGGTACTCAGCAAAAATGGTGAATTATTAGAAGTAAGCAAAAGAAAGCACTTTTTAATGAAAAACTTTGGGAATCATATGCAGAACTGTGCACTGATTTTGGTTCGAAGCAGTGCCATCATTTTTGGATTTTTATTCTATTCTTTATTAAAATGTGTTTACAAGTACATTTCCCATTTTAAATACCTGTGCATCCCTTAATTTATTTTTCTCCCTTGGAAGAGAGTACATTGCCAGCCGGAATTCTTCTGAAACTGACAAGTAGAAGACTGCAGACTCAGATCTAGTAATAGATCCAGTAATGGCTGAAGTTTCCGAAATTTAGCTTAAATGAATTTTCAGTCTTTTAGGGTAGGTCCACTTTTTATTTTTCTTTCTTTGCACAATTACACAAGTCAGATTATTTCAGTGCCCTCCTTTAATGTGTAATGAACTAGCATAAAAACCTATAAATGTCACTTTTTGATTGGCCAATAACTATTTGAAAAGAATGAGAGAAATGAGAAATAAAGTCAAAGCACCCTGCTCTTGTAGATGCGGATGATCCCTAATTGTTACTTTGCTGAAAAGAGGAGCTGATGGGACTCTTAACACATGAAGATAAACTTTGCTTCTATCTCTGGGTTTGTCTCTGCACATTCCTAGCAGAAATGTATTTGGTCTTCAGTTTAATTTTCTTAATTTACATGTTGGATAAAAAAATCCTTTTAAACAGGATATGGTGAAAATACAGCACATATATAGTGGGAAAGAGGGTAAAACATACGATTTAAATGTTAGTAATACATTTTTTAAAAGATTGATAAGAATAGTTGTACATTTTTATTAAATGCTGGTTCTTGATGAAAAGTAAAGTTAAAATGAAGAGAATGGGGAGACCATGAGAGGTTCTGAAAGATTCTTGTAGATATTTCCAAGAATGTTAATGTTTCTTGACATTGGTCTCATATTTAACAAATAAAAGTAGTAGAAGTCTACTGTAAAAAAAAGTAATAAATATTCTATAAAGTAAAAAGTAAAAGTTTCTATTACTCCATTGACCAAAACCCCTCCCCCAATTAAAAACAATTAACGGTTTATGTACCATTCCAGGCCTTTCCTATATATTTATAAATATCTCAATGTTCAACTCATATAGCTTGACTTCTGTTGCTATTGTCAACTGTATTATTCTATCAACACCACATAATTATTTTTCTAACCCAATTTGGATGATACCATACCTATTATTATTTGACTTGTTAACTCATTGTATAATGCTTGATATACATCATTCTTTATCTGCATACACAACCCTACCTTATTCTTTTCATCAATTGCATAAAGTACCATGATATTGCTGTACCATATTTTAGCCATTCTTTTATTAAGAAAACGTAGATTTCCAATTGCTAGTGTAATGAATGGCAATTCAGTGTACTTTAATGCACATGTATATTCTTCCACATGTGTAAGTGTTGCTTAGGATGAATTTTGATGAATACCACCAAAAAAAAAAAATCCCTACTACAGCAAATAACACTCTCAGTATTTGGTATGAGATGGGTGTTGTCTTGCTCTCAGTAATCCAAAGCCTTACCAATGTTTGTTGAATTCACCAAAGTTATCAGTGAAAATGATTTTTATTGTTATATTAATCTGCATTTCTCTGATAATTGGTGAAGTCCAACTCCTGTCACATGCAATGGCCATTTATGATTCTCTTTCTGCGAAATGCCTGTTCACTTGTTTTGCCCACTTTTTTCTTCCATTTTATTTTCCTTCTTGATTTATAGAAGCATTTTCTACAATGTTGATTTTAAGAATGCTAAGAATTTGTCTAGTATATAAGATATTTTAGTATTGGCAGTTATTTTGGCCCTGTTGCTTCTCTTTGAATTTGTTTATATCATTCATAACCTCATAAAAGTGTCTTAAGTATGGGAAAGGTTTTCCAAGTTTGGGAAAAAGCATGAGCAAAGGTTTGATGGTAGAATGATTATGCAATTTCTATTATTATAGGAAGAATAGAAAATTAAACCAATATGGCAGCTATAAAGTAAAACCCTTGGTCCCTTACTCCATAAATAATACATATAAAAAAAAGAAGAAACCAGATTCTCAATATTTCAGATTTGTTTTACTTGCCTGAACACGTATAAGCATAGATATAATCTGTATTCAAAATGCTAATTTGGCCTTTAAAATCTGACTATATTAATTAGCATGAATTAGAGCAACCTTGTCTGTCAGACCTGCCAATTAATATGTATGACCATTAAGTTTAAACCCAGCTGACTGAAGAAAACGTTAACACACAGTAAAATGACTTCAAACCAATACTCTTCCGGCTCTCTGCTAAGGATCTGGACTACTGCATACCTTACAGAATTTGTTTCCATGCGCTAGTCATACTCATACATTAGCAGTTACAGTTGAAATACATAGCAGAGTTCTTTTCGCAGCAGAGACTCTGAAAGGAATTCTGGGGTGGAGTAAAAAGAACATTTAGGCTGCGTATTCATTCATTAGTTGATTTATGCTATGGGTTATAGTCTAGGAAGTTTTCTTAATCCACCTAATATACTATAGAATCCTAGAACTCAACACTGCAGGAGATTTATCCTATCTTTTCAAAAAACATTCACTGAGTGATAAGGCAACAAATCCCTTCCTTTGAAGGACGGAGCAGAAATCCCATCTGAGGAAGAGGCAGAGAACGAAGTGACTGGTTGGCTGCCAAGAGAAGTCTTGAAATGTCAGGATCCAGCCTTCGGCTTTCCGCCTTCCAAGCACAGAAACTCGGTCTTTCCCAGTCTCTTCAGAGTCCTGGATTTGACTGCATTCTGCACATCAGTTGCAAACTAACCAGTTCACAAGCTCCTCAAATATATAAAATAACGTAGCAGGAAAGTGGGTGTGCTATTTGGGATCTCCTGACAGTTTTAAAATATTACATAATAAACTAAATTGTATAAATTAGGATTATTTGGTGAGGATCAGACTAAAGATATTTCGTGGAAATAGCATGAAAGCAAATGCCTGTAATTCTGACACCTTGGCGTTTCCAGCTGTGAACTAAGAAAGCACCAGCCAGGATAGACAGTGCCAGCTCTGTCAGATCTGCTCAAAACAGGCAGGAAGAGTAACTGTTTTCATTGCTCCAGGTTCTGAAGAATATATTCTTAACACAGTAATTCCATCTCAGCCTTAGAGACTAGGGTCCTGAAACCCCCTGTGGATAAATAAATTGAGAAAAAAATGTTTGTTTGTTTGTTTGTTTTAATGGGACTCAGAAGATTGAAGTATATCACAACTGAAGGTAGCAAAACCCTAACATAAAAAGATAATCACAATACAGGAAATAAAACAAGGGAATAGCATTTCTTCATGTTAAATTAGTAAGATTAAGAACTCTGCTATTAATTATGTCTGGAGCATAAGTTAGATGTCAGCCTTCGTCTGTGGTATAGAAACTACTACCTAAAAGCCCCTTCCCACACTTCCTAGCTTGTGACAAGGTGTCTCTAATTTCCTTTCTTTATTTGTGAATGGGATGAACAATAGTTATCTCACTCAGAAGTTTATTATGAAGTTCAAGTGAAATGCTTCATGGAAGCACAGAGAAGCTCTCAATAAAAGTTAGCCATTATTGATATTTCCATTATTATTTTTTATTCTTTTAAAAAACTTATTGATGTCTTCTTTATTCTTTAATATGGACCACCACAGGCACATGCAAGGAAACTGTTTTTTACTCTTTGTAGGGTAAAAAAAAAATTCCCTTTATAGAAACTCTCTGTGGTTGTATGACATTAGTTTCTGCAGAAATTTGAATTTTACCCCCAATTTTTTCTGGACCTCTTCTTCTGTGTTGAATGTCATTAAAGCAGGCTCTGATGGATAAAAATCCAACCCTCTTGTCTGTAATGTAGGGGGAACCCTGCTTTTCAATTGCATTTGTCTTCTACTTTTCAACTTGAAGTCCCCCCAAAGCGCTGATTCTATTTCTACAATCTCACCCTGGACAGAGTGCCCCTCACAGCCTGTTGGACCTGTTTCTTCCACCGAGTGTAGATGACGAGGTTCAGCAGCGGGTCACCACCGTGTGCACAAGGGCACCTCTCTGCTCGAGTCCAGCCTCTTCCTTTGCTTTGGTTTCACATGTATGAAGACACAGCCACTGGGCTATCTCCATTTCTCTGTCTTTCATCAACTCTGGTCAAGGAGCAGTTCACAGGAATAGAGCTTCTTTGATTATATGCTTCTCTTTTTTCCCCAAAATACCAGGACCTTTCTCCTGGTCCGTCTTGTTGTGGTTCCTTCTTTATATCTTTAGTCGTGGAAAATCTTCTCTGCTGGTCTTCAGGTCATCCTCATAGGTAGTTGCTCTGTAAACAGTTGTAATTTTGCGGTGCCTGCATGGGGCGGGGAGTCCTGTCTTCCTACCCGCCATCTTGGCCACACCTCTTCATATTTCCATTCTTAATAATACTTTTATTGGTAGACACAGTGTAGGAGCTTTCTTCTCCATAGATCCAGAAGTGCTGGTAAATTTGGTTTTTTCCCATACTGAGATCACTATGCAAACTGAAAAAGGGGTTGGTTTGTTTGTTTGTTCTTTGGTCTTTTCCTTCGTCTCAATCTAGGATGGCAGTGAGTCTCATGTAGTGCATGGAGTCTTAGTCCTATTGGCAAGGGCTTCCCAGAGCATCCTGTGATTGGAATTCTGTAGCTGAACCTGGATACACTAGGAAATAGTGTTCCCTTTGGTAAATCATCAAGGTAATACCTTACACTCTCTGTAAGGTAACTCATCTCTATCTCTATACTCATTACTATTTTTGTTTCTGCCTGAAAAATTTTTTGTCTCTAAGATAATCTTTCAAGATTATCTCCCATGTGTTGATTTTACAGTTGAGTTTTCAGAGTTTTGGAGATATTATTGCTACTCCTTAATTTTAAAAAACTGATCAATTAATTAGTATATGTGAAAGTGTTTTATAGGCTACACAGTACAATAAAAGAGCTATGATAATATTGTTGTTTATTGTATCTCTTCACAAAGCCCAGATGTGCACCAAGATTATTCTCATTGTGATCCATAGGTGTATATTCCATTTTTACATACAAAGATAGTTTAAAGTAAAAATGGCAAACTCTACTCTAGACCACTGTAGACTATCCCTCACAGAGATCTTCCAGTGTATCATTATAACCAACAAATTTTGATCATCCACAGAAATTATGTTGGTGTTTTAAAGTTTGAAATCTTTGTGAACCAGAAATATAAACAAAGTGAAATAAAACAGAGCTTTATTTGCTAAGGGCTCTGACACCCCTAAGTAGCACTGTAGCTGTTTGAAATATTTGATACTTTATTCAAAATTGTGTTTAGATGGATAGGTAGATAGATGATAGACAGATAGATAGATGATGTGAAACTTCTTTTTGTCTCATGGTAATTTTTGAAAAAAACACAATTCAGACTGCTTTGTGTGATTTTGTAATAACTCATACAAATGTTCTGAATTGAAATTATTATTCTTATTTGAGGATACACATTTGAGTAAAAAGTTAGATTTTAGACAGGAAATCTAAACATATTTAGGCTGCGTTTGCTTCATTAAGAACTCCTTTCTCAATATACTGCTAAGAAATAAGATGTCCCAATGGTACTGTCAGATTGAGATAGAGTACCCTGACTTAGCTGCTCCTGTATTATTTTACCTCATGGCAGGAATCTGTAAACTAGTTTTGAGTTTATAAAGCAAGTCTTTCTCAAAGCTTTCTGCCGCATTCTATAAAACTACCAATTAATCAGATCCACTCTCCCCCTGAATCATAAATCACTAGTACATTGACACTGGATCTCATTCATCTTAGTAACGTCTATACTCCTTGTTGGAGTAGAGTAAACTGAGTTCATCTATCGAAGCCTTTGATCCTGGAGACAATTCATCCTGCTTATCTAGGGATGCTGTGCCTTTAGTTTGGAAAATTCGTTCTCTTTGCGCATTCTTCGCAAACCTAGAGAAGGTCCTGCCACAAAGCCCGAGATCTGGAGATTTCTGTCCTTCTCGCTTACCTGGACACCACCATGTCATCCTGGGTATCTGGAACTGATGCTTTACGGCTTTCTCCATCAGGGTAATCTTTGAAGGGAAATTTTGTCATGAATCTCTCTTTGTTTTAAACACCACGATGGCATTTTTTTTTTTTAGTTTTGCAATACTTTTGAACAATGAATACACAACAGAAATCAAACATAAAAATGACTCTTCTAAATTTAATTGTAGAAATTGTGTGTATTTTCTTAAAAAATCATAGTGCATCTGGGCAAAGACCAGTACATTGCAAGTGAAATGATAGTTCTTGATGAAAGTGATGCTGTAAGAGAACATTTTAGCCTGGAGATGTGAACACTGGTAGATAGGATAGAATTCTATAAAACATGGCACCTTTCTACAATTTCATTCAACAAACTTTTTTTTAAAAAATTAATTAATTAATTAATTAATTAATTTTTGGCTGTGTTGGGTCTTCGTTTCTGTGCGAGGGCTTTCACTAGTTGCGGCGAGCAGGGGCCACTCTTCATTGCGGTTCGCGGGCCTCTCACTGTCGCGGCCTCTCTTGTTGCGGAGCACAAGCTCCAGACACGCAGGCTCAGTAGTTGTGGCTCACAGGCCTAGTTGCTCCGCGGCATGTGGGATCTTTCCAGACCAGGGCTCGAACCCGTGTGCCCTGCATTGGCAGGCAGATTCTCAACCACTGCGCCACCAGGGAAGCCCAGTTCAACAAACTTGTATTGATGCCTACTATATAGCCAGTATTACTAGATGTCTAGGATATACATGCATATGCAGGCACTCACACACACACAAACACAAACACAGACACGCATACACTACTCAGTCATTATTATTACCTTTTATTAAGACAATCTGTTCGAGCAGTTTAAGGTTGACAGCAAAATCGAGAGACAGGTACAGAGATTTCCCACATACCCTCCTCCCCAACACGTGCACAGGCTGCCCCTTATCAACATCCCCCAACAGATGCTACATGTGTTACAATTGAACCTACTGTGACATGCCATCATCACCCAAAGTCTCTAGTTTACCTTAGGGATCGCTGTTGGCATTGCATTTTCTGTGAGTTTGCACAGATGTACAATTTGTACAGCTGACATACATCCATCATTATTATATCATACAGTGTAGTTTCATTGCCCCCAAAACCCTCTGTGTTCTGCCTATTTATCCCTTCCCAACTGCAGCCACAATTTTAAGTCTGTGATTTAATAAGGGAAGTTTATTAGAGAAAAATGATATGGACCAGAAAGAAGTAGCTAGAGCTATGAAAAAGCAGCTCTGCTTATAGGAATTAGAAAATGCATGACAAAATAAGTAGCATTTGAGTTGGACCATAGAGATAAAGAGAATTATTCCAGGTCGTGAAAGCTGGGGCTTTGTAGGCCGTATAAACAGAGAGTTGTTAAATGGCACAGTGTACTCAGGGAAGTGTGAAACACTCAGTGTAGTTTCGTGCAAGAAAGGAGATGGTGAGGGATGAGGATGGGAAGATAGATTAGTGCCAGGTACTCAACGGTCTTGTACCCCATGTGAAGGGACTGAGACTTCATGCTGTAGGCAACGAAGAGGCGGTGAACAACTTTAACAGAAGGATGGCATAATCAATTGTGGGTTTTATAATGACAATTTTATTGGAAAACTGAAGAAGTCAGAGGAATGGGAAGAAACTAAGAATTTCAGATAGAAATTATTTCAAGAGAAGAGAAATGTTATTCAAGAGACAAGGTCACTCCCACTGTGATAGGTGAGAGAAGAGGAATGCCGGCTGTGACAATGAATAAGTAATAAAGTGTGTGAGGCAAAGCATTTGCGCTGAGAGGGAAGCCCGGTGAAAACCACACTGAGTGTTTCACACTTCCCTGAGTACACTGTGCCATTTAACAACTCCCTCTGTTTATACGGCCTACAAAGCCCCAGCTTTCACGACCTGGAATAATTCTCTTTATCTCTATGGTCCAACTCAAATGCTACTTATTTTGTCATGCATTTTCTAATTCCTATAAGCAGAGCTGCTTTTTCATAGCTCTAGCTACTTCTTTCTGGTCCATATCATTTTTCTCTAATAAACTTCCCTTATTAAATCACGGACTTAAAATCGTGGCTACAGTTGGGAAGGGATAAGGAGGCAGAACACAGAAGGTTTTGGGGGCAATGAAACTACACTGTATGATATAATAATGATGGATGTATGTCAGCTGTACAAATTGTACATCTGTGCAAACTCACAGAAAATGCAATGCCAACAGCGATCCCTAAGGTAAACTAGAGACTTTGGGTGATGATGGCATGTCACAGTAGGTTCAATTGTAACACATGTAGCATCTGTTGGGGGATGTTGATAAGGGGCAGGCTGTGCACGTGCTGGGAAGGAGGGTATGTGGGAAATATGTACCTGTCTCTTAATTTTGCTGTCAACCTTAAACTGCTCGAACAGATTGTCTTAATAAAAGGTAATAACAATGACTGAGTAGTGTGTGTGTGTCTGTGTCTGTGTTTGTGTGTGTGTGAGTGCCTGCATATGCATGTATATCCTAGACATCTAGTAATACTGGCTACAAAGCCCACCTGTTTGCCAAGTCTTATAAATAAGTTCTTGGATTGCACATCTCCTTGGCCTTCTGGGGGCAGCACCAGAGCCTAACATATTTATCTTTGATTCTTCAAAGTAGTAAGGAGCAGGAATTCCATTTCATACTTTATTAATCATATAACGAGTTAATAAGTAACGGTTTCCATTTCTTGGAAACTCTGAAAAGAAGCAATTTCTTAAAGAAATTAGAAAGGTCCTTTTTTCACCCTCACTGGAGCCAACTAGTTCCATAGACTGCTTAAGAGGTCCTGCAGAACTGAATGAGTTTCCATCCTTGTTGGTCTCCTGGGGCACACACAGACCAAGGCATTGGGTAAATTCCATGAGACACAAAATTATCTCTTAGAGTAAAAGAAGTTGTCTTGTCTGGAAAGATCATTTATAAAGTGTTCAAGTCAGGCTGAGGCTTAATTCCATTTAGTTCTTTTAAGTTGGATGAATAAATCCATTGCCAGGACCAGAAGGAATCAGCTGTTTGTACCATTGACAGTTTTTCACACTAGTTAATTTTTGGCATTGGAACTACTCTACCCTGCCTTTTCAGAAGTCATCTGGTGTCAACAGTTCTGCAGGGACCTGATTTATCCTAGAAGTGAAGATTTGCAGGGGAGCTGATTCCACGACCTTTATTGCTAAATCACTTTGACGTTTAACAACCTTTCTTGCCAGGATGTTCTTTCTTATATCTAAGGGGTTAGCAGCCTCTGGCAGGGGTTCTCAATCTTTTGATTAAGAGGAGATTCTTTTCATTTCGCAAAGCTTTAAGATAACTAGAGAGAGGAAAAGACGGTTGCAAAACATATTAGACATGTTGGGGTATTCACTTTTCCCTGGTGGGAATCGTAAGAAACTTCTGGAGAAGGGTATCAACGTGGATATATCTAAAAGGGGAGAGAGGCATGCGCCAGCAGATTTGCCTGTGTTGGTGGGACCGACAGTCCGACCACCACTCACTTAATGTGGCTGGTGAAGGGATGAGCATCAGATGGTAATGAAAAGCCCAAGAGAAAATGACAGTAAAAGGAAAACTGTTACGAGAACCAGCTTCTCATTATTCACTTCTCTGTTCTTATTCTCCTTTTTCCTGCCTAAAGTCTTGCTTGAGGTATCAATATCCCAGTGACTCCTCTTTAATATAAGATGACTAGAAACTAGTCAGGTTCTGACAACCACTGGAATCTTACGATTTCCAGGCTGTCTCCCTGAAGCCCTTACAATTATTTCCAACTCAGCCTGTTATCTTCTGCTTTTCTTTCCTTCCTACTTGTCTTAATTACAACAGAGAGACTGAGACTGGAAACCCACCCCTGTTCTACTCAGAATACTTGGAACCTTCGCTCCTGGGAGTCAACCCACGCCATGTCTCTCCCTTACCATCACTTTCTCTCTTTGCTTTCTTGGCTGTGGAAACTGGTCAGATTTAAACAGCTTCTAAATTACTTATTTAAGATTCACTCATTGCCTACTGTGTGGGGAGGTGAATGGATTCAGGTACAAAGCCATCCTCAGTGCTGTCACAGAGACCTGCTCTCGGAGGCTGGAGCGGTGCATCTTCCTGGTGTTTTATCAGGGAAGCCGCCAAAGACACAATCAGATGATCACTGCTCTCTGATCACAAGCCAATGAAGTATTCAGTTATCCTGTCTCTGTGTTTATCTATTAGGACCAGAAAAGACTACCAGGACACAAATAAACTGTTGTGCTTTTGGACGGTCACTGAATCGGTGATTCATTTTGCTTTTTTGTTTTCTTTTCAAGAATATTCCTCAGGTTTGTTTTTTGTCCCCTTAGGATTCTCAGGGGATATAGAATAAATATATGGCCTTGTCTCTGTCTTCAAATAACTTTTTAGTTGAGAGAGATAAATAACACACAGGAGATAGAATAGGAATGCCGGCTGTGACAATGAATGAGTAATAAAGTGTGTGAGGCAAAGCATTGGTTCTGAGAGGGAAGCCCGGTGAAATGTTTCGTGGAAAAGGTTTAAGTTGAGCCTCAGATTAGATCTCGTGAAGGAGCAGGAAGAGGGCATTGGAGTCCCCACTCCGACATCTACTGAACGATATGAGCTGAGTGGTCAAAGGCTCATGGACATCAGGGAAAAAAATGCTCTAAAAGTTTCTTCAGGGATTCCATCTGATTCTGGATGGACTTGGGTGAAGGCTGGCAGAAATGAGGCCGTTGGTGACTCTGGGAATGAAAACAAGTCTAGAAAATCTTTGTAAACTGAATTCAGATGCTGTGCCTTGATAATATGCTTCTGAGTTCATAGCTAAATGCTTCTGGCTCAGAAACTTGGGTGCTTCTTTGGAGATCATATGGAAAACTCTGTCCCTGCATTGCTGAACTGCAGTTTTTGCATCGTTCACACGCCTAGATTCTGGGGGTTCCTTGGCTTATAGCTGCTTCTCGCCAGTCCGCCTTCATTGTCACATGGGCGTCCTCCCTGTGTGCCTCTGTCTTCATATATTGGAGCCCATCCCACTCTTCATTTTAATGCCTCAGCTAATTACATCTGCAAAACTCTGCTTCCAGATAAGGTCACGTTCTGAGGTACTGGGGATTAGGACTTCAACATATCTTTTTTGGGGGGAGCACAGTTCAACCCATAGTAGGGGATAAAATTATATTATCTGAAAAGAACTACAATTGCTCCTCTGTCTTCAATTTGAACACCTCTAAATGTTTTGTCTAGATGACTTGATGACAGTCTTGGGGAAAATATTAAATAATGTGATGATAAAGGCTTTTTGTGTCTGTCTTTGAAAACAAGGTACACCATTTAGGTAGAGGAGAGTTTGTTTAAATAGATTTTTAACAAGTTTTAGCAACTCTGTTTTAAAAAGCCAGAGAACGAATTGGTATCAACTGAGAGAGCGTTCTCTACTGGCAACACTCAGTACTGCATCTGCTCTCTTGGATGATGTTTTTGATGGTACGGAAAGATAAATACTTAACTAATATAGTACCTGTAATTCAGATTTAGTATATCAGTGGCAACTGATGCTAAGAAAACATTAAAGTATAAATATAAAATCATTTATTTAGATTTTTAAAAGATTAACCTTATAATGTTTAGGTAAGATACTCTTGGCTAACAAGTGATATGAAAAAGAGCAGAAGCTTTTGACATACCTGTCAAAATGTATTGCAACCTTATATTAAATTGACATAAATATAATATACAGAATATTATCTAATTTTTAGTGCCACACTTAATGAGGACATTCAGAAAAGGGTTTAAGGCCAGAAACAATTAACCAAGAAAGTAAATTTAGTAGGTAGGCTAGAAGGAGCACAATATTGATACTTTGAATTCTGAGGTCCATGGATTTCTTTCAGCTGCCATGCCCAGTGTTGTAGACCCAGGAAAGGCAGTTGTCAGAGGGAGTGGGAATACCAATTGTAGTACTTCTCAAGTCTGATGGTCTACAGGGAGAAGGAGATTAACCCTGGACAGCACAATGGCACTTAAAATCAATACACATCCTTCAACTCATTGTGTCTTTTCCTGATGGTTTTCTTTTATCCCACCACTGGATAGAGTTGTTGAACAGAGTGCTACCGCTCCAAATTAGACGATGCATTTTAGCTTCCGAAGACATTTTACAGCCTTATATATATATATATATATTTTAACATCTTTATTGGAGTATAATTGCTTTACAATGGTGTGTTAGTTTCTGCTTTATAACAAAGTGAATCAGTTATACATATACATACGTCCCCATATCTCTTCCCTCTTGCGTCTCCTTCCCTCCCACCCTCCCTATCCCACCCCTCTAGGTGGTCACAAAGCACCAAGCTGATCTCCCTGTGCTATGCAGCTACTTCCCACTAGCTATCCGTTTTATATTTGGTAGTGTATATATGTCCATGCCACTCTCTCACTTTGTCCCAGCTTACCCTTCCCCCTCCCCATATCCTCAAGTCCATTCTCTAGTAGGTCTGTGTCTTTATTCCTGTCTTGCCCCTAGGTTCTTCATGACCTCTTTTTTTTTTTCTTAGATTCCATATATATATGTTAGCATATGGTATTTGTTTTTCTCTTTCTGACTTACTTCACTCTGTATGACAGACCCTAGGTCCATCCACCTCACTACAAATAACTCAATTTCATTTCTTTTTATGGCTGAGTAATATTCCATTGTATATATGTGCCACATCTTCTTTATCCATTCATCTGTTGATGGACACTTGGGTTGCTTTCATGTCCTGGCTATTGTAAATAGAGCTGCAATGAACATTGTGGTACATGACTCTTTTTGAATGATGGTTTTCTCAGGGTATATGCCCAGTAGTGGGATTGCTGGGTCATATGGTAGTTCTATTTTTAGTTTTTTAAAGAACCTCCACACTGTTCTCCATAGTGGCTGTATCAATTCACATTCCCACCAACAGTGCAAGAGGGTTCCCTTTTCTCCACACCCTCTCCAGCATTTATTGTTTGTAGATTTTTTGATGATGGCCATTCTGACTGGTGTGAGATGATATCTCATTGTAGTTTTGACTTGCATTTCTCTAATCATTAATGATGTTGAGCATCCTTTCATGTGTTTGTTGGCAATCTGTATATCTTCTTTGGAGAAATGTCTATTTAGGTCTTCTGCCCATTTTTGGATTGGGTTGTTTGTTTTTTTGATATTGAGCTGCATGAGCTGCTTGTAAATTTTGGAGATTAATCCTTTGTCAGTTGCTTCATTTGCAAATATTTTCTCCCATTCTGAGGGTTGTCTTTTTGTCTTATTTATGGTCTCCTTTGTACAGCCTTATTTTTAAATTAACAAATGACTAGCAAAATAATTACACCCACCTGGCACAACTGACATTGATGCTGGGCCCCAGTAGATGGCGCTGTTGAAACTAAAAGCACAATTCAGTATTCCCTTGTCATTTGGAAAAAGGTTTCAGGGGGTAGTTTTCCACTATCTTCTGAGATCTCTTGTATATAAACAGAAATTAATAGTGTTTGTTCGCTATTAAGAATAGCTTCTTTCATCACTCCTACATTCAATGAAAGTGCAAAATTCTTGGTCCAGGATGAAGTGTAGATTTAGTGTTCTTGACGTACTGACCAGCCTTCAAACCAATTAAAATATTCATGGATATTAATTATTGAGAATTCAGTGGCTTCTAAAAATCAGTGTAAACCCACTGAATTCAGTGATAATGCTATATTATTATCACCCCAGAAATCTATTTAGACTGCAAATTATTTGATAGAATTGGAGAGTTTCATTGGAGCTTAACATTAAGGAATTGGAATCTATTCAGGAATTTGATTGACAGTGTGTTTTCTATTTTTTCTCCTTTGCATATCTGTGTCCTCTGGGTTTACTAAGTACTCTGGTTGCTGTTT
Organism: Balaenoptera borealis; assembly: GCF_965194805.1. Taxonomy (NCBI): domain Eukaryota; kingdom Metazoa; phylum Chordata; class Mammalia; order Artiodactyla; family Balaenopteridae; genus Balaenoptera; species Balaenoptera borealis. Next base: position 30,257,765 of record NC_138880.1, on the reverse strand, counting down.
GTCCACCAATCCCCCATTACAACGTCACTTGGATTCTTGTCAAACTTTCTCTTTGTACATTCTTCATCCTTTCATTCGTTATCTTTTTATCTTGTATTTAGTATACACTCATCCTGTTCCAGAACTGTGCAGACCATGGAGATATCAAAAAGAATAAAATAAGGAATCAAATAGAGTCTCAGCCTTGAAAGACTTTATAATCCAGCAGAGGTGAAAGACACATCAAAAAATGGGCACAAAGTTAAATAAACATTGTCTGCCTTCCCATTCCTGGCCTTGTGACTAGAATATACTAATCCTCAATAAATTAAGGATGGCTAATTCTATTACCCTAGAAAATCTTGCTATTAAAATGTGTAAAGTGTGTTATAATTTAAAAATGGACATTTTGTTAATAGAAATAGAAGGACCACAGCCTCTTATCATGAGAGATTGAACTAAAATATTGCATAAATGGTCACAGGATATCACTGGGACCACAAGTTGGTCTACTGGATAGGACCTCTCTCAGGCTTCAAACCAAATGGTTTCCTAAGAAGGATTTATTCAGAGGGGAATTTGGGATTTTGTGTTTCTTCTCTGGTAAGCAGGACTGTGTTCATTTACTATTTTGCTGAGACCATACCGTCTTCCAAGTGTTCTTTGTATTTATAAATACCAAGCTGATGACTCTCCTTTTATTTTTGTAAGCTGATTAGGTAACACTTAATATTAACTATTCTTGACTCACATTAATACATATAATTTGCAAATTAGAGTCAACTATGATTTGCAAATTGAAGTTAATTAGAAAGTCCTAATACAGCACCTCCTAAAAAGGCCAAAACACTTTGCATAGAAATAGCCAATTTAGACGTCACAATTTTCCAATTGCTTTTGGCAAACAGTTATTCCTCTGAGCTGTCCTCAAGATTGGAGTGAAGAGATGAATATTCACAAAGTTGGTGAGGACTTAGAAAGTGATTACAGGCCCTTTTTTCTTAACCACTGAGGACTGAGCTGCTACAGGGCTCACTTTTTGCCCAGTGACAAAATTTAATAATTTGAAAAACTACAATAGCTCATCAATGAAAAGAAAGGTGATCTAGAGAAGCGTTTCAAAATAATAAACACACGATAATCTGTTGAGATTCTTATGTTATTGTTAGACCTTATTCTTCTTTCTTATGACATTTCAGTGTTAAAAAAAGCAAAAAGTTATCTGTGGCAATAAACTTATAACTGACAGAAATTTATTATTTAAAATATAAGATATTAAGATTATGAATAGGTGCCTTAAAAAATTAAGTGGAATTATACATCAAAAAAATACTACAACATAATTTACCACATTAACGGAATAAAGGAATAACAGCCCTCTCAGTGCATGCTGAAAAAGTATTTGATACAATTCATTATCCATGATAAAAGTCTCAGAAATTGAAAATAAAAAGGAGCTCTGTTAAGATTATATAAACTGCAACAATATCCTACAGCAAAGAGCATGTGTAATACAGAAATTTTAGACTCAATATTTCTAAGAAGTTTTCAAGAATAAGTCAAGAATATTTCCTAGACCAAAGACAAGGAAAGAATGTCCAGAAGTTCTAGGCAAAGCAATAAGACATGAACATGAATTACAGAGTAGAAAAAATCAGAATAAAGAGACAAATTTAATAATTTTCAGGGGACACGATTAGCTGATTTTGCAATTAAATATAAATAGCAAAATATTAAGAGATAAACTCTTGAAAAACTAAAAAGAATTAGGTAAAATTTCTGGATACATAATCAGTTTACAAAGAAAATGTATGTAGCATGCACTGACAGTCTAGGATATATATTTGGAAAAAAATATCCCTTTACAAAAGCGACAAAAAATAGTCATTGACATTATAAAATATACCCTAGACATTCATGGGAGAAATATTTAAATTCTTTTTAAAGGATATTAGAAGTGATCTAAATAAATAAGAATAAATATATTTACACTAGTTTCTAAATTCAGTGCAATTTCAATAAAAATTTCTGCAATATGTTTTCCTAGGAAAGTTGACAACCTGATCTTAATATCTATATCATATTACAATTTATATTTTCCTGCAGTTTATATCCTAAAATACATAAATATCTAAGACAATTTGAAAAATAGGATCAAAGGAGGTAAAAATCACTCTACTAAGTATTAATATATAAAAAATGTGGTAGTGAAAACACAGTATGTAGTAAATTAGAGAAATGGACAAATAAGTTAATGGAATGAAATAGAAATCCTAAGAAAGAGACCCTGGATAGAAGAGAACTTGCTATATGACTCAAGTGACAACCCAGATTACTGAGGAAAAGATGAATGACATGGTAGATCACATGGGCAAATTAGCTAACAAAGGAGAATTTTAAGATAGAAATCCTAAATCATACATAATCAAAAAAAATCCCAATAAGTTAGTGACCAAGATATTGCTCTTAAACTAATAAAAGAGAATGTAGAAAAAATGTCTTTATAACCCTTTGGCAAAGATGAATTTCTTAGCTTAAAGAACCTTAAGTTATAGGAGAATACCCCCAGTGGATTTGAAAACAGCAATATTAAGCATGTGTGTTTAAAAATAGGTTACATATACAAAATTAAAATACAGTAATAGATTGGGAGAAGATATTTGCTGTATCTAATACCAACAAGAAATTAATATCTCAAATATGCAAGGAACATCTATAAGTTAAAAACTCAGTGGAAAGAAATTGTGATATCTAGGATATAATTGGAAAGATATGTAACCAACCTCAATAGTAATAAGAGACTGGAAACAAAAATAACAGAGTTATAAGTCATATCCACAAGATAACAAAAAAAGAAATATCAGAAAATGACTAGTGCTGGTGTAGATGTTTGGAAAGAGAAAGTTCCTGCATTGCTAATTGTTATCAGCTTAAAATAGATCATTAGGGTAGGACTTAGTCCAGTATGACTGGTGTCTTTATACAAAGGGGAAATATGGACTCAGAGATAGACACACAGAGGCAAGAAGATGTGAAGACACATGGAGAAGACGTCCACGTGACTGGAGAGATGGGTCTACAAAGAATACCAAAGATTGCTGGTGAACACCAGAGGTTAGGGCAAGGCATGAAAGAAATTCTCCCTTAGAGGCTTCAGAGGACCATGACCCTGCCAACTCCTTGATTTCAGACTTCTAACCTCCAGGACTGTGTGACGATGACTTTCTACTGTTTAAGCCACCAAATTTTTGGAAGTTTTGTTACCAAAATACACTAATCTTGTATAATAATAAAATAGACTAGTTTTATTTAAATTAGTGTAAATAGTTTGGAGAGTAATCCAATAATACTTCATTATGGATATACCATAACAGTGCAAATATCCCACGAATGTGGAAATATACACCAAAAATTTTCTCCCATGGTATCTGTATGGGACAGATATAATAAAGTTTACTGAATATATTTATAAACAGGGATCTGAGGGCCCTCTGGTCCTTAACCAAGTGGGAAAATATAAGCATAATTTGATCCTATGATGGAGTATTATGCAACAGTCTGAAGTAATGCCAGCTTTTCATGTGGCAGTAAGGATAGTTTTTTGTTTGATTGTTTTCTTGACATGGCTGTGTGTGCTTGGAATCCACGTTTTGCAAGATTTTTGCCTATCAAAAACATTGTTTTCTTAGAAAACGGTTTCAATGTTTTAATCAAATACATATACATTTCCAATAATTTTTTTTTCTCAAAGCATAGTTGATTTACAATATTATGTTAGTTTCAGGTGTATGACATAGTGATTCAATATTTTTATAGATTATACTCTGTTTAACATTATTATAAAACAATGGCTACATTTCCCTGTACTCTGCAATATATTCTTTTTGCTTATCTATTTTATGCATAGTAGTTTGTATGTCTTAATCTCATACTCCTGTCTTGCCCCTTCTCCCTTCTCTTTCCTCACTGATAACCACTAGTTTGTTCTTTACATTTGTGAGTCTGTTTCTGTTTTGTTACATAGGATTATTTGTTTTATTTTTTAGATTCCACTTATAAGTGATAACATAGAGTGTTTGTCTTTCTCTAACTTATTTTTCTGGCATAATACTCCCTAGGTCCATCCATATTGTTGCACAGAGCAGAATTTCATTCTTTTTTATGGCTGAGTATTGTTCCTTTGTATGTAAACACCATATCTTCTTTATCCATTCATCTGTTGGACACTTAGGTTGCTTCCATATCTTGGCTATTGTAAATAATGCTACTATGAACATTGGGGTGCATGTATGTTTTTGAAGTAGTGTCTTTGTTTTCTTCAGACAAATACCCAGGAGTGGAATTGCTGGATCACCTGGTAGTTCTGTTTTTAATTTTTTTAGGAGGCTCTGTACTGTTTTCTATAGTGGCTGCACTACAGAAATTTACATTTCCACCAACAGTATACAAGTGTTCCCTTTCTCCACATCCTTGACAACATTTTTTTTTTAAATTATTTATTTATTTCTGGCTGTGTTGGGTCTTCGTTTCTGTGCGACGGCTTTCTCTAGTTGCGGCAAGTGGGGGCCACTCTTCATCGCGGTGCGTGGGCCTCTCACTCTCGCGGCCTCTCCTGTTGCGGAGCACAGGCTCCAGACGCGCAGGCTCAGTAGTTGTGGCTCACGGGCCTAGTTGCTCCGCGGCATGTGGGATCCTCCCAGACCAGGGCTCGAACCCGTGTCCCCTGCATTAGCAGGCAGATTCTCAGCCACTGCGCCACCAGGGAAGCCCCAACATTTTTTTATTTGCAGACTTTTTGATGATAGCCATTCTGATAGGTGTGAAGTGATATCTCATTGTGGTTTTGATTTGCGTTTCTCTAATGATTAGCAATGTTGAACATCTTTTCATGTGCCTGTTAGCCATCTGTATATCTTCTTTGAAAAAATGCCTATTCAGGTCTTCTGCCCATTTTTAAATTAGGTTGTTAGGATTTTTTTTTTTGATATTGAGTTGTATGAACTGTTTATATATTTTGTATATTAGCCCTTTTTGGGTCGTATCATGTGCAAATATTTTCTCCCATTCAGTAGGTTATCTTTTCATTTTGTCAATAGTGTCCTTTGCTGTGCAAAAGCTTTTAAGTTTAATTAGGTCCCATTTGTTTATTTTTGCTTTAGTTTTTTTGCCTTGGGAGACAGATCCAAAAAAAATATTGCTATGGTTTATGTTTAAGAGTATTCTGCCTATGTTCTCTTCTAGGTGTTTTATGGTTTTAGTTCTTACATTTAGGTCTTTATAAGTCCAATAATTCTTTTATGCAGTATTATATCAAAGTCCTTGGAAATTTTAGTAGGTCTATAAAAAGTTTTCAAGGGAAACATAATTTCTATTGCCTTAAAAATATATTTGTGGGCCTCCAAAATTATAGTTTCACTCACCTAACATCACTTAATGTAAGAAAGTTTTGACTAATGTGGTCTTTATCGCCTATGCCACATCTATATGGAGTTTGACCTTGGTAGAAGATAAATTTAAAAGTTTGAAAAGTAGGTTTAGATTAGCTTGAGAGTTTGAAATTTGGTAGAAAAAATACTAATGAAAGGAAATTTTGTGTAGTTAAAATTTTTGTTAAGCAATTTAGAGAGAATTTTGTGCCAAATTAGAAATCTGAGATACAGGAAGATGGAGTTAATCCCCATTTAAAATAGGCCATTGTTCTGAGTGACGTTCTGCCCCTGAAGCCTCAGATAATCATCAGAGAAGCCTGGTTTTATTAGGCTACCTCCTAGCACAAGAAGTGCCTGTTTCTCTGAAGCAAGATATAAAGAGAGTAAAATACAAATTAGTAATATTTCTGGAATACTCCTAGAAGTTTATTTTCAAAGAGAAAAAGCTCAATCTAATTGACATTTTATCCCAGATGTTCCCAGGCTATGTTTATCTTGAAAAGGTCCCTAGAATCATTTCATATTAAATGTGCAAGTTCCTTCAGAGTTTTTTTAGATCAACCTGTTCATTTACTATATAAGGAAACTGGGAAATAGAGTGGTCACTTAGTAATGTGAACCAGCTTGCCTTGTAAGATTCAAATCTATTATTAAAGCCCATGATTTTGCTGTCATACAATTTGTCCCTAAATTAGGAAGAGCCATAACTCTGTGGCTAATAGTCTGCAAGGTTTGATACACTTGAACATTTGTAAACTTTCACCAAATTTGATCTAGGAACCCTACTTTATATGTAAGGATCGTCATGTGATTTATCATTCAAACCAGGGTGTTTTGAGAGGAAGAGGGAGTGCTAGATGAAGCCCACACCAAAATCACAAAGAAAATCTGGAACTGTCTCTGACTGACCAGGACATATGCTCACCCTCTACGTGTGGACTTAACGGTTCCTCTTTATTTATTTATTTATTTATTTATTTAAACATCTTTATTGGAGTATAATTGCTTTACAATGGTGTGTTAGTTTCTGCTTTATAACAAAGTGAATCAGTTATACATATACATACGTCCCCATATCTCTTCCCTCTTGCATCTCCCTCCCTCCCACCCTCCCTATCCCACCCCTCTAGGTGGTCACAAAGCACCGAGCTGATCTCCCTGTGCTATACGGCTGCTTCCCACTATCTATTTTACATTTGGTAGTGTATATATGTCCATGCCACTCTCTCACTTCGTCCCAGCTTACCCTTCCCCCTCCCCATATGCTCAAGTCCATTCTCTAGTAGGTCTGCGTCTTTATTCCCGTCTTGCCCCTAGGTTCTTCATGACCTTTTTTTTTTTTTCTTAGATTCCATATATATATGTTAGCATATGGTATTTGTTTTTCTCTTTCTGACTTACTTCACTCTGTATGACAGACCCTAGGTCCATCCACCTCACTACAAATAACTCAATTTCATTTCTTTTTATGGCTGAGTAATATTCCATTGTATATATGTGCCACATCTTCTTTATCCATTCATCTGTTGATGGACACTTGGGTTGCTTTCATGTCCTGGCTATTGTAAATAGAGCTGCAATGAACATTGTGGTACATGACTCTTTTTGAATGATGGTTTTCTCAGGGTATATGCCCAGTAGTGGGATTGCTGGGTCATATGGTAGTTCTATTTTTAGTTTTTTAAAGAACCTCCACACTGTTCTCCATAGTGGCTGTATCAATTCACATTCCCACCAACAGTGCAAGAGGGTTCCCTTTTCTCCACACCCTCTCCAGCATTTATTGTTTGTAGATTTTTTGATGATGGCCATTCTGACTGGTGTGAGATGATATCTCATTGTAGTTTTGACTTGCATTTCTCTAATCATTAATGATGTTGAGCATCCTTTCATGTGTTTGTTGGCAATCTGTATATCTTCTTTGGAGAAATGTCTATTTAGGTCTTCTGCCCATTTTTGGATTGGGTTGTTTGTTTTTTTGATATTGAGCTGCATGAGCTGCTTGTAAATTTTGGAGATTAATCCTTTGTCAGTTGCTTCATTTGCAAACGGTTCCTCTTAAGACAGAATCATAAATTGATGGTGTTGACAGCCAGGAACAAGGGCAAGAATACAACGAAGAGTTTTAATCCTCAAGAAGCCTTATCTTTTATTTCGTTGTAAGTAATTAAATAGTTTTGGGGCTCATGATAGAAATCAGACATTAATTGAGAAGGATTTAGGGAGGCTTATGCTAAGCATTTTGAAGACATTTCTTTCATGTCTATGTCAGGGTGAATTGCAGGCTTCATGGAATTGATGTTTTGATTATGAAGAGTATAATAAGGTAATGGGATCTGTAGCTAGTGGACAGAACTCTGTCCTTCCTGTGCTTCACCACTAAGTTTAGAAAATACTTAAACTCAACTCTACTACTACATATCAATTTATGAAGTGAACATAAAATTAATGCCGTTTTTCAAGTTTTTTTTAATGAAGATTATAATTGATGTCCAAAATCATTCTTTGAAATGTACCCACCTCTAAGGTTTTCAAGGGCATGATGGCTAATATAGAATTTCCTGTTTCTGCAAGTCCTACATGCCTTTCTATTTTTGGTCAACCATGCTTACATCTACAGAAGGAAGAGAAACTGACCTTCGACACTCCAATTCATTTATTTGGTTACTTCGCAAAATTATGATTAAATACTTGGCCAACACTGGTACCAAGAGTCCTATAAATTTGATTTTATCCTTTGGATTTTTTTCCTTGGTTACTACAGAGAGTTTGAAAAACAATTGTTAATTGACCATCATTATTAACAAACTACTTTTAAGGATCCTCATAGATTTCAGGTTGTTTGATCCTAGAGGTCAGGGCTGCCTTTGTGCTGGTTAGATTTCGGTAGGAGGTAAGTCACAAAGCACCGTGGGTGGTCGTGGTGTTGCACACACACGTGACCACACAGGTGGTCACCTTTATTTTCTTGGTTGATAAATCACCTTTAAGTCAAGGTAAGGGGCCTCCCTTCTCTCCTGGAATTGACAGCCTTGAGGTCTTTTGTGTTGCAAGATGGTGGGGCTCTGGAGAAGATTAGAATAGATATCCTTAGACGTTTGAGTGACTAAGTCTCTCTAGGAAAGGGGATAATTGAATGCTCTGTTCTGAGGAATGAATATGAAAATTAGCCCTTTTTCTCAATCTACGGAGGGAAGGGATAATTTTCTTTCCTGTGTCTGTGTGAGTCAGATATGTGTGTGTCTGCATCATTTCTGGCAGTTCTCGCGACAGTTGTGTGATATCATGTCAGCATAAATTATTGTAAAATCTTTTGGCCATGCATACTTTCCAAGAGCTAGTGCACGTATTTCTAGGACACAGACACCATAAGGAAGTCCAAGATACAGGAAGGCAGCGCATGGAAGTCTGTAAAGGGCACTGTGTCTGTCCCCTGTCGCTGGCCAGACGGCAGTAGTTATTTTATTTAGAAACCGTTAGACCATAGTAGTTGCTTGCCTTTAGGGATATCGCTGAATTATAATACAGAAGAATAATGTCTATAATGAGGATAAGAGTCACATTTTTATAATTTGGGCTAGTAAGGGACAGGTACTATTGCACTGAGACAGATTTCCATCCAAATTTGTAGTAAAAACAACTGGCTCTTAAATTATAAATCTTTGATTTTGAAAAAGACAGTATCCACTTAAAAAAAAAAAACTATCCCCAATCCATCGCCACCAGAGAAATCTTATATAATTTAAATTCTGAGTATCAAAAAGTAATTTTAATACACTAGAGATCTTTAAAGTAACACTAGTGGATCCTTTGAGTAATGCAAAGATACAGTCCTTATTTACCTTAAAATTTTTATATAGTGTTTTCTGCTGTTTAAATTATTTAAAGTATAATTATATACATAGTACTTTATAAATAGAAACAATAAAGATACAGATAGGCAAAAACAAGAAAACAAATTCAATGTTAATTTCATCAGCCAGCAATAATAACTATGAACACATATGATGCACATTCTTACAGAATTACTGCAAATACACCCACACCCACAAACACACTGACATTTTTAAAGCGATTTCTGTACTTAAGGGACTTCAAAGGGACTACTGCACTTAACTATTTTGGTAACCACACTTTCCCACTAATCACTACATTATCAGTGTAGAGGGTTTTTTTTTTTTAATTTTTAAAAAAATTGTTCTTTCTTTACACTTTAAGAAAATATATTATCTTACAACAGTTATCTGTTTATTTGTTCATAAGTGTCAGAGAGTCAGCCGTATTTTTAGTCTTTAATTGAACTCAGCGTACTTGGATATTCTTGCTTGAAAGCAATCCACACAGGCAGAGTGGGCTTGTGGAATTATTCTTAATTAGTGCACATGAGGCATGGTTAGCAGTTTAAGACCCAAATCTCACATTAAAAACTATAGATGCAATTGTTTCTGAAGTAAGTTACTTTACTGCAATTCTTGCTTCTCTGCTAGAAGAGGATCTTTGTTGCTAGGAACTTTCTTTCGTGTTTGGAATTGGAAGAAGAGCCATTCTTAGGAGGTGCCAGTTTGGCATCCTATCTGAGGCGTTTGTGAATTACACTCTTAGGAGCTCTGCTGGCTCCTGGTGTGGTCCCCTTCTGTTTCTGTGAAGTCACTGTGGCTTTGACAAATCTTCTTAGTTCAAAGGGGTGTCTTCACCAAGATTGTCTTTTCCTTTCGCTGTTTTTTCCTGAGGATTTTACACAACTCTTGAGTGTTATAATTACTATGTCAGCGTTATATGTTATATTTGACAAAATATTAAAAAATTATCAATAATGACACATCACAGTAGGAATATACATCTCTTGCCAAACCTTGTTGTTGTCAGATTTGATGAGCCATGCATTAAAATTATAGCAATTTAAAAACATCTGTCGTAATTCATTACATTCTGATTATTTAACTGAACCAAAGGTATAAATCAAAGTTAATCATTCCAGAGACTAAGAAGATAGCTTAATAATATCTAAAATTTCATGAGAGATATCCTTTTAAAACAGTGAAAGTGACATCAAGGTTAATTAAATCCCATCTTTATTCCTATTTTCACTTAGTTTCAGCAAGTCATTCAGATTTTAGAATGTGTTCAAGTGAAGAAATGGTATTAATATTAGGAGTCAGTGACTTTTTTGGATAACTGGTATATTTTAAATAATTTACAGTTAAAAATTTCAATGGAAATCACTATGGTCAATTGTAATTTTTTTTTTTTTTAGTTCAGATGGAACATGATAGGCATACTATATAAAATATTTATTTAAAAATGCTGGACAATATTTAATAAAATGTTGAACAAATAGATCAAATCACATTGTAAGAAAATCTAAATGTCCAAATTCTTCTGCTAAGTTGGAACTTGTTTCTTTTTAAAAAGGATATTATTTGAAATAAATGGGACATTTATGAAAAATATCTTCCTTTTTCCCTGGCTTAGGAATTTGTTGTTGTCAAAGCTTTGTGAGGATGGGATTTGAAGTGTGCAAAACATCACATGTAATGAACTCCATAAGACATCCACATTATTGGTTCTAATGGCAGTTTATTGAAATAGATGTGTTACTCAAAATCACATGTCTATATTGAGAGGACGTACAGATTAAATATGACAGAATTTCTTTCTTTCTGTAATGGATGAATTAGCAAGTAAATAGAATTGTTTCAGACCCAAGAAGACAGGTTTTATTGCATGCCATCCTCTCTCAGATATTGGAATTTTTTCTGAACAAGTGAGGGCAAGTACAAGTCCATTTTGTTTACTGGTAGGTAGGTCGGCATAAGTGCGTGTGCCTGTGTGTAGTTAACAAGGGTAAATGCTAGACAAAATTAATATGAGGTCTCAGATAGAAATCAGCTCATTTTATTTCTTGCTGTTAAAATTAATTAATGGACTTGAGGACACGGGGTAGGGGGAAGGGTAAGCTGGGACGAAGTGAGAGGGTAGCATGGATATATATACACTACCAAATGTAAAATAGATAGCTAGTGGGAAGCAGCCGCATAGCACAGGGAGATCAGCTCGGTGCTTTGTGACCACCTAGAGGGGTGGGATAGGGAGGGTGGGAGGGAGACGCAAGAGGGAGAATATACGGGGATATACGTGTACGTATAGCTGATTCACTTTGTTATAAAGCAGAAACTAACACACCATTGTAAAGCAGTTATACTCCAATAAAAATGTTTTAAAAAGTAATTAACGGATAATACTTTCATTTTCAATAATATTTGAATAGGTGAAAAACAGAAAAAGCAAAGAACCCCAGTGCATTATACACACATCTGTCTGGTATCTCCTTCCTTCATTAATTAAGCCGATGCATATTTTAGTGTTCCTGATGTGTCACATACTAGAAAATGCAGATACAAAAATATGCATATTATCCCTTGAACTGTATAGGCTTACAGCCTAGTAGGGAAGATGGTCAAACGTACTCGTGAAATTAACTGTAGCAGGCCAACAAGTGAATGAGCATTTACACTGGGTTAGGGAGAAGTTGGGGGAAAAGCTTTAATTGAAGGGAATCATGGTTCAGCGGACTTTAACAAGGCGTGAGGTTTTTGTCAGGTGAACAAGCTAAGTCAGTATATTCTGATCGGCAGGTATAGCATGAGCAAGAGCGTGTGGGGTGGCTGCCAGAGAAGTGTGTAAGGTCCTCGTGGTTAGAAGAGGGGATGCAGAGTAGAAATCAGTGAGGGGTTTCATTCAGTGACCTATGGCAGCTGAACCAGAACAGGGTGGCTCACTTTCTCACGTGACAGTTCAGGAGAGTCAGTTGCTGGAACTGCTGCAGAAGCAGGAACGTCGAGGTGTACGACCTCCACACTCGCTGGGATTTAACCCCCATGAGCCCAAGAAGGCAGCTGATGGTCTTCTCTCTCTATTAGCTTTGTCTTTTCCGGAATATTTCTTGAAGACAAATTTAGCGCGCTCCAGGGAACTAAGGCTGTTAAATATTCTGTCGTTCGATCTCATTGAGAGGAATAACCATTTGAGTGGTTTATCATGGCTTGGACCCTAGGGCCCTTACAGGGGATCATGGAGTCCATTACAGCAAAAGCTAAAAGACGAGGCTGTAGATGTCTCACCGTGTACACTTTGGGAGACGGGAGACTGAAGGATTTTTGACAGTTTGCCGATTGGGAGAATAACATGATTTGTGCCCTGGTTAATTGAACATCACACCAATTACAGTACTGAGATAATTGTGTGTGTGTGTGTGTGTGTGTGTGTATTTGTGTGTGTGTGAAATTCACTTGTCGCAGGCCAGTGCAATCCCCAAATGTAGAAGTAAAGGTAAGGGCTTTGGAAAAATTAGTGTTTGCCCTTTACCAGTTGGTATTGGTGTTTTTGATAGAGAAAATGACTTGGGTTTATATCATTACATAAACATTTTATTTTAGAACAGTTTTAGATTTATAGAAAAATTACATTGTACAGAGAGTTCCCATATACCCATCACCCAGTTTCCCCTATTATTAACATTTTATATTGGTTCCGATCAATGATTGGTTCCAATCAATCACTTGTTCCAATCAATGAACCAATAATGATACAGTATTATTAACTAATACCTATATTTTATTGAGATTTCCCCAGATTTTGCCTAATGTTCTCCTTCTGTTCCAGGATCCCATGAAAATACCAAAGTACATATGTCCTACCCCCTTAGGCTCTTCTTGTCTGTGGCGGTTTCTCAGACTTGCTCTACTTTTGATGACCTTGCCTGTCTGAGGAGAACTGGTCAGGTATTTTGAGGAGTTCCATCAATTGAGATTTGTCTGGTGATTTTCCCATCATGTGATTGGGGTTGTGGGTATTTGGGAGGAAGATGACAGAGGTAAAGTGTCATTTTCATCTCCTTGAATCAGGGAAATGTAACGTGAACATGAGTCCTCACTGTAGATGTTAACATGAATCGTCACTGTAGACGTTGACCTTGATCACTACCCAGCGTAGTGCTTGTCTGGTTTCTCTACTGTAAGCTCCTCGTCCTCCACCAGCCTGTTCTCTCTCACATTCTTGGAAGGAGTTACAATGCACAACCCAAATGTAAGCTCTGAGGAGCTATGCTCCATCTTCTTAATGGCAGAGTATAATTTATATTTCAAATATATATTATTTGGAATTGCACTGCATGAGAGATTTGTCTCTTCTCCCATATTAATTAATTAGGTCATTTATTTATACCAGTGTGGACTCCCTGATGTATATTTTACACTTTGGGTTATAATCCTACTACTGTATTTTATTTATTTATTTGTTTGTTTCTCAAATCATTCCATATTTTATGGTTGGGAATTCTCACAGTTGGATCTCTTCATCGTGTACGTATGTTTAGTACTTCCTCACTTTCTGGCACTAAAAGATGCTCAAGATTCACTATGTGTATTTCCTGTACCAGTCCTAGAATCAGCCAATTTTCCAAGGAGCCCTGGTTCATTTTATTAGAGTAGGTTTTAGAAAACAAGACCTGGGCACTGCGTGTGCTCATTATTTCTGGGGTTATCATTGATTTTAGGTTCCCTCAACTTAGAAGGAAGGAAATATATGTGTGCATACTAACATATATACGTATATCTGTTTATTCATTTATCAATACTTATATATGTAACCATCCCTATCCATATTAAGCTAAACATGAATTCACACTGATTTCTCCAGCTCTCATATATTACCACATAGATCATTTTAACAATATTTCCTTGTTTACCTATAAACTGCCACTCTAAGAGTGAGAAACCTGACCCATTTTCCACCATCCATTTAATTAATTTAATCAGTTCCAGTATACATGTATAGCAACATGAGAATTGTTAGCTGTAACCACGTAGAACACAACTTTAGCAACTATAATATGGTGTTTATGTACAGTGCCTTTGCTTTCAGTCTTACATACTTCACTTCTTTCCAGAGTTAACATAGGTGAAAATTTTTCTCTTTCCCCTTCAGTGAAGGTGTTTCATACATGTATGGTGTCGTTAGATTCTCTTGTCAAATTCTTCATTCCTTCCTAGGATTCTCTTATTTCCTAATGATTTTAAAATTTGCATTCATTAAGATCACGTTCGGTTATAAAGATATATGGCTTTTGACAACTGCATAATGTCATCTATTCACAGTGACAGGCATCATGAAGAATAATTTCACCACCCTAAATATTCCCTGTGCTTTGCCTATTCAGCCTTCCTCACCTCTGCTAGTCCCATAGAAACCACTGCTGCTTTTCTTTTTTTATACCTTTGCTTTTTCCAGAATGTCATATATTTGGAATCATACAGTAATGTACCCTTTTCAGATTGACTTATTTTAATTAGCAATATGATTTAAGATGTGACACATGTCATTTCATTACTTGATAGCTCATTTTTTATTACCAAGTACTATTGCATTGTGTGAATGTACAATAGTTTTGTTCCCCAATTGAAGGATATCTTATTTCTAGGTTTTAATAATTATGAATAAAACTGCTGTAAATATCTATATGCAGGCTTTTGTGTGGACATTCATTTTCAAGTCTGTTAAGTAAATGCCTAGGAGCTTGACTGCTGGATTGAACGGTAGGGACATGTTTAGTTTTGTAAGAAACCACCAAACTGTCTTCCACAGTGGTTGCACCATCCTGCGCCCCCAGCGGCACTGAACGAGAGCTCTTGTTGCTTCACATCCTCACCGTCAGGCATATTTAACTTTCCGGACTTGAGACAGGCTGATAGGTGTGTGGTTCCATGTCATTGTTATAATTTGCAATTACAATTTGCATTTTTTTCTTTTTAAGTTTAAAAATTTTTTTTGCATATTTTATATACAAATACTACATTAAATAGATGTGTTGTAAGTGTTTTCTTCCAGTCTATGGCTTCTCTTTTCAGAGAGCAGAAGATTTTAACTTTAATGAAGTTCAATTCATCAGTGTTTTCTTTCATGGATTGTGGTTTTGGTGTCATGTTTAAAAAGTCATCACCAAACCCCAGGTGATCTAGATATTCTCCTGTGTTTTCTTACAGAAGCCTTAGTTTTATGTTTTACATTTAGACCTATGATCCATTTTGAGTTAATTTGTGTGAAAGCTGTAGAACCTGTATTTTTTTTTTGCTTATGGATGTCCAGTTGTTCCTGTACCACTGGTTGAAAACACTTCTCTTTTTTGATTGAATCATCTTTGCTTCTTTGTCAAAGAGAAATTAAGCCAATTGACTGTATTTCCATGGGTTTATATATGAGTTCTCTATTTCGTTATATTGATATGCATCTGTTTTTTCTCTAAGATGGGTGAAAGAGATCATGGAGAATTAGTGTCATTTTTTTCTTAAATGTTAGGAAGACTTCACCTGTAAAATCATATGAATATGATACGTTTAGGGGGATGTTTATTAATTATTGATTAAATTTCATCATTAGATATAAGCTGTTTCAGATTATCAGTTTCTCCTTGTTTGAATTTTGGTAATTTGTATCTATCATCTGTGTTGTCAGGCATAGAGTTGTTCATAGTATTCCCTTATTTCTCTGTTGTTACCCATGGGATTACTAGGGATGACCCCTTTTTCATCTCAAATATTAGTAACTTGCACCCCGTCTGCTTTTTTCTTGGTTAGCCTGACTAGAGTTATATCAATTTTATTGATCTTTTCAAAGAACCAGCTTTTTGGTTTTGTCTGTTTTTCTCTATTGTTTTCCTGTTCTCAATTTCATTGATTTCTGCTCTAATTTTTATTATTTCTTTTCTTATATTTACTTTAGGCTTACATTTCTCTCCTTTTTCTAGTTTTCCAACATGGAAGCCTAGATTATGTATTTTAGATCTTCTTTTCTAATACGTGCATTCAGTGCTGTAAATTTCACTCTATCACTGCTCTTGCTGCATTTCACAAATTCTGATAATTTGTTTTTTCAATTTAATTTACTTCAAAATATTCAAGTGTCTCCTGAGACTTCTTCTTTGACCCATGGGTTATTTAGAAGTGTGTTGTTTAATCTCCAAATATTTTGCATTTTCCAGCTATCTTTCTGTTGTTAATTTCTAGTCTAATTCTATTGCGATCTGAGAAAATATTTTGTATGACTTCTTTCAAAATAAATTTGTTAAGATGTGTATTATGGCGCAGAATATGGACTATATTGATGAATGGGTCCAGGTAAGCAAGAAAAGCACACGTATTTTGCTGTTTGGGGGACAGTATATCTGCTAAATGTTAATTAGATCAAGTAGATTCACAGTGCTGTTCTGGTCAATTATATACTTCCTGATTGTCTACCTGTTTGACCTATCAATTACTGAAAGAGGGGTGTTGAATTCTCCAACTATAGCCATGGATCTATTTCTTCTTTCGTTTCTTTTAGTTTTGCCTCGTGTATTTTGATGCTCTGTTGTTAGATGCATACATATTTAGGACTGTTGTGTTTCCTTGGAGAACTGATCCCTTTATCACTATTAAACATCCCTGTCTATCTCTGATAGTTTTCCTTGTTCTGAGTTTGTTTTTGGTCTGAAGATAATATTGTTATTCCAGCTTTATTTTGATAACAGCATGGTCTTTCTTTCTTCCTTTATTTTAAATGTATCTGTACTTTTATATTCACAATAAATTTTGGGGGAAAATGTGGTTAAGTCTTATGTTTTTATCTGCTTTGAAAACCTCTGTTAATTGGTTTATTTAGACTATTTCCATTTATTTTATTTTTTTATTTTTATTTTTATTTTTTAAAGTAGGGTAACAATTTTATTAATACTATTTATGTACATTAAATTGTATTTCTTTTTTTTTTTTAACATCTTTATTGAAGTATAATTGCCTTACAATGGTGTGTTAGCTTCTGCTTTATAACAAAGTTAATCAGTTATACATATACAATATGTTCCCATATCTCTTCCCTCTTGCATCTCCCTCCCTCCCACCCTCCCCATCCCACCCTTCTAGGTGGTCACAAAGCACCGAGCTGATCTCCCTGTGCTATGCGGCTGCTTCCCACTAGCTATCTATTTTACATTTGGTAGTGTATATATGTCCATGACACTCTCTCACCCTGTCACATCTCACCCCACCCCCTCCCCATATCCTCAAGTCCATTCTCTAGTAGGTCTGTGTCTTTATTTCCGTCTTGCCACTAGGTTCTTCATGGCCTTTTTTTTTTTTTTTTCCTTAGATTCCGTATATATGTGTTAGCATACTGTATTTGCTTTTCTCTTTCTGACTTACTTCACTCTGTATGACAGACTCTAACTCCATCCACCTCATTACAAATACCTCCATTTCATTTCTTTTTATGGCTGAGTAATATTCCATTGTATATATGTGCCACATCTTCTTTATCCATTCATCTGTCGATGGACATTTAGGTTGCTTCCATGTATTTTATTTTTTTTAAAATATTTATTTATTTATTTATTTGGCTACACCGGGTCTTAGTTTCAGTGTGCGAACTCTTAGTTGTGGCATATGGGATCTAGTTCTCTGACCAGGGATCGAACCCAGGCCCCCTGCATTGGGAGCGCAGAGTCTTAGCCACTGGACTACCAGGGAAGTCTCTAGACTATTTCCATTTAAAGTGATTATTGATATGGTTGGATTAATATTTACCACGTTTATAACTATTTTCTATTAATTGCATTTTTCTTTTCTCTTTGTTCTTATTTTCTGCTTCCTCTGGTTTTAATTAAGCATCTTATATGATTCTATTTCATATCCTCATTTAGCATATCATATATACTTCTTTTTTATTTTCTTTGTGGTTGTCTTTGAGCTTGCAATATACATTTTAAGTCACCTCAGGCCACTTTCAAATAACTGTGTACTGCTTTGTAGGTAGTTCAGGTATTTTAGAGTATTCCTTATGGCATTGCTGTCATTCATTTCATGGATCCATCTACTATAATCAGCTAATACATTACTACAATTACTGCTTTAAATGAGCACTTATTTTTGAGCAACTGAGAATTTAAAAATATTTTATTTTACCTTTACATTCCTTCTCCAAAGGTCTTCCTTCATGTAGACCTGAATCTTTTACATTTATCATTTTTCATCTCTCTGAAGAACGTTTTATAAATTTTCTCACAGGGCACGGCTGCTGATAATGAATTCTTTTATTTTTATTTGAGAAAAATCTTGATTTTTCTTTACTTTTTAATGATATTTTCACTGGATAGAATTCTAGGTTGGTATTTTTTTCAACACATGAAACATTTCATTCTGTTCTCTTCTTGCTTGCAATATTTCTAACATAATAATCCAACCTATTAATAAAGCCAATGAAGGCATTTTTGATTTCTATTCATGTTTTTTTATTTCGTGTGTCTTTTTTTCCTTATAGTTTCCATCTCTGTGCTTCTATTACCCATCCATTTTGCACGTTGTCCTTTTTAATCATTAGAACCCTTAACCTATTAATCATTGTTACTTTAAATTCCATGTCTGATAATTTAACAAATTTGTATCATGTCTAAGTATGCTTCTGATACTTGCTTTTTTCTTCAGACTGTGTTTCCTTGACTTTTATCATGCTTGGCAATTTTTCATTGAAAACTGGATATGATGTATCAAGGAGTGGGAACCGAGGTAAGCAGGCCTTTTGTGGGAGGTTTTGTGTTTACTTGAGAAGAGTCTGGCTCTGTTTCGTGTTTGCTCCGGCAGTCGGTGCCAGAGGCTTCTGTTTCCTTCTGTCGTTTTCCGGCTCCCATGTTTTCCTTTGGCTTATCTGAGATAAAGTCCTTCTCAGATAAAGTCTGTTTTGCTGCTGCTTCAGCTGGAATCTGTGCTGTTTCACTGGAGTCCTGCTGGCATGGTGGGAAGGTGTGGTGGGGGAAGGATTTTACAGCTTCATGGTTAAGTCTCAGTCTTTAGGTGGGCTTGTGTCTCTGGGCTGTGACCTTCTCAAGTGTGTCTTAGCTTCTTTCCTCTCTCAGGTGAAATAGGAAGGCTGGAGGAGGCCGAGGTGGGGGGAGAGATGCTCTTTCCTCAGGTGACATAAGTCTCTGGGAATGTCTTTACCCTGGAGAACACACCGTTGGTATAGAGCATGTTTCTCTGGGTCTGTTTCATAAGGATTACTCTTCCCCTTGCTCCGCCAGAACCAAGAGAGGCTCTTTCTTGACTCTTCAGCAGGAAAAGATGGCGGCGTCCCCAGAGGTAAAAACCACAGAAGTGTGCTGCTCCAATACTGCCACCTTCAGGAGAGTCCTAGTCTACACTCCACCTTCAGCAACTCATTGAATTTGCTGGTTAAGTGTTCCTACCACTGTACGGCTCCAGCAGCACCTCTTCCAGGGAAGCAGATCTCAACTGTGACCCTCTGAATTCCCGTCTCTCCAGGTTTTCGGGTGGTGGCTTTTCCTGCAAATGCCATCCGCTCATGAGTCCAAGAAAAGGCATTGATTCTTAGTGAGTTCAGCTTTGTCTTCTTGCAGGGATGGGAGTGACAACTTCTGAGCTCTTTAAACATCAGAGCTCAAGCTGGAAGTCGTCTTTATTCTTTAAAGGAATTTCAAGAGTCTTATGTTGTGTGCCCTGATAAGAACCAGCCCTGTGGTCTAGTTACAGTCAAATAATAAATTCCTATGGAAAACTCTATTCTCTTTCTATGCTACGATTCTCTCTCTTTTCAATGCTGGGTCCTATCCAAGAAAGCAATATAATACAAGCAATGATTAAAATTATAGATGAATAAGCTTCAGAGGGCCAAGGTAGATCCACTTTACATATCTTGGACATGTTTTCTGCATTTAGATTAGCCCCTATAGCCTGAGTCAAATATTTCAGCATTTCTTTATATTTTCTCTAGTTGTCTCAGTCATTTGTTATTTTATTCATTCCACAAAATTCGCACCTACTCTGTGTAAATATTGTCTAAAAATAAATGTGCCAGATCATATTTTCTAGATAATGCGATGAACACACTATTTAAAATTCTTACTCTTGTGGTATTTAGATTTATAAATTAATGTTTTCTTTTCAATTTAATTGTATGTTCTTTGAAGGCAATGAGCTCAGCTCTTTAAGTCTTTTGTAATGCTGTATCCCTCCTCACCCCACACCATTCTTCATTATGAAAACTGGATTAGAGCACTCCTGAAATGTCAAGAGGTCTATTTAAGGCTAAAAGCACTTGAAGATTAAACTCTTATACTTATCCGAATGGAGCTTCAGGCTTATCTGGTTAATTGAGGTATTTTCAAACCTAATAGGACAAAAGCCTATTGTACATTCTGGAAATCATGTGATGAAGGGTTTTATTGTACTATATGTAGAAGGAAGATACAATGACAACATAGAAGCATTTTATTAAATTATTTCTATAACATGAGCTTTGGAGTCAGATGAACTGGATTTTGAAATCCAGCTTAACCTCCTGTTAGCACGGTGCCTAGCAAATAATTTAAACTTTAAGTTTTGGTCTTCGCATCTGTAAAGTAGGCATACAATTATAAATCATAAAAACATTTTCATGAGGATTAAAAGACATAAAGTCTGAAAGGCACTGAGCATATTGTGTAGCACATAGGAAACTTGATAAAGCATTGCTGCTCTTATTCTACTTACTTTAGTACTCCAAATGAGTCTAGGAAAGTATCATACAGACACCATAAATGTTCTTATTCTACTCAAATATTCTTCAGAAACTTGGAGATGGTGTAAGCTTTTGCTCTTTTCCCACATTTGTCATATAAGGTTAACTCCTGTTGGATTCTCTAAATCATTTGTCAGCAAAACCCTCTGAATGAAAGATGGATGTTTCATATAGGTAACATAGAGAAGAGAACACTCCAGGATAAGCAGTGAGAAAAAGGGATACTCTATAAATATAACATTTGTGGGGAACAGGAAAGTAGAGGGGAAGTAATGGGATTCTGTGGGAACAATCAGGGAGGGGTCAGTCTTTAAAGTTCAGGCAGATCAGGAGGGTGCTTGACTTCCTAATGATCATTGCTTAATTCATTTGATTCCTTATTCATATTTTCTAAATAAACAGTATTGAAGCATAATTCACACTGAATAAATTATACCAATTTTAAGGGTAGATTTCAATGAGTTTGAAATATTGGCCCACCCATATAACCATCCCACCAAACAAACAAGATACATAATATTGATTTACTTTAATTTGTTCTTTTTCTACATAATTATGGAGGAAACTTGGTTTGTTGATTTTAGATCTTTCTTCTTTTCCTGTATAAACCTTTATACCTATACATTTTCTTCTCAGCATGGCTTTCACCACATTCCATGAATTTTGATGTGTTCTGTTTTTATTTTTATTCAGTGCAAATATTTAAAATTTTTTCTCCTGATTCCTTCTTTGATCCCTAGCCTAGTTGGAAATGTGATGTTTAAATGTCAAATATTTAGATATTTCCTAAATTTTCTACATTTTGAGTTCTAATTTGATTCCACTATAGTTATAGAACACGCTGTTTACTATATCAGTCTTAATAAGTTTAGCAAGACTTATGGTCTAGCCTATGGCTTATACTGGAGAGTATTCCATGAACACTTAACAAGTGTTTGGACTCTGCGGGAGTTTGGTGGAGTG
The DNA here is from genome assembly GCF_965194805.1 of Balaenoptera borealis. NCBI lineage: Eukaryota > Metazoa > Chordata > Mammalia > Artiodactyla > Balaenopteridae > Balaenoptera > Balaenoptera borealis. Next base: position 30,235,794 of record NC_138880.1, on the reverse strand, counting down.
CTCTATAGATGTCAGTGAGATCAAATTTCATGATCTAATCTTTATCTTTCCTGATTTTGCATCTTACTGTTTTATCCATTAGTAATAGAGGAGTATAGAAATATCAAAGTATAGTTGTTGAATCAATGATGTCTTCTTTTTGATTCTGGCAGATTTTGCCTTATGTATTTTGGGGGCCCATTGCTAGGATAGTATACATTGATTATTGTCATGTTTTCTAATGTATTGACCCAAGACTTTCTAACACACTAAGTCTAGCGGCTTCACAGATTGATATTACCTACCTAGTCTTTTAAGGTGTGCATATTCTAGAGGGTTCTCTCTTTAGTGCATTGCCTCTGGTCCAGTAGCATCCACATCACCTGGGAGTGCTATTGCCAAGTTTAACAAATAAAAAACCAGGACGCCAAGCTAAACTTGAGTTTTGATACATGAAAGAAAATTGTGTATCTTTCATTGAGTACCTGAAATTCATACGTACCTGGGTTACCTGTATTTTATCTGTCAGCCCCACCTGGTAACGTTTTAGAAATGCAGCATCAAGAACTCTACCTCAAACCTGTTTAATTGGAATCTGCATTTTAATGAGAGATTTTGATAAGTTCTATGCATATTAAAGTTCCAGAAGTGTAGGGACCTAGTTTGACATAGGGCAGGAAGTCTCAGGTGGAGTATCAGAGGGTGATATCTTAGCTATAAATTCAGAGCAGCAGTAGGAAATACACACTTTTGAAGAGAGTCTATGATCACGGGTTCTGCTCATTTCTGCAACTCCCCAATTAAACAATTTACTGGATTTCCTTAATATCATGTGTAATCAAAACATTTCCAAATTAGTTGTAGCTCTTGGCTTTAAGTGTTATAAAGCAATAAAAAGAAAATAATTCAGAAGTGTAGTCATTGGAATATTATTTTTTGCATAAAGCTTCTGTTTTAATTACATTAAAAATATTTTGCCAAAGCCATTATGGAATTTTTAAATCTCAAGGCATTTAGAAATGTATATTGGATTGTCTCCATTACCACCACCCCTCACCCTAAGCCCACATCCTTTTAGAGGTTCATTTTGCTAATGATCACATTGTTTACTATAATTGCTTTTTAATAATTACTTCAGCTATTTCACCTAAATATGTCTGCACTGAAAGTTTATCTGTAAATTAATTAGCCTTTATTAATTAGCCAGTACATATGTATAATAAAAATGTAATATCTATATTATATATATTATATATATATATATATATATATACATATGCACATATCTCTTCTGAAATATAATTCTAAGTGTCAGAAATCAGAAACCTTCATTATTTTTTTTAAATAACAACCATAAGGAACATTACTTTTTATTTCAGAGATGTTTGTGCTTTTTTTCCAATTTGGAAAATCCCATTATTTTTTTTTCTTTCTTTTTTAATTGAAAATTTATTTTTTTTTCTTAATTTTTTAATTTAGTATATATATATATATATATATACACACACACACACACACAAATATATATATATACACATATATAGGAATATATCCTTTTTTAGATTCTATTCCCTTATAGGTTATTACAAAATAGTGGGTATAGTTCCCTGTGCTATACAGTAAGTCCTTGTTGATTGTTTTATATATAGGAGTATGTATCTGTTAATTCCAAACTCCTAATTTATCCCTCCCCTGCTTCCCCTTCGGTAATCATAAGTTTGTTTCCTATGTCTGTGGGTCTATTTCTGTTTTGTAAATAAGTTCATTTGCATCTTCTTTTTCAGATTCCACATATAAGCAATATTGTATGATATTTGTCTTTCTCTGTCTGACTCACTTCAGAATGGAACACTACTCAGCCATAAAAAAGAACAAAATAATGCCATCTGCAGCAACATAGATGGATCTAGAGATCATCACACTAAGTGAAATAAGCCAGACAGAGATTTTTGTGCTTTTACAGCCCCATAGTGATTTCTCATAGAATCTCTTGGAAGTTGAAGCTGCTGAGAGAGGGTGAATTGTGAGGGCAGCTCCCACCACTCCCGACCATTGAGACACTCACCTGGTCACATCAGCTCCCCACCCCTCTGCTTCTTCATCTTGTAATGAGAATTCTATCACACTTACTTTTCCAATGCTGCTGTGTGCGTCAGATTTGAAAAGACATACAATTCAAGCAGTGCTCACCTCAGTGTTCAGTGGTACAATGAAGATCTCTACTGAAAATGTGCTGTTTGCTACTAATATTAGTCTTTACTCTCTCCATGTGGACTTTTATGAAAACTTAACTCTTCCGAGGAGGGTAATATAGTATGTATTATTTAAATATTTATGTAAGGAAATTCCCCGGTGATCCAGTGGTTAGGACTCTGTGCTCTCACTGCTGGGGCCGGGTTCCATCCCTGGTCAGGGAGCTAAGATCCTGCAAGCCACGTGGCACAGCCAAAAAAAAAAAAAAAATTAATGAGATGGTTTATTTTGTTATAAATAGTTAAGCACAGGTGTTGGTAATTATTAGCAAGGCAGCAAAAAGGGAAGCAACTTGGGTGGCAGGCCAGTGGTAGCCATATGGGAAAGACAGATTTAGGGAAGATAAATAAAGCAGAGCTCAAGCTAAGCCCTGTAATTAAAGCCTTTCATCTACTCTAGGAATGCAGCTGGTGCAAAATATTCACACCTGTTCCTCACATCAAGAAAGAATGTATATGTGTCGTAACTGATCCTGTCTGTATTCAAGCATTTGTTGACTCTCATTTGCTCCAGATCCATTCAAATATTTCTGAAGTTGTCTTGGAAGTTTCCATTTAGTCATCGCATAGATGGTTGAAGGACTTCTTGCCGGTCTTACTGGTTCATCTTCTTATATAATTGCAACTTTGTCCTCATCTTTACTTTGGGGAGTTTTATGATCTTGATGCTATTATGCTATGTATTTTTAGGATGGTATCATTTGACCTGCCTTTACAGAATACCACTGGGATAACCTGGCTTTAGTGGGTTTTCAGATTCTTTTCATCGTTTAAGAGGCTGGTGAACACATGAGCTCTTAGGCAACTGGTCACTACTTCTCAGGGGATACTGTTTTTTTAATTAATAGATCATATTTTAGAGCTGTTTTCAGTTTACAGAGAAATTGAACAGGAAGTACAGAGAGTTCCCATACACGCTCCTCTTCCTCCTCACACAGTTTCTGCACATATTAACAACTTACATGAGTGTGGTATATAACATTTGTTGCAGTTCATGAACCAATATCAATACATTATTAGTAACTAACGTCTAGAGTTTAGGGCACACTCTTTTTGATGTATAATCCTACAGGTTTTGACGCATGCCTAATGTGTCACCTCTTCATACTTATACTCTTATACAGAAGAGTTTCATTGCCCTAAAATTCCCCTGTGCTCCACCTATTCAATCTTCCTTCCTTATTCTGAACCCCTGGCAACCACTGATCTTTATACTGTGTCTATAATTTTATCTTTTCCAAGATGTCATATGTTAGAATCATGCAATATGTAGCCCTTTCACATTGGTTTCTTTCACTCAGTAATACGCATGAACTTCCCCGATACCTTTTCATGGCTTGGTCGCGCATGTTATTTAGCACTGAATAATATCCCATTGTCTGGATGTACCAGTTTATCTATTCATACACCTACTGAAGGGCATCTATGATGCTTCCAAATTTTGGCATTTATGAATAAAGCTGCTGTAGATATTTGTGTGCAGGGTTTTGTGTAGACATAAGCTTTCAACTCCTTTGGGTAAATACCAAGAAGCATGATTGCTAGACTGTATGGTAAGAGTATGTTTAGTTTTGTAAGAATCTGCCAAATGGTCTTCCAAAGTGGCTTTAACATTTTGCAGGTAATGAGAATTCCTGTTACTCCACATCCTTACCAGCATTTGGTATTGTCAGTGTTCTAGGTTACAGACGTTCTAATAGGTAGATAGTGATAGCTCATTGTTGTTTTAATTTGCAATTCACTAATGATACACATTGTTGGCATCTTTTCATATGCTTATTCACCATTTGTATATCTTCTTTGGTGAGAGGTCTGTTCAGATATTTTGCCCATTTTTAAATTGGGCTGGTTATTATTACTTAGTTTTAAGTGTTCTTTGAATATTTTGGATAAATACGTGTTTTGCTAATATTTTCTACCAGTCTGTGATTTGTCTTTTCATTCTCTTAACAAAGTATTTCACAAAGCAGAAGTTTTTAATATTACTGAAGTCCAACTTATCTTTTTTTTTTTCTTTTATGGATTATGCTTTTGGTGTTTTATCTAAAAAGTCATCACTAAACTCAAGGTTACCTATATTTTCTTCTTTGTTTTCTTCTGGAAGTTTTATAGTAGTCTTTCATTTTACCTTTAGGTCTATAATCCATTTTGAGATGACTTTTTGTGAAAGTCGTAAGGTCTGTGTCTCAATTCATTTTTTTTTTATGTGAATGTCTCATGGTTCAAACACTATTTGTTAAAAAGGCTATCTTTGACCATCCATTATATTACCTTTGCTCCTTTGTGAAAGATCAGTTGACTATATTTATTATGTAGGTCTGTTTCTGAGTTCTCTATTCTGTTCCATTGGTCTGTTTGCCTATTATTTTGCCAAATATCACACTTTCTTGATTATTATAGCCTTATAATAAGTCTTGAAATCAGGTAGTGTCAGTCCTCTGATGTTGTTTCTCTCCTTCAAAATTGTCTTGGCTATTCTGGGTCTTTTGCCTTTCCACATGAACATTAGAGTCAATTTGTTGAATCCAAAAAATGACTTGCTGGTTGAGCTGAATCTCTAGATCAAGCTGGGAATAACTGACATCTTAACAATGTTGAGTCTTCCTATCCATGAACATGGAATATCTCTCCAATTTTTTTAGTTCCTTTGATTTCTTTCATCAGAATTTTATAGTTTTCCCTGTATAGATCTTGTATATATTTTGTTAGGTTTATACTTTAGTATTTCATTTTGGGTGTGGTAATGTAAATGGCATCATGTTTTTACGTCAAATTCCAACTGTTCCTTGCCTGTATATAGGAAAGGTATTGACTTTTGTACATTCACCTGGCATCCTGCAACCTTGCTATCATCACTTATTAGACCCAAGAGTTTTTGTTGTTGTTGTTGACTCTTTGGGATGCTACATAAGCAATCATGTTATCTGCATACACAGTTTTATTTTCTCCTTCCAATCTGTATAATTTTTATTTCCTTTTCCTATCAAATAAGCTAGGACCTTCAGTATTATGTTGAATGGGAATGGTAAAAGGGGTCATTCTTACCTTGTTTCTGATCTTAGTGAGAAGACATCTGATTTTTCACCATTAAGTATGATGTTAGCTGCAGGTTTTTTGTAGATGTTATTTATCAAGTTGTGGAAGTTATCCTCTACATCTAGTTTGCTGAGAGCTTTTTATACTGAATGGGTGTTGGATTTTGTCAAATGATTTTTCTGCATCTACTAGTATGATTATGTGATTTTTCATTTTCAGCCTGTCTGTGATAACACTAATTGATTTTTAAATGTTGAATCAGCCTTGCATATGTGGAATAAATCCCACTTGGTCATGATTTTTAAAATTCCTTTTATATTCCTTTTATTGTTGAATCCATATGCTAATATTTTGTTTAGGACTCTTTCATTTGTGTTCATTAGAGATATTGGTCTTTAGTTTTGCACTCTCGTAGTATCTTGTTCTGGTTTTGGTATAAGATTAATGCTGGCCTCATAGAATGAGTTAGGATACATTCCCTCTCTTTCTATTTTCTGAAAGTAATTGTAGAAAGTAATTGGTATACTTTCTTCTTTAAATGTTTAGGAGAATTCACCAATGAGTCTGGTGCTTTCTCCTATGGAAGGTCATTAATCATTGAGTTTGTTTCTTTAAGAGATATAGGTCTGTTCAGATGATCTATTTCTCCTTGTGTTAGTTTTGATAGATTGTTTCAAGGAATGTACTCACTTCATCTAAGTTATTCAAGCTTTGGGCATAGAGTTGTATATAATTTTTCATGTTCATGGGATCAGTAGTTAGAAATCTCTCATGCTGGGATCCTGAGTTTTTATCTTTTCAGGTCTCTGCTTTGCTCATATTCCAGTCATCTTCAGACACCCACTTTCCCATTTTATTAGCCACATTTATATTTAGCAGCTTATTGTTCATATAGCTTCTGCTCTACTTTTCATGTTACCATTACTGTGTCTGGGTCATACGTATTGTTAATTATAATAAGGAATTATTATCAATACATAAAAAGAGTTGGTGGAGCAAAATGAATTGCTCTCTCATAAAGTTATCAAGGGAAGAGCCTGTGCATTAGCAACAGCTTGAAACATTTCCTGACCCCTTGTGGGAATTTTTTCCTTAGCTTTGTGACTTAACATCATAAAGATCTTGCATTTTGCTGTATTCCCTTGATTCTGGCACCGTACCACAAACCTTGAAACTAGTACTCAATACCAGGTACATCCGTTATTTGGCTGGAAAGACCAAAAGAGGTAAAAGACATAGAATTAAGAAGCCACAGAAATTAATATAATTTTAACTGATTCTTTTCAGTTAGCCAGTCCTTTTCTAGCTTTTGTACATTGAAAGAAAATGAGCACACACCCCTGTCGTGCACTGACATCAGCTGACATCAGCCAGCCTGCATCATGGGACATCCCAGTACTGCTACAATGAGGGCATAAACAATGTTCGGGCTGTAGTTTGGAGGCTCTTCATGCATGATCCCAGTGCCATGGGCTTCCTCTCCTTGAGGCTAATCTACTACTGATGCCCCTAATGTCCAAAATTGCCTCAAATAGAGTCTAACACTGAGCCTTAACTTGACACTATTTACTGAGGAGACTCAGTAAATAGTTGGGAGAAAGTTAACTACATCTCTTGGGAGAAAGTTGACTACACTGGCTTCCTTCCATCCTTGAAAAGGCAGAGCTTAATTTTGACTGGAGAAGAAATACGTTTTGGATATTGGTTTGCTTTTCCTGACATGAGGTCCTCAGTCACTGAAACAATCCAAGGGCTCTCCATGTTCATCCTTCCATATGGGTCCCACATCACACGGAGTCAGACTAAGGAATTCACTTCATAGGGAAGAAGATGCTTCTGTGGACACAGCAAAACTGAATCCACCAGTCTTGTCACATACTGTGCCACTCATAGGCAGCCAGCCTGGTAAAGTGATGGAATAGTTCACAGGTGGCACATCTGAGGGTCACAGGTCAGAGATGACATGCTGCAAGGATAGGGCCTTATCCTCTGAGATGCAGTATACACTCTAAACTAACAACCACTGTATGGTGTTGTGTCCCTAATAGGTAAAATAACGCAGGTCTAGGAATCAATGATAAAGGTATAGGTGTGAGTCTGCTAATATTACTTCCAGTGACTCACTTGGGGTAACTGTTTTTCCTGCCCCTTCAACTTTGGGCTCTGCAGGTTCTCTTGTTCCTACAGAGAAGCAGCAGACACAGAAAGAGCCCCTGGACTTTCAGCAATTATGCTGCCCAGGCTCATTGGATCTTACATCAAGAGACCAGCAGGTAACAAGAGGAGTCACCCACCTTCCTGGCAGGGGCAGTAGTCACTGATGGTCAGGAGGAGACAGGGATGCTTTTATAATATGTGATCGTGGAGAAAAGTTTCACCTTCCTCCCTTCACATAAAGGCGGTTTATTCCAGCATCTCTTTATGCTCCTTGCTCAATTTTGAGAAGAAGTGGACAAACGCAGTAGCCATGGCCTAAGAGCATGGTTACTAGGGGGCTAGAAGTCTCATGAATGACGGTGTGGACAAAAGCATCATTTTGCTCACTTGGACCACCGTAGATAAAAGCTGAGTGTGAGGGGAGTTGGGAATGACATCAGCATGGCCTTGAGACCAGCTCGAGGGGCGGGAGCTGCAGTTCATTCCACAGCTGTCCCTCTGGTATCACAGGGCATTGGTTCCAGGACACCTTCAGATACCAAAATCCATGGATGCTCAAGTTCCTTAGATAGAATGGCCTAGTACTGTCTGTGTTTGGTATCTGTGGATGCAGAATCCGTGGATACTGAGGGCCGACTGTACTAACTTCTCTCTTCTGAGCTACCCTTGGGAAGAGAGGCACCACCGAATCTTGGTGCTGCTCCCAGAGATCATAAGACCAAGTGGATATGAGTGGCTCAAGGGATGGAAGATAGCCAGCACTGTCATGCATGTCCAGATCCCACCATGGGAATTAAAGACATTCATTGAGCGGTAGGGAATCCTGCCAGCTGAACGTTCAGATATCGGCTCATTCTGGGAATTGCTTTCCTCTGAATTAAAGGGAGTAACATCTCCCGAGGTCACACTCCTTTCCATGGGGCATCCTGTATCCACTGACTGGTCCGTACAGGGGTACAAAGGCTTTCCCTTGTCAGCCAATATCAAGAGAGCTTTGATGGGTCACCTCAGCTTAAAAGTTCCCTGTGTCCTACCTGAGTGCTTTATGATGGTTACAGTGGTGCCCAAACTCCTCTCTACCCAGTCCTGCATCATCTTCTTTTTCCACTGGTGGAGAGCACATATTACTAAACTTCCTGAGCGCTGCCAAGTCTGAATCTGCTTCCCAGGGATCCCAACCAGCAAGGATAGTCTTTTATTGATTGATTGATTGATTGGATGTTTTATTTATGTATTTTTAAAATCTTATTGGAGTATAGTTGATTTACAATGTTAATCAACATATATATACATTCTTTTCAGATTCTTTTCCATTGTAGATTATTACAAGATATTGAATATTTTTCCCTGTGCTATACAGTAGGTCCTTGTTGGGTTATCTATTTTATATACAGTAGTGTGTGTATCTTAATCCCAAGCTCCTAATTTACCCCTCCCCCAACCCCACGTTTCGACTTTAGTAACCATAAATCTGTGATTCTGTTTTCGAAATCTGTGATTCTGTTTCTGTTTTGTAAATAAGTTCATTTATATCATTTTTAAAAAATAGATTCCACATATGAGTGATATCATATTTGTTTTTCTCTGTCTGACTTACTTCACTTAGTATGATAATCTCTAGGTCTTTTAGAAGTTATTTCAGGAGTGACATCATCAACATGGCAGAGTAGGTAGTGCCAAGCCCCTATTCCCATAGAGAAATACTGAAAATATGGAAAGACAAGCAGAAACTCTCAGGATAAAATTTGTCAGAACTCTGGAAAACACACAAAGGTTTAGAGCAGACAAGTGAACACTGGATCGGGAAAAAGGCAGCTTGAAAATGATGGGAAAACTTTGTGATGTTTTCACTTGCTCTCACCCCATTCTCTTCCCAGGGCGACAGTTAATTCTGGAATATCAGAATTAACTAGGGAAGATAACTAAGGGCATATAAATGGAGGCAAAAAAGCCAACAGAATATGGGTATTGTCGTTGACGTGTCCTCTGAGGTACCTAAATGCAGTTGAGATTCACTGAAGTATATGTTTGCCCTCTTTCTACAAACAACAAGAAATGTGCTCCTAGTTGAAAATCAAACAACAGTAAACAGAAAAATGTTGCTGAGTGACCATCCAGTAATGTGTTTTTTCCCTAAATTGTGTATCACAATCTGTATGTCATTAATTATGCTTTAAAATATGATTTCTAATTGTAAAAATGTATCTCGTCACCTGGATGTACATTAGCTTATACAATTGTGAAGCTGTTACTGATCATTCAAATCATTCTGCTTTTTCTCTGTTGTCAGTACTGTGAGGACCATCCTTATAGGTGTGTTTGTGTTCATTTCACTAATTATATGTTTAACAAATACTGATCTACTTCTTCCTTGAGATTGTTATATTTTTCCATTGTGTTTATGCTTACAAAAGGTTCATCCTGCTCGCAAGAAAAGTTACATATTCTGTTATGTTTGTAGAAATATATAACTATTGATCCAGAATATTAAGAATCATCACATTTATAGTACATTGATAGCTGTATAAAGAACTAATTCTTATTCAGTTTATTAAAATATTATTTATTGTATCTCAGTAAAATCTTAAATATTTCCACGTGTATAGTTTCACTATTTTTTCTTAATGTTATTATTAAGGTTTTTATATTTTTCTCTGCTACAATAAACAAGAATAGAAAAGTAGATACCAATGAAAATAAATTATCATGATTTTTTACTGGGTCATATTAAAATATTTTATTAATTTTAAATTTTCAGTCAATTTCCTTCTGTTTACTATGTCAATAAGTGTCATATATAAATTATGATACATTTATCTCTTTTTAATTTTTTTTTATTTCTAACTTACTCCTTAGCTAGAAAGCTAAAACAGTATAAACCTGTATAGTGGTAATAGTCATAATTATTTAATTGTTTACTTTAATGAGAATTCCTCTTTTATTTTACATTGAATTTAGCTTCAAAAATGATAGAATTTTTCATGTTATACGAGTATATTCCTATATCTGTTATATAATATGTTTAAAAATAAGGAATAATGTCAAAAGTTGTGGAATGCCTTTACAAAATCTACGGAGGCATTTCTTTTCTTATTTAGAATGTCTTCGAGATTAATTATAATAGCATTTTCCTAATGAGAAATCATTCTAGAAATAAAGCCTGTCTGTTGGGATGAATATGAGTTTTGGAGTTAGAAACGTAAGTTCAAATTAAAATAATAGGTTAAAGTTTAATCTAAACACTTTCCTTGTTATTAGGCAATGTTTTCTAAATATTTTGGTATCATGATTTCATGTCCTACTAAAATTAGTTACTTTAATATTTCTCTCTGTCTTGGAGCAAATTATATATTATGGGGTTTTCTGTTCATTTAAAGTGCTAAAGAAGTCTGTAAAACCACGTGGATGTGGATGAGAAGGCTTTGGGAGAAAGTTTAAAGAGGAAAGAGGAGAGGGGGGAATTCTAACACTTAATGCTTGGTGGAGGAGACTAGACCTACAGAGGGGAAAGAAATCAGTCATTAAAAAAAGGAGACATAAGTGTCCTTGGCTATGAAAATAAAGGGATGCGTGTTTCTGGGGGAATGGTCACCAGTTGCGAGTGCAGCTGAGACCTGAAATACAATAAGATCTAAGCATAGTCCAGAAATTTTTAAAGTGACCCAAGGATGTGATTATTTATTTGCAGTAATGTTCTACACAGGACTGTTCATAATAGCAAAAAAAAAAAATGGTATATTTTCAGGGGTACGGTATTGATTATGGCAGTGGTATTATCCCTTTGCTACGCTGATGTTAAAATGATGTTGCAACCACATATTTAGTAACGGGAAAGGAAGTTCACACTAAAATTTTAGGTGAACAAGAGGAAATTACATAACAGGGTGTATTCAGGATTATGAAGGACTTTTATTTTTGTCAGTCTGCCTATCTGCCTGTTTTAAAGATACTACAGCGATCATGTTTAACTTATATAACAGGAAAATGCAGTGAATGTTCTCACCATGAGGAAGTGACCTGTGAGTCTAGCTGCACAGAGATCTTGGGTGAGTCCACTGACAGCTGTCTCGTGGAGTGAAGGTGCCCTCAGGTGGGTGGCAGCCAGCTCTGGAATGAAGGTAGGTGTGAAAATGAAGACAATAAGTGTGCACTGCTGTTTCGGGATTCTGCCCTTGAAAGAGAGAAAGCAGATTGACTAGTGACCAGAGAAAGATGCAAAGTTGAGTGAGGATTTGATTGTTTAAATGGAAGTGTCTTCAGTCGTGAATCATACAATGGAAATTTCCCAGGTGAGAGACAAAGATTGAATATTCAATGAAAAGGAGTAAAGAATATAATATTATTCCTGATAAAATAAGAATAGTTAGACTCCAAAGCATGGGTGAAAAATTAGTCTTGGTGGAAGAGCTAGCTCTGCTCTTGCAATAGGAGAAGAGAGAGAAGGATACAGGAAATATATACGTATTGATAATTAGGAAGATCAAGTTGTTGTCTCTGATGGATTCCCTTCTCTCTTTTAAGAGAGAGGCAGGGGTCATCTGAGAGTGAGTGGAGATTAGGTGGCCAGAGGTGAAAGGAGAGGGGAACCATTTGGAATAGGACTTGGAAGGAAAAAGAGAGTGAGCTGACCTGAGAAATATAGTGGAATTGCATCGTCCCAGTGCTGAGGGTCCTGTGGCTGATAATGAAGAGTTTGTAATGGAAACATTCTTCCATATGGGTTCATCTTCTATGGCAGTGGTGTGCTGCTAGTATGCAGGCAGTGGGTTATCAGAAAGGGGATAATTGGGTTCAATTGTTACCATTTAAAATACCTCCTGGGGCTGCTTTGAAAATTAAATGAGATAATGCTTACTGAATGTTTAGATCACCGCCTGACACCTCAATAGCACACGAATTAACAGTTCGAAAATGATTTTTATTCCTGAGCCAGAGTTCACTCATACACACACACACACACAGATAACACACACATATACACACCTAAAATAAATATTTATGTATTAATAAAATAGGTATACTTATATGCGTGTACTTTCAGAAGTATCAATTTCAGTGATATTTCAAACTTAGCTTCTTATTATTTCTATTATATTGCTTCAAATTCCGATTTCTCTCATTATAAAAATATTTTATTTTTATTCTATTTTCATTTTACCCACCTTTTCTTAGTTTCATTTCTAGAAGTTTGTATATCATTCGTTGTTTCAAATAATTTTAATTATTCATCAATTCAAGTGATAGTTTTATCTGGTTTTCTTCAAACATCCTGTTTTATTTCTGTTTGTTTTAACTTAAGCTCTTGTAATGAATCCTTATGAATGAATCTTTATTTACTGATCATTTTCTTCATTGGATGATTGAAATAATTGAAGTGTAAGAGGATATCTCTGAGTCCTTGTTTGATATTATACCCTAAGTCTAGATACCCAGTTTTAATAAAGGTTTTTATTTATATTACTCATTTCTTAATTGACCTAGCATTCACTTATGGGAGTATTATTTTAAAAAGAGATGGGCATCTGTGTTCTGCTTAGAAGCCCATCATAGTGAATGTAGACGAACACACATGAAAACAACACAGCCCGCAAGACCTCACCCAAAGATAATTCCTACTGATACTTTGGGGTATGTCTTTGGGGGAACCTCATGGCTTGATAGAAACAGAAGCCAGATGACATGCAGTTGCCACGTGAGTTTAGAGTTTTATTTCAATTTTTATAATTTTTTTGTGACTAAATCGACCTTTTAATGAAAATTGCACAACACATATCAGGAAAACGTACACTAAATTAATGCTCTAGAAGTTTGTAATATTTTTAACTTAAACTTTAAATCAAACATTTAGTAAAAAAAAAAAAAAAAATTTATTCAACAATATTTTTTTTCCCACCGTGTTCCTATAGGTGGGTATTTCTACGTTCTAAACTAAGATTTACTTAAAACCCATTCAGACTAGGTGGTTGCACTGGGTCTCCTCCTCTCTCCCTGTTCTTCAATAATTTTGTGATCAAGCAGTTTTTGTTCTCTCTTATTACCTTAATTTTGACACATGATGAAACTTGGAATGAGAGAAAATCAATTAGTGTCAGAGAACAAGATTTCCTTTGTAATTTTTTTCAGAGTAATTGCTTTCACGGGCTGTACCTGCAAATATTGATTGCCTCTACATGTTCTGCATCAAATGTTAAACTATAATATGATTTTACAACCCCCTTTTTTATTAGCAGATTTCAGGGGTACCTTTCAACACTTTAGTTTTTCAAATTTACCGCCTATTAGAATTGCAGGCAGGGGGCCTGTGTGTTGTGAGAACTTTAATCTTTCTGTGTAGTGTTCCATTTGTGGGTGTGTTAGTGAAATGTGGGCAGTTCAAGTTGGAAAGAGAACTATTTCCCTTTTTAAAGTTTATAACCTGTTGAATAATATTGAAACAGGAGGTCAGAATATCTTCCAAAAAATATTGATTATTGTTTTTGGTATTTTTTTTACATATGTATTTTGTAGGGGAGGAAAAATAATTACCCCTCTCCCCTTCTGAGTTCTTAGCTGAGACCCCTTGTAATAAAAGATGGATGAATAAGAGGAAAACACACAGATATTTGATTAACATTTTGACCTCATATATGTATATATGGGAGATGCCCAGGGAAAATTGAGTAAACTCCCTGAGGTAGCTTGGAATTCAGACTTAAATACCTTAAGAGGTATGTAGGCCTCTTGGAGGAGAGGAAATGATTTTTAGGGAAGATAAAGTGTCCTTAGAGGAACAGATGGGAGGTGTGCTAGTTTGTGACAAAGTGGTTCTGGGTGTGGTGTCCGCTTCTAGTTTCCTCTCCTGTGACAAGAGTCCATCTTCCCTGCTTGATGAAACTCCCAGGCAGGGGGTTTATGACAATTGGTTTCTTTTGGGGGATCCGTCTACAGGCAGATAAGGGGGTTCAGAGAAAGACTCTCCCTGCACTGCTGTTTTCCAAGTGCCAACAGCCCCCAGTGATCAATATACACAAGCAGCCTATTCTGGCGTGGTATGTCCTGAACGCCCACATTCATATTTTGGGGTGACATATTCTGCCACCTTTCAATTTCTAAGTTCCGAACATGTTGAGTAGGTAACAGTGCGGAATTTAGTTCAACAACATTGTTTTCAATATAAAACTTAATACAAATATAATATAGTTTTCAATATAAAACTAATACAAAAACAGAGTATTTCGTGATAATAAATTTAGCTTCCTTATGGAAATAAAACCATATGTGAAAAGGCAACACAGATTTTCTTACAAGCACTTGTAAGTATCTAATTTAAACTAATAAAAGTAAGACATTTTACAGTTACCTAATAACGAGATGTACTTAGTTCTTTCCACAATTCTGTGAAACTGCGAGTTTCACCTCCACGTGGACTAAATGACTTCTCCTTGCTACACTTACTGTTGCCTGTTTGTATTTCGGGCAAATGCATCTTACCTGGCACCCCCTGTGATGGGCGGGTGGGTGGTAGTGATGACTTGTACAGCTGCTGGTCCTTTTTATAATGGAGGCCCTTTTCAACTCTAAATCGCTTAAGCTAAATTAGATATGTTAAATTCTCTAAAAAGAATACTAAGCAGTCAGACAACATTGTTGCACGTCAGAAGAATGAAATGAGCCACTTCCCATAAAAATGCTGGCCACAGCAAGCAGGTGCAGAGGTGTATGCTCACGGGGTCAGCATCACAGAGAAGCCAAGTCCAGAATATCTTCAGAGCAGCTCAGACATACTGTGCTTGCAGAAACCAGCAGGCGAGAGCAGGTTCTGCAAGAAAAAGAAAGATACTGCAACGTGACACCGTCAGGTTGAAATCCAATACAACCAGGAAAGTATCACAGTAATTTGGTTCATATTTTATGAGATTAGGTCATTTAGATTCCTTACATCTCGGTGAAACCTTGTAAGTATATCATCTCGAGAAAGATTATAAAAATTATACAGATAATGAAGTGCTTGAAATAGTCCTTATAAAACACTGTGAGAACACGGCCCTTGTCAAAGACAGGCCG
Organism: Balaenoptera borealis; assembly: GCF_965194805.1. Classification (NCBI taxonomy): domain Eukaryota; kingdom Metazoa; phylum Chordata; class Mammalia; order Artiodactyla; family Balaenopteridae; genus Balaenoptera; species Balaenoptera borealis. The sequence goes on along the minus strand of NC_138880.1, from coordinate 30,220,327 downwards.
CAATGAACATTTCAAAGTTACAATGAACCAGTAGTCATAGACTTCCTAATTATGAAAGGTGTATCAAAGATAACAGCATTGTGTTACTACCCAATCCAATATGATCACCCTTCATTATATCTTCAAAGGCTCTTTTTCCAAATAAGGCCACGTTCTGAAACTTCAGGTATTCACGAAATTTGGGGGAACACTATTCAACCCATAATATAGACCTAAATATCAGACCTAAGCCTATGAAACTAGTAGAGAAAAGGAGATAGAATAAAATCTTTGTGACTCTGTAATAGACTAATGTTTCTTAGATATAAACAAAGTAATAACCAGAAAAATAAAAATTGAGAAATCAGAAGTTATCAAAATTTGACACTGTTGAGCTTTGAAACACAGTATTAGTAGAATGAAGAGGTTAGCCACAAAGAAGAAGAAAATATTAGCAGTATACATTTCTAAAATACACTTGAATCGAGCATACTCAACAATAAGAGGCAAACAGGCCAATTTTTTTAAATGGGTGAAAAGATTTGAACAAACATTTTGTAAATAAAGGTATACAGTTGGCCTACAGGTACATAAAAAGTTGTTTTATTTCATTATCAGGAAAATGCAAGTTGCAGTCACCCTATGATAATGCCACACACAAACTAGAATGGCTGAAAAAGCCTCAAAATATGGAATGTTGGTGAGGATGTCGAGAAACTGGGCCTATGATTCTCTTTGGGCGAGAATATAAAATGGCACAATCAATGACCTCAATCGGTTGATTGAGTTTCTTAAAGTTTTAAACTTTTACTACTCACGGCCCAGCCATTCCATTCCTGGATATTTAGCTAAGAGAAATTGAACCATATTTTTACAAGAAGTTGTACACACATGTTCACAGTGGTTTCATTCATAATAGTAAAAAAATGCAATAGGAAAGAACCTCAAATATGCATCACTTGGTACGTGGATAAACAGAATGGGATATACTCCACTGGAATTCTGCTTAGCAATGAAATGAATAAATGAATGTACAATAACTTGGACAAGTGTCAAATTCATGTTGCTTAGTGAAAGAAGCTAGATCATACCTATTGTATGTTTCTGTTTTTATATAAAATTCTAGAAAATAAAATCTACTTTATAGTGCCACAAAGCAGACCCATGGTTACCTGTGATTGGGGTTGATAGAAGGATAGGTTATGGCATATCACTAGGAAACTTTGGAGGGTAATGTAAAAATACTGTATCTTGATGGTGTTGGCAGTTTCACAGCTATATACTCTTTGGATTTTATACTTTAAACTGAGGCCTTTATAGTATACAGTTACACCTCAGAAATATAGTTCACTAAATGAATGTTTTTATTTATGGTAGGGATGTGTGTTTCCAAATGAATAGTTTTCTTACCTTAAATTTCCTACACTTGTATTCAAAGGAAAATATTTTGGAGTAAATGAATGAGCACCACTTGGGTTGAATTTCTGCTTTTTTACTTTCTCATTTTCTATTGCTACTAAAATCAACAAGATATTTCAAATTCTAATTCTTTTTATTATAATCTTTGGAGTCATAATGGTTTAATTTCTGAATGTGTCCAGCAATAATTTCTGACCTATGTAAATGGGGTAGCTGCCTATTGAGTATGCAACAGTCAGCAAATAAGATTTCTTTTTGAACTTCAAATGTTCTGCATTGCATGGTCTGGGAATCTAGAATTTGTCTTGTGCATATGTGTTTTTTTTCTTTTTCTTTCTTGTATCACTTTTTCTTTCCTTTTTCTTTTTCTCCTCCTGTGTCGCTATGACTAATCTCTTTAAGAGAGTAACCTGGGTTGTAAGTGACACGATTTTAATAAATAAGACTGAAGACATGAAATGCTTATTTATTCTTTGTTTTAATCTGAAGAAGCCATAATTTTATTTCGTAGAATCTTAACCATTAGAAACTGTAAAATCAGCTGGTAGTAACCATCTATATGATTTTTGCTCATAGTGAATCTTTGAATCTCTTGTAATAAAATAGCTAGGTTGTATTTACATTTACGTTACTGCAGAGAAATTTAAGTCCTTGATTAGATGTATTTTTAGAAACTATTAAGGATGGGACTTTGGGTCTCTTGTAACATTACAGTCTCAAGGGTTTTTCTGTTTGAGGTGATGGCGTGAAAATGGGACTATGCCACCTCTAAACACCTGGGCCCTTCCATCAAGGTTAAGTGCCATCACGGTGGCCGAGCACAGGCCATGGAGTGAGGGGGTCATGGTCAGTGTGACACCTGGTTCACCACTCTTGCCGCTGGTGGTGGAGTTCTCTTTATAAAACTTTAACAATGTACAGATGAGGAAACTGAGGCCTGGTGACTTGCAAAAACCCATGAAAAGATACACTAGCGGGGCTGAGAGAAGAGTCAAAATTTCCTGACTTTCATTTCAGTGGTAGCACTTTCTAACACACAATCGGCTTAAAAAAAAATTGTGGTAAAAACCACATTAAATTTACCATCGTCACCATTTTTAAGTTTATAGGTCGGTAGTTTTAAGTACATTTATATTGTTCTCGAACTTTCTCATCTTGCAAAACTAGAAGTCTGTACCCATTGAGAAAAACTCCCCTTTTCTCCCACCCACAGGAGGCCACCATTCTACTTTCTGCTCCTATGATGTGGATTGCGTTAGGTACCTCTTCTGAGTGACCGATTCAAGCCCTAACAATTTACGTGAAGGTTTCATTTCCATCAGCCTTAACAGCATCAGAGATAAATTATGCTTCTGTGTAGCCTCTATGCTCATATTCACAGGACTTTCTTAAAATGTTAATGAGGCACAATGTACAAATTTGAAGATGTCAGCCAGTGTCACAGAGAATCTAGTGTCTGGTATTTACTTCAATTTAGCACATGTTTATAACATAACTCCTATGTATCACAGCAGTGAATATCCCTTCTCGAAGTGGCTTGCCTTGTGATTGAGAAAACGATCATGGAAGAGCTAATGTTAGGCTCAGGATGAGATCCTCAGATTGTGAATTACAAGGAGGAGGGAGACACCGTTTTCAAGGAGACCAGGGAAGATAACACAGAATAGGGCAACCAGCTAGATCTTGAAGTTTTCTAAATTTAGTGACAAAAGAATGGGTCACAATGTGAGCCCACTGAGTTTTGTCCTCAGCAAACCAAATGACATACATTCTGTGATCAATCATCCCAACCACTTTCTTACCAATAACTCCATTGAATCAAACCTGGTGGATACCGAAGACTGATTTTCGAGGTCAGAGTCTGGAAGAGGGTACGTGCTCAGAAACTCAGTGAGGGATGAATAACTCTAAACAGTGCTTCGCATGTTTTTCCAGGTTCCTTTAAATGATGTTAGTGGCAAGCTTGGGTTAAAAAGCCCTCTTAGCACATTCTTTCTTGAAAAAGAAAGTCATGGAAACCAGGCACACAAAATTGGCAGTTTTGATATGGCAGTACAGGAAAAGGTATTGCATTTTATTGATATTATTGTGAAATTATTTTTTAAACTTAAAGTCATATCAACATGTACTTCAAAGCCAAATAATTTGGACTATTTTCCACTGTAGCCTCAGTGGTGGTAGATTAAGGATGTATATTGCACAAGATGCATTCATGAGCAATTACGAGCTGAGTGACTATAAACCTCCAGACCTTTGAATAAATATGCTCCTTTATCAACTATAAAGACATTATATTTTAGACGCACTCCATGCCTTAAGATTCCTTAAGAATAAATCATCATGTGTTCCTAAGCCTTCAGAAAATAATTAGCCACGTACTAGCTAAGGGGTATAAAAAGCTGAAAGTTGAAAAATCAATAAATAATGAGAGGCAGATAAGCTAGCTTTGCTGTGCAGTGAATTTGTGACTCTCCTCTGAATGGACAGAAAAGGCCCATTGCAGTTATTAGTAATTAGTTCTCTACTAATCTTCATGCTCTCAGGGTAAGTTCGCCATTATCATTCAGTTCATTATCAGAGAGCTGAATGCATGTCAGAAATCAATTTTGCATTTAAAAGTGGTTGTGATTCTTATATTTTTCTATGTCGTTTGTTTCTTTTTTCTTTTAATTGTTTGTTTTGCTTTTAAGCGCTTTATCGACAGTGCACAGAACACCAGCAACACAAGGGATTTGGGGGTTTCAGGCTTTCAGATTGCTCTCCTCATCGTTTTGCCTTCAGGTTAATAGATTTTTTTTTGTTGTAATTGTCATATAGAAGTTTGGGGGTCACAGCTCAAATATGAACCCTGAATATAGAGGTGGTGAGTTTGGGTGACATTATTGATCCCTTACCCTCTGTGATTCCATATGTATTCTCACAAGACAATGTATCCTTAGTTGGGTCTAGAGATTAATTTCTTTTCTCTCTCATCCATGCTTTTTATCTTTTCACACTTAACAATTTGAAAATGTTTTGAGTTGGCTATCATTATATAGACATACATATTTTAAAAGGAACAAAAAATAGAGCCAGTACTAAATCATCTAGATACATTCTGTTTGCAAATCAACCATCAGTGGACACAGAAAGAAGTTGACCATTCTCGATTCAGCAGTGGGCAATCAGCAGTGGTCCTGCAGGTGAATAAGGAGACTGACCAGTATGTGACCTGGTATCCTAGGGAGGGTTCAGGGAAGGCTGCACCTAGCCCAGTCTTCTCCTATGCCTTTACCATGACTGATCCATCCCGAAAAATCAAGAATTTACTTAAATCACTATGATGGTGGATATTTGTGATCTTATTCTTCTATTTGCCCAGTTAATGAGAAGTTGACCATAAGTAGGTATAAGAACTAGGAAAAATACAGATGAGATGGAGGATGAAAGGGAGGAAAGTGAGACAGAAGTGAAGAAATCAGTGTCTTAATGATGACCTTTAAATTTGGTTCTGAATTCCTAGTGACCAAACAGTAAAAGGGACCAGCTCTATTATAGGGTTGGCATCCACAAAAAATTCATACTCTTAGTTCCTCAGAAGCAACATTGCTACACCTGCCACTAGAACCTGAAAGGTTTCTCACACAGAAACCTTTATAATGGGCCCTGAATAGTGTCTTCAAGTCCAGATGGGGCAATGCTTGCTCATATGCAAAAACTCTGTAAAGCAAGGATGTTTTTAAGGGAATCAAGCTTGTGAACTCAAATTTCATAGGTCCTTTTTGTTAAACCCGATCTGGCTGAAAAAGCACTTATAATTTAATTGAGAAGGTTTTTGTTTGTTTGTTTGTTTAATTTGAAAGCCGTATGGATTCATGAAATATAAAAGCAATTTTTAGAGGAATATGATGGCGTGATCAATAAAGGCTTTCAAGCATAAAATATGGTACATTAGAATAAAATTATGTGGGATAAATGGAAGAGAACTGTAAGTTCAATGAGGAAAGAGTAACAATCTACCAATTCTTCCTCCTAAAGAAGAGCTTAGTTCCTATTTTTAAATGGAAAATAGTGAGTTTCAAATTGCTATGGTATTTAGACTTCACTAGATAGTTAAAAAAAGGTATAACATTTATTTTTAAATGTTGATATTTGCAGCATCGGAAATTATATGCTTTGTAATGATTTCAGTTTATTAGACACACTTTAAATTCAAATTAAAAAGTGTGAATGGATAGATCATTTTCTAAAATTATTCTACAGGTTATAAAAGCAAAAACTTTTTGCTGGCCCTTGTTATAGAGAACACTTGTGAACTCAACTGTATCCAGTAATAAATGTCATGGCTGGTTTTGTATGAGTAGTTTTTGAAGTGTCACCCAACTCTGTGAAAATAATGTGATGTGAGAGAAAGTGTGTGTGTGTGTGTGTGCGTGTGTCTGTGTGTGTGTGTGTGTGCGTGTGTGTCTGTGTGCGTGTGTGTCTCTGTGTCTGTGTGTGTCTGTGTGCGTGTGTGTGTCTGTGTGCGTGTGTGTCTCTATCTGTGTGTGTGCGTGTGTGCGTGTCTGTGTCTGTGTGTGTCTGTGTGCGTGTGTGTGTGCATGTGTGTGTCTGTGTGCGTGTGTCTGTGTGTGCGCGTGTGTATGTGTGTGTGTGTGGTGAGGGAGAGAAAGGGTTCAGCTGACTGAGATAAGATAATGTGAGTACAGTCTCCCCGAGGCATGTGAGGCTGAGACCTAGACTGACTGTGTAGTGACCACACTACTGGAATAGCCAGTAGCCACGTGGGGATATTTAAATGTAAATGAACTAAGAACTGAAATTAGAAACTTAGTTCTCCTGCCACACTAGTCTAGTTCAAGGGTTCATTAACTACATGGGTCTAGTGGCTGTCCCATTGGACGGCAAAGAGAGAGAATATTCCTTCATTTCAGACAGTTGGGTGGCACTTACCTTGAAAAATGAGTGGATTACATAAATACCACTTTGCTCTAAAGGACTCGACCTCAGATTTAGGCAGCAGTGTACATCTATTTTGCTCTGACAAGGGTCTATAGGGTATACTATAGTAAGTGTTTTGTGTTGCACTCTTGGGGATGATTCATGAACACCCAGCTATTCTGAGCATATGGTGGGGTTGACAGACATTAAGGAGAATGCAAAAAACTGATGTTTGAGCAGATTTGGGAGCTATACTTTAGCCAAAATGTTAAAATTGAGCTTTACCTTATCTTTTTTAAATGGAATATTTCTGAATATATCACTTTTTTAGAATCAGAAAAACCAAGCATTAAACTTCATTTGTACTATATCATATTACTCACTGTTCACAAAAAACATTACACTGGCCTTTGGAAATCCTTCAAGTCCTCTCATCTAAATGTGTAATTTTTTGATTTGTGACTAGATCATTTTCCTCGATTGAGTTTTGTCTTAAGTTAAAGGTGGTATGATGTATTCCAGTTTGACACAAATTTTGCTCATTTATTCCTAGGGAAATTTTAAAAATTTCCATGAGTTATTATGAAAATCAGTTATCATTTTTGAATATTTCACAATGAAGTCTCTCATTTTGAAGGGCACAAATGAATTTAGTTAATTGAATGTATTAACGGTGATTAGAATGAAAAGCTTTACGAGTAGGACAAAAGTAAATCCAAGAAGTTTTTAGATTAATAAGTAATAAGTTGGAAGAATTAGAAATATCATTTAAAATAGAAAATATGGAATTAATACAGAAAAACTATTTGACACACTCTACAGGAAAAAAAAAATTTCTGTTGACTTGTGGTGAGAGAAATATCTGGTTGCATTTATATCAAAGGTAAGATGTTGACTGAGGTTATTAAGGTCAATACTTATCTCAAGTGAAGAATAAATCTTGAGTTTTTCATTGAGTCAAAATATCAATGCATGTTTGGTTACAGAAACACTAAAAATGTATCATAGTCATATTTTAATATTTTCTGATAACATAATGATTTTCAGGAAAGACTGCTATTTCCCTGACCGTGGTTTTGAAAGAAATAGAATCTATCAAATATGTTGGGGCAAGGAATTTATCATGGCCAGTTTGGACGTGTCCTTCTTTGTTCTTCCTCTTTCTTCCTTTTCTTTTTATGTGTCTCCTATAAGAGATGGTGCCTTTGTCCACACCTCTGGTTTGCCCATGTATTTTTCATCTAGAAGAAGCAACTGGTAATTTTGTAAAAGGAAGAACAGTTTCCCACAGGTGATATAATGGCCTCCAGGCGTTCCAGATGTGTGAAAGGGCCTTCAGGGAGGTAGTGTTGAGGTGTCAGTTGATTCTCGGATTTGATGCAAGTGCAGAAAAAGGTCTTAAGGATTTAAAGTTGTGCAGGATATGAACCATGCCTACAATTGCTTTTCATTCCTCAGGTGAAAACAGATGCTCTGGGCAGGTTGTCATGTGCCAAAAAGGGTGTACATTGTGTGTGTGCGTGTGTGTGTGTGTGTGTGTACATGCCTGTGTGTGCACAGGGTTGGCCCAGAATGTGGGATGGAGGGATTGCAATCTCTACCTTTGCACGTCTGTTTTCTCTGAATGGTTTGCCTGTTTCTTTGGGAGGCAGGTTTGGGGAAGCAATGCGTGGCTCAGAGGCATGGTTGTACCGTTTGCAGTCAGCCCCCCCCATCCCATCCCAGTCTCGCCCACAAACACGATGTACTAACGGTATTGGGGAGATGACTTTACTATCAGAGACAGTTTGGAGAAGCAAGCACACAGGAGTTTCTGGCTACTCTGCAGAGGACCAGACGTGAACCTTTGCCCGAGCCCCGCAGACTTCTGAGGTTATAAGTAATTTGAAATTTTATACTTTACCCTTCAGTCACTGCTTTATCCACTTGCTAGTAATCCCCACACTATGCGGTTTCTGGTGTTTCCTGCTCTCTGACTGGGAATTAAGGCTGTGAGCTCCGTAGACACAGTGACAAGGGGGTGATTATTGATGCAGTTGGTAGCAGCTCTTCATCATGAGATGCTTAATTGTGTTACTCAGTCCAGTCAGCAGTGAAGTTACATTCCTCTCCTTAACAACGGGTAAATTATTCATCTTGAAGTTTCTTTTCTAAAAATGTTTTCAATAAAGGACAGTTCTATGCGTAATATGCAGGTAGAAAAATACAAACAAACTCTTTGGCTCAAGGGGGCCCATCAGTTTTGGAGGCCCTGCCTTTCCCGTGACAGTATCTAATTGCTTCTTGGATATGCATTAATATATTTTCTTTTAAAAGGGGGCCCATTGGATTTGTGGAGTGTTTACTGCTTTGTTTATGAAAAACCGCTCTCTTATGTCTGATGTGAATTTTTTGTTACCTTTTATTTAAACCCTCTGGCATGATCATCTATCAGTGTCGATCAGGGATTGTCTTGGAAGAATTGTTGGCTTACAGGGTCTGTTTTTCCTGAGTTCCTATGGTTTTTCCAGGCATTTCCCCTTTGCATCAGTGCATTGCAGCTGCCACTGTCCTTCCTTGTGGAAAAGGTCACCTTAATTACATACTGAAAAATTTTCCTAGCAGATCAGCTATCACTTAGGTGCGATACCAGAAACGACTCCTGCCTTTCTTAATATTAATTTTCCCTTCTTCCTGTCCTCACAGTTTTAGTTTGATGCCTGCATGCCCAGAATGAAGTCCACAGTTCCTAGCCTCCCTTGCAGTTACCTGGTGATGTGGTGACTTACAAACAAGGGCTGATACTGTAAATACTGAAAGGACATTAAAAAATCCTCCGTGAAACACACCTGAACCACACACCTGGCTCCTTCCTCATTGTTTCTCCATTGATCAGCCTGGAATGTGTGTAGAGGGGCTGAGGCCAGGAATTCTGTTTTAACAGCTAGCAAGCAAGAAGCTCTCCTTGACTGAGAACAGGTCACAGGGATGGTAGGAGGGCTGAGCTGGGAGCTCTGGACCCTTAATGACTTGGTGCAGTTTCCACAAAATCCACAGGAGCCTATTTTTCTGTTCTATTTACATGAGCAAGCAAGAAACTGATACTATGTTCCTGCCACTTTTATGGTGGTTTTTCTCTCAGATGCAGCTGAACTTAATCCTAGAAGGTAGTTAGATAATTTTTTTATTGGGTCAATGAAATAATAGAAACAAGACTAGATATTATCGTGTGTAATACCACATCCAATTTTTCAAACCTCCCTGCAACATCTATGACAAGCGGTCTCCAAGCCCTGTTTGAACGTCTTCTGTTATATGGACACTCCATCTCCCTGGGTCAACTGATTGGTTTGAACATCTTCCTTTAAGATAAAACAGAACTCAGGTAATCCCTCCGATACAAACCAGATCTTTAAGAATCAAAGACAGCTGTTATGTCAAGCTAAAAATTCAGAATAACTTGAACTCTTTCAATATCCTCTACCATTGTAGCTATGGTTTCCTAGGCATCTTGCAGTTGTCAACATCCTATTTTTCAGTATCTGCTGTCTACAACTGAAAACCATTTTCCATACCAAGTCTGATGGGGGCCAAGGAGAAAGGGTATTTGCCTGTTCTCTCATTATTACATCGTCTTCTTGTTGGGTTACAAAAATCCTCTACTTTCCTGAAGCGGGTGATCCTGACAAGAATAAATGAATGGTCATTCCCGTCTAGGTCTCCTTCTCTTGGAAACAAGTGCTCTGTGTTTGGTGCACCTGGCAGGAGAGGGGTGGAGACTGTGCATTACAGAAGCCAGGATGTCTGTTTCCTCTCTCTGATGCTCTATCCCCATCTCATGCTCTTACCTGTCTTTCAAGGTTAGTTTACTGATTGAGTTACCAAAAACTGTCACATTGATTTAAAGGTACATTGGATTATATTTTGATATCTGAAAGAACTTATTTTTTATGACTCACCGTTACCTTCTTTCCTAGGATGGTAGCCAACCTAGGCAAAATGCATGTGTATCAAAATGACAGTTTCCTTTGGGAGAACCCATGCTGAGTGGTCTTGCTAAATTAGTCACAGGTCATGGGCAATCATAAAGTATTAGATGTAGGTAATTGGATTAGAAGGGAGGTCATCTCCTGCAACACTCATATTTGGCAGACAGAAAAATAAGGCCCAGGAGATGACGTGGTGAAAGTCACTTACTGGGTGTTGACAAAGATCCAAGCGAGAGCAAAGAAGCCCTGACCTCAAGCTCTTTCTCCTTTTCCCTAACCTCTTGGTTCATTCCACGTTGACTCTCAGGGGACTTTCAGAGGGTGACATTGGGCCACCCAGTGACTCCTGCCACCTAATCCTCCAGCCAACCTAAGTATTGTTTGTTTTTTTTAAAAAATCTACTTTATGTTCTGAGGTTGACCTTACAAATTTATTTGAAATTTAAAAAACAGTTTCACTGAAAAAAATCCCTTGTTTAACAAAATAAAAATTCAGATGAAACCTCTTATAAAATAAGTACAAATAAATAAAGTATCTATGTGTGTGGAACGCTAAAGGAAAATCTAGTTTCTCCAACCACTGAAGGTCATCAGAAGACATTTTGTGACTATTGAGAAAGGAGGAAAATACATCTGTACATCTTGTTTGACACCAAAGAGAAAGAAAGTTTGGAATTGGGCTGTTGCCTTTGAATGGATGTGGAAAGGCAGGGCAGGGCAGGTGACGTGTGACTACAGTCACGCCTGCACCCCTCTTTGGGGGTTGGAGGGGGCGTTCATTGTGTGTGCCTCTGGGGGGGCCAGGCAGGCAGAAGAAGCGCAGACATTCCAGCCTGTGTCCTGTCGAAATGGTCTCTTTTTGTTTCCTCCTAGATGACCCTCCTAGGAAAAAATGGGTCACAAAACTTTTAGTATGTGTTACATAAGGAGCTATGACAGCTATTGATTGTTGTTAGTTATGAGATATCAACTGAAATTGGATCATGACTTATGTTACATAAAACAAAATATTTTTTAAAAAACTCCCCTACTTATTCAAACGTGAGATATGAGAAAACCAAGCATTTCTTACTTGAAAGGTTGAAGAAACTTGAACGTTTAACCTAAGGTTTTCATACAATTCCAGCCTATAAGAGCATTTTGAGAAGCCAGGGAAAGTGTTTAGGTGGATTAGGAGGATTTTGGAGTCAGTGGTTGGTGTGCTGTCTGCTTCTCCTCACCATCCCAGTAGAAAGGGATGGATAATGGATGTTTCTCCCTTAAGCCAAGTCAGATACTTAGAGCCCTTAGATGTCACCTCTGTAGGTTTATAGTCACAGGGTGCTGGGTGAATGTTTGTCTGGTTAGGTTCCCTGAGCCTGGAATGAGAAAGGGTTGCTAATGTATCAAGATTGCACACTCAGTGTTTATTTGGGTAAAGAGTGTAGAAGTATTTCAAATAGAATAAATGTGAAATCTTGTCCAAGAGGGCAGCCTTGAGATGCAGCAGAAGTGGCCACCAGATTCCTAGAGGTGGAACTATAAGCTTCCATCTAGAGGAGAACATATCTGTAGCTTCAAATGAGCTACATATCTGGTTAGGAGAATGGAGGGGGGCCCTAAAGAATTGATGAAAACACCCCATTAGGAAAAGTCAAATGTGTACACCCACTAGCTCCAGAGAACGCATGGCTGGCTCACCACAACACCCCGCTGCGACTTCTGAGGGGCAGAGATCATAGTTATCAAGCTGGTGGGGATCGTGGAGAAGAGAGAAGATAAGCCAGCTCAACTCCCAAATGACCAGCTGATGCAGCCCAGAGCTTATAAAAGAGAGAAGTTGGAAATTTGCTTTGAAGTTTTGATTACCATAGACTGGAGGTATTCATTATTTTATTATAAATTTTTAATTGTTACCACAGACTAAATGTATTTATTATTTTATTATAAACAGAGACTCTGTTTTGTCAGTGCAGGTAATCAGAGAACTGTTTTGTTTAGTTTTGTTTTACCAGAAATGTTATGAGACTTGCCCTAAATTTATCCAGAGACAGGGGATCTTCATGATAATGGTTCTACACTCATATATATTTACACATAAAAACATTGCCTTTAGAGGTAAACTATATTCAACCAATTCTTGAAGGCCCCTTTCAGCTTCAGATTCCTATGATTTTAATATTTTTCTTCTCTCTTATGGATTTCAATTTTAATTTTTTTTTTTTGTACTGGTTTTTTTTGTTGTTGTTGTTTGTTAGTTTCTGCTTTCTTCACTGAGAATTTTGAATAAGTTAGGCTGTCTTTATCACGGGGTCTGCTGTAAGAGTATATTGTGCATAATTTCACAGTGTTGAAATGTGGCACCCTTTATTAATGTACTTTTAAGTGCAACTTAAAGCTGAATTGTTATTATTTTTTTCATGAAAATGAAGTTAGAATTTAAAAATGCACAGGATTTTCAAAGTATTATGTATCATAATGGATCTTAGTAAACATAATTTAGCCCATTTTTTCTACTAACACTCATGTTTAGGAAACACAGGTAACAACTGTGGAACTAAAAATATTATCAAGGAATCAAACAAAATAATATTTAGATAGCTACAGAATTCTGTGAAACAGCTCCTGTCTCTACGGATTCCTGTGTTTTTCAGAATGCAAGACTTTGAGTTTGAAGATGATGACAAAAACTCTGAAAATCAGGTTAGGAGATTGACAGAGTCAACCAAGTGATGGAATTATATTGCCAAAACAAACACAAGTGTTGAGATTCTAACTAACCTTTAATTTGCTCATATCCAGACTATCATTCATCTTACTTATTATTGGGGGTTTTTCCATTATTTTTTTAACCTCATAGATATACACCAGAACCTGAGCCTTTTTGACCAAGGTAAATCAAGCATCAAACTCAGTGAAGAGAGCATTACAAAGAAAAAAAAACCACTGCCCTCTAAAGCTATAAGCTTTGACCTCTGTCTGCAGCACAAAGGAAAAAAATAAAAGGCTGACTGAAAACAGTAAAACCACCTTGGCAATCGCTGTGTGTTTACCATGTTCTTTATTTCCAACACAATAAAATCTGGAGAATGATGGAAGATGGGTTCTTGCAAACCATGGAGTGAATATTGCAACTCTCCTTTAATGAGTTTCTCAGCAACTCTTATACTTTCAAACCTGCTTATATTATGATTATTTGTTTTAACTCTGAGCAAACTTGAATTCATCCATATTAGGAAGCTGAGAATGAAGCACTCTTATTTCCATTTTTTCCAATTATTTATTTGTAGTTATATTTTCAATTTCTCTTCTGAAGTAGAACATATATATATAACATATATAAAGAACATTGTATTCTCATTTTTAATATAGAGCTCAGTAAATATGTACATTTTATTCTTGTATAACCCCACCCATATTATAACAGTATAAAGGTACCTTATAACATGTAATATATAATATATAAAATATAGCTATATAACATGTAATGATACAGTATGACATTAATGGGTTTATTATTATTTTTAAATAAATGAATATTTAACATTTTTCTGTTTTTTTGAATATGTATTTGTATTTATCTTAAAATAATAGTAAATCCATTACATGTTAATGCAGAAAACATTTCTGTTATTGTGGTTAGAACAGCCATGAGATTTACCCTCTTAAGTTTTTAAGTGTACAATACCAAAAGCACAGGCAACAAAACACAAGTAAGTAGGGCTACGTCAAACGCCAAAGCTTTTGCACAGCAAAGGAAGCCATCAACAGAGGGAAGAGGCAACCTACAGAATGGGAGAACATATTTTCAAACTCTGTATCTGTTAATGGGTCAATATCCAAAAGTAAGGAACCTCTATAACTCAATAGCAAAACCCAAACCCAAACCAAAAAACAACCTGATTAAAAAATGGGCAAAGGAGGGAATTCCCTGGCAGTCCAGTGGTTAGGACTCTGAGCTCTCACTGATGAGGGTGCAGGTTTGATCCCTAGTCAGGGAACTAACATCCCACAAGCCGTGCAGCGTGGCCAAAAAGAATGAAAAAGGGCAAAGGACTTGAATATACCTGTCTTCAAAGAAGACACACAAATGACCAACAGGTGTATGAAAACATGCTCAGCTACTCTAATCACCAGGGAATTGCAAATCAAAACCACAATGAAATATCACTTCACAGCTATTAGTAGAGCTACTTTCAAAAATAAATAAATAACAAGAGTTAATGGGGATGCAGAGAAATTGGAACACTTGCACACTGTTGGTAGGAGTGTAAAATGGTAAAACCACCATGGAAAACAGTATGGAGGCTCCTCAAAAAATTAAAAGTAGAACTACAAAATGATCCAGTAGTACCACTTCTGGGGATATATCCAAAAGAATTGAAATCGGAATCTGTTTAATTTTTAATGCATTAAATACCAATAGGTATAACATACATAAACAAAAGATCTTTGGAAGCCTCAATTTACAAGATTGTAAAAGTTTCCCAAGACCAAACATTTGAGAGCTAGTGACATACCCTATAGCCTAGTGATTTTACTCCTAACTATATACCTGAGAGTAATGCGTCCATGTCCCCAAAACACATATATGAGAATGATGCTAGCAGGTGTTTTTTGTTTTTAGATAATAGCCTCAAACTAGAAATAACCCAAGTGCCCACTGACAGGACAATAGATAAATAAATTGTGGTATTTTTATAAATTAAACACTGTAAATCAATAAAAGAGAACTACTGCTTTATGAAAGACATCGATAGATATCATGGAAAATACTTTGAACAAGAGGATCAAGACTGACAGCAAATGAATACTGATGGATTCCATTCATAGGAAGTCTGAGAACAGACAAAGATAATCAGTGGTGATGCAGATCAAAACTGCCCTCGACTCAGCAGCAAGGAAGGGGGTATGCATTGGACGGACACAGGAGAAATCTCTGGAAGGGAGACTTTGCCATCGCTACCACTGAAAGATTGTTTAGCATGTCTTGCCAAATAGTATCCAACATCCTTCAATGGAAGAGACAACAAAGGTCAGGAGGTAACAATGAATGTATGAAATATACAAGGATACCAATGAACAGAGATATTAATAGAAGAGCACAATGAATTGAGGACTCACAGGCGCCATTACTAAATCATATTTGAAGAGGTGACATGGTTTGAGGCTGAAGAACCATTGCTTCTGAAGAGACATGCTATGTTTTCATGTTTTCACACTGTACATACAGTTTTCCTTGACAGGACAGTCTTTTCTACTGAACTGGCAAATTCTTTCTGTCCTGTGTGGATTCAGGAGGTAAGAAGCACTCTTGAACCTTGTTGAAGTTCACATCAAGTTGCTGTACTTTATTGACCCTTGGTTGTCTCGTCTGCTAGACTCTAAACCCTTGTATGGAGGGACCACATTTAGTGACCATTACATCCCACTGCCTAGCCCCACCTAACATAGAGTAGGCACTAACATGCTAGATTTTCTTTATTAATTAATTAAACTCATTGATCAGCCAATTACACATTTATTAATTCATCAAAGTGTATAATGAATTAAATTCATTAAATATTTAAATGTACAAATAATGATGCTTATGAAATAAGAACAGATGAGGAGTATGGGAGGTCAGAAGAAAGCTGAGACCTGGAGGAGAAGGGGCAGTGAACCCTCCCTGGAGGATCACTGCCCCAAACTACAGCAGAAGGTGACCTGACTGGCAAGGGATTGCCCCCTCTGTGCTGGGACACGCTGGCCACTGGACCCGGGTGTCCCAGGTGTGCCCTCCCCAGTGGGGGCGGGGACAGTCACCTCCATGCACCTCATCAGGATGCTCCGTGGGCATCCACCCCTCCTCTCCAGCTCCCAGGCGCTGCCAGGTCCCAGCGTGGGCTGGAGGAGGGCGGCAGAGGTAGTTGTTCAGAGAGGAGACGGAGGTGGGGAGGGGGTCAGATGTCAGAGGGCTGGGGAACAGGCAGCCGAGAACTTGTCCAGGAAAGGGAGAGGAGTTGTGGCAGGAGGTGAGATCTCTTGGGAACTGAGACTCCAAGCCCCCAGTGCACGCTCCGTTGTCCCATCAGATTTCCCTTACAAAACACAAGCGCAAAGGTAAAAATATCCAGACTTTTAGGACTTCGGGCACCATAGAGCATTAAACTCTAAGTGCAGGGTCCTTTAAGCATGGGACCCTCTAGATTGCTCTGGTTGCACCCCACGAAGTGGGTCCTGGGTCTGGGTTTGGTAGGACTTCTGATGGGACTGGTGGTAGTAGGTCCTCAAAGATCATTCACCCAGCTCCACGTGTTTAAGAACTTTGTGTGGATCGGCTATGAACAATCCTACACATGCAGAGACTGCTGTGAGAGGCATCCCATACTGTGCTTGAAACAGCAGAGTCTGATAGAAAGTGAGGCACCAAGACTTGATCTTGACCTAAAGGGCAAAGCAGAACAACACCAAGATGGTAACGTCTTCCTGCTTCTCCTGGGACCTCCTGCACCCTGGGCTTCTCTTAGGATCTGAGGGATGATGAAAAAACCCAAATGATGACTAAGATTGAACTTCCCAGCTCTCCTGAAAAATTAGAGCTTAAGACAGAGAAAAGTGAGTTAGAAAAATAGAGAAATGAGGCATTTTTGAAGGTGAGTGTTGTCAAGCAAATTCATCCCAGTTACCACTGTGAGTCGGCCTGCCTCTAGCGTTTGCAAACTCCCAAAGTCAAGAGTTCCTAGGGCTCCATTTCCAGATTTTTGTCTGTCCTCAGACACTGCTGGTAAAGTACACCAGAAGATCAATATATAATCTAGTTACGTATATTTTTAAAATTTCCTCTGGCCCCAGCCAGATGGGGACACACCCAAATCCATATATGAATTTGGGGGAGGATGGATATTATTACAATAGCAATAAAGGAGTCTGCAGAGATAAATGAATATCTGTAGTATTAACTGCTTTATGTGTTCTTTTTTAATTTAATTTTTCTTAAACAAGGAAAGGACAAAAAAAAAAAATCTATACCCCATTAAATTACCTAATAAAAGTAAAGTTTAACACAGTTAAAATACAAGTTGATGAAATTATCAATGATTTCATTTACATGTAGAACTTCAATCTTCATAATGATTTATCTTTATGACTCAGGTATTTCCATATACTTTAGCAATTTGGATACTTAAGTTTTACAATATAATTCTACCAGGATAAAAACACATGCCAGGTTTTTGAAAGTTTTAAAGTGCAAATTTTCTCTTACCTTAAATTTTTTTACCTTAAATTTTATAATATATCATTATATGCGTGAAAATAAATAAGTAGATAAAATACAAAGACTATTTCAGAAATAGGTGGAAGAGTTTATGTTTCTGAGATAAATTTGCTGTCTATTGCTCTTTAAAATGAGCTTCTGTGAGTTCCCCCAAATCCTGATTTTCTTCAACACCTCCCTGTCTTTCCCTAGTGTCCACCCACCCCGGCTTCCACACTGTTCTTTGTTAGGGCTTTTCAACTAATCACACAACAGATCTGAATTCGTCCACTTTTCTGTTGTTTCCTCCTCCTCCTCTCTCTCCTTAGGATACCGTTTTCTCATGTTTTTGGATGGTGGACAAAGGAGATATTGATTTGTTCTGCCATTAATCTTCCCTGTCTATTCACAGATTTGATGTGGACTATAAAGAGATAAAGGGATTACTTCCTGGAATATGTGGCAAGATCCAGTGAAGTTCTCCAGGGAAGTAAAAGGTAGATAAGGAAAGTAGATGCAGGTGAATTAATAAAATAATGGAATATGTGCTGTGTGTGTGTTTGTCCAGCTAAGCCGTCCCTGTCGCTTTTGCAAACTTGAGTCAGGTTAAGTCTTTTTCTATAAGACTAAACTAGTCCATACATCCAGTGGGTGAAATAAATCATCAGTTAAAATTCGTATACATTCCCAATTCTCCTCTCTCTCTCTCTCTCTCTCTCTCACACACACACACGCACACACACACACACTTTGTGAGCAAAGGTAGCCAACACTTCCCCATACAATCACATGGCGATATCAGATTTTGCTTTTTTTGTTGTTACTCATTTTTTTCTTAACCTTCAAACCCTGTGCATGTGATACGTGAGTATCTTGTTTGACTAGCATTGTCAGGAACTGAGGAGGTCCATCTAAGTGTAGTTTCTGGATAACTGACAGTTGCCCTTTATAAGGAAGTTTCTCTTACGTCACCTATTGTGGACAGACCCTTGCTGATGTCATCGCGCACTGCATTTCACCCTACTAACACGTACGCACAATGCCTCCTTTTCTCTGCATCCGTGATACCTAAGCCTGTCATTAGTGTTCTGAGCACCATGTGCCGGCCTCTTCAGCAGCTATTAACATGTCTGGGATGATTTGCTTCTCCATTGCATGAGTCCAGAATAGCGGATTTTTAAAAACATCTTTGTGTTTTTACACAATTTGGTTCCTATGCTGTCATACCTCATCTCATATTGCTCTCTGCGGTCTTTGCCTTGTATAGACCCCATGTTCCAAAATTCTAACTTGCTTCATCCAATCTTCTGCAGGCTCGGAAACAAAAGGGCCTGAATGTTTGAAATTCCATTAAAATAGATTCTGAAATTACCTCAAAAATAATGCAGGACAGAGTATGGACTTCAGTATGAGACTATTTTAATCCTTAAGTTCGTTGTTGAGATACTCTTTTTATATTTTTACCATCTTCTTGGTAAAGGGCCCAGAACGTCATACCATGAATCAATAGCACAGTTTGTGCTTCGACAGGTCAGTGTATTTTTAAGGGTCTCTTTTCTCCTTGCTAAGATGAATAGATTCGATGGAATTATCCCCCAAATTCCTGACATATGTGGAAAGTCTATAACTGGAGGTGAGATGTGCCTCTGCATATGAATATGAGTTTGAAGATGATTTTAGGAAATACCATAATGAAAAGTTAAATGTGAAGTTAAAAATGAATTAATAAAGACCTAAAAGTATGAGAATAAGAACACTATTTATGGAGCAGTATATTATATGAATATCTTATCTCTATTATAAATATACTGAATCACATTAATTGCTTTCAGAATTTTCAGAAGAATACTTAAAATTATATAATTTATTGTGTTTTCAGCAAATATATGTATTTTATATGTACATAGCTTTCTTTATATATAAATTATATATATATAAGTAATTTTATTTAATTTGAAAAGTTGTGTCACATACATCAGCTAAGTGTTGGCTAGTATGTCTCAGAGGTTTTTTCTAGAGTATTTCAACTGAGGCATTTAAGATATTTTAACCCATGTGGTATATGTTAGAAACTATGGATTTCTTTGTTGAGACGGTTTCTGTTATTAGCAAGTTTGTTTGTTTTGGTCAGTGTCACAAATCAAAGACAGTTCAGGTCATCTGTTAATGACAGTTAATCAAAATATGTATATTAACCAATTCACTTTATTTATGATGGTAGAATTCTAGCTGCACCCTTAGTGATAATGTTTCTGTAATCATAAACTTAAGGTACCTATATATAGGGAAGACATTCCATGAGTTTAGTTGATGGTGGGAATGCTTTTAAGGATTTTATTTTCCAAAATGTGAGGGACTGTTTTTTCAAAAACTAGTATTGTTATGCCATTTCCACTGAAACAAAAAATCTGAAAACTTTCAGTGACGTTGGTCATCCGCTCTGACCCAATTTACAAAAGAATGTGACTCAAAAAAAGCACTGAGAAAAGGCAAGTGAAATAACTGGCACTTGGTTCTTGTATCAGTGTTGTTGCAGCTAAATGACTACTGCATCAGGACCAGGAGAAGCATATTAAAATGTATAGATTTTCCGCTTAGTAGATTCCTGCAAGAGCTGCCTCATAGCTGGCACCAATTGACAATGACCCAAGAAGACATAAACAAGAAAGCTACAGAGCCAAAATTATATTTTCCAACTGGCTTGTATTGCTCTCTCTCTGCTGTAATTTTTGCTTGAATTTGACAGCTAATCATTGGTAAGCATATGCTGCTGCTGAGTCTTGATCTTGCAGCATTGAAGCTTAGAGCCAAATTGACAGTGATTGCATTTTAAGTATCTGTCAGCTCAAGAATTTACAAATACCCAAATGTTTTTTGCAGAGATATTGACCATAGGAAACCAAAGTGCTCTGAAGTATAACTGCTTTCATGAACTCAGATTTACTGAATATCTATTGTGGGGTCAGAGTCCAAAGTTTGCCCAGTGCGATGAAAATAATGCAGGTAAAAAATGGGGAGATTCCACCCTATTGCCTGTCATATAGTAGTTGAAATAAAGCATAAGTACAACTATAATGCAAAACATAATGGGATGAGTATAAGACTTTTGAAAACAGAGTGCTAAAGTGATTTGGATGAGGGAGTGATCTGTTCCAGCTGAAAATAACCAGAATTGATTTATTAATGAGGTGGCATCTGAACTGGGTATTGAAACTTCTCATTTGTGTGTTGACTGCAGATAAAATTAAGAGAATGATATTAGTAAAAGCATATATGGGGATGGGAGAGTATAAAAACATTGACCAAAGTTAATTCAGGATGAAGTGCAACCAAACAAAGGACAGAAATGCTGATATAGTTGAAAATTGTGTTGGGTTAGATTGAGAGATTTGAAAGTTATTATAAAGAGTATGTGTATTTTTAAATAGGGAGACAACCTGAATAGAAGAAAGATATGTAGATAGATATAGAGAGACAGTTATCTGAGGATTATTTTATTTCATATTTGTTTCAACCATTCACATTGATACTATTATTATACCCATTGTCTGGATGAAGTATTTGAGGCCCAAGGAAGATAAGGAACCTGACAAGGGCACCCAGCCAATAACTGGCCTAGCAGTATTCAAATATATTTGTTTTGACCCAGAGTCTGGGCCCTGTACCAATGATGGAATTCTGTGTCCCAGAAGGTAATAGTATAAGATTAATCATACAGCAGTGATAAGCTTAGTTGCACCCATAAGTTCCAGTGGGAGCTTAAAGTTCTGATTCAACCATTGATCCAAACGAGACATTTCCTCTTGGTTATTATAGCTCATGATTTTTTTAAATTAAATTTTAATTTTTGAGCATTTTAGATTTATATAATTGTAGAGATACTACAGAGAGGTCACGTGTACTCCACTGTGCTGTAAGGTCAAAATTAATATTATGTGCTGCCTTGACGTTCGAAGCCAGAGGGCCTTGAAATGGCCTCACTACAAATTTCCCTGCTCACTCTATTTCTGAAAATAAAGTCCCCTAGCCAAACAGTCTTCCTCATTAAATGAACCACATGCATGCAGTTCCTGCTTATCTCTGAGTAGTGGGTTTTAGTTCCCTGCTGGCCGTGGAATTACTGAAACAAGATGATGAAACCTTCCTGTGGGAGCCGGGGATGGGATGGGGGATGGTGAACCTCATCCTCTTGATACTACAAAGCCTGCTTCTTACAGCTCCTGGTTGTGCCCTGTGTCCTGGATACAACCCACGTGGTGTGTGCTGTGTGTTGTCCTACTATTAACGTCTTACATTAGGTGGCATATTTGTCACAACTCCTGAACCAATACTGATACATTTGTAAAGGTTAGAATTCATACTGTATTCAAAATTCCTTATCTTTTACCTAATGCCCTTTTCCTGTTGCAGGATATCACATTATGTTTAGCCATCACGTGTCCTTAGGTTCCTCTTGGCTGTGACAATTTCTCAGGCTTTCCTTGTTTTTGATGACCTTGACAGTTTTGAGGACAGCTGGTCAGGTGTTGTGTAGAATGACTCTGTTGAGATTTCTCTGTTTTTCTCATAGTTATACAGGGATTATGGGTTTGGGGGAGGAAGACTACAGAGGTAAAATGCCGTTTCCTCACGTCATATCAAGGATACCTACTACCCACATGACTTATCCCTGTTGGTGCAAACTCGATCACCTGCGTGAGGTGTGTTTGTCAGGTATCTCCACTGTAAATGACTCTCCCCGCTTTTCATCCTGTGCTCTTTAGAAGGAAGTCAGTATGCACAGCCCACACTTAAAGAGTGGAGAGTTATACTCTATCCTCTTGAAGGCACAGTATCTACATAAACTTTTTGAAATTCTTCTACCAAGGAGAATTGTCCACTCTCCCCATATACTTATTTTTTCAGTCATTTATGGAGTCACAGATATTGGTTTTATAGGTTGGGTACAATCCAATTTTATTTTGTTGCCCAGATTGTTCCAGCTTTGGCCGTTGGGAGCTCTTTGACTGGGAGTTGGCTCCTGTTTTGACATACCTGGATCACTGTGCATGTGTGTTTGTATGGATGTGTTTTGCAGCACTTGTATTAGTTTCTGGTATCACAAGATGTTCTGGGCTTGTCTTGTATATTTTCTACCTCAGTCCTACAGTAACCCCTTTCTCCAAGGAGCCTTGGCTCCTTCTTAGAGAATGGCATTAAATTCTGAGATCTGGTTGCTAAGTATGCTCACTGGAAATGGGCAGCCTCACTGTTCCTAGGTATGCTCAGCCGATAGAGCAAGGAAATACATGTGTGTGCATAAGCCACTTATAGACACATATCTATAGGTATTTCTATATGTAAACATGGGTGTATGTAATAGGGTAAACGTGAGTACCTGTTTAATTATTCAGTTCCTATATACTGTATGGTAGTATCAGAACTGTACTCTATTGGACATGACTTTATTAACTGGAGTACAGTGATTTTCCACAATTCCTTTTGCCATTAGTCTTACAAACTTTACTCATTTCCAAGGTAACTTAGGTCAGCATCTTTTTCCCCACCTCTTTCAGTTAGATTATTTCATACCTTTGTAATCCAGTTAAATTGTTTCATCTCGTTTTGCATTCTATCCGGTATTCCTGTGAAGGGTGTTTTGAAATGTGTAAATGCATGAAAAATCTCCATCTCATTTTTGCAACTCTAGGACTCAGATTTTTCTTATTTTAATTGAAGACATCTCTTTGTTGTTTAAAACTATTGGAGTTATTTATGTTATCTGGTGTTGCACAAACTATGTCTGTTCATCTAATATATGCTGACCCATCGCATATTCTTTGTAAACAGCTATTCTGTATTCCCAACTCTTCTCCAGGGAAGAGAAACAGACCTAATTTAGCCACTGCTCCTGCTGTAATGCGATTCCCAATTTTATGTTGGAATTGTCTTCCTTTCTGTAAATGGTATTCATTACATGCCTCAAATCCAGCAAGGTGTTAACACAGTCCATCTTTCCAATGTCCCTGGTTTGTCAAGACCTTCTCTTGATATGAAACCAGTTAGATTTCCATTGTTTTCTGTTGCAGGTGTTACCATTTTTGCATGAGGTTTTTCCGGGTTTGGTCCCAGGTTCCTCTACTCATTATATTTTCAAGTTGTATAATCCCTCATGATCATCTTCACATGTAAAGTAGTTTATTATATATAAAAATACCTAATATGGTATTTGCAAGTACTTCTAATTACCTTCCCCTTCCACTTACCCGTAATATTTGAAATGCCAGGTTGAGATTCTTTAGACTTGTATGAGTGGAGAACAGATAGAATACTTTGAGCAGAATGTGTGCAGTTGCGAGAGGGACCTGACGTGTGTTATGCAAGATGAATGAGTTCCTTTGTTCAAAAAATATTTATGGAGCACACACAAAGTGCCAGACACTGTGACAAGCACCAAAGCTACAGGAGTTAGTATAACAGGCAAAACTTCCCTTCTCTTATAAAGTTTAAATTCTAACGCAGAGATATGGCAGGTATACAGACAAGAAAAATATGGACACATAATATGCCTAGTAGGAATACATTTTATTACGAATACTAAGCAGCATGAACAGAGATTGATGGAAATGGGCACTTACCCAATAGAGGATGGCCACACATAGGCTCTGACAAGCTCATTTTTAAGCAAGGACTGAAACAAAATGCGTGCAGATATAAGAAGAGAGAACATTTCAGTTTAAGGAAACACCAAGTACAAAGCTTCTTAGACAAATCAGACTGAGTGCAAATCAGATTGAGAAATAGCTTAAAGGCTAATGTGGCCCATAAGCCACATGGAACCCACACAGGAACCTGTCTCAGGTTCTTACTCCCCTCTCTTTCTCTCTCCTTTTCAAATGATCTTATAGGTAGGGTAAGCACATAATTTAAAGACCCTGCTAATACAGTTTTGAAAAATGAAAGAGCACTAGTAATAATTATACTAGATACAAAGCATAAATGCTATATATGATCTATTAAACTATATATGATCATGCTATATATGATCTATTAAACTTAGGATAAATAAGCAAGACCTGATTTATGTTTTCTCAGAAGTAGGGAAGGAATAATCTCCCAATTTGTAAAGCAGGCAACGAGGTAAAGAATTGTACCTTCTTCTCTTAATACATGAATGAAAAGGAAGAGATACCAAACCATTTTGTTCCTATCGAAATAAGCAACGTGTTCATTTTCCACCATGCACATGTTAGAACCACTTTAGACCAAGATTTAACTGTGGATTACTAAAGGAGAAACCACAGAAAAATCCGTAATTTTTAAAATATTTGGATGAATGACTGTAGCATTTTAAGAAATAATGAAATAAGATGCAGGGTTCATGGGGTAGGTGGCAGTAAGTATGGCTTTCAACTTAGGATGTCATCTAAGTGGAGGTAACAGTTGACAGTGTTGGATGGGATATTGGGAGAGTAGGTAAAACTGGATCAAGATTGACATTGTTGGTTGAAGCCAGAGCAGTGAATGCAATAATGTGTGGAGAAGATATAGATGGGGGAGAAACACAAAGGGATATTGAGCAGTGTTCATGGCAATGTTCATATTCACAGTATGAAAGAAGGAAGAAGAGTGAACAAACAAACAAAAGAGAGTATAGTCAGAAAGGTGGGGTGTGGACCAGGATAGCACTCCATCACAGAAGTCAAGTGTTGAGAGTTCCTGCAGTGTTCCCCTGTTCTACCCTTGGTATCTCCATATCCTCAAATGTGACACCAGGAAGTATGAAGATTGCAAAGTAGAGACATCTGGTTGACCCATGAGTAGAGGAGGCAATGTGGAAAAATCAGAATGAGGTGAATCCAACTAAGACTGAGACTTTCCTATTAGATAATGGAAAAAGAGCACTGCACGTTGAGAGCTGGCTCCTTTTCTTGCTAAAAATGTGAATTGGTAAAAAATAATTTTAATTTTTTTCATCTATAAACTGGAAATAGTAATCCTTGCACAAATTGCCTTATGGGGCTGCTAAATCACTTGAAATATTAAAGAGAAAGTGCTTTATGATGAAAACTCTATAATATGGCATAGAAATATGCTTCTGAGGTATAAAAAAAGAGGCAAATGCTGCTCTCAGCTCCCTTAGTTTTAGAAGTCATAGATTTGTGTGATGAAATCTTTTATAGGTAAAACCAAAAAAAAAAAAAAAAAAAAAAGAGAGGAAGAAAGAGAGAGGACAAAGAATGTGTAGTATAGCGAGATTATGAGGTTCTGCCTCTTCTTTTGTTAGGGATTTTAGACGAGTAACAAACTGTGTGTGACTCAGTTACCCCATCTGTGAAATGGTGATCATATCCCCCAACCCTTACGAAATGGGAAGAAGATACATATACACAGCCTAAAACATAGTGGGGATTCAGGTTCATAGCTGTTAAGATGATTATTTTTATGTGGTTTGTGATGAGAAGGTGTGAAGGGAGTCTGTTTGGGGCTACTGAGAAGGAAAAAGCAAAGGAATCTTTTGATTTCCTTAGGGCTATTCTAATCCAGTCCACCAGAGTAAAAACAGAAGAGACACTTCTACCAGAAAGTTTTGAGAGAGTTTCTCTACTGCTAAAGTGTGTTCAGCAAAATTGAAGAGGAGTATCTCCAAAAATTATGTGAAATGTTGAGGACAAAATATTCTTTTTCTGAGCTTTCCCCTTTGAATTGTAGGACACAGGAGCAAAATGGCATGGAGTCTCCTTTGGATCTGCAGACTGTGGGAAGGGGCGATGCCATGTCACTGGCCCCTTGTTAGGTGTTCTTTCCAGACTGAGCAAGGTACCCGAGAAGAAGTAATTTGTAAATTGAAATAAAACAGAAAACCTTGTGATTTTCACACCTAAATATTACACTTAGGCTCCTAATCAGGCTGCTCTCAGGGCTATATTGCTTTCAAATGAGACCACAGGCAAGTCACTTCTCTGGTCTCTATATCTTTAATTAAAGCAAGAAAATGAGAAGAATAACCATGTCCCCAAGAGAGGTAGTTCTGGAAGGAAATTAATTTAAAAAATACCACGATTTTTGCTGAGGGCTCTCAAATCAGCTACATTCAGTAAATAACCAACCTTTCATTAACCGTTTGAAAAACGGGCCGCTAACCAATACTGTAGGAATGGAAGGGGCTATTTGTTACACATGGCAAATGGAAATTTCCCTTAAAATAGCTTTAATTTCCCTTAAAATAGGGTTCTTGAAAAAGACAAGAATTTGAATGACCAGAAAATACCATGAGAGGATTAGTGCATTCAGGAACTTTTCAGGTAATCTCCTGTGTCTGTGGAAAGTGCGAAGTTAAAGGGCACAGAGAGGAAAGAAAATATTTTGGTAAAGCAGTACACTTGATCTCAAACCCTTAAGAACACCATTTAAAGCAGCAGTGTGTGTGTGTGTGTGTGTGTGTATGTGTGTGTGTGTAAACCTGTCTGCGTGTGTAGACGTGTTCAAAGACACTACAGCTGTCACAGTGTCCAAGTGCAGTGGAACAGGTAGTTTGCAGTTAGGGAGGAAAAATAATAACCCCTCTACCCTTCTGAGTTCTTGGCTGGGACTCCCTTTATAAAAGATATATTAACAGGAGAAAAGTAAACAGAGGTTTAATAACATGTACACCTCCTGTATATGTGGTAAATACCCAGAAAAGCTGAGCAACTCCCTGAGATAGCCCAAGCCACCACCTTGAATACTATCATCAGCTAAAGACAAAAGAAAGAAAAGTATAGGAATGGCAGGCCAGTTATGGGAGATGACCAGGAAAATCACAGTAAACCAGAGTCACAGTAAACCACAGTAAACCACAGTAAACCAGGGTTTGCTATGCAGATTTAAATCCCTACCTTTGCCAAGGGCCAGATCCTCTTGTGAGTTACCCATCCTTCTCTTCCTGGGACAGGGAGGGAGACACATTTTCAAGTGGAGAGTCCCTTTAAAAATTACATTTATAAATGTCAGTGTCCCTTTCAAAAGGGTAACTTCTACTCTGTTTTCAGAGCTTCTCCTGGATCTGCAATTTCTTAAAATATCAATTCAAAAAAATCCTTATGCCAAAGAGGCGTATTTTGGGGTGGTGTCCTCTGCTAGCCCTCATTACTAAGAATGTGTGACTACTGGCAAGTAAGCTTCCTGGAGCTCGATTTTACAACCTATTTAATGGATATACTATATGCCCTACATGGAGCTCAGAGGGTTTCTAGGAGGAGTAAATGTACTAATGGATGTACATTTTTGAGAAAACTTCAGGACGTTTCTAATTACAAGTGACTGCCTGTTTAAGAATCAAAGATCAGCTTATCTGGATTTTAAATTAAGAGAAATAATTGTTGCTTAATTATTACAAAAGAAGGAAGGAAGGAAAAAGGAAGCAAGGAAGGAAGGGATGGGGTTCAGGACACGTTACCCCAAAAATGGCATCTTGAATGTCTTAAACTAAGAGTTTGAGAAAATGGCAGAAGCTGTATGGTCACTATGACCGCTGCCCCCCAGAATAGGTCATAGATCTTTCCTGTGAAAGATGCCCTCCCTGTACCAGAAGTAGAGAAGACCGTCTTATCACCAGAGACAGAGAATTCAGGGTGGAGTAATCTGTACAGACAAACCGTATCTTCCCAGTTCCTCCCCAACGCTTGATTGCTCCAGCCCAAAACTCTGTGTCTTGTCAGTCCTTCACAGATTTAGTTTCCTCATCTAAAATGTAGAAAAGCTTCCAACTCTGGTCACCTAGGTCTTTATTCTCTTGTGAAGGCTCCCAGGTACACATAAAATTTAATAAAATCTGAATGCTTTTCTCCTGTTGATCTGTCTTTGTCAGTTTAATTTTCAGACCCAGACAGGGACCCTAACAGCGTTGAGAAAAATGTTTTCCTCCCCTACAGGAGGACGGAATAAATGAAGGGAGGGAGGAAAAAAAGAAAAAAAAGAAGAGAGAGAGAAAAATGGAGGGAGGGAGGGAATGAGAGAGAGAAGGAACAAGAAAAAGAGAAAACAAGCAATGACTTGTGATCCGACTGTTATCCAGGAAGTTTAGTGGATTAGTTTACGTTGTTGAATTTGGCCTGGGAGGCAGGGTGGTGGAAGGAGGGGGACAGAATAATGCGCTTCTTCCACACCTTCGATTGCCCTGCAGAGACATGCACGTGATGACCCTGCGATGTGACACAAAACCAGAGGCCAGTGTGCTTCTCTTGCATTACTGCCCTTCCAGGTCTGCTGTCTCTGATAAAAAATGCGACACAAATCCTGGGAGTGGCAAAGCGGAAGAGAGAGGAATCAGGACAGAATTACTGTGGGTGCTGGAAGGTGGCTTTCTCGGAACAGACGTGAGGTGAGCTCAGGGAGAAATGCATCAAAGCGCCTGTGTTTAATATCTACGTGTGCACACACTGCACGTGCGTGTGTGTCAGCATCACAGAGGCCATCGGCACACGTGCTATAAGGAGGAGGAATGCACAAGGAAGTCTCACCCACCCTCAATCTTGTTTTTATTTTTTCTTAATTTTTATTTTATATTGGAGTATAGCTAATGTACAACGTTGTGTTCGTTTCAGGGGTACGGCAGAGTGATTCAGTTATACATATACATATATCTATTGTTTTTCAGATTCTTTTCCCATTTAGGTTATTACAGAATATTGAGTAGAGTTCCCTGTGCTTTACTGTAGGTCCTTGGGGTTTATCTATTTTATGTATAGTAGTGTGTATAGGTTAAGGGTGCCAATTTCTTTTCTTTTACGTATGTATATAGAGACCAATATATTTCATCTCAAATATCCTGTGCTATTTGCCGCTGATCAGCACATGTTATGCTCTGATTTTAGCTACAGGACATTCATTCTCTTACCTCCTGCCCATCCTGGTGTTATCTGTTGGTTGGGTGTGGTGCTGGGGCCCTGGGCTAGAGCTGGGGTCTGTGGACCTCTTCTGTGAGAAATCGCTGTGTGAATCTGGGCAAGTGGCTTTCCTCTCGGGCAAACCAGGGGGAACGAGTTACTGCCTGCCCACCTCGCAGAGGTCCTTGGAGGCTAAAGTAAATCATAGCAGCATTAAAGCTTTAAGAGCCATAAAGCTCTGTACAACTTAGAATGTTTTATAAGCCACCCTTATAGACAGTATTTCAATCTTGGATGGCTACAGTTCTCTGTTTTTTTCTGTCTACTGCCAGAGGTAAAATTAAATAAGTACTAAACAGACCCTGAATTCCTCTCTTCTGATGGCTAATAGGAAGAGTTTCCTACTCCTTTTCCTTGTATTAGATGAATTTATTCTACTCTCGATAATAATTTGTTTTTAACTTTTTAAAAGTGAAAGTCTCTTATCTTCCCATTTGAGGAACTTGTGACCTCCTGAATAGTAGCAAAAGGTCATTCTCACCCCTGGAATAAATTAACCTTGTGATCTTAGGTCATCCCATTTTCTGGCTCTTGGTTTCTTTAGAATTAAAATTAAGATGTACGAATAAATAATCTCTAATGTCATTCCAGCTCTAAAATTATATGATGCTGGTAGTTTTAACAAATGTTTTACTTTGTCAGAATAGATTACTAACTACTACTTCAAAAAATCTGGAGCCATTTTAAATTTGAGATTTTAGAAATTCTTGGTTTAAGAGTTATTTTTTAAAAAATAACAGGGAAAAAGAATTCTGCCATCAACTTTTTCTGAATGTTCTGTCTTTTATCCCTTTTTGTTTTTATACTTCTGGATGAGGAACTAGTATAAATTATAAGTAGAACAAATAGTGTCAAAGTTGAAGTATTGCTAGAATTTGTATGTAAAATCAGATGGCACTCCACATTTGTTACTTTAAGAAAGAGTTCAAGACCCCTACTGGCTTGTTACTATGAATGAGTGGCTGTGATTGGTGTCCTGTGACTTTTATGTTTCTGCCAGGGGCTAGATTACCTTGGCAAACCTCACAAGACACTGTTCTTAGTTTATACCTTCACCTTCTTTGCAAGGTTTTTTTCCTAAGATGTCCCAGTGAAATAGGTCAGCCTTGCTATTCCCAATCCATGGAAAAATGTAATGCCCCTGTGACACATTTCTCCTGCGGTTCAGACTTGAAATGGAAATCAGAACCAAAAAATAGAACGGAAAATGACTGATCTTGAGGCAGGAGATAGATGGGCCCCCAGGGCAAACAGGTTGAGTTTGTTCCCTATGGACCGATTCTCCAAGACAAGAATAATAGGACAATTGAGACAGGAGGCTGGGCCCTGCCCAGATAGAAGGTAAGAGACCACATATTCCTCATTCTTGAAGTCAGGACACCTCCCCGACTACACATGTGCAGAAAGGCTCCTTGGAGGTCAAAAGGGGAGTGATGCTAAGTGATGCCAACTAATGCTCACTACCCATAGGCCTCTTCAGTAGAATCCATCTTGGCTAAGAGATGCGCGTGCACACATGGGAAAATCCTGAAATGCACCAAATATGGACTCTGAAGCAGGGACATCAAAATGATTGGCCAGAGGAAACCCGGAGGAAATACCCCATAAAAGTGATTCAAACTGCCACAAGGGCGTGACTCTCTCTCTGAGAGTCTATCCACATGTACTGTACTTCTTTTTTCTCCTAATAAATACTTCACTTGTTTCACTACTTTCCGTCTTTGTGGGAATTCTCTTTCTGCAAAGCTGCAGGGCCGGGACCTTGTCAGTGATCACGGGTCTAGTGGCTACGATTCGGTGCTCTCACCGCCGCGACCCGACCTCAATCACTGGCCGAAAACTGAAACCCTGCTTCAAGCCGCAGCAGGCAGAGGCCACCGGAGAGCAATCTGAGTCCAAACTGGGAGCCACAAACACCTGAGAGGACAAGTAGTGCGACCCAGGCCTCAGACGGTTACAAAGCTAGCTTAACTTTCATGTCACAGCCAAGTGCTATCACAAGAAACAAAGGGTTATAAAGAATATCATTGCAACAGGTTTTTAGAAATGTTTTCTCTTAAATCCACTTTGTTTTCTAAAAATTACTTGCATTTGATGAAGAAAAGTAAATTCTTTCTGTATATAAAGTATTTAATAAACAAGGTCATGAATAATAATATTTATTATTATTATTTTGCTAAATCTATATCTACATAGTCCTTTACTACATTCTATCAGGAAAACAGTAAGCCTGCATTATGAGTACATTTTTTAAAACTGAGACCAAGTTTTTAGATATCTATAATCTTTTTTTAAAGCAACAACAAAATGTATTCACCTGTGTTACTGAGTTTTCATGTTATTTGGCAAACGAGATTATTTAGATGTTGGCTAACACTCCATCATCTTTAAATTTCTTTCATTCAGCCTATTTGGCATATGATACTTGTGGTAAATGTGCCATAAATGAGGCCATGAAAGGATAAGGGTATTTAATTTGTCAGTAATTCCTATTTCAACAGATTTTCAAAGGAATTACAGATGTGAAGGAGCCTCTGAGTGAAATTAGGCCTAAAATATATTTGCTGCTTTCAGAGGAAGAAAGGGAAAAACGAAAAGGAAAGAGAAACTTAGATGATTTTATAATTGATATTTTCATGTGTATAACATATGTTGACTTATAGTTTACATGCATATGTGATAAATGTCTAGCTTACTTTTTATGAAATAAAATGAGTTTAATTTGATAGAAAGAGAGAAGTTGATTTCATTTATAAGAACTTACCCAGTGCACAGAGATCGCAAAGTAATAGCAGAGAAAGTTAAAGATGGGTTAGAATTGATGAAGGAAGTCTAGCATCTCCCTGGGGTTACTACTCTGGTTTACCAAAGAGAGAATATTCCAACACCCTTCAGAAAACAGAAAACAAGGACCCAACTTATCCATCACCTCCTTTGTGACAAACTGTCTCTAATGCAGTGACCTCATAGGATGTTTTAATGCATGGGCGATGTCTTGAGGAAAAAAGGAAGTGTTTAGAAAATGGTTGATTTGATATGAGGTGTTACAGCTGCCTTAGACATCTAACTTTGTTGGTTGTAATATAACCTCTGAGTGCAAGGCCATCTAAGTATTGGAAGAACCTACTACCTCTTTATACCATTCCTATCATTGCCAGTGGTTCTGAGTTGAAAGAAAAAAAAATTGGAAAGTTTTAAACAGCAGAAAAAGTGCTGAGAAATAGTGAATGTTTAAAAACATTATGAAAGTGGTACATCCAGACAATGGAATATTATTCAGTGCTAAGAACAAATGAGCTTTCAAGTCATGAAAAGAAATGGACCAATCTTAAATGCATACTGCTAAGTGAAAAATAACAATCTGAAAAGGCTCATACTATATGATTCTAACCATATGACATTCTGGAAAAGGCAAAACTATGGAGACAGTAAAAAGATCGGTGTATGCCAGGGGTTATAGGTGGTACAGTCGTGGGTGGATGAATAGGCAGAACACAGGGAATTTTTAGTACAGTGAAAATGCTCTGTACGATACTATAACGGTAGATAAATGTCATTATACATTTGTCCAAACCCATAGAATGTACAGCACCAAGACTGAACCCTAATGTCACCTGTGGACTTTGGTTGATAATGATGTGACAATGTAGATTCATCAGTTGTAAGAAAAATGTACCACTTTAGTGTGGGATGTTTGTAGTGGAAGAAGCCATGCCTGTATGGGGGAGCAGAGAATATATGGGAACTCTCTGTACTTCCCACTCAACTTTGCTATGAGCCTAAAACTACTCTAATATATATATATACATACATACACACATATGTAATATATAAATAGATGTATATGTATTTTATATGTATATAATATATATATAATAAGAGAAAATTCTAAAATGGAGCCATCCAGGTTTATTGCTATTTAAATTATTTTATTTAAAGTGTTGGTCATGCTGCAGTTTAGCCCATCTTTGAAGTAAAAGTTGGCAAGCCTTCAATTAGAATGTTTAGTAGCCTTAATAAGAAAATTATTAGGAAGTTTCTGCTAGAACACAGTATATCCTGTGCACTTAATGTTTGAAAAAAAAAGCACCTACTATTGTAAAAGCCTGCCTTAATGGTTCAGGATCCATTTATTCATCATATTGATTAAAAACTTATAATGTGTCCAACACTGCTCCATACAAATGATCCTGAAATGACCTAAATAAAAACTCTTTCTTTCCTGGACTTTTCATTCAGGATGGAGTGATTCAGGTTAGATAAGATACAAAATAGTAAAATATATACTAACCTAGATTGTAATAAATGCTCTGGGGGAATATTAAAAAAAAAGTCAAAAGGACAGAAAGTGCAATGGAAAGTAGGTGTAATTTTAAGGAATGGAAGGTAGGTGTAATTTTAACGTGAAAGGCTTCACTAGGGAAATTATACATAAGTGAACACATGAAGAAGGATAGGGAGGATGTGGATATGGATGTGGGTGGAGACCATTCTAGGCAGTGTCCACAGCTGATGTGAAATCCCTAAGGGAAGAGCTTGTGGAACAGCAAGGAAGCCAATGTAGCTGATCAGACTGAGCAAGTCAGCTGTTAGTAGGACATGAGATCAGAAGGGTAACATGGGAGCTTTACAGATGTAACCCTGTGGATAGCCCACACTGTGGTAAGCATTTTATCTTTTACATGGGGTGAGATAGGAAGTCATAGGCAAGTTTTGAGCAGGACTGAGTGATATGATTTGACTAATAATTTAAAAAACATGTTTCTGAGGAATATCTTCTTTTGGAATGACAGAGTAACTTGTGACGGCAGCACTACAGAAAACAACTCAAGAAGCTGGGTAAATTCAAGTAAAACAAGCAAAAACAAACAAGGAGAGAAATAATCCCCATGTTTACAGTTTGTGAAGCATTTCTTTTCTATTACTTCATTTTCAGCCTATTTGTGTCTTTGAATATAAATGTTGTCTCTTGTAGGCAGCGTGTTTTAAGTCTTGATTTTTTAATCCAGTCCCACAGCCTCTGCATTTTGATTGGAATATTTAGCTCATTCACACTTAATGTAGCTATTGATCTCAATGGAATTATACCTGCAATTTTGTTATTATGCTATATGTCTTTATGTCGTTTTGGTTCTTCTGTTTCTCCATATATGTTATATAGATGCTTCATGACTTACCACTTTATCTCCTTCATAGATCCAGAATACATTGTTAAAATTACTGCTTTAAATAATCATGGGCTTTTAAAGATATTAATAGAAAAAAGAGAAAAAAATATTTTTATGCACATGTTTAGTATTTCTGGTGTTCTTTCTTCCTTCCTGTGGAATTGATTTATCATTTACTTTCATTTCCTTTCAGTACGAAGAATTTACCTTAGTAATTTTTTTAGGAAAGATATTCTTATTTGTTTACTTGGGAAATTTTTGTTTCTTCATCATTTTTGAAGAATAATTTCACTGGATATAGAATTCTTGATTTTTAAATTTCTTTCAGAACCTCAAGTAAGTCATTACCAGGACTTCCAGTGTTGTTTTTGTCTCTGATGAAGAGTCTGCTGTTTATTTTATTATTGTTCCATCTTAGCTCATAATCATTTTTCTCTTTCCACTTTCAATATTTTCCCTTTGTCTTTGTCCTTCTGGAGTTTGACTGTGATGTGTCTAAATGTGATTTCTTTCTGCTAATCTTACTTTGGGTTCATTGATCTTCTTGATCTATTGATTGTTTTTTAATCAAATTATTGAGGTTTTCAGTCTTTATTTCTTCAAATATGTTTCTGCCCCATTTTATGTCTACTCTTCTTCTAGGATTCCCATTATCCAAGTCTCTGAGGTTCCTTTTTCTGAAGTCATTTTACTCTCAGTTCCTCTGATTGTCTGTTCTCTATTTATCTGTAATCAAATTTACTGATCTGTTCTGTCAACTCCAGTGTGCTTTGAACCCATGTCGTGATTTTTTTCACGTCAATTATTTTTTCTCAATTTTAGGTTTCCACTTAGTTCTTTTGAATAGTTTGTATTTCTGTATTCAGAATCCATATTTACTGTGTCATTGTGATATCTTTGTTTAGTTATTTTAATATGATACTATTAATTCTTTTAACATATCTATAATGCTAGCTTTGAATAGCTTTTCTCCTAAGTTCAATATCTAGACCCACACAGAATCAAATTCTATTGACTGATTTTTTTCTTGTAATACCACACTTTTTTGGTTTTTTTGCATGCTTCAGAATTTTTGTTAAAACTGTGCATTTTAAGGTAATATACAATAGTACCTCTGGATTCTATTTTATTGTTTGAGGGCTTTGTTTGTTTCCTTTTTTTAACCTATCTGGACTTAAATTCTGGATTTTTCTCTGTATATGTGCAGCCACTATCATTTTTGTTCACCCTTATATTCTTAAGTTTATTTTTAAATACCCACAAGGATTATCCAAGTGTCTGCAGAACTCAGCCAAATATTTGGGCAGAGATTGAGTTAAAACACTTCTCATGTGTGAGTCTTTTTCCAATCAGTCTGTTTCTTGGATGGGGACACATTCAAGGCCTCCATCTCCCCTGGCTTCACCTGTTCTGGGCTCTATCTAGTCTCCCCAGGACATGCATACAATTGCCCAGTGAGTGAGCAATGTTTGGAGAGCCTATCTCTGCCCTCCTACTCTCCTCTTATGTCAAGAATCTTCTCTTTAATTTCTGGCTGGACTTGTACTAACTCCAACATGGAGACCACAACCTCCTGAAGGTTTACCTGTTTATTCCTGCCTGAGTCCACAAATTTTAGCTTGGAAGGCTGTGGAGTTTTATTCTGAACCCAAATATAGTTTATTACATAAAGCAACAAATCTTAGGATTGGCAGGTTTATTTATGTTTGTCCTTGTCAGAACTAGGCATGGGAGAGAAGTTATCTCTAACTTCCCCCGTTCTTACCCCAAGACCTTGCTTAGTGTTTCAAAAATAAGTGTCACTTGATTTGGGTCTTCTTTTAGTTGATTTCCAGAGTCATGGGAATTGTTTTGATTTGTTTTCCCCTGCTTTAGTGTTTTATGACAACCATACCATAAAAGGTGGTAGAGACATAGGTTAGATTACAGTGTCCGTGTTGGAGGATGAAATAGAAATGCTGATTTGTGTTCAACTTTACAAATCAAAGATGTGTATGTAATGTCTACATGTGATACAACTAAAAATCATAAAATAAGTTGTAGCTGAAAGTTAATTGTAACATATAAAAATGCTTGATTAGTAAGAAAGAAGAGAAAAAATAGTTGAAGTTGAAAATAAATGTTAAAATAGTATATAAACCCTAATATACCAGTGATGAAAATGGAACATTTAGTTGATTTAAAGGACAAACATTGTCTAAATGCAATTAGACATTGTCTAATGTCTAAATGCTATTTACAAGAGACACACCTTAAGATACTGAGAATAAATTCTGGAAAATGAAAGGATATAAAAGAAAATCAAATGCCAACAATGATTTAAATAAATATTCTCACCATTCCCTTATCAGACAAAGTTCACTATAAAAAGAATTATTTGAAAAAATAGGGTGACATTTCATAATGATTAAGGTGCTAATTCTCCTGGAAGATATAAGAAAACTAAATCATTATTAACATAATAATATAACTCCAAAATGTTTAAAAATAATTTTACAGGAAAAGAAGAACCAAATGAGTATTATAAAGATTTTAAAAGAATATTAACAAAGATATAATTATAAAACCTTTGCAGAGAAACCAAGAACTATTGTCAAAGGAAATTTAAGCCTCTAAAAGCAAATACCACAACATAAGAAAGGCTATTACTTATCTAAGTATTTATCTAAGTACTCATTTCAAGAATTTTCAAAAAGAACAGCAAATTGAACCCAAAGAAAGTAGAAGGAAGGAAATAATCAAGCAAAGAGCAGACTAAAATCAGAAAATAATGTTCAATATTAAAATCAGTGAGGTAAGAATTAACTGTTTGATAACCTTAATAAAAATTGATAAACTCTAGCAAGACTGATAAAGAGATAAAGCAGAAATTAATATGCACAATTAAGAGTGAATTATAAAACTTGGACCATAATTTTTGCAGACATTGAAAAATCATGAGAAGATATTATGCCACATAACTTAAAACTTTAAGGTAAAGTAGACAAGTTCATAGAAAAAGCATAAAATACAATTACTGACTCAAGAACAAATAGAAAAACCTAAATAATTTTATATTAGAAACCAGATGATTTCACCAATGAGTTTTTCCAAACATTTACAAAAGAAATAACAGTAGTCTTTCTCATGCTCTTTTATAGAAACTAAAGAAAAACAGGGATATTTCCACACCTATTATGAAACAAATGCCACAATATGATAAGGACATGACAAGAAAGGAAAACTGGAAAATTACAAGCCCATTGCTCACATGAAAATAGATTCTAAAAAAACCTAGCAAATTGAACTTAGGAAGGTATAAAGAGGAAATCAAACCAAAATCATGTGAGTTTATTTCTGGAAGTATTTCTTTTAGTTTCTTTTAAACACTTGATAGTCAATTGTGATTTTTCTCATTATGTAAATAAAAAAGCAAAATCATAAGGTCATTTCAGTGCATGCAGAAAAGGCATACAGTGAAGTTCAAAGCTAGCAATTATAAAGCGTTAACAAAGTATGAGGAAAAGAGCACTGCCTCAGTCTTGTAAGGATTCTTGAACAACACAAGAAAAAATATATTATACATCATACTTAATGGTAAATTACTGGAAATGTTTCTTCTATCATACAGAACGAAACAAGGATGCCTCCTCTCACCACTTCTGTTCAGAATTGCAGAGGAGGTCACGGAGAGAGAAATAAAGTATGGAATGGAGTGAAAGGCATGCCGATTTGAAAGTAAGGAATAAAATGTGATTTTTAGAAAATCTGAAAGAATGTGAATCTATAGGAATTGAATGCATAACTTTAGCACAAATGCCAATATAAAGTCAGCATGAAATTTTATTTCTTTATACTAACAGCAAACAAATAGAAAATGGAATGTTAAAATGACACTACTTATAAGATATTATAAAGCATCGAATAACTATGCATACATCTAACAAAGATGTGGACTCCTATAAACAGAAAACTATAAAACGCAGTTGAGATGAATTAAAGCAAACCTAAATAAATGGAGGGAGACACAGCAGTTCTTGGATTGGAACACTTAATATGTAAAGACAGTTCTCCACATGTTGGTCTAAACATCTGATGCAATTCCAGTGTAAATCCTAGAAGTGAGTTTGTTTGTTTGTTTGTTCCTATTTCTTTATTTATGTATTTGTCGACATTGGCGTACTCATCCTAAAATTCTTACTGGAATTCAAGGGTCAAGAGTAACCAAGATAACCTTGAACAAGGCGAACCAAGTTGAAAGATTTATGACTTATTATATAGACAGAATTATTAAGACCATGTAGTATTGGCACAGGGGTAAATAAATGGATGGAACAGAATAGAAAGCCCCCAAATATTCTGTCATTTGATTGATGACAATCACGCCTCTGCAGTGCAGCACAGACAAGCTATTGGATATAAATATCAATTTGATATTCATTTTAAAGAATTTTGACAAGTGAAATTATACATAAAAATCTCTTCCAGATACTTCAATAAGTATTTCTTAAATAGGATTAAAAAAAAAGATTAATATAAAGGAAAATACCAATAAATTATACTAAACTGATGCTTTTTATCATTCAAAAGTGATGCTTTTTATCACTCCATTGAGTGAGTGAGAAGGAGGTGATATTAATAATACTCATATCTGACAAAAGGCACAAAAACAGAATACCTAAAGAACTCCTACAAATGCCTGTTAACAACAGATCACCTAATACCAGTATAGGCAAAAGAAGATTTCCATATGGCCAATAAATGCCTTAAAATGCTGACTTCTTTAATTGCTAGAGTAAGGCAAATTAAACCCCACCAAAGTAGCTTAAATTTAAATACTGAAAATACCAACTGTTCATGAGGATGAGAAGCAGCCGCTGGTGAGAGATCAGTTATCACAACCACTTCGGAAAAGTTCCATAGTTTCTACTAAATCTGAAATTGTTCCCACTTTCTGGGCCAGGTTTCCACTTCTCGGAAGTACCACAGAGAGAACCATGTATTGTCAGGCAGAAGATATTCATACATGTGCCCATGACAAAATCATTCAGAGTAGCCCCAAACTGGAAATAAATCAAAGGTTCAAGTAAGCGTTGGGGTATCCATACAATGGAATATATTCATTAATGAGAAAACATTAGTGCCTGTTACAATAGAACTGCACGGATAGATCTCAGGAACAATTTTGCTCTGAGGAAGCCACGTACCAGAGTGGACATTTATGATTCCCTTTATATAGAATTTAAACCTGAAAAACCTTACCAGTAGAGGCAAGTTAGCTTACCATTACTTACGTGGAAGTGGTGCTGGATCCCACGTTTCATGGCTTCATCTGGGTTATGGTAAGTCGAGGGTGTTCACTTTGCAAAATCCATTGAGTCACAAGATGTGATATTCAATATAAAGTTTACTTTAGAAAAGTTTACGTGGCTCCTGAGTTGGCCTGGGGAGGATAAAAATCCAGGATGGGATTTATTCCAGTAAGCAGATGAGTGAAGAGAATTTGGATTAGGGTTTTTGTGATGGTAGAGATGAGAATTCTTTAGATCCTACACCCTTACTGATGGGCTGAGACACCCAGAGGAATCAAGAATAGCTTCGTGCACCTTGGCATCAGCATGTTGGAGGGTGGAGCCGCCTTGTGTTTAGAGGGTGAAGGCTGCAGGAGGACCATGTTTTGAGGGGAAGGGCAGACAGTTGCCTTTAAAATTTATAAAAATATTGAATCACTATGATGTATACCTGAAACCAATATAATATTTAAATCAACAGTACTTCAATATAAACATATTAATTTTTTTTAAAGAAAACGTCTGTTTGGGATACCTATATTAAATATTCAAGTACAGATGTTGAAAACACAGTTGTTTATAGACCCTTGGAATTCTGGAGATGGTCAAATGATGTTGATGAGTCAAAGTGTGGATGGGAGA
Source organism: Balaenoptera borealis (assembly GCF_965194805.1). Classification (NCBI taxonomy): domain Eukaryota; kingdom Metazoa; phylum Chordata; class Mammalia; order Artiodactyla; family Balaenopteridae; genus Balaenoptera; species Balaenoptera borealis. The sequence continues at coordinate 30,179,839 of NC_138880.1, read as the reverse complement.
CTGACCATGCAATTCAGAACACAGCTGTTAATGATAACCCGGACAAGAGCTTTTTTTCCCTGTTTCAAGTGGTCAAGGATGAAAGCCAGAATGGGAGGCTTTAATGGAGGACAGGAAGAGAGAAATTGAACGTGGGCAAGTACAGACAGCTCTGCCAAGGAGCTTTACTACAAAAGGGAGCAGGCAAACTTAGAGATGTTAGGTTGGGACATAACTTTTTATTTACTTTTTAAGATCAGAGAAATCACGGTATGTCATTGCTTTTAGGCTGCCTCAGCAGACAATTAAGACATACATGTGTATGTTCTAACCCTTTCATATACACACATCTGTGTTTCTGTATCATCTGTCTGTGATATGCGTGTGTTTGTGTACATATGCATGTCCGAAGAGGACATAGTCACTAAAGATTCCAGTTCAAGATCACAAGGTTCCTTCTGGCAGCCCATCCTTTTCTTATTTGTAAATTCATCATCCAACAATAACAAACCCAGTTCTTATTTTTTTTTTTTAATAGCTCTTTTTTGGAGTAGAATTGCTTCATAATACTGCGTTAGTTTCTGTTGCACAACAAAGCTAATCAGCCATATGCAAACACATGTCCCCACATCCCCTCCCTCTTGAGCCTCCCTCCCATCCTCCCTATCCCACCCCTCTAGGTCATTGCAAAGCACGGAGCCGATTTCCCTGTGCTATGCTGCTGCTTCCCACTGCCAACTATTTTACATTCGGTAGTGTGTATATGTCAATGCTACTCTCACTTCGCCCCAGCTTCGCCCTCCCACCCCATATCATCAAGTCCATTCTCTATGTCTACCTCTTTATTCCTGCCCTGCAACTAGGTTCATCGGTACCATTTTTTTTTTTTTTTTTAGATTTCATATATATGCGTTAGCATACAGTATTTGTTTTTCCGACTTACTTCACTCTGTATGACAGACTCTAGGTCCATCCGCCTCACTACAAATAACTCAATTTCTTTTCTTTTTATGGCTGAGTAATATTCCATTGTATATATGTGCCACATCTTCTTTATCCATTCATCTGTCGATGGGCATTTAGGTTGCTTCCATGACCTGGCTATTATAAATACTGCTGCAATGAACATTGTGGTGCATGTGTCTTTTTGAATTATGGTTTTCTCAGGGTATATGCCCAGTAGTGAGATTGCTGGGTCATATGGTAGTTCTACTTCTGGTTTTTAAGGAACCTCTGTACTGTTTTCCATAGTGCTTGTATCAATTTACATTCCCACCAACAGTGTAGGAGAAACCCAGTTCTTATTATCTACATTGTGCTTACTGATTCGTTGAATTTCAGCATACACGTAAAGTTTCAGAACTGTTGATCCAGATCCCTGTGAGAAACACATTATTAATTGCACAACATCATCCGTGTGTAGCTGTTTTTATCTTTAGCTGTGCAGCTGAAGATACTGTGTCCAGCCAAGATACTGTTTTCTACTCTCATCCACCCGCCTTCCGCTTCCGTGTAGTAATGTTATTTATTTGTGCGAGAGTTAGGCTCATTTGTTAATGCTTATGTTTCATTTTTGGTTCACCTCACGTGCTGGTTGTTTTTAACTCCTCATTTACGTACATGAAAGATACTTGGAACGTTCCTGTGGTTGCAAGCTATCCAAAAGTGTACACTCAGAGAAGTATTTCTGCTTTCTACCTGTTTCCCACCCGCTTCCTATAGCTTACCAATTGCTATACTTTCTGATTTATCCTTCCTACGTTTCTTTCAGGTACATGAGCAGATACATGTGTATTTACTATATCTACTGTTTTGGTAGGATTGTATGCTAGAAATGCTTTTTTGCGCTTTGTTTCACTGAACAGTTTGCCCTGATCAAATCACTTCATATTAGTTTATGAAGATCTTTTCTTTTTTAAACTTCTGAACACTGTTCCATTATTTAAATGCACTGTAGTTTATCAGTTATTCAAACCCCTTCCCATACATGGGAATTCAGGTTTCTTCCAGTATTTTGCAGTTACGAACAATGCTGCCATGAATAGCCTTGTGCATTTGTATTTTTGTCGTATTGATGGTGTGTCTTCAGCATAGATTCCTAGAAGTAGGATTGCTGGGTCAAAAGTTAAGTGCATATGTTGATTTTTTGTTTGGCTGGTGGGTTTCTTTAGTTATTGAGATGAGCTGAAACAATCAGCGTTCTCATCAGTGGTGTGTGGGAGAGCTGTTTTCTCACAGCCTCTGGGGCAGAATGTGTTGTCATATAATTTTTAAAGATTTGTGTCAGTCTGATAGGTGAGAAATGCTATCTCAATGTTATTTTAATTTCTTTAAAAATGAGTTTGTTCATATGTTTGAAGGCCATTATTATCTGTTTTTGTGAACTGTCTGCCCATTACATTTTTACATTGTCTGTTGGGTTTTGGTTCTTTGTCCACAATGTTTAAGAGTTCTTTGTAATATATTAGGGGTCTTAGCCCTTTGCCCGCAGTATATGTTGAGAATATTTCTTCCCAGAATGTAACTAATCTTTTGATTTTGCTTACGGTGTTTTTGTCATGCATTTTTAAATGCATTTTTTTGGTGTGTAGCTAAGTTTATCCATTTTTTCTTTTGTTGGCTGTAGATTTTCATTTATTGTTAGAAAGCAATTTCCTATACCAGTGTTAAAGAGGAATTTATTCTTGTTATTTCCTAGTGCTTGTATGGTTTCAGTTTTTACTTGTAGATCCCCAATCCACTTAGAACTTATTCTTATGGATAATTTGAGATAAGGACCTAATTTTATATTTTTACAAATGACTATCCATTTGTCCCAGCACCATGAATAAAAGAGTCTATATTTACCCCTGTGATTTGGGATACCACTTTGGCTATAATCTACACTTCTATACATATTTGGGTCTGATTCTGGACTTTCTCTTCTCCACTTGTCTCTATGTCTATTCATGCGCCAGCACCATAATGTTTTAGAAGTGGAAACTTTATAATATATTTGACTGTTTGGCAGGGTTAATTCTCCCCCAGAGTTTTTCTTCTTCAGTGTTTATCTGGCTATTCTTTCATGTTTATTATTCCTTATGAACTTTATATCCAATGATCTAACTCCATAAAATAGCTTGTAGATATTTTTATTGGGATTGCATTGAAGTTAATTTAGAGAGAACCAGCAGCTTTATAATGTTGAATTGTCCTCTCCTAAAACAGGAAATATCTTTCCATTTGTTCAGATCTTATTCTTATCAGGAATTCTTTTAGGTTTTCACTATATCGATTTTGTACAATTCTTGTTATTTTTTCTAAGTTTTTGTCTTCTTTGTTGCTACTTTAAATGTACTTTTCTCTACCATCAAGTTTTAAAACTCTTTCTATAAAGGCTGTGAATTTTTGTCTTTATTGTCTGCTACTTCGCTGAATTATTTTAATGTTGAGTAAGTTTTGTCATGGACACTCTGGGATTTCATAGGTACACTCATGTCATCTGCAGTTGAGAGAGCATCACTGTTTCTTTACTTATTCTTATGACTATAATTAACTTCTTTTGTCCAATGGTACCAGCTAATACCCTACAAGGTTAAATCCTAGTGGCGACAGTGGGCATCTTATCTTATTCCTAATATCACTTGTAATACCCAGCAGTTTTTTTCTCCAAAATATCAAATAAGACACTAGCTTTAGGATTAAGATATAAAAATATATACACACACATATATGTATATACATCTATCTATATACACACATATGTAATAATATATATTACAATGTTAAAAAAGTATCCCAGAATTCCTATTTTCATAGTGTTTTTATCATAAATAAGTGTTGAGTTTTGGCAAAGGTTCTCTCCATATCTATGGAGATGATCATATATTTTTTCCTTAGTTTTGCTAATATTTTATATCATATTACTGGATTTCTAATATTGAACTAAACTTTAATCCTGGAATGCAAGTTGGTCATGGAACATTATTTTTTCAGTCATAAAGGATTTGCTAGGATTTTGCTTAGAATTTTTATATTGACATTCATGAAGGATATTGATCTGTAGCTTTATTTCTCTGTACTGTCTTTATTTGGGTTAGGTCATTATTGCCTTGTAAAAAGAACTACAAAAATTTTCTTCCTCTTTAATGTTCTAAAATAATTTATAGGGTACTGGGAATAAATTTGTTTTAAGTTTTGGTAGAAGTCCTCTGATAAACTCTCTAAGCCTAGTGTTTATTGTAGAGGAGTTCCTTCATAATTTTCTCTATTTCTTCTGTGGAAACTGGTCTGTTTAACCTCCCAAACAGTGTAATTTCTTAGGAAACTCTCCATTTCCTCTAGAACACATCCAATTAATTTCCATAGAAATCATCAAAATAGTCTCATGACTTTTAAAAATATCTTCATTTTCAATAGTTATTTTCACCTTGTCATTTCTTATTTTGTGCAATTGTGCTTTCTACTTTTTTCCCTTGATTAAGTTAAGTAGTGGTTTGTCTATTTTGCTGTTTTAAAAAAATTAATTTATTGATAAAATCTACTCTTTTATATTATTTTCCTCATTAATTTGTGTGTTTATTTTTATTATCATTCTTTATGCTCTCTTTGGTCTAATTTGTCATTTTTTTTTTATATCATGTTGAGTTGGGAATTTAATTCTGCTTTTAGCCTTTCATTTTTATTGACAAAGTACTTAGGCAGTATGTTTTCCTCTGATTATTTTTTTAAATGTGTCTTGTAGATTCTGATAAATAATATATCCTGGACAAAATATTTTTAATTCTCTAAATTTAGCTGTTATTCCTCCTTTGTCCAGATGGTATTTAATAATTTTTTAGTAAAAAAGATTATTTACTAAAAAATAAATAAAGCAGCTTTCCATTATTTTTGTTAGTACATCTCAACTTACTGCATTTGTGACCAGAGAGGGCTGTTTGTAATATTTCTAATTAATGAAAATTACTTACATTTTCTTTGTGGTATAGCATCAAATTTTATAATGTGTTTGCTCTACTATATGAATGTAGAATTCAGTGTATGTTTATAAGACCCACCCTAGTGATAATGTTCTTTAAATCTTTTATCTCCTTACTTATTTCTGTCCAGTTGATGTCTTAAACTGAAAATAGTATGTTCAAGTCTCCTGTTAGTGTGTTTCTAAGTCTCCTTACATTGCCTGTAGTTTTTACTTCCGAAGGATCATTGTTGAGGTACTTAGTGCATCAGTATTCACGGGCGTTCTGTCTTCATTGTGGATTTTCGGCATTTAACGTTTAACAGTATCACTTCCGCTTACTTTTAGTTCCTTTGACCTTAAATACTACTGTGATATCAGGACTTTGGAATCCTTTTTTTTTTTTTTCCGGTTTGTGATCTGATCTGCTTATAAATATAGGCAGATAATATACATGTATATGCATATTATAGATACAATATATGTATAGATTGTGTATATATTAGTATTTTCAAATCTGGGGTGAATTTAATCGTCCTGGTGATTCCTCCAACTGCCCCAAGGCCCCTTCACTCGTGTTCCCGCTCCTCTTCCTCGTGCTTGTGGAGTCCCGGCTATCTCTGCTCCGCATCGTGTTCAGTGGTGGGAGGGTTTGGACGTGGGCATGTGGGATGGAGGCGCTGGTATTTATTGTCATTTTTTCTTCTTTTTCATCAGTCATCTTTTAGTTTCCTTATTCTCTTTTTTCAAGTAATGTTAAAGATGTGTGTGTGCGTTTTGGTCCCCATGTCACCTTCGGTTTGGTGATTTGTGAAAAGCTCTCTCAGAGCTCCCCGTGTAGTTACACTTACAGGTAAATGCTGTTCCAGCCAAAGGCTACGAGGCAGAGGTAGCACAGGGAAAAGGCACATGTGGCACAGCCCACAGGACACAGACTAGCTTATTCCTCCAGCAGTGCGTTGCGATAGCACATGCAGCTGTGTCTGACAGAGAAACTCACGGTTTCTGCGGGGTACAGAGCCCATAGGCACCTTCACCAGGCAGGTACCAAAACTCCAGACTCCCGGAAGGAAAGCGGGCACTTGGTGTAAACCATTTGTTTGTACAAAGAATTAAGTCACAGTGAGCCATATTTATCATTTAGGTAAAGTTCCACATCCGTGTAAGGAATTCGAATTCCTAGTCGAACGCCCATATGCCAGGCTAGGAAACCGGGCCTTTCTAAGGATGGGAGTCTCAGGCCCGTACCTGTGGTTTTGCATCAAATGTTCACATATGTGAAATTATTTCACATTGTCATACAGGAGTTTGGAGAGATTGTTTACAAATGCCCAATATTGTCTGTGTCATTCCAAATCTTACCAACTAGAAGTAATCACTCTACGGTAGTAAAATTTTAAATATTTTTGTCAGCAGAAGGTGCAGCCCCAGGGTGGGCCGCGAGGTGGCGCGGCGGCACAGGCCGCTCGGCGATGGGGCTGCGCAGGCCCAGTCGGGCGCCTGCGGCGTCAGTGGTCCCCGGGGTCTCCAGGAGCGGCCCGCCGCTGGGCCGCTGGGCCCGGGAGGCCCCTTCCTCGGGCCTCAGAGTGCTTTCGCTCCATCCGTCTAGGGGCAGTGCGGCCCCCACAGGCCGGGGACTGGTGCAGCGCAGCCAGCCGGGCCCAAGGCCGGCCCAGTCGGCCCAGGTCAGCGCCCAGCTCCTCCCGCGCTGTGGGCCCCCGGCCGCCCCCGGCCGCCCCCGGAGGAGGACACGGCGGGGACGCGTCCGCGGAGCCGGCCCGGCTCTCCAGGTAGGCCCTTCGCCGTCCCCCGGCCGCGGGCGTGGGTCGCGCGCGGCTCCAGCCAGGTCCCCGCAGCCTCTGCCTCGGCACCCGTCCTTGCGCAGGTCGCCCGGCAGGCCTCGAGGACGAGGGGACCCGCTGCGGCGGCGACTCACCTCTGGGGCCCCGGGTTAAAGTGTCCTCTGAGCCGGACGGGCTGGGGACGCGGAGGCAGAGGGCAGGGTGGGCGTCAGGTAGACGGGCCCGGGGTCCGCATCCGGGCCTGCGGCGTCCCAGGTGCGCAGGTGCGCCCGGCACGTGCGGGTGAGCGGTGCGCCGCCCGGCACTGGGTGTGCAGCTCTCGGGAAGGAACCCACTCATGGGACGGTCTCTGTGCTCAGTTTCCCCGGACGTGGAGCTAATGATAGTGTTCTCAGGGGAACATATCCCTGAAGTGTCCCCGCTGCCCAGGGTAGCACTCAGCGTAGTGAGTGGTTTGTCACTGGGACCGTCACCACTGCCTCTGTCACCGTGGTGGGTGTCCTGGACTGTTTCTCACACAGCCCCACATCCAGTCCGCCCTATTATCCCTCCCCAATTTGGGGGAGGACACTTCAGTTCTGAAGCAATTTCCTGGATCCCATTCCATCCCTTTTGTGTCTCTTTGGTGTTTCTAAAACACAAAATTGGACCATGTCCCTCCCTTGCTAAAATCTCTCAGAGAGTCCTCCCAGACTTTAGAAGGACTCCTTATTAGGAACATAGGACCTTCCATGACCAGACCTCTATACTCACCTTTTCTATCCAGATCTCAACAGTCCCTTCTCATCTCTTACCATCCAGTCATACTGTCCAGACCAGAGGTGTTAGACATGAACTTGGACCTGCCTACAAGCTGTTCATCAATTCCTCATCTTCCTAATTGCCTTTGTCCTTTGGCATCCATTCTAGAACTCTTTCTCTGTGCAGTAACATTTCCCCAGAACCCTCAGAATCCTGTACTTATTTCAACCTTGTTGTGCCACCTGGTTCCTTCTCTGTAACCACCTTCTCCATTGCAAGTGTAATCTACGTTCTTCCAGGGCCTGCACGAATTGTCTTGTATGCATATTATGTTTGTCGTGCATATGTCTTGTTTACTGGCAGAATCACCAGTGCAAAGCTAAGCCACTACAAATCAGTGTCAAATAAAGATTATACAAAGATATTCCAGTATGGAAGATAAAGAATGAAGTTGTTAGATGGATAAAGAAGCAACAAAGCAATATTTGATGAAATTTGTACCTTTTCTTCGTTCTCTTAAGGATTGCCAAAGCGGGATCCGTTTCACACACACAGAGGTACACAGATGCATGTCAGGTGCCCCTACATTTCTTTGTTCCTTTCCTGTAAATTCTCCCAGACTACTTCACATTTACCTTTTCTAACTCTGTTCCGGTTCTGTGCCCTTTCAGAGGTCCAGCCAGCCAGCCGATCTAAGATTATGTGAGCTCCTCCTGGGCATGGGACGACTCCACATTTCAAGGGCCCAGAATTGAGGCATATCACATTCACATTTTGTTGTTGTTGTTAACATCTATATTAGAGTATAATTGCTTTACAATGGTGTGTTAGTTTCTGCTGTATAACAAAGTGAATCAGCTATACGTATACATATATCCCCATATCCCCTTCCTCTTGCGTCTCCCTCCCACCCTCCCTATCCCACCCCTCTAGGTGGACACAAAGCACTGAGCTGATCTCCCTGTGCTATGCGGCTGCTTCCCACTGTTTTACATTTGGTAGTATATATATGTCCATGCCACTCTCTCACTTCGTCCCAGCTTACCCTTCCCCCTCCCTGTGTCCTCAAGTCCGTTCTCTACGTCTGCGTCTTTATTCCTGTCCTGCCCCTAAATCACAGCAAGATTCTTTTGGACCCACCTCCTAGAGAAACGGAAATAAAAACAGGCTCACTTTTGCAGGTGATAAGGCTAAAAGCTGTGAATACTCACAGGTTTTTGTGTTGTCAAAAATAATGAAAAAAGCATACATTGTTAATCCTCATTCATCGTTAATTCTATGGTTCATTTTTCTGGCAACTCATGTTACAGTAATTAACAAGGAGGCCATCAGACTGGGGTTGCTCTGATGCTTGGGCCGACTTGAAGCCAGGGCGCTTCAATGGACAACGTGAAACTTAAGAACAAATGATCACAGATGGCCAGCTGTGCTTCCCAAATATAGCTTAAGGTCCATCCCATCAAATGTTTGCTCTGCTTTGCTTTGCTCCTGTGTCTTCTCTATAAAAACCTTACCCCTAGCTTGACCCTGGAGCACTCCTAACCACACGTGTTTTGATGCTGCCTGATTTAAATGGATGTTTGCTGAGATGAACTCTTGTAAATTCTAATGTGCCTCAGTTTACCTTGTAACACCAGGTTGGTTGTGGCATAGTAGTTTTTAGTTAATGAGTAACTGAAATTACCGTTTAAGTACCATGAATATTGAGAGCATTCTAACAAAGTTACATAAATTTGATGAAACTTAGTAGTACATATTAAATTTGCTGAATAATTCTTCCTTGATGATTTGAAGGCATGCAAAATCTGATTTATCTGAGTAATTTTAGGTCAGTTTTATTGAGGTAAAATCTGAATTCAATAACATTTTCCATTTTTAGGTGCATAGTTCTCTGAATTTTGACCCATGTTGACAGTCCTGTAACCATGATGATGATTAAGATTTAAAATGCTTCAGTCACACCAAAAATGATTCTTCTGCTTCTTTGAAATAAATCACCTCCTGCCACCAGCACCTGGCAACCATTGATCTGAGTTCTGTCTCTGTGAGTTGGCAGAGTTCAGAATGTCATATAATTGAATTTATATAGTACGTGTCCTCATGAATCTGGCTTCTTTCACATAGTTTAAAGCTTTGAGGATTCGTACATGTTTTACATGTTAGTTATTGATTTTTTTTTATCCCTGCACTGTCGAAAGCACCATAGCTGTTTAACCACTCACCACAGGATGGCCATTAGGTACTATCCAGTCTTTGGCAATTACAGATAAAGCTGCTGTAGCCACTCATAGGTTTTTCCTGTACATGTTTATTCATGTCTCTTAGGTGATACCTAAGAGTAGGGTTGCTGGGTCGTATGGTAAATATATTTTTAACTTTATAACAAACTACCAAATTATTTTTCTATTTTGTAAATATTTATACTCCCACCGATAATGTCTGAGAGTTCTCGTTGCTCCATATCTTTCCAGCGCGCCATGTTTTTAGGATTTCCCCGTTTTAATCGGTGTGTGACAGTTGGTCATCTTGCTTTTGAGTTGCATTTCCCTGCTGGGTTGAGGACCTTTCCATGTGCTCATTTTCCTATGCGTATCTCTTCTTCAATGAAGCGTCTATGTAAATGTTTTGCCAGTTTTTAAATGGAATGCTTGCTTTCTCACTCCGAGTTGTGGAAGAGCTATATATAATCATCGTAAAGTCCTTTATCACCTATGTGTTTACCAGTATTTCATCCCTGTGTGTTGCTTGCCTTTTCATTTTCTTAATAGTATCTGTTGAAAAGCTAAAGGCTTTACTTTTGGTAGTCAGTTATACTAATTTGTCTTATGTTATTCATGCATATTCTGTCCTACATAAGAAAAGTTTGCCAAACTCAAGGTCACACAGTCATTCTCCTATGATTTCTACTAGAAGTTTTATAGATTTATATTTAGATCTATGATGTATTTCAAGTTAATGCATGTGATTTGAGTTATGTGCCAAAGTTTCTTTCTTTCTTTTTTTTTTTTTTTTATGGGGCTGTCCATTTGTTTCACTACCGTTTGTTTTAAAGACTATCCTTTCTCCATTGAATGTCTTAGCACCTTTATCAAACCATTTGACGATATATTTGTGGGTCTATTTCTGTGTAGATTCTGTCTGTTCCATTAATTGATACATATATCATGTGGCCAGTATCACATTGTGTCGATTATTGTAGTGTTGTAGCAACCGAACATTAGATTGTGTAAATCCTCCAACTTGTTTTTTCTTGTTCAAAATTATCTTGGCTAATCTAGGTCCTTATATTTTTCAGTGTGTATTTTAGAATCAGCTTACTGACATCTACTGAAAAATTACAGGGATTTTGATCAGTATTGCATTGAATCTGTTTAAGTCTTCTGATTCCTAAATTTGGTGTGTGTGTTTTTTTTTTTTTTAATACTTAGGGTTTTTTATTTACCTCATTAAGATTACATAATTTTCAGCATGTGAATCTTGCACATATTTTGTTATATTTATCCCTAAATATTTGATGCAAATTATAACGGTACTCTCTTGTTTACATTTCAGTTTCCAATTATCTATTACTGTTATCAAGAAATACAATTGAATTTGTATATATTGACCTTGAATCCTGTGCCCTTTCTTAGTTCACATCTTAGCTATAGTTCTGTTTTGCAGGCTTTTTTTGATTTTCTACATAGGCAGTCATGTCAGCTACAAATATATATTTTTTCCTTTCCAGTCTCTATGTCTTTTATCTATTTTCTTGCCTTATTTTTCCTGTTTACTGGTTAGGGCCATGTCATTTCCTGATCCTAGGACACATGCATTCAGTCTTTTCTTCATCAGTTATAGTATCATACCATTATTTGATAATTTATCTGTAGATGCTCTTTTTCAGGGTGAAGAAGTTTTGAGTTTGGTGAGAGTTTTTAATCAAGAATGGGCATTGAATTTTGTCAAAAGCTTTTTCTGAATCGATTAAGATGATCAGATGGGTTTTGTTTTCTTTTGTTTTCAGTTTGCTGGTGTGGAGAGTTACATTGTCTACTGTTAACATTTTCAGGACCTCGCTTGCAATGGGATTTTTCTTATTACATTGAAGGGGCTAGATTTGTTGCCCCTCCCCCAGAATCTTAAATGTTTTGATCCTGGGAAAGAAGGGTCCAGATTAAGTGCACATTTCATCCCTGTTCCCCCACATTCACAGCTGCCAGTTGCCTCCTGACCCCTCTGTTACGCTGCAGGCTTCCACCCGTCCTCAGATCTGCCCCGCAGTCTTTCTTGTACGTACCCAGTGGAGGCCATGGAAAAAAGGCTTGCAGGTGATTTAATAGATAATTGCTTTTTTCCTCTCTGGTACCGTGGGTGTCATGTAGCGTAGCATTTCTAAGGAAAGGAACTCTGTGTCTGAGAATTTGAACTGATAAATTTTAGAATTATGTTTTAATTGATTTTCTTTTTAGCAAAAATGCTTTAAGATATGTAATATTTTTACAATAACTTTCATCATATATATTATCTCTAATGTCCTTTTACTAGTTTACTTAAAGCTTCTTATGATTATTAAACTTCTGAATTTTTAACAGTTTTTTGTATATTTGCCTTGTTCACTGTTCAACACTTTTTCCTTTGTAAACCTTCTCTTCATTATGATTATTGAATAGTTCTAAAAGTTTAGTTCTGTACAATATATATTTTTATGACTGCCTATCTTTATTTTTTTCTGTTTTGTTCAGATATACTTGACATGTAACACTGTAAATTTAAGGTACACAATGTGATGATTTTATATCTGTGTATATTGTGAAATATTTACTGCAGTAGGGTTAGTTAACACATTTACTACCTCTCACCATTACCTTTTTTATGGTGAGAACATTTAAGGTCTGTTCCCTTAGCAACTTTCCAGTATACAATAAAGTATTATTAACTATAGTCACCATGCTATGCATTAGATCCCTCAAACTTATTCATCTTATAAATGAAATTTTGTAAGCCTTGATTACCATCAACCATTTCCCCCATCCTTCGGGCCCTGGCAATCACCAATCTGCTCTCTGTTTCTCTGAGTTTGTTTTTGGAGATCCCACATATAAGTGAGATGCTACTGTATTTGTCTTTCTTTCCCTGATTTAGTTCACTGAGCATAATGCTTACAAGGTTCATCCATGTTGTCACAGATGGCAGGATTGCCTTCCTTCTTTTTTATGGCTGAATAATATTCTGTTTTATAATATAAACCATATATGTAACATATATGTATAATTATTGGATATGACAATTTACATTCCCACCAACAGTGCACAAAGGTTCCCTTTTCTCCACATTCTCACCAGCACTTGTTATGTCTTGTCTTTTTGATAATAGCCATCCTAACAGATGTGAAGTGATAGCTTGTGTTTTTTGTTTGTTTGTTTAATATTTATTCATTTATATATTTATTTTGGCTGTGCCGGGTCTTAGTTGTAGCATGTTTAGTTGCAGCATGTAGGATCTTTAGTTGTGGCATGCAGACTTCTTAGTTGCAGCATGCATGTGGGATCTAGTTCCCCGACCAGGGATCGAACCCAGGTCCCCTGCATTGGGAGTGCGGAGTCTAACCCGCTGGGCCACCCGGGAAGTCCCCAGATAGCTTGTGGTTTTGATTCACATTTCCTTGATGATTAGTGATGTTAAGTGCCTTTCATGTGCCTGTTGGCCATTTGTATATTTTCTTTGGAAAAATGTCTATTCAGGTCATTTGCCCATTTTTTAATAGGATTTTTTTTTGCTATTAAGTTGTATGAGTTCCTTGTGTATTTTGAATATTAACACCTTGTCAGGTATATGGTTGGCAAAGATTATTTTTCCATCCTATAGTTTGCTTTTTCATTTTGTTGATGTTTATTCCGTTACAAAAGCTTTTTAGTTTGATGTTGTCCCACTTGTTTATTTTTGCTTTAGTTGCTGTGCTTTTGATGTCATATCCAAAAAATCATTGCCAAGGCCAATGTCATGGAGCTTTTTCCTATGTTTTCTTACAGGAGTTTTAAGGTTTCAGGTCTTACATTTAAGTCTTTAATCCATTTTGAGTTAGTTTTTGTGAGTGGTGTAAGATAGGGGTCCAGTTTCATTCTTTTGCATATGAATATCCAGTTTGACCAACACCATTTATTCAAGAGACTGTCCTTTCCCCATTGAGTACTTTTGGCTCCCTTGTCAAATATTAGATGAACATAGATGTGTGAGTTTAGTTCTGGGCTCTTAATTCTGTTCCATCGGTCTATGTTTCTGTTTCTATGCTAGTATCGTACTGTTTTGATTACTATAGCTTTGTATTTTGAAAATAGGAGGTGTGATGACTCCAGATTTGTTCTTTTTCACAGTTGCTTTGGCTATTTGTGGTCCTGTATGAATTTTAGGATTGATTTTTCTATTTTTGTGAGAAATTCCTTTGGAATTTTTATAGGGATTGCATTGAATTTGAAGATTGCTTTGGATAGCATGGACATTTTAACAATATTAAATCTGATCCATGAAAACAGGATATCTTTCCATTTATTTGTAACTTCTTCAGTTTCTTTCATCATTGTCTTATAATTTTCAGTGTATATACTTTTACTTTGGTTAAATTTATCCTTAAATATTTTATTGTTTTTGATGCTATTGTAAATGGGATTGTTTTATCTCTCTTGCAGATAATTTGTTATTAGTGAGTAAAAATGCAGCTAATTTTTTATGTTGATTTTGTACACTGAAACTTAGCTGAATTGGTTTACTAGTTCTAAGAGTTTTTGGTGTAATCTTTAGTACAGGTTTATATTATTTTAGAGACAGATATCTAAGTGAGAATTGCAAAAATGTAATACATACAAAAAGAAAATATTTATTAAAGGTGATAATTTAATAAAAGAGACATGGAAATACTTGAAAAAGAAAGCAATTTGATAAATATTGAGAGTACAGATTATTCCAGTGAGCAAAGAAAACTAAAAAATTGAATAATCAAAAGTTTTCACAAAATGCTATCAGAATACACACATACACACACACACAAGGTCTTTCAGTTTGGGCTCTTACTGTACTGAAAGACTATTTATCCCGTGGTTTTGTGCTTAAATATGCTGATTGGGAAAGAGGAATTGGAACAATAAAAATTTCCCCTAACTACAAGCTTTTTCTTAGTGTCATTTTCTTTTCTTTTACATTAAACTGCAAGTTTTATACTGAAAAACTCTCACTGTGTGTTTAATCATTTAATTCTCTATTGGATATTACACATGGATGAACAACTTCAAATAACGGTTCAATAATAAAAAGTCAATGCTAAAACAATACTAATCAGTATTGTTCTCTTAATAATTCAAGTATCATTTTGGAACTTAAACGATAAAGTCATAATCATTTGTTATCAATGCAATACATACGTGTTAGTTCAAGTTAATGGCGAATAACATTTAGAGAAATGTCAGCGTGTGAATACTATTTAATATAAAACTTAAATGTATATTTGTTTAAAGTGGAATATTTTTATTACCAACTTGTTATTCAGCTTTTCATTTAATCTAAAACTGTATCTGAAACCTGTAATTGTATCCTAATGTATCATCTCAATTCTTGAATCTTCTAGGTCTTTTTTTCATCACTCAACTTTTTCTTTTATGGCAGACAGATTGCACAGTGACCCCCAGTGTTCCTTATTTCCTTGCGTTTATGCTTTGTCTGATCCCCTGTCCTTGAATAGGGACTGGATCTGTATTGTTTGTAACCAGTAGAATATATCATATGCTTTGTCTAATCCCCTGTCCTTGAATAGGCACTGGATCTGTATTGTTTGTAACCAGTAGAATATATCATATGCTTTGTCTGATCCCCTGTCCTTGAATAGGGACTGGATCTGTATTGTTTTTAACCAGTAGAATATATCATATGCTTTGTCTGATCCCCTGTCCTTGAATAGGCACTGGATCTGTATTGTTTGTAACCAGTAGAATATATCATATGCTTTGTCTGATCCCCTGTCCTTGAATAGGGACTGGATCTGTATTGTTTGTAACCAGTAGAATATATCATATGCTTTGTCTGATCCCCTGTCCTTGAATAGGCACTGGATCTGTATTGTTTGTAACCAGTAGAATATATCATATGCTTTGTCTGATCCCCTGTCCTTGAATAGGGACTGGATCTGTATTGTTTGTAACCAGTAGAATATATCAAAGGTGCTGGGTTCTCTGATTGCATATTACATAGTCTGTAACTTCCATTTGCTAGCTGACCCTCGCCCTTCTTGGCTTTGATAAAGCAAGTAGCTCCGTGGGGAGAGAGAGAGGCATGAACCACATGGCAATGAATTCAGGTGGCCTCCAGCCAACACCCCGCTAGAAGCTGAGGCCTTCAGTCCAATACCCCAGAAGGAAATGAATCCCTCTAACAACCATGAAGTGAGCAGATCTTTTCCTGCATGAGCCCTCAGATAAGACCCCAGCCCTGGCTGACACTGTATTTGCAGTCTCATGAGACCCTGGAGCCCATGTGTGTGGGTGTATGTACTTAACCTGCAGGAGATAAGATGGTGGTATTTTATGTATAAGTGGAATTTTGCTATTGCTTACAGATACTCTCAATAAAGACACCATTGGGAAGTTACCCTGCAGAGTGATGTGAGCTGAAAACATTTAAAGCTAAATTTCCAAGTGTGAAGTTCTGACCCAAGTCAGTCAGATTAAGAGAAATTGTAAAGGTTGATTCTCATTCTGGGCATTAAATAAGAATGAATAATGTATAGTATTCTTACAGCTCAGAGCAGTAAGATTCAAGTTGGCTCTTTTAGTGAACATGGCAAAACTGAAATATCATTTCTTTCAAACTCTTTATGCTCATTTAAAAAATGGGCATGTGTCTAGTATGCTACTTCTGTAACCTTTGGAAATGTGTAAATCTAAGAACTCTAATTTGTAGTTATTATGGAGTAGTGTGACAGAGAAAACATTTACCACAGTCAGAGTCTACATAGCCAGGACCAACCATGCAAGTCAGCCCTGACAAATGAACAGAGTTGGCTGTGGCAGACATTGAGACAGATTTGTGAGACACCTAGGTCACATTACAGTCCAGTCAGGGAAGCTACGAGTTGAAATTTGTTGCCCAGGATAATAGAATCTTACTCTTACAGCTGGTGTGTCACCTTTTTCTTCACAGCCAGCAGATTCTCATTCTGTGATGCTTTTTCTTTGTCTTGTCTAATCCAAACCTAGTTATCTGAACAGAGACCTAGAAACAACTCAGTTGTCAACTAATAGATGTTAATCTCTTACTGATTAGTTCTGTGAATTTACTTAAACCATTTAATGAATGCCAATTTCTGGACTACCACATTGAGAATCAGTAGGTTAATTAATCTAACTTATGACAGCTGTAATACTAAATGTTGAGCTATTAGAAATATTTGCACAAGTGACTGTTTACACTAGACTAATGTATAGGACTATTTGAAAATCTGTATGTGGAAAACTGATATCGGTATTGGTCTCTTGGTCCCTTAGAAATTAATAAACTCAACCATCATTCATCTTTATTAAGAATGTCTTAAGTATGTATTTTTCAGATCAGTTATTCACTTGACCCTCATAATCTTTCTAAAAATCAGTCCAAGAACTGAGAGGTAAATTATTTTTTTCAAATAAATTCTCTATAATGATTTTACTTTTATTAGCAGGGAGCTTTAAAATTTGTTTATTTGTTTATATTTTCGAAATTGGATCCTCAGTGATACGGTTTTTTTCCACTGTGAGCACAAAACTAAAACTACAGGTTGACTAACTGAATGAAGATAAAAAATAACAATCAGTTAAAACTGTTGATCAAAGACTGGCCATTCTAAGAATTTGACTGTGCCTTTTGTATATCTTGAAGACTTCTTAATTCTTGTAAAGTGGGGAAGAAATTAATTGGGTTTCTGTAATCAAATCAGCTGGTAGGATTCTTTTTTGTTGTTGTCTTTTTATGGCTGAGTAGTTTTTTAAAACATTTATTTATTTATTTATGGCTGTGTTGGGTCTTCGTTTCTGTGCAAGGGCTTTCTCTAGTTGCGGCGAGCGGGGGCCACTCTTCATCGCGGTGCGCGGGCCTCTCACTATCGCGGCCTCTCTTGTTGCGGAGCACAGGCTCCAGACGCGCAGGCTCAGTAATTGTAGCTCACGGGCCCAGTTGCTCCGTGGCATATGGGATCTTCACAGACCAGGGCTCGAACCCGTGTCCCCTGCATTGGCAGGCAGACTCTCAACCACTGCGCCACCAGGGAAGCCCATATGGCTGAGTAGTTTTGAGTAAATGTTTGAGAAAGGATAAAGCAGTAAGTGTGGCCACTGGGAGGAGAAAAATGGAGCAGCACCACGGGCAGAGCCCCCTTAGAGATAGGGGTCCCTACACCTATAAGACAAGTTGCTGAAACATGCCTATCAGAAACACATTACACACTTGCTGAGTAGTAACAAAAAGCAGGCTTGGCAGGCAAGTAAGGATTCTCAATGAAAAGGTGAACAGACCTTTGATAATCATCCAAAATATGCAGAAATCCAAGACAATGAAGGAAATGGTAAAAAAGTAACAAATAGTAGGTATGATGTATGTATTTTTTGTGCATTCAAAACACTGTTCTGAGAAAGAAAGAAAGAGAGGGAGGGAGGGAAGGAAGGAAGGAAGGGAGTCAAAAAGTGGAGTGTGAAAGAAGAAGATATATCATACTAATAAAGCTTAGTAAACAAATCTAAATAAGTTTTAAATGGTAAATAAGGACCAATAATAACAATAACTATAAATGATTTAAATTTGTCTGATAACAAATTATCAGTTTGGATTTTTTGTGTGTGATTCAGTTTTTGTATATATATATATATATACACACACACACACACACACACACACACACACATATTTATATTTTTTGGATTATTTCCCATTATAAGTTATTACAAGATACTGAATATAGTTCCCTGTGCTATGCAGTAAATCCTTGTTGCTCTTGGCTTGGATTTTAAAACTAGCTGTGTTTTGTTTAGATATGACATAATTGACTATAATATAGAAAGATTGGGAAAAAAGGAAAATTCAATCCAGAGGCATGCAAATAAAAGCAAGTTTTAAAATCAACCAAAGGGTATCCTAAGGTGAACATAATTCATATTGATTAATCCAAAACACCAAGATCATATAGATTTGAAACCATCTGCCATACATATTGTAGAGGGCAATCTGACCCAATTTAATCAAATCAAGTATGTGCATGTTCTGTGACATACAGATTCCACTCTTGAGTGTAGAGCTCAGCAAATAATTTCAAATGCATTCAGAAGGCAAGGTTTACAAGGATATTTATCAACATGTTGTTCATGTAGTGGGGAGTTCATCATTTTATCTATTACTGAGGGAGTGGATACATTGAAAGTGGTGGATGGAAGTATAAGATACTAGGCAGTCCTTAGAAAATACAGATTATGTGTGCACACTGCAGTATAATTAGATGCTAAAAACATAAAGCTGAATTTTAAAAATACAATGAAAGCTATAATATAATGCTATTTACATGAATTTACAATGCATAAATTCTCAACCATAATGCATGCTTCACAAGATCATGTATTTCATTTACATCACATACATGTGTAACACATTATACTGTTTGCCTGTGGGGAAAGATAGGAGTGAGGAATGGCAATAGAGAAGGGGTGTTAATTAACCCATTCACTCATATACGGAGAAAGCGTTCGCAGACCGATGATAATAGTGTATGTGAAAATGTATAAATTCTAAACCATACATGTCTTGAGGTGTAGGTGTCTCAGCCCCTACACCTCAAGACAGAAGGAAAGTGCAATTAAATGGTAGCCTGAGTTCCACTTGTGGTGTGGAGCAGCAGGCTCCCAGCAAAGGAGCTCATCTTCTGTAAAATCCATGAGTAACAACGAAAACAACCAAACAAAGGAACTGTTTGAAGAAGAACAGGTGCTTTTTTTCTTTTTTCTTTTTGGTGGGTCGAGGGGAGGGCTAGTCCAAACTTGGAGCAATCATCCTACCGGGGATGAGTTTTCCATTCTTTGTGGCTTTTTCTCTGAGGGTACCCACAGTCGTAGCTTGACCTGGGAAGTGAAAAGTCAACCTTCTGGAGGAACCAGAAGGACTCAGGACAAATGTAGATGCAACAAATAGCTCACAAAAAGAGACACATCCATCATGGTTAAATGCGTATAAGGTGCTCACCATCGTAAATCATCAGAGAGTATTGAAAATTCAGTAAAATGCTACTGCACACTTAATGGGATGACTACTGTTAAAAAACCAGTGTGTGCCGGAATATTTGTAATACCTTCATTCAGAATAGCCAAAAACTGAAAAAAGCCAGAAGGTCTATCAAAAGGTGAATTAATCAACAGAATGTGGCATATCCATATAATAAAAAGGAGCTACTAATATGTGCAAAAGTATGGATGAATCTTAGAATCATTGTGCTGTGAAATAAATTTCATGTTTTGTGGCAAGACAAGAAAAATTTAAACATAAAAAATTTTCTCTGCCCTCTGGCCTCTCCTCTCCCCCCACTGTGCTTTGGGTATCTGCATTAGGCATGGACCAAAACTCCTCCATAGGAAGAAATACCTGCTCAACCATAAAGAGCAACATTCTCTTAGCATCAGTAAGACAAGTCCCTAAAGATAACGTTCCTTCTTGATAAGGGGTGACATGGTGCTTAGATCTGGATTGTGTAAACTGTTATTTAATGAACATCCCTCTGTCTCAAAAAACTTATATAATTGTGCTTTGACTTTAAAATGTGTGGAACAGTTCTCAGAGCTTTTGAGATGCTCTTCCTGAGTTATAATCCTCAAATTTGGCTCGAATAAAATTTTCCGTTTCTTACTTAGCTCAACTGATTAAGATTTCATTGACAGTGCTAAATTAAAGAAATGCAACAAACAGTCTGTACTAGATGATTCCATTCATATAAAATTCTAGAAAATGAGAGCTGATCTATAGCGACAGCAAGCAAATCTACTGTGGCTGGAAGTACAGAAGACGGGATAAACTTCAGTGTGGAAGGAACACTTTCTGGGCGCTGGTAGAAGTGCTCTCACTTCTTATCGTAGTGGTGGTTTCATGGCTATATTTATCTGCCAAAGCTCATTGACTTACGCACTCCTCAAATAGATGTACTGGGTGGGCCAAAAGGTTCATTCCTTTTTTTCCATACAATGGCTCTAGTAGCACTTAGTTGTCTTTAACTTCATTCAAAGCAATGTTGTTAGATTGTATGTGACAGCTGTCACATCAGCGTGCATTTAAAAAAAGACTTATGAAAATGGGTGAATTTTTGCGTAACCACTTTAATATTGAAGATGGAAGAAAAAAAGCAACATTTTCAGCATATTATGCTTTATTATTTCAAGAAAGGTAAAAATGCAACTGAAACGCAAAAAAAGATTTATGCAGTATATATGGAGAAGGTGCTATGATTGATTGAACATGTCAGAAGTGGTTTGCGAAGTTTCGTGCTGGAGATTTCTCACTGGATGATGCTCCACAGTTGGGTAGACCAGTTGAAGTTGAAAGCGATCAAATCGAGACATTAATTGAGAATAAGCAACATTATACCACGTGAGAGATAGATGACATACTTAAAATATTCAAATCAAACGTTGAAAATCATTTGCACCAGCTTGGTTATGCTCATCACTTTGATGTTTGGGTTCCACATAAGTTAAGCGAGAAAACCTTCTTGACCGTGTTTCCACATGAGATTCTCTACCTGAACATAATGAAAACGTTCCATTTTTAAAACAAATTGTAACGGGCAATGAAAAGTGGATACTCTACAGTAATGTGGAACGGACGAGATCGTGGGGCAAGTGAAATGAACCACCACCAACCACACCAAAAGCTGGTCTTCATCCAAAGAAGGTGATGCTGTGTATATGGTGGGATTGGAAAGGATTTATCTATTATGAGCTCTTTCCTGAAAACCAAAGGATTAATTCCAACAGGTACTGCTCCCAATTAGATCAACTGAAAGCAGCACTCAATGAAAAGCATCCAAAATTAGTCAACAGAAAACGCATCATCTTCCATCAGGATAATGCAAGACCGCGTGTTTCTTGGATGACCAGGGAAAAACTGTTACAGCTTGGCTGGGAAGTTCTGATTCATCTGCTGTATTCACCAGACATTGCACTTTTGGATTTCCATTTATTTCAGTCTTCACAAAATTCTCTAATGGAAAAAATGTCAATTCCCTGGAAGACTGTAAAAGGCACCTGGAACAGTTCTTTGCTCAAAAAGATAAAAGGTTTTGGGAAGACAGAATTATGAAGCTGCCTGAAAAATGGCAGAAGGTAATGGAACACAAGGGTGAATACGTTTGTTCAATAAAGTTCTTGGTGGAAATGAAAAATGTGTCTTTTATTTTTACCTAAAAACCAAAGGCACTCTTTGGTCAACCCAGTACTAGATTGTATCTCAGTAAATATGACTTTAGAAAGTAATCTGAAAATGTGTAAGACAGATTTGGCAGTCATACAAGATTACAGAGAAATTCATATGAAACTTCTCTCAGAAATGAATGATATATATAAAAAGTAATGTGTATAGAAACTTGAATTATAAATTTAAATATATATTATTTATATTTGTGTGTACAATATACTGCATCACAAAGCAAGTCTCATTAAATTTGAAAGATAAAACTAATTTGTTTTCTGTCATAAGGCAGTGTAATTAGAAATAAATGATTTAAAAATAGAACAAAACCCATGTCTTGAAACTTGAGTTGTTACTTCTAATTAAATTATGTATTAAGAAAGAAACATTAATGAAAATAGCACTTTTTTGGAATTAAATGATAATGAAGAGTCTGTGTATCAAACCAAGTAGGTTTCAGTTAAAGTACTGTATAAAAGGATTTATTAAAAATTTGAATTCAAGAAGGAGAACAAAAGAAAGAATGAATGTTAATAACCAAAGAGTTAAGAAATTAGAAAAACAACACTTGATGGAAGACAAGTTGAAGGACGGAAATAAAAAACAATTAAGATAAATTGATTAGAAAGGAAACAAATTAACAGCAAAGACCAATAATACCACAAGTTCATTTGTTCAAAAAATAATAAGGTAGGTAAACGTAAATATTTAGGAAAACTGAAGAAGAAAAGAGAGAAAAATATATATGAATGCAAGGGTGACACATGAGCTAAAAGAGTAGAGATATAAAAAAATGTATATATAAAATTTGATTTCAACAACTTATTCAGTATAATTTTTAGTAAAAGTAGATAATTTTGTATAAAGTCATAATAGACTCAAATAGAATTTGATTTAATTAATATCTAATAAAATATAAAACAGTATAAAATTAACTTCTTTACTCCTCCACGCTCAGATATAACAAAAGTCATCAGGTTCAGATGGTTATATATAAACATTTCACTAAAACCTCAAAAAAATAATCTTTATGTATTACAGATAGCTGATTCCCAAAGTAGTATGCTTTATAGAAATAGTGTATAATAATGTATCATGAAATAAAGTACCATGAAAGTATGTTTTTTAAAATAATTTAAAATTAAAAAGTAAATCCCAAAGTTAACATTTTGAAGGTAAAAAATTACTCTATTATTTTTTCCAGTAGATGTAGAAAATGTATTTGGTAAAATTTATCAGGAATTTATATGTATATAGATAAAAATGGCTCCTTTAATTTATCCATCAAAAAAATACAGAAAACAATAGTGAATTTTAAAAAATATTTCCATTAAAGACAAAAATAAGACAAGGATGCTTGATATCACTGTGACCACTCAACGTTGTATGAGAGAGCCTAGCCAAAGCAATAAGACATATAAACACACACACACACACACACACACGTCTGTATGAAGTTTGGAATGATGGATTAAAAAAAAATCTTTTTATTCTTAATTGGATTTTCTGTATTTTAAATTTTAAAATTTAAAAATAAAGCTTATAAATTTATTTGGCATGGTACTTAGATAAAAATCAAGAAAGAGAAATTTGGTAACTTTTCTATAAACCATAAATGACCAAATTTGTTTAAAAAAATGAAATCAATACTTCCAGCTTAAAGTACTGATAAAAATTATAGCAGTCATAACATTAATTCTAAGAAAATTATGTAAGTCCTTATGGAGAAATACTGACGTAAGATGATGATCTAATACTTGCATGATATACCACAGACTTTACCATAAAGAACCTTATCCCACCGAATATTTAACTTCAGTGCAGTTTCAAGAAAAAGAGTTACAAGAACTCTTTTGGAAAAATATTGGAAAAACTCCTTCTAATGTTCATATAAAACAATGACGACCAAAAAAAAAAAAATCACGACCGAAAGAAGCCAAGACAGATATAAAGAAGTCAAGAAGGGGAATTTGCTTAAAACATCAAAGCATGAATACATGAATCTACTGAAATCAGAGTACAGTAATAGTCAAATAATCCAGTGGAGCAAAATCAAGGTTGCAGAAACACACTCAACCTTGTACTTGTCATCTGTATATAGTGAAAGTACCACTTCGATTCAGTAGAAGAAGAAGGTGTTAAATGAGACAGAATATCAGTAGATTCTGTATGAAGCAGCTCTCTCAGACCTCTTATCAGGGCACTGATCCCATCCATGAGGGCTCTGTCTTCATGTTCCATCACCTCCCAAAGGCCCCAGCTCTAGAAACCACCCCCCCCCCTTGGGGGTTAGGGTTTCAACCCATGGATCTTGGCAGGACACAAACATTTAGACCATAGCAAACACGTGTCACCTGCCCACTCTTACAGTTTATGAACCTCCTCTTGATGATATTTCTGCTAGAATGAAGCGTTTCTACACCATGGCTTTGCCCCTCTCTTCTAATTGTTGCTTCTGTCTGGTGCCCCCATATCCTCCATATTACTCTCTATTAAATAGACATTAGTTGTGGAGTGTTGAGTGATTTTTTTTGCAAGGATCACCTTTCTGGATGGACTAAGCTCGTGCTCCTTCCCACTATAGAATTGTGGGTATTTAATTGGTGAAGTTTCTTCTGTGCAGAAGTGACCCTTAACATCCCAAGAAAAGACTGTAAGGATTCTGCTCAAATCTCTGTCCTACCTGAGCCTCTGTCTCCTCGGTGGTATGAGAACAAAAATATTTTTCTGCCTAAACCTCCAGGTGACTGTGAGAGTCTGATTAAGTAACACGGGTAACAGTGCTTTGAAATCCACAAGTTAGGTACAAATGTAATGTATTATTATGCTCCAATGTATATTTTTACACTCAGAATGTATCACTTATTTATAAGCTGTAATCCGATGGCCAGTTCTAGTTTTCTGCTTAAAAACTAGCGGATTAGGCCTTACCAAAGTTATAATAATTACATTCACACATGAAAATACTTTTCCCTAATACTCAATTTCTCCTACTGGGCCCATTTACCCATCACTCATACAAAAACTCTTTTGGCTTTTAGAATCATTTTTAAAAGCCATAAAAGCTCTCATACAAATCATGCAAAACTGTTGTTCTGACAACATAAATGTCCCATGCATCAAAAACACATTAAAATTATCCCAGCGGCTATGAAAATGCATCCAGCAGAGGAGGCTTCGTTTTTTGATAAGGATCCCACAGCAGTAAAGAGCATGGTGCCCCTGACCCTCCAAGGTGGCCACGTACAGGCACAGCAGGGCCAAAGCTGTTGGAAGGTTTGCATCATGACAGGAAGCAGGAAGGCCAGGGTCCAGGCATGTGTAGGGACAGAAGGAGTGAATATGGTGATCGTAGGTGATCGAACTGATTCCGTACCATGGCGTGAAGATTTCAAGTTTAAGAACATAATTGCCTTTTCAATTGTACTCTTTTTAAATTTTCAGATAATTCTCTATATTCTTTGGATTTTCAAACCAAAGCACTTTAACATTGGCTCAGTGTAATTTTTTGCAGGTCTTTCTTTCTTCTGTCCCCAAAGGAAAGCTGTCAAGGCAGAAGTAGTCATCCTATAAACCTCTTGATTTGTTGTGTAGATCTAACTGTACCCACACTTGGCTTTATCACATATATATGTGATATTTATCCATATATAAGTCCATATATCCATATATAAGTGAGCAGGTCATTGTGTTTCACCACAAAACCCAGATCAAGAAAAATGTGGCCTCAATACCACTCACTGTTGTCCTTATTTTACAGCTTGGTTTTGTAAAAAATTGTACCAGTTGAAAGTTAGATACACAGTAAATTAAAATTTGAAGAAAAATAAGATAGCCTACTTTGTTCTTAAGGAATTCAAGGAATATTAAACACTTTGATGGTGCAACATATTTGCATTGGTCAGCAATACGTGCAAACGAATTAACAGTAGAAAATATTAGAAATATTTCTTTGCAAACATAATATCAATTTACTGTTCAAATTCTATTTGCTCCCATTGAACCCTATACATCCCCTAGCTTCATATATTCTGCACTGTATTCAGTTTGTCTTCTATAGCACCTAATATGGAGTATAAGGGGGGGAAATGATTAATACGTGAAGACCCTAAAGGATTAGATATAAATGAAATTAAAAACTCAATATTTTATTAAACTTACTAACAAGCCACACCTAGTGTGTATCTTCTGTCAGTTTGCAAGTTTCTAGTCTATTGATTGTTACTAGAAAGCATTTGCTAGTGTGTCTTTAAACTTCTGTCACATAAAAGGGTGCAGCTGATATGGCCATTGTCATGTGATAATTGAATCGTATACAACACGTTTCAAGAATGAAACATGACGAATACACGTGTTTGGTCTTGACTTCCTTTTCTCGAAGCTGACTGAAGTATCTCTAATATGTTACACCAAAACATCCTTTCTAATACCCTGGCATTGACTTTGGGAAAGAGCTTGAGTGTCCATGTTTGGGAAAACCACTGGGAAGGTGCAGAAGGAGAAGGAAGCTTTCAAGTCTCAAGAGCTTCAAGGGGCAGCTATGCTATTTTGAGAGGATGGTGTATGTGTGGGAGAATTTTGAAACTGTTCTGCAATTTCAATTTGGAGGAGCACCTCCACCTCCTGCAATCTATCAGAATTTAGTCCCAGCCCATGACGATTTCAAGGATACACCAGTAGCCCCTTCTCTTTTCAAGGGCAAGAAAAAAAAAGGATATTCCAATTTGACTGTGTCACATGGAAGAAAATACGACAGGCGCACCCTGGGGATAGATCAGCAGCTCATCAGAACAGCTGATGGTCTGTGTCTGAACTCATGTGGACGGTCAACACTCATTGACGAAGAATGCAGCCGGCAGGCAGCCTCTTGCTGTGTGAGTGCCTGCTCCATAAATGGCAGGGATGAGGTGGGTGTGCTTTTCCAGGAAGAATAAGGGAAAGGAGGGTAGGTTCAATCTACTCATGTGATTGAGATACTAAGAAACTCTTGTTGAAGACATGTTTTGCAAAACACTGTAACCTGTTTCCAATTAAGGTTCTATATTTCTTTTCCTTGGGTGTCAGCTCTGGACCTGCACATTTCAGGAGATAGATTGAAAGCATGTCATACCAAGACATTCTGACTTCTGTGTTACTGCCATTGTGGGAGGCCGACCTTACCTTCCTGGTTTTTCCAGAGCTGTCCTGGTTCTGGCACTAAAAATCCCATGTCTTGGCAATTTCCCTCCTGGGATGTCAAAAGTCCCAGTTTGGGGTGATGAGTACAGAAGTTTGGGAAAAAGTGCAAAACCCATAAGGTGGCCCTTAAAGTAGTGTTACGGAAAGCAACAATGTTTTAGTGTCAGATTGATGAGCACAGCTTCTCCTCTGATGGTCTTCCATGGTGACAGTTGGTGTTTGCCTGTAGCCACTGATATTGACAACCACAATTGCTGTTTCCCATAACAAAGCATCCACAGTTGCATCACTTCAAGTGAAACAGATTAAGTGCGCTGTAATCATGAGTGTTAACAATCCACCTTTGATTTATCTGTAGCTTAGCTGCCATGCTTTGCATGGAGCTAATGCTAGTTTACCTTCAGCGTTGTTAAGTATGGTGACCACGTTTTGTGAGAGTTCAGATAATGAAAACTAGAATGGTTACAGTACCGATATCTTCATGACCCAGACATCACTGAAAACGACGGTCAAACCACTGTGTTATTTTAATGGTAGATGGAAGGTCACAGGTACCTGATTAGAGAGGAAAATAACCCAAACAGAGCACAGGAGACAGGGAAGAATTGGGGTTTGGGTGTGGTGGTGGAGAACAGATGTAAAACACATATGGAGACTGTCACATGCGCAGGAGAGACAGCAAATACATTTAAATCAATTGAGGTTTTCATCTCCCCAGAAGGCACCACTGCTCATTTGGAAGTAGTGACCTCTGAATTAGCTTGGGCACTCCTCACTAGCAAACACTCACCATCGTATTCCCTTGCTTGATCTATGAAATTGAGTAAAGTTGCATTTCTTGGTTAAGAGGTTGCAACTAAACGTCCTGTGGGTGAACCATTTTGATAACAGGTATGTTGGATTCATACAGTGAAGAATAGATTCTGTTGACTCTTAACTACAATCATGCTTTCTGCCGTGTATCAAGGAATGAGCCCAATGACAGCAATAACAAGTTTTCCCTAGGTGCTTTGATTTGAAAACTGTACTTTCAACGTGTCGTCTTGATTTCTGTGAAGATTTGATGAAACTGCAGAATGTTGATATCTTGTCCTCATGCAAGCTAGACTTTGCTCCTCTGTGGGTATCTTCAGCAGCCAGTACGATGGTAAAAATCTGTCAGATTCCATCAAGTCTGTAAAGTTCTCACCTTGAAAATGAAATG
The DNA here is from genome assembly GCF_965194805.1 of Balaenoptera borealis. Classification (NCBI taxonomy): domain Eukaryota; kingdom Metazoa; phylum Chordata; class Mammalia; order Artiodactyla; family Balaenopteridae; genus Balaenoptera; species Balaenoptera borealis. Next base: position 30,151,566 of record NC_138880.1, on the reverse strand, counting down.
GTGTTACCCGCAAAATATCCTGCACACATTTTGCACAGTGCGGCTGAAAGGTGTGTTCTTTATTTACCTGTGATAATTGAGTCTTTCGTAATAAAAGATTTTGGTCACTTTTCAGTTTCCTCAAAATGTGCAGAAGCACTTAATGAGATTTTTGACTTTAATGAGTTGGAAGACAGTAACCTTATACTAGATGGTTAGCAGTGTTACTGACTGTAGAAAAGATGTTGACAAACTGACCTGCCGTAAAATCATGTCTTCAAAGTGTGTGGAAAAACTATCCTTCTTCAATTCAACAAGACTTTGAGGATGATAAAGGAGGAAGGAATTATAGGAAATCAGAAATGTGTGTGCTGTTTCTCTAAAAATGTTAAATGGTCTCAGAAAGACCTTAAGTTTTCTAGAAAAGGATAAATTGACTACACATGAGATGTTTAATTCGCTGTTATGTATAGGTTCCAACAAAAACTCATTGAGTTAAAAAAAAAACAACTCATTTTTGGGGAAAATAGCATTCCTTCAGAACTCAAAAAAATTCACAAGGAAAGGGCAGCCACATTAGAAGAACATTCTAAATTTTTTCATTAAAGCTGTTCAATATTTGGAAACCACTTCAGTTTCATAAATTCAGATTGTATCTGTGCTTTAAAACCATTTTCCCTGAGAAAGAGGGGGTTTAACTTTTGATGGCATCCAGTGTGCTTCAGAGTGTTTACAAATGATTGACATTTTAGATGTGGGTGGTCTATATGATGAATTTATAGATTGCAAAGTTCTGATTGACAAATAGCTGTTTGGCCAAAACAAGCTTGTAGATACAAAGTGGATGTGGATGGATATTTCTGGAGAACTGGAGACCAACTCCTACAAGTAAAAAATATGATGATGCTAGTAAGCAAATTCCTAAGTATCCCCTGCTCAAATGCTTTTATGAGAGGAATTTAGCTTGATGTCATCCCATTGGACTGACACCAGGAATCAGTGTAATGTGGCCTTGATTAGAGCAGAACTCAAGCTGATTGACTACTCAGTTTACCACCATGGAAAAGAGAAGGAGGTGCCAGATTACTGCAAAAGGAAATAGGAGTAAACTTTCACCTGTATCATGGGACATAAAGAAATGCCATGATTACTTGGTAATTAAATGCATAAATATCCTATTGTATTTACAGTCTCCTTTTCCAAAGACATACATTTTTGTGTGTTAAGAATGTACAGTAATAGAGCTTACAGATTTTAAATATCCAATGAGGAGTTTAAAGAGTTAAAACAAATTTCAGCATCAGAGGACAGAAAGAAATATTATAAAATATTGCTATACTTTTTCACATATTATTAAGTTAGTCCTTCTATTAATTATTGCTGATTGCCACCATCCAACTACCATACTTTTCCTAATTAAAAAAAAAAAAACCTCTCTAAAGCTTAGTTATTCTATATTGTTTTTAAAAATCTGGGCTAGAAATAAGCTAAATCACATTTTTCATTTGTTTTGTTGAGTTTTTTTTTTTTTTTTTTAAATATTGGATTCAGACAATTGAAATGTGTTTTCTTTATCTGGGTTCCTGATGATACTAAGCACTTACTTTGGTAGAACACTCATCAGTTTGCAAAGTACTTTATTCCAGTGGTTGCATCTTATCCTCCAATCAGCTACTTCTCCTAAGCGCAGCAGAGCAAACTTTTAATATTCTAATTGTGCAGGAAACAAAGGCTCAGTGCAGTACAGTGACACGGGTAACACAGTTTGTTGTTACAATTCAAATGTACAAAAAGTCAAGGTGACTCTTTTCTCCGTGTAAAACTGGCATTATCTTAATATATTTTTGTGTTGTTTAAAATGCTCCTCTTCATGTTAACTCAGTTTCTTTTGATGCATGCTCACCCTTCAGCATCCTCCACCTTTCATGATCCTCCTGAAGTCGATGTCTGAGGGCAGGTGAGGGTTAGACAGGACAGAGGTAAACTCACGAGCTCCCGGGAGTGGTGCGGGCCGGGCTGCTGGGTCCTAACCGGCTCCTCTCACATCCCGGCCTGGGCGTGCTGGAGAAGTTTAACCTGGGTCTCCGTGTTCCTGGATTCTCCCTCAAGACCCCTGCATTTGGTTGGTGGTTGGCGTTCCCACTGGCTTCCCTTCCCTTCTCCGCCTCTGCCTCCCTGGCCAGGAGGGCTGTGGATCTCCGTCTCTGCCCGTGGACCGGTCACCTTCCCTTTGTCCTCCTGTGCTCCTGTTTATTTAAAAATTACTCTCAGACGTCTGAAATTTTCACATGATACATAAATAAGGAAAAACATTTGGAACCCAGAAAATCATTTGCCCTCTTAACAAACACTCTGGCTTCAGATTTCTCTTCAGGGTGACGGAAAGCTAAGTTTAGGAATTTTTCTGTAATGTACATCTGAGTCAGTGTGTGGTATTGACTCACTTGGTGGGAAGCCATAGTGTTCCTGATTTTAAATGAAATCTAAGAAAAATTAGCTTAATAACTTCAAACTATCATAACATGATAGCTTGTCAGAGGGCAATTACAACTAGTGAATGGCAAAGCCACAAAAATATTCCCCTCACATCCATAACTTCTGATGTTCGCTCTTGCATCACACATTTTGTTTCCTTTTATACATTACGTGCTTTATGAAAAGCATCGTAGATGGTCACACATTCTTTCTTTCCAAAGCATGTTCACACACACACGGTAACAGTGGGAGTGGGGTATTTAAATGTGTATCTCTCAAAATGGTTAAGAAATTTTTTTAATACTTTTTTTTAACAGTGGTAGCTAAATATAAATTTTAATCACTACATGTTAGGTCCATCTGATATAGATAAGAACTCTATTTTTTGTAATCTGTCTTTAAATATTCCCAAAGTATATCTACAATTAATTGTTAACACCTCTAGAATCCATCTGGCTTCTGCATGCAGGTAACCCTGGATTATGGGATGGAGGGAGCTTTTCCAAGTCACCTGATTCTGATGCAGAATCATGAGCTGATTGTTTCCAGTGAATATGCAGTATCATGAATGTCTCTCCATTAACATCAAATGCCAGGTGTTTCTCTGATATACAATTTTTTTTTAGTGGCCAGTTTAGCCATCATCTGAACTGACTCCAGGGGAAGCAAAATGCTCTTCTGGATCATAGTGTTTTCAATGAGTAATTCTTGGAGACTATTCCATTTCTTTACATGAACTGCCCTCGTTCTTTTCTATAAGCGCCTAAAATCTCTTGGTATGATTGTCTTCTATTGATAAACATTTTGGTTTCTAGTTTTCTGTTATTGCAAATAATGCTGTAGTGAATAACTATATATACACATACATGTATACGCATACATAATATGTGTGTGAGTATATAAATGTATGCACACATACACACAAAATACGTGTGTGTATATATATCTTTTCTGCACACATTTGTAATGATAGTTGTGCAAGTGGGCAGTGTTTACACTCATTGTGTTTTTCTCTTTGCTCAGTTGTAAAATCAGGGTAATAGTACCTGCTTTGCATGTTGATTGTGAAGCTGAAACAGCTTGACCTATTTGTAAAAGTTCATAACTAGAAAGTACTTAAATAGTATTAGTCATCATAATTAATATGCATTATGGAGAATGATTTAACTAATATGTTTACTTTTCTTGACAGTAGAACAAACCTAGAAATTTGTTAGAAAAATTAAAGCAGAATTTGAGAGTTTTTTAGAGCTTGAGTTTATTCTGATCCCTCATGTGTATCGAGTTCTGCATTTCCAGGTTACTGTTTAGTTTGTGGTCTTTGGCATTAGAGAGACCACCTTACTTACATTTTTATGTGGTGGCATTCACTCTCCAGGAATTTAGATCTGGACTTTTTTTTCCTGTTCTTGAGTGAATTAAGGATTTATCTACTTCACATTTGATGCTAAATATTTAGATAAGTAGCGTTTCTAAATTTGGCCCTTGTTTTTCTGAGATGTACAGGTAGCTAAAATGAGAAATGCTAACTAGAATTTTTAAAATGAGAAATGTATTAGAGAAATTGTTTTTGATCCTTCACAGGACCATAGACTTTAAACAATCTATTAAATCACCGATTTCTGATAACGTGCAGGGAAAAATTAATTTGGAAAGATTACTAATAAGAACCTGTATTTTTCAGGCCCTCCTTAATATCATCTGAGAGAAAAAAATATATCCCAGAACATACTGATAACCAGCTAGTATAAAAGTAAATACAAGTCAAGAAAGAAAAAAAAATCTTTAATGCGAAGAGAAAGAGGCAGCTCCCCTCTTTTTTTCTTAGAGAGTTTTCTTTGAAAATTTGTAACTGTTGATTCTTTCTCTGCCCCTTTGAGATGTAAATCTCAAAGCCACATACCAGTTTTACTGTCCAAGGCTGTCTTTCTTAAGAAAATAGGTACTGTCCCTTTGAAATGTTTCCCTCATTTCCCAGTCTCTGTCTGGGGGAGGAGCAGAGCTTCTGTGGGCACCTGGCTCCAAGCTATAAAACTACCCTTCTTCATAAAGATAGGAAAAGTTTATTTTTACTAAAACCAATTAGCTAACACAGATGGTCATTCTAATTAGCAAGAGAATTAGGATGAGCTATGTGTGACAAATGATGCTGTTGAGTCCTTATACTTGAAAACTAGTTATTGTTTATCTTGAGTACATGCTTGGCTATGTAAGAAGGTGAGATTTCTTTGCTTCTGCATCTCTTAGTAAATAATCTGTGATGCACATAACATTCTGGTTAAATGCTTATTCAATAATGCATTTGTTGTCTTTCTCTTCTACCTTTGTGGAAAGTATTTATGGGGTGGAAGGAAATTTTGTTTTTAATTATATTTCCTCCTCATTAGTCAGACTTATTAAGATTGTTAGAAGGATTTTTCAGTAAACATCACATTTGAAAGATACACACACACACACACACACACACACACACACACACACACAGACACACACACATATATCCTGAAATTTTTTAAGTTCATAGCTTTCTTTTTTGGTTAGTGCAGGGAAACCAACTTAATCCTAAAAATCAATGGAAGATGAAATGTAATCATTTATTTTATTATCATTTAAAATTAAAGTCTTTAAAATGTTTTCAAAGCATTTGATATTCCATTGACATTCAGTAAACAAAGGCAGTTTAAGGAGTTCTATTTTATTTGTAAAAATTATATAGTTTTTCTCTTGATAAATTATAGGTACTGGACATGTTAGGTTAATATACACATTTTAAAGTCGTTTTTGGCTAAATATTCCCCAATCACTCTCCAAAAAACTTGCATCAATTAAAAGCCCAATACTTGCATATGAAAGTTTCTATTTTCCTACACTTTCACCAAAGTTATGTATTATTTGTAAAATATCTCATTATTAGTGATATATATATAATTTTTGTGAATTCTGGCATCAAGTTTATGCTATTCTCAGATAATCAGTCCACTTTTAGTATTTCTGGAAGCATGGTCATAAAATCGGAATAATTTCTTCCTTAAATGCTTGGAAGAATCCACCTTCCAGTTAGCTCTTACCAGTAATAGTTTACTGTACTCATTTTATGATGTGTCTATCTGTATAGCTATCTACCCTTCTAGTTACCCATCAGTCATCAGGTGTTCAAAAATTTCTAAGTTAATTACAAGTTATCAGTCGAGTCTGGTCTAAATTTTTCAGCATGCACATCTTTAAAGTTTCATCTTTTTAATGCAAAATATGTATACAAACAAATGCACATATGTAAGTGTACTTTGCCTGAGTATTAACAAACACGTAACACCTATAATGTAAACCTCTATCAAGATGTAGATCACCACCGCTTCAGAGAGGTTCCACGAGGCTCCTCCAGGTAAACACCATCCTCACTCTCCAAAGGCAATTACTTTTCTGATTATTTTTCTGCCACAGGTTAGTTTTACCTTTTTAGAAATGCATGTAAATGCAGTGATACAGTAAGCTGTCTTTTGTGTGAAACTCCTTTCACTCAGCCTAATGTTTTTGAAATTCATTCATGGTGTTACGTGTATTCGTAATTCATGCCAATTTCTTAGTTGTTGTTTTGAATAGTTTTTATCATATGAATAACCAGTGCTTTTATGCATCCTTGTATTGGGGAAAATCTGGGTTGCTTCCAGGTTTTTTTCTATTATGAATAAAGTTACCATGGATATTGTGTAAGTCTTTTTGTGAACGTGTGTTTTCATTTCCTTTAGGTGAGTCCCTAGGATTTGAATCGCTGGGTTACAGGGCGCATCTGTGTTAATAAGAAACTGCCTGATCTGTTCCCAGCGTGTTTGTCCCATTTTGCATGCCTGCTAGTAACATATGAGTTCCACTTGTTGAAATCCTCAGCAACATTTGGTGTTAGGTAGTGATAGTTCACAGTGGTTTCGATTTCCACTTTTATAATGAATGGTAATATAATGTGAACTTTCTTGGGTGTTTATTGCTCATTTGAATAACTCCTTTCCCATTTTTAATTGGGTTGTCTCTTTTGAATGTTATGCTCTAAGGGTTCTTTGTATATCCTAGATACCTGTCTTTTGTCAGATATGTGATCTATGAATGTTTTCAAGTCTGAGGCTTGCATAATCTTTTTTTATGGTGACTTAATGAGCAAACTTTTTAATTTTGTATAAGTCAGATTAATTTTTCTTTTTTCTGCTGATTTTCATGACCCTCTAAGAAGCTTTGCTCATCCTCCAGTCATAAAGATATTCCTCTAAGTTTTCTTCCGATGCCTTGGTAGGTTTCGTTTTTATACGGAGGTCTATGACTATCACTTGAATTTTTGTGTACAGAGAAAAAAATGGTAAAAGTTCATTTTTTAATGGAGATGAAATTCACATAACAGAAAAAAGTACATTCATAATGTCTTACAACCACCAACTCTATTTAGTTTCAAAACGTTTTTGTCACCCCCAAAGGAAACTCCTGTCCGTAAGTAGTTGCTCCCTGTTCTTACTACCTGCCAGCTCCTGGCAACCATCAGTCTGCATTCTGTCTCTATGAATTTACCTATTCTGGACATTTCATATAAATGGAATCATATAATCTGTGACCTTTTGTGCCCTACTTCTTTCACATAGCATAAAGTTCGTGAGGTTCATTCTAGTTGTAACATGTGTCAGTACTTCATTTTTTTTCATGGCCGTGTAATATTCTACTGTATAGGTGGACCACAATTTGTTTATCCATTCATCTCTTGATGGACTCTTGGGCTGTTTCCATCCATTGTTTAGTTCTTGTGAATAGCACCAGTGTGAACATTCTTGTATTTGTTTGAACATCCATTTTCAGTTCTCTTGGGTGTATATACCTAGGAATAGAATTGGTGGATCAGATGGTAATTTTAGGTTTAACTTTTCGAGAAGCCACCAAACTCTTTTGCGCAATGGCTGAGCCATTTTACGTTCCTGCAAGCAACGTCCAGGTTTCCAGTTTCTCCACATCCTCACTCAGCACTTCCTTCCTTCCTCCCTCCCTCCCTCCCTCCCAACCTCCCTCCCTCCCTCCCTTCCTTCCTTCCTTCCTTCCTTCCATTTCACTGGGCATAGAGTGGCCCCTTATTTTGGTAAGATTCATTTTTTTCCATTAATATTTGCAGTTTATCTGTCACTGTTTGTTGAAAAGACTTTGTTTATATTTGATCTGTTGATCACTTTCTGTTACTGATTGCTAGATTGACTGCACGGTGGCCAGGAAACATTTGCAGTATGATTTCAAATATGTGCCATTTAATGAGGATAGTAATATGTAACTACATACACCCAGTAGGTATTTTCAATCTAAATATTTACATCTTTGGGAAATGTTTTCTTGTGTGTTGAGTCCCCCCAAGTATTCTATGATTTTGCATGGTTTTGAATGCTTGCTCTGTTTGCTGTGGTTTAACTCTGGTAATTAGTTGGGAGGGAGGGAGGGACTGCTCTTCTGCTTTCTACGTGTTCGAGATGAGCTACCTTCTGGCAGTTAGTTGCTAACTGGAGCACTTCCCTACCTCTCAATACTCCGTGGATGCCCACACTTTAAAATTAGTATAAATGACCCTGACACCTGCTGAAGATGCTCTCTGGAGCCTCTTTTATAAGGGCATTAATTCCATTCATAAGAGGTCTGCCCTCATGACCTAAGCAACTCCCAGAAGCCTCACCTGATAATACCATCAACTTTGGGATTTAGGGCTTCAACATGTGAATTTTAGGGAAGACAGATATTCAGACCATAACAAGTAGGCTGACGCTGCTACAGTTAATGAGATCTCATTCACCCAGTCCTACTTACCAGATGGAAGAGTGTCCCTCGAGGTCTGCATATTGAGGTTTTAGTAGCACAGCAAAAGGTATACACCTTGTCTTGTGCACCTAGGTTCTCCTGTTTTGTTCCCTGTGACTTTATTTCATCCTTTACTCTCTCTGATGTATCTTCAACCTTTTACTCTTTACTGGCTCCATTTCTCAACCCAGACTAACAGTCACGTTTTGCCCATGATCAAAGAGTAACAGCTCCCTTCACCCTGTAACCACCAGCTTGGTTCTCCACTTTCATTTTATTCAAAGTATTTCTAAGAATAACCAATACTAAACAGAGCCAACCCATCACCATGTATTCTCTCCCTAACCCACTGTTTGTTTTCCTAATGAAATGGTTTTCCTTAAGATTAAAAAATCTTTAATAGCTAAATTTATGGTAATATTTTCCATGTTTATCTTTTTGATTTACCTGCTGCATGTAAAGCTATTTTTTGTTTCTTTCCTCATGACCTCTCTACTGTCTACTCATTCTTCCTTTTAAAATTTCTATCAGAAAATATTTAAATTAACTCAGTTTACTCAAGAAGTAGAAAAATTATTTAACTCAAGAAGTAGAAACCTCAACAAACCAGGAATTACAGTAGGAATTGGAGAGATATTCAAGTAGCTGCCCCTCAAATGACATCAAGTCCAGACAGTTTTATAGGTGAATTCCCCCAGACCTACATAGAAGAGAAAATCCCTGTAATCTTTAACTCTTCCAGATAATATAAAAATGTCTAACTTGTTTTTACAAAGCTAGCATAACCCTGTTAACAACACAAAACAAGACAAAAGAAACAGGAAAACAGATAAAGTCCCTCCAAGAAATCTATGGGCCATTTGTATTTTCTAAGTTAGATGCAAAATTCTAAACAAAATGTGAACAAATCAACCTAGAGTTATATTGAAAGAGTAGTGCGTGATGACCCAGTAAAATTAATCCCAGGCATTCAAAGGTACAAAATTAGAAGATGGATTAACATAATTCAGGTCATTGATGTTTGAAGAAAGTAAAACATAGGATCATTTCAGCAGATGCCAAAGCATATGAATCTGTTTTCTGTGTTTGGAAAATCCTTCAACTTAGGAATCTCTGGAGAAGCAGAACCTGCCTCCTGTTACAGACACTGACAATTCCATGTATTGCTTTTCCAGACTCTCTTGTAGCTGGGTAGCAAGCACGTGACCCACGTGACTCAACCGAGACTTTGAGTCAAGAGCTGGTATCACAAAGGACTAGGCGTGGTGTAAGAGTCTCTCTGTGTAGCAAGGAGGTTGTGGTTTTACTCACATTTTTTTATACCTTAACCTATCCTTTAAATATTTGTACTCCAAGGATTTGGGCTTCTGCATTTCAATTTTATACTTTTTTCTGTATCATCTCATTCTCATGCTAATATTTCTTAAAGATTTGTCATCTTGTCAGAGCTCTCTTTAGATATTTACATTCTATTGCCCATTTTTATATCCACTTAAGATTCACAGTCCCAACTTCTGTTGCTTTTGAAGTTTATTTATAAATATTAATATATCACTAGTAGGAAATACATACCTATAATCTATCATTACTTTATTCTGGTTTCCCTAAATGAATAGTTTAGGGAACTATGAATAGTTTATATGAGGATGTGATCCCAGGGAACAGAAGTGAGAACAAGAGGATGGAAGATGGGTTCGGTGGTAGCTGTGTGCTGTTTCCTCAGTGACTGCCCATGGCTACTGGCTGCTTGACCATAAAGAGCTTCTAAGGAATGTCATGAAGTACATCTCTTGTGTCTCCCCTAAGGCAAGAAAGTGGGGAGTATTTATCTTCAGCTCCCATGCTTCTTCATTAATCCAGGGTAACCTACTAGGTGTAACTCCCTTGTATTTCTAGGCTGAACATGCATGAGTACAGATCTGTTCCTATGGGTTCCCTAGTGAGAGAAAGCGAGAGGCTTACTGCACAGGGCCAAGGCCAGCCTCTGTCAGGTTCCACCTTTGCAGAGCTGAGGGAAGCCATTAAACAAGTTGGTAATTCCATGAATAGGGTGAGAGCAATGAAACAAAATAAATCCTAACATAGAGAAATAGTCTCAAATAAATACAATATTTCTATTGTATTTTTATCTTAAATGTAATATTATTTATTAATTTTACAAAATTGTAATCCTTTTATTTATAAAATAAATAATAATGAGTTCCTATTTTCCCACTATGAGATTAATAGAAATCCGAAGTTTGACTGTTTCGTTACTGTTAGCCAGGAATGGGGAAGTGAGTGCTCTCATACATCTTTGGCAGAGTGAAAAATTGTGTATCCCATATGCAGAGAAATTCCTCAATACTAATGAAAATAAAGAATGCATTTACCCTTTGGCACCATGGTCTTTCTTGTAGGTATTTATTCTACAGATATACCTTTACAAATACAAAAGTGACAAATGAACAAGTTTAGTTTTTGCAGCATTTCTGTTATCCAAAAATAAACGATTGAAAATCAAGTTATGATATATTTATAATTCATACAAAGAAATATAATTTATACAGTGTAGGTGTAAAGCAGATTTTTATATTAGGCTTGTTAATATTTCATTTCAGTTTTTATAATTTCACTGATTTTATGTCAGCCTTATCTATTGAGAATTGAGAGAGGTGGGTTTAAATCTCTTGCTAAACTAATGGTTTGCATGTCTTGGGGGTAGAAATACAATTGATTTTTTAAATAATTAATGGACCTTGCTCAATCATCTTATTAGTTTAACCACTTGTGGAATATTTTGGAGTTTCTATGTAGTAATATGTAAAGGCTGTATTCTTTCTTCTGTGATGATTAAATTTATATGTCAACTTAGCCAGGCTAAGGTACCCAGTTATTTGATCAAACACTAGTTTAGATGTTGCTGTGAAGATTTTTTTGATGCGATTGACATTTGCCATCAGTTGACTTTCAAGTAAAGGAGATTACCCTCAATAATGTAGATGGGCCTTCAGATGAAGGCCTTATGAACAAAGACTGAGGTTTCCTGAAAGGAGAATTCTACCTCCAAACTGCAGTGTAGAAACCCTGCCTGAGTTTCCAGCCTTAGACTCAAGACTGTAACATTAACTCTTCCCTGAATGTTCAGCCTGCCAGTTGCCCTACAGATTTCAGGCTCTCCAGCCCCTCTTTCTCTGTGTGTGTGTGTTTGTGTGTGTGTGTGTATAGGCACATATACATATTTATATGCATATATATGTGTGTGTGTGTGTGTGTGTGTGTGTATATATATATATATATATAAATGTATATGTAGAAATGAAAGAAATATTAACAAGTCTGATGTAACATCTGCATTGTATTATATGAATTGTATTTCTTTGTATGAATTGTAAATATATCATCCTTTATATACTCTCTATAGAAAGTAGAGATTAATACAGCTTTCTTGACTTTTTCTTGATTTTAAAAGAAATGCTTGAAACCTTTTATCATTAAGAATTAATTTGAGGTCATATTCTTAAGTTATTTTAGGTTCTGGAGCTCTCACGTATTCCCTTCCTAAGTTGTATTTTGTTTCAGTATCACCTTTGGAAGAATAAATACATGGGTTTTAAAACGTTTGGAAAAAGCACCAGTGTTCTTGGTGGTGTAACTTTCTATGTAGGATGCAACATGATATGGTAAACATCAAGATGGTATAATTTGTACTCTTTTTTTCCTTTGGTCATTGGCATTATTTTTCATATAAACTTGCATAAAGTTAAGGCGGTTTGCCTAGAATAAAACAAAGTGATTTCTAGCCAACACTGAATGTAGTGGCATTCAGCGGGGTGAAGGAGAAATAGCCATATCTTCACTTCAAGCTAAGTATACAATAAAAATAAAAATCACTTCATAGTATACATTTCCTGATTATTGATATTGCTGTAATTATTACTGGTATAAAATGAATTATACTTCATTCTGGTCTTTCTTTTAAAAAATGTGAGAACATTATAGAAATATTTAATGGCTTATTATTTATGATGTCTAACAAAATATAAACTTAAATGGTGTTTGTTGCATATAGTAACTCCCTTGAAATAGAGACCTGTTTATATATTTAAAATATTATTTAATTTTATTTATAAATTTTAATAAGTATAATTTTTAGTCCCTCATAATGCTGAAGGTGACATGCAATAAAGTCTATAAAAATATTGTTTAAACCTTGGAATTTCCCAATTATAATGCAGTTGACTTATTCTTTAATTATTCTTATTCTAAATAGTTTGACCTATGTTATCTTCTGTACTTTGTATCCTACTAAAATCACCTGAAATGTCTAGTTAGTTATTTTAAAGGGAATGTCTTAAGAACAATTTTTTAAGTAATTAGTGAAGAAATTCTTCTTCAAGTTGAAGTGACGTTTGCAAATATGTTTGTAATTCAGATGTATATAAAATAACTTTTCAATGATATAATTTTAATTTGATAGTATAATCGTTATTTTCATTGTAATCATCATATCATCATCATACCTCATCTTTAATCGATATTTACATCCTAAGGGCAATGTCCAGTCCTTTATTGCATGATCACTTTTAATTTTCAAAAATGAGTCTATAAATTAGACACTGCTATTATTCAAATTTTCAGAAGAAGAAACGGAGGCCCAGAGAATAATTTGTTCAACATCAGAGAGTTGGTAAGTGCTAAGAGAGATCTGACCCAGAATTGTCTGATTCCATAAAGCAAACTCCTGGCCACTGCATTATTTTGCCCCCATCACATCCTCATTAAAAACATTTTCTTGGCCAAACAAATTCTAGAAACACCAGCTTTGTTTGTTTGCTTATTTTGCTATAAACCACCTTCATCTGAGTGGTATGAACCTTAACCTTATCTTTTCCACAAACTAGAAATTGGTTATCTGAAGAACTGTCAGTGATACGTTGTTTAAAAAGAAGGCTGTGTAAACTAAAACAGTGTATAAGCTGAAATTGTGAGGATGAAGCCATGACTATCACAGAAGTTTAGTCAAGAAGAACCAAGACTGCAAGAGACATTGAGAGTGGCTGGGAAGGGAGACCGGGCAGCCCATAAGTGATGGAGGCATTTCCTGCAAGTCAGTAGTTACCTATGTCTGTAAACAGGTACCCAGGATACACTTGCTCCTTGTTCTGAATGCCCATGACATTCCCTCATAGCCTTAAAAACACAGTTAGTTTAGAAGTCTTACTGTGTTTTATGACTAGCATATATATTTCGTCTCTATGAATTTCAATATTTCATGATTAAAAATTCATAGTAATGTTTCATTGTTGAGTTCCAAAAGCAAAGAATGAGGGGAGGGAAATGACCACATATTTTACAAACTTATTTATAAAATATTTGTAGCAGAGCTGGATGGAGGGCTTAAGGCAGATTCTTGTGAAGTTGTATAATGTGTAAGTACAAGGGTGTAATGAGATTTATCCCAGCATCGTATCCTATTCTGTTTATCAATACCTTGTATCCTTAACTAGCCCTATTTTATATTTTTAAGTTTTCATTTCCTGACTCATTTATACCAGCATCTAAATAATGTCAAGTCTGTTCATCCTAAAATCAACAACAGGTACCAGAATTTTTAACCTTACAATTACCCCTGACTTCTACCCTAGCTTTCTAAACCCATTCATGGTAAAACTTTTGAAAATGTTATTTACACTCATTTCATAATTATTTCTGTAACTTTTCATTATTATTATATTTCTTATGGTGATCTGTGATCACTGATCTTTGATGGTACTATTGTGAAAAGATAACTCACTGAAGGCTCAGTTGATGATTAGCAATTTTAGCAATGAAGTATTTTTAATTAAGGCATGTACATTGTTTTTTTAGACAGAATGCTATTGCACACTTAATAGACTGCAGTGTAGACTAAACATAACTTTTATATGCACTGAGAAACCAAAACATTTCTGTGATTCTTTTTATTGTGATATTTGCTTGATTATACTGTCTGTAAGTGAACCTGCAGTGGCTCTGAGGTATGCATGTAATCTAGAGATGATTTAAGGTGTGCAGGAGGATGTGCTTAGGTTATATGCAAATACTGTGTCATTTTATATAAGGGACTTGAGCATCCTCAAATTTTGGTATCTGTGGGGAGTCCTGGAACCAATCCAACATGGATACTGAGGGACAACTGTACTGATTTTTGCCACCATCCACAGTGATACCAAGTGTCCTCAGAAATATTTCAGCAGTCATATTTCTTGACCTCTCTCCTGCATATGTCCTTGTTCACTACACTTTTCTTATTAAATCTCCTCTGCCTTGCTTATTATATCACACTCTCCTGGTTGTCATTCATTCTCTTTTTCTGCTCCTTACACTAATTTATGTTTTTCTCATGTAGATTATTGCAGCTCTCTCTAGCCTTCATGACACAGTAATAATCCCCTTTAAAAGACTGTCTTAAGTATGGCAAGAACATCCATTCTAAATGTAAATATGAGTATGTATTTATTTTATATAAAACATTTCATTGAAAAAGTCTGAATCAAATAATATTAGGAGTACTTCTTTCTTGCATAATTACATTGATTATATAAGTTTAGTTAATTAATTTTTAAATAGCTCTAAGAGCTCAGGAAATTCTTTTAACTTCCTTGAGATTCAGTTCTCTCGCTTTTAAAGTAGGGAATTTAGTGGATTTGAAGTCTGGGTTCTCAAATTAAATGAATTCAGAAAAATAATTTAAGTCTTTCAAAAAGCCAGACTGGTATTGCATGTCCATTCCCAAATAATTGGTTCACAGTGTAGCAAATATATAGATTTTGATTTCTCTTTATATCATGTCAAACATAACCATGTAACATGTTAAGCATGTTACATATGTTAAACAATACTGATTAGTAGTTGTAGGTATCTGATGAAAATACGTTTCAAAACCTTAAAATTTATTGTTATTTTTTATGCTATTTTGATAGACATATTATTTTAAAAGCAAAGAGCCAATGGAAAAACATTAAAAAACTTAAGTGATAGAGAAAAGTTAAAAATAAAATAAAATTAGATCATTTCTGTGGACCTTTCTAGATATAAATACTATAATGCCATCAGTTCCCAGATGAATTAATATCACAGTACGGAATCACAATTCAAGAAATTAATGGAAAGTTTCCATGCCTCTCAAATTAAACCAAGGATGATCCCCAGTTTTTCTTTTTTTAAATTTTATTTATTTTTGGCTGCACTGGGTCTTTGTTGCTGCGAGGGAGCTTTCTCTAGTTGCTGTGAATGGGGGCTACTCTTTAGTTGCAGTGTGCGGGCTTCTCATTGCGGTGGCTTCTCTTGTTGCGGAGCATGGGCTCTAGGCACGTGGGCTTCAGTAGTTGCAGCACATGGGCTCAGTAGTTGTGGCTTGCGGGCTCTAGAGCACAGGCTCACTAGTTGTGGCGCATGGGCTTAGTTGCTCTGTGGCATGTGGGACCTTCCCGGACCAGAGATTGAACCCATTTCCCCTGCATGGGCAGGTGGATTCTTAACCACTGCGCCACCAGGGAAGTCCCCCCAGTTTTTCTTTATGTTCTTTAAGAGGCATTTCTTCGCTAACCAGAAATAACATTATGACAGAACTAGATATTTAGGAGAAAATATAAAAACTAAAGTAATTATTTATTTTAGTAATATTTTGAAAGTCTGATAAAAATGAGAAAATTATTGATAGGCTCTGCATAACAAAGAATATAGCTCTTAACAAGGTCCTAGAGGAGTCCTGTCCACCAGGGGACCAGGTGATCCATGTCTACCTGAGCCCCTGGCTCAAATGCAGCATGACTGCAATTCCAAATGTAATCTCATCAGATGGGAAGGTCTTTACCTGCCGTAACCAGTCTGTAAAGACTGGAAGCGGTCTTTACATCTTCAAATGCACAGATAGCAACACAAGTACCTGGATGATGGAATTAAGGTAAACATGACATTATCAAGGGAAACTACTAAAGCTCTAGTAACTGACCTTAAAGAAATGGAGATCTATAATTTGCCTGACAAAGAGTTCAAAATAATCATCTTAAAGAAACTTGATGAAAGGCAAGAGAACACAGGTAGACAACTAAACAAAATCAGAAAAACAATGCATGAACATAATAAGAACTTTAATGAAGAAGTAGAAACCATAAAAAAGAACCATGCAGAAATACTGCAGCTGAAGAATACAATGACAGAACTGAAAAATTCAATAGAGAATTTCAACAAAAAAAGCCTGATCATGCAGAAGGAAGAATCAGTGTACTCAAAGACAGATCATTTGAAATTAACCAGTGAGAAGAACAAAAAGAAAAAATGAAGAAAGCCTCCATGAAATATTGGACCCCATCAAGCAAATGAATGTATGCATAATGGGAGTCCCAGAATAAGAAGCGGGACAGAAAGGGGCAGAAAGCTCATTAAAAGAAATAATTGCTGAAAACTTTCCAAGTCTTGGGGGAGACATGGACATCCAGTTACAGGAAGCTCAAAGGACCCCAAATAAGGTCAACCCAAAGGAGATTACCCTGAAACACATTTTAATCAAAATGTTAAAAGTCAAAGACAAAGAGAGAATTTTGAAAGCATGAAGAGAAAAACAACTCATCACATACAAGGAAATACCTATGAGGCAAATAGCAGATTTCTTTGCAGAAAACTTGAGGACCAGGAGGCAGTGGGATGATGTATTCAAAATACTAAAAGAAAAAAACCCCTTATAACCAGGGATACTAGACCTGGCAAAACTGTCCTTCACAAATGAAGGAGAGATAAAGACATTCACAGACCCAAAAAAAAAGGGCTAACAGATTTCATCATTGCTAGACCTGCTTTACAGGAAATGCTAAAGGGAGTTCTTCAAGTCAAAATGAAAGGACACTAAGTAAAACATGAAAATATATAAGAGTATAAAATTCAATGGTAAGTTAAATACATAGTCAAATTCAGAATACCCGAATACTGTAATGGTGGTGTGTAAATCACTTTTATATCTAGTGTAAATGTTATAAAGCAATGATTTTTTTGTTTTTTTTTTACTTTTCAATGAAACAATTTCTAATAAGAACAAATACATGGCATTAAGGTTCAGAACCTAATATAGGCCTGACAATCAAGTCCTTGTTTTCTGGAGGAAAGGCCTCAAGTCCATTCAATTTTCAGTAACAATGATAAAACAGTAATATTATAAAAATAACTATACTAGAATAATTTGTTAATGAATACACATTTTTAAAAGATGTAAAGACATCAATAGCATAAAATGTTAAGTGGAGGAGAAAAGTGTCGAGTTTTTTTATGTGAGTGAAGGCTAGTTGTTATCAGCTTAAAATAGACTTTTATATCTGTAAGATAATGTAAGCCTCATGGGAACCACAAGGAAAAAAACCTATACTAGATACACTAGAAGTAAAGAGAAAGGAATTAAAGAATACTCCTACAAAAAATAAATTACAAAGGAATGCAACAAGAGAGGAAGAAAGAAAGAAAAGAACAACAACAAAAACACTCAGAAACAACAAAATGGCGATAGTAAATCTTTACGTATCAATAATTATTTTAATCATCAGTGGACTGCTATCCCCAATCCAAAGACACAGAGTAGCTGAATGGATTAAAAACAACAACAACAAAAAAAAATAGGGTCCAATAATAGGCTCCCCACAAAGGCCTCACTTTAGCTTTAAGGACACACATAGGCTGAAAGTGCAGAGATGGAAAAAGATATTGCTTTCATGTAGTCAAAAAAGAGCAGGAGGGGCTATACTTATTACAGATGAAATAAACTTTCAGTCAAAATCAGTCACCAGAGACGATGAAGGTCACTATATAGTGATAAAGGGGTCAATTCACCAAGATAATGTAACAATTGTAAATATATATATATACACCCAACATTGGACCGTTTTAATGTTTAAAGCAAATATTAATAGAAATGAAGGGAGAAATAGCAATGCAATAGTAGGGGACTTCAGTAGCCCACTCTCAACACCAGATAGATTATCCAGACATAAAATTAATAAGGACATGGGGAGGGGGAAGGGCAAGCTGGGACGAAGTGAGAGAGTGGCATGGACATATATACACTACCAAATGTAAAATAGATAGCTAGTGGGAAGCAGCCGCATAGCACAGGGAGATCAGCTCGGTGCTTTGTGGACACCTAGAGGGGTGGGAGGGAGACACAAGAGGGAGGAGATATGGGGATATATGTATATGTATAGCTGATTCACTTTGTTATACAACAGAAACTAACCATTGTAAGGCAATTATGCTCTAGTAAAGATGTTAAACAAAATAAGGAAACAGCAGACCTGAATAACTCTATAGAGCAAATTAACATAAAAGACATATACAGATATTCCACCCAATAGTGCCAGCATATACATTCTTCTTAAGTGCATGTGGAACATTTCTGCAGAAAAGATCATATGTTGGGCCACAAAGCAAGACTTAACACATATAAGAAGACTGAAATCATATCACATAGCTTTTCTGACCGCATGGTATGAAACTAGAAATCGGTAACAGGAGGAAAATGGAAAAATTCACTAATATGTTTCATGAAGGGAGTTCAATTATAGATAAAATTAATCTGTATTGATAGAAATCAGATAGTGTTGCTTCCAGACGGGTGGTATTGACTGTACGGAGAGACTGGAGCACACTTTGGAGTGACAGCAATGTCCTGTGGCTCGTTTTGTATTAGGGTCACATGGGTGAATATGTATGTTGTTAAAAGATAAGCTGAGGCATATTATAAATTTTGAGTTTATTTGAGCAAAAATCAATTTGAAGTGGGCAGCATGCAATCTATAAGATAGAAAGGAGCTCTGAGGAACTGTGCAAAATGAAAGACTTTTACAGGCAGAGGGGAGTAAGAACGAGAAATTTATACCAGCGGTTTGTTATTGCAAAGTTCCTTTCCTTTAGCGGATGACAAGGGTCTGTCAGGCAGATAACCTAACAGGTGCTGATCAGATGATTCCTGATTGACTAGTTTAAGATTCCATTTCCGGGAGAGCCGAAACTGTAATTAGGTCTCAGTTTAGTGATATGGGACTTAGCATAAGTGACTCCATTTTGAACTGTTGTCTTATTTTTCACAGTGTCAAAACTCATAACCTTTTTATTGACTGTAAAATGCTTCACAGTGAAATGTTTTAAAAATAGGAATTTCAAAACTATATCCATAAGTTATTTTTGTATCCTAATTACCATTTAAGTTTATAAAATATAGTACTTATCTAATTTTATAAAACCAAGGTCTCATTTTCATTTTCAATTTAGATCCTGTATTTCCTTTTTCAGCTTAGTGCTTTCAGTCTGAATTGTTTCAAGCTGTTTTATCAGTCAGTATGTCATGTCATGTATTCATGTGTAAATGTACACAGTGAAAAGATGGAAACATAACAAAACTCTCTCCATTATTAAAAACTGCAACACACAGCTACGTTTCAGTTCTTAACTACAAAGATTGTACTTTGCCATCTTCCTTTCCCCTGCAAACCAAGCAGCCACTAACATATTGAACTAAGTGCATTGCCTAATAAATGTTAGCTCTTGTTCCCACTGACAAAAAGTAATCTTTACAGCTGTAAATGATAGCCAATAACGATAGCTAGCCAATTACTGCTATTGCTTGCAGAGGCAGTAGTTAGCAACCCTGCCTGCTTGGAATACACACTGGTGCCTCCTCATTAAGCCTCTGAAGTCACATATCAACCCACACATATCTTTCTTTTTTGACAAAAAAACAGAGCAAGTTAAGTTGTTCTATACAGGACTCTCTATACCAGATCTAGGTGAAAGAGACCAGTCTGGCGAAGAATAGGCTAGTTATGAGGCAGAAAAAGTGTGCTCAGCCTAGTTTTCAAATCCCCTCTCAAATTGCCCCAAGGAGCCTTTCAGTTCACTTCAGCAAACGTATATTCAGCCCCTGCTGACTACAGAGTGCATTTTGAGCTCAGTGAGGTGAGAGACACATAAGGAAGCCCTAAATATTGAACTAAATACAATACAAATGTTGGAATAGCACAGAGAGCAAGATCATTACATCTTGGGGAGTCTGTGAAAGCTTCCCAAAAGAAGCAGCGTTGACCTGGAGAGACGTTTGTTCCTAATGTCCCTGGGTAGGAACGCCCTGGCCCCCACCTTTGTGTTACTAACAATTTCACAGAAGCTTGAAAATGTATGTTTGCAAATGTCAGTTTGTCCAAGTGGCCATGGCACGCAGCAGAGTGTGCTTGAGGGTTATCGTAGAAGATGAGGATTGAGAGGCAGTTGTGACCTTGAATAGATCCTGAAAGATTAACAGTTTTTAAAGTTTCCTCTGGTTCCATGATTATCATCTGAGAGCTGATCATATTACCCCACATTAAAAATAGATCTCATATGTAGCAATAGCACTGCTGTTGTGGTTTTCTCTTAGGTTGACCTTTTTCAAAACAGTAAAAGATCATCTTAAGTCCTTTCTTAAGAGACTACTCCCCTCCCCCTCAACATAGCCCAACCTGGACCCCCTCATCCTCACTCTGGATGTCAACACACCATATCCAGCCCGTTTTGTGAGATCTACTGTATTCCAAAATTTTTGCGTTTTTTTTTTTTTTTATCCTCAGAATTTACCAATCTTACGTCTTATCCTAATAAGACTGTGTTCTGAAAACTAATCTTAAAATGAATTTAACTATCTGACATGAAAATCTTCAATAGCATAATTTGTACTGTCCTAATATTGGTATCTTTGTTTTCCCCTGGGATCCTAGAGCACCTCCAGTAACCACAGTTTCGATTAGTCAATGGTCGACATTGTAGTCGTCCCTGGGTGGATGATAAAGAATCTATTTTGCATCTCACCTCACATTATCATTCAACCCTCATCACTCAAACAGCTGCTCTTCTGTACATAGAATGTTGCCCCAGCTAGTGACTAAGGAAGGTCACTGGCAATCCCGTTATAATTCAGAATTATTTTTAGATGGCCTGTCTATTTTTGGTCTACTGGTAGATTTCAATAAAATTAATCTTCTCTTTGAAACTTGGAATGTGTTATGTGCCATTTATTATTACAGTCAGGCACTCCAGACAGGGTAAATATGTTGATTAACGACTCTGGTGGAACCCATGTCCTGGGCTTTGCTACTTCACGTAGCAGAGACCCATGATTCATCAGCAGTGACCACATGGCCTGCCATATTTTATTTCCTAATACATTTCAGCTTTTTCAAGCTTAGATTGCAAGTCAAGAGAAATTTGAAATTAGAAACTTTCAGAGCATATAAAAACCACTTTGATTTGTACACAGAATCCATCTGGCCATCTTCTGAAGTAATAAAACACACTTTAAAACTCAAGAGACCAAAGTATCTATCTCTTGATTTTTCTGTTCCCTTAAAATATTAGTATTCACAATGTGAAATGTTTTCACTTATAATTAAGTCACTAATTTTTCTATGCTTGGGTACTAGAGTCAATTAATTTGAATAATAAGCTTAACAAAAAAGCAGTATTAAACTCAAGCCATTGTATTGTAAGTCACTATTATTAACCTCTAAACTAATTTTCCTTGCAAAACTATTGAGTATGTGCATCCTTCAAATGTTAATTTAGGTTAACTAAGCAAGTACTGCCTTTGGGGCTTCATCTAAACTTGGATATAGTTCAGTTACTTTAATTAAAAATATTCAATTAACTCAAACCCAGTTGGCTGTGAGTCCAGACAACATTAAACTTGTGATTAATAATTACTAAGTAAATAAA
Organism: Balaenoptera borealis; assembly: GCF_965194805.1. Lineage (NCBI taxonomy): Eukaryota > Metazoa > Chordata > Mammalia > Artiodactyla > Balaenopteridae > Balaenoptera > Balaenoptera borealis. The sequence continues at coordinate 30,129,558 of NC_138880.1, read as the reverse complement.
TATTAAATGAAGAATGATTGATTTTTTCCCCTTGAAACCTGAAGTCAATACAATTCCTCTACATTTTTTCAGGTAATTAATTAGTAAAGAAAATACCAAATTTATTAAGAGACTCATTTTAGAATTAAAAGACAATCTTGGAAATGTCAGGAGAGGAAAATTTGAAAAATTTGTTTTCAAATTTTGTTAAATGAAAATGAAATATTTTCTTAAAATATATTTGTATTCTATTTCTAAAATATTCAAACCTGAGCAATTTGTATGCATATCAAAGAAATAATTGCTAATGAAGATAAAGACTATTAATTGATAAAAGTCTATTTTATATGCATTTTTATTATATAATCAAATTATATGATCATAGAGAAAAAAGTCAGTGGTCCTGAATAGAAAATATGAGGAAGGTCATGGTTAAGGTGAAGTCATATAGTAATAAGTGTACTTTTGAGAACTTTCAGGCACTACAGAATTTTGCAACATTTGTGCCTCTTTGTATTCATTTTCCACTTCTGAATTATAGAACATTTTCTCATGACTAAGGAATTTATAAACCCCATGAGCTTCTCTTGAATCTGTTTTGGTTGGGAAAATTTTCATACTGTTGAGATCTGAGATCACCTAACACCCATAGTCAGTATGTTTTATAATTGATCCATGACTTTCTCCAACTTGGAAACATTATTAAGTATTTGGAAAGTATGTTCTTTACCTTTAAACTAAGTTTAAATTAAAATAAATGTACTTGTATATATATATTTTTATAGGTAATAAGTTCTGTTATAAACAGTTGTGATATTTTAAGAAGATAGGAATTGTGAGGCTTGAGGAAGCTATCATTATTTAACTTAATTTTTTTTATTGAGTGAGTTGTAATGACAAAGGCACCTCTGATGCATGAAAAAGAGCATAGAACAGCGGTTTAATTCGCATCCTTTATTCCTTCATTCACGCGTTTGTTTGACAGGAGATGTACAGCAGTACCTCCCCCATTTGTGACAACTGAAAATACCTCCCGACATTGGACATTTTCAGATGTCTTCTGGCATGTGCGCACGAGTGTGCGTGTGTGTGTGTGTGTGTGTGTGTGTGTGTGTGTGAGAGAGAGAGAGAGAGAGAGAAAGCCCCCACCATCCTGACAAACATTCTCTCATTGACCAAACACTGCTCAGGCTCTTTTGAGCTCTTTTTCAGCTAGGCCTGATTTCTGATTTCTGTGTTCACTTGTGTACTGACCGTTTTTACCAAGGATCCTGCTAGGTCAGTTTAGCTGTCTTCCATTCTGCTCAGCCTTGAATTCTGACGGATTCCTCACCCCACCCCACCCCACCAGGTGATGTGTGATCACCCTGGCCTGCCTTCCCTAGGAATCCTGGTAGGGCGGTTTAGCGGGACTCTCTCCCTTGCTCTTGATATTCCTGTTAGTAATTTTACATCTACTGAACATCACCCTTCTCCTGGGTTACAAATCCCCACTTGTCTATGTGTATTCATAGCGGAGGCCAGTCTCTCTCCCCCACTGCAGAATTCCATCACAGTGGTCTCTGTACCTATCAAGGTAGTCCCTCCTTGAAAAAAGTCTTTCTTACCATGCTTTAGCAAGTGTCACTCAATAATCTTTTCTTTAGCATCCTGCTTCCTGGTTGAGAAACACAGCTCTTCGTGACTGTACATGTCAGCACAGCAGATTGGGTTTTCTATATTTGTGCATTGTTGTACATAACATTTCAATTTGCTTCAACGTATATCCTTGTTGAACATTTATTAATCTACCAGTACTTTATTTATTATTATTAAATCTTTAGGTCTCTAAAAGTGAAGACATTTATTTTAAACTAAAAGGGTATTAAATGTAAGAAGTAAAATTTTAGGTACTTTGATCTAATGGGAAGAACAGTAGTGGAGGCATTTTTTTCTGTACTTCTTTTATTCCAGATGTAATGTATCCTTTAAAATATAATTATATTTTTCCTGTTCTTTTAGGTAGACTGTAGATCTTCAAAACATGAAAAGCTTATACAGACTAACTACTTTTGCTAGATCACATTAAGCAGGGCTTGTATAACAACTTTTGAATACAGTAATTTAACTGTAACTCATCAATTGATATTAGAATCTTAGAATTTTTAAAGTCGTTATATTTTAATCTTGTAGACCATCAGATATAATGCTTAGGAGGATTTTTATTTAACTTTAAAACTATATTACAAAGCCTCTGCTTTGTGCACATGGGAGATATAGGCCAGGAATTAATCTCTCACCATAAACAACTAGAAAAGTGCAGGGAACACTATTTCAGATATTGGATGACAGTCAAACAAGGCTCTGGGAGAAAGGAAGTAAACAAGGTATGTGTGGCCTTCATTTACACTTTCTGCCTGTAGACAAGTGCTGCGGTGTCCTGCAGGGAACAGGAATCCACGTAGACAACAGAAGTTTCACTCACCTTCAGGAAAGCAGATCAGACTTTAGGAAGTCAGCAGTGAGTTAATTTGAAGCCTGGAGTACCTAAGAAAAGGAAGCCATTCAGGAAAAGTTGGGTCGAGAAATCTTTATAGGTGACACCACTGAGTTTTTGGCTAACTTAGAATCTTAGACTGAAATCCAAAGTGGGTAGGCAAAATAATTTGGGGGAAAGAAAAATTACAAAGGAGCTGTGAGACAAAATATTCTCCAAGCTCACACGGGGTCAGGGCTTATTCAGATTCTAATAAGCCTGAGGAGAGAGACCTTTTTGATACCAGAGACATTCATTAGAGCCCCAGTAGGGAGACACCATAAAAGTAGGGTCAAAAATGCAACAAAACTCAACTTTCAAAAAGAAAAAATGTCCAGCATCTAATAAAAATTAATGAAAAGGGAAGAAAATGAGATATATAACCTGGGGAAATATTAGTCATTAAAAATAAAACCAGAAAAAAAAGAGAAGATGGGCCTAGTAGAAAAAGAATGGAAAAAAAGAACATATAATTATGTTCTATATATGTTCAAGGATGTACAAGAAAATATGAACATAAAAAGGACTTAAATAGATATAAAAAAGAAACAAATGAAATTTTAAGAGTTGAAAACTACAATATATGAAATGAAGGTATCAGTGGATGATATTAACAGCAGATTTGATACCATAGGATTAATAAAAATCTGTGATCTTGAAGACATTAAAATAGAAATTCCTTAAAATGAAGCACATCAAGAAAAGAGATCAGAAAGAAAGAAAAAGAAAAAAGACAAAATTTCAGGGAACCATGGGAAATATCAAGCACTGTAACATGTGTAAGTGGAGTCACAGAGTGGGGAAGCAGGAAAAGAAGGGAGGAAATAATTGCCAAATTTTTCAAACTTGGTTGAAACAAGCCCACAGATCCAAGACTCTCAATGAAACCCAAGTAGGGGAAAGACACACACACACACACACACACACACACACATACACACACACACACACACACACGCACACACACACACACAGTCATTCTTGAATTCTGTGCATAGATAAAATATCCTTCAAATAATTAGGTGAAATAAACACATTTCAGACATATAAAACTTTGGATAATTTGTCAAGAGTGAACTTGCACTACAAGAAACATTTAAAAAGTTCTTCAGGCAAAATAAAAATTATGCCTTATGGAAACTTGAATCTAAACCAAAGAATGAAAAGTTCTGGGTATAGTAAATAGTGATATTTATCAAATTTGAAATTTTTCTTTAAAAATAGCTTACTATTTACAGTAATAATAATAATAGTTACTGTATGGTTTCTAGCATACATAGAGGCAAAATCATGCCAACTGTTGACACAAAAGCTGAGGATGGAAAATGTGTGTATACTGTGCATATACTGTTGTGAGCATCTTAATGCTGTACATAAAGAAGTATCATTTTAAAGGTGGGCTGTGATAGGTTAATGATAGATACTATAAATCCTAGATATCTTCTACTTTTGCAGTCTATTCCATAATGATACAGCTGGCAATTCATCAGGAAGGCATAACACCTATAAACAAATACCCCAAAGGAAGGAAAATAATAATTCTGAGTGAAAGAAGCTAGGCGAAAGAAATGTACATACTGTATGATTCCATTGATATAAAAGTCCAGAAAATGCAAACTAACTAGTGACAGTAATAGAACTATGGTTTCCTGCGGATGGGCACAAAAGTGTAGATGGATTGATTACAAGGGGTACAATGAAATTTGGGAGATGATGGAAATGTTATTATAATTGTGGTGATGGTTTCTCAAGTATATACATGAGTCAAAACTCATAATATTGTGCATTTTAAGTATATATAGTTTATTTAATGTTAATTGCAACTACAATGAAATACCATTGCATACCCACTAAAATGGCCCCAGATTTAAATACTGACAAAACCAAGTATTGTGAAGATGTGAGCAACTAGAATAGATTGCTGGTGAATATCTACGGTGGTGTGAGCCCTTTGTTCAGAAGTTTCTTATAAAAAGAAACATAGTCTTACCCTATGATTCAGCAGTTAACTTCTAGGGATTGTGGTGGTCATGAAAATCGCTTCTCAGACCTCCTGCAGTGAAAAATGTGATTGACCCATGGCCCCAGCTACTGTGCTCAGAAATCCACCTCCAGGTTTGTGTGGGCACCATGTTGTCATGAGTTGTTCTTTGCCAGTGTGTGAGTGTGATGGAGATATTAAGGCAGGCTAATTCCTAGGGCTTTGGGGACTCTCAGGAGAGAGAGACAATCTCTCATGGGTGATTTGGCTCAAAGATTTTCTGACAGCTTTGTCAAAATGATCTTAGAGCTGCATGACAGACAAGACCTTCTTTCAGTCCTTTTCTCTTTCTTGCTCAGATATCCGACCTGCCTCATTCATGGGCTGATGGCTTTCTACATCCTCCTGGTGCCCTCTGTGTTTTCCTTCACATGTGTTTCCCCCACTTAGTCTTGTGTATGTCTTGCATCTCCTCTTGGTGTTTGTCTCTCAGTGGACCTGGGTTATCACAGGTAATTTCTCAAGACATGTTTATCAGTGTTTACAGCAGCTTTATTTAAAATGCCAAACTGGAAACAACCCAAGTGTCCATCAGCAGGTGAATGGATAAACGATTTGTGCCAGATTGACACCATGGAATACTCTTCAGCAATGGCTGTGAATAGGAATTAATTACGGGTATATGCAGTGTAATGAATGGATATCAAAAATGATATTCAAGTGAAAGAAGCCAAACATGAAAAAGTACATAATGTATGATTTCATTTGTATGAAGCTCTACCCAAGACAAATATTGTCTATGTTGACTGAATGGAGATTGGGGCTCTTACCTGGGACAGAATATTTAGGCTTACAGACTATATCTTGATTGGGACAGAGGTTACTGGTCAGTATAAATTTGTCAAATTCATTGAAATGTATCCAAATTATACCCAAAATTGATTTAAAACATCTGCACAACAAACAATGTAGATTCTAAATCAAATTTAGGTAAAATATTGACAATGATTTTCTTAAAATAGTATCATTATCCCTATCCTAATATCTAATACTTAGTAAATCAGAATGTATATGCAATTAATAGATCTAATTCCACTCTTTCTGCTATTTCTGCTAATAGATAAACTATTGTTTTATTTGCCTGGCATCCTTTTCCTTCTTGAAAAAATGATTCTCTCTCAAATACAACTCAATGCTTCCTGTTGCATCTCTCAGTTAAAGTACCTCATCTTCTTTACTTTAAGCTGAATCAGCCTGTTCTTGGGATTTAGAAAATGAGAGTCTAATGTGAAAAGGGTTCTTTATCTCTGATGGAGAATCTGGGACTCTGTGATGTTGCATCCATGGATCAAGTTTTAAGGTTAAATCTGCTCTAAAAGGGATAAACCTGGCCTTAGAGGATAACGTCAAAACGTAGAGAAACAGGAGGTGACTGCGTAAAATCTAGAGTTCTGAGGAATGCACTAATTGTCAGTGTTGCTAATTCTGGGTCAAGTCTGACGCTAAGTGCATAGTTCATCTTTAAAACAGGTTTGCGGAGATTAATGATCTCTGTCTCCTAAAAGAGGATGAAAATGCAGTTTAGAAGGGTCAAGCGTCTCGCCCATGGCTACAGCCTTAGGGAGGGCAGAGGTCTGTGTGTTTATTCACCACAAGCTGATGCCTGCCAAACCAGTTTCAGAGAAGAATAGGTTAATGAAGAACAGTGTGAGTATGCCTGGAGAAAAGAGCAAAGAGCAGGTGTGGCTAATCCTAGCAGGCATCTTAAAAATGGGCTGACGTGTCTCTCTTCTTCCCGTTCACATTTTTCCTAAAAATGGTATCAGTCTTGGATAACTTATTTTACTTTGTCAATACATGAAATGTAAAATGTTGTTGAGGAAAATGTATTTTCCAAATTAATATAGTGAATATCTATGTTTATAAACATTTTGGACATTGCTTTCCTTGCATTATCCAAAACTCTTCTAATTATTAATCCTCCCTAAATAGGAATTTCTATAGATAGATAAAAGTTGAAGATTAATGTTTACAGTAATAAGACCAGAATTCATTGTGACGTTATTTCTACATCATCGAGAAAAACAATATTGTTAATAATCAGTATTGCATCTTATACTAAACTTTGACTACCACCTGGAGTAAATTCCATTTTGAATTTCTAAAATTCATATTCTCACTTGACCAGTGGTAGTGCTTCACAAGTTTCTGTTAGTTGTTGCTCATCTTTTTGGTAGAATCTCATTTTTTTGGTGGCTTTTACCTCTACACACCTAAATGTTTCTCTCCTGTCTAGAATTCTCCCATAAATTCCAGATGCCCGGGGCTAATAGCCTCCTGTCGTAAGATGGCTTCTGCAAATTTACAATTACATGTATCATAGTCTTCTATGATCCTTACTTCATTCACAGCACCATTATCTGTCTAGGGTCTCGAGTTGGAAGCTCAGAAGTAACCCTAGTATCTGCAACTATTTCTTATTAGATACACACAATGTTAATCTCATTCAATCCTTTCTTTTTCCTAAATATTCTCATAAATCCATTTCACCTTTATTTTCATTTCCATCATTTTAATTCAGGTCTTTATCATCTTCAGATATATCGTGCCATTCAATCCAAACTCCCCTAGTCAGAATCTTTTATTATCTCTCTCTAACCTCTCCAGAGTTTTATTTTGGCAAATCAGGTGCTTTGAGATCTTGGCCCCAATTTTTCCAGCCTAATTTGGCATCTGTGAGCTTCTCTGTGGCGGAGACTTGATCTCATTCATCTCTGTCACCCCAGCACCTAGGATAGTATGTGATAAATAACACCTATTAGGGAAGAGTATAATGAATGAATAATATATAAAGAAATGAATGGATTTTAAATAGCATAGTTCAAACATATCTGATTCTTTCTTGGCAGTCTTTATTGACACCTGTTTGGGGGAGAATCAACAAGCCATCAAGCAAACAAATAATAAACCTTACCTCCTAATCCATGTTTAGTAAGAATTTACTGTAAAACTAGATTATCATAGATAATTCTGTAACAGTCTATAAATTTTAATGTCACATAGTATTGGATAAAATTAGTACATTTACTATAATAGCAAAATATATCTAAGTATCTTCTGGTTGTGGATTTAGGAAGGTGTATGACTTTATAACTAATGTCTTTGCTCCTTTATAAATCTGTCCATTCACATGTAACCATGGACTAAACACTTCTGAAATCCAGCTTCTTATTTAATTCGTGGTCTCTGTGTCCCCCCAAAAATCATGAAAGTGGATGTTAATTTTTTTTTTTAGAAGAAAAGCAATACGTGCTCAAATTGATGGTCTTCTTTGCCATTAGGTACGTGAAGTCCTTTAATACAGAGAATCAAAGTATGAAACGTGTGATTATCCTACTTTATGGGCCCATATAGACACACAGTACATTCACTTATTCATCGAAATTTAGTAGGTGCTTACTAGATATTAAGGACTTGGACTCTGAGGACTAAGAGGTGGATAAGAAACAGATGCTTTATTAAACACTTACACTTAAAGCACAAAGAGAGTCTTGCTCAATCCTACTGGCAAAAAGGTGACTGTAGTCATGGGTGTTATGGGAACATGAATACAACAGGCTCCTTTTAGAAACTCCTGGTTCTTGACATGTTAAAGTTCTGAGACCTGTTTAGCTTAGGTAACAAACTTCTGTTTTATTTATTTGATATAAGTTTTTTTGCCATTTAAAAATTTATTTTATTTTTGCAACTTTTTATATCCCATAGAGTTTACACTGTATAATGGCCACTGGAAAACACTGTATTAATAACATGGGGTGATAAACTTTAAGCTTCTCTATCAAAATAACAAAACTCTATCAACTTGTTGGCGAGTAAGAACAATTGTGCAGTTGTTAAACGTAATTTCTTTAATCTCTGAATAAACCAGAGTATCTGATCTAATTTAATCCATAAAACTATAAGAATATAAGATCCATGTAAGCACTATATATTGTAGGAGAAATGCAGAATTTTCTCGCCTTATTTCTTATGAATGACGTTTTTATTAGCATTAATGAATTAGATTTATTTCAGGATTCTAATGGATTTGATACTAGGTTAGTAGAAAAGTATCAGTGAGGGACGTGGATGTGGAGGATGGGTGCCTTTAGTTCTGAAGCTAGAGCCATGATCTACAAGCCATGTTCTGAATATTATTAAAAAGTAAAATCCTAGTTTTACTTTTTATGTTCTAACTTTATGCCTTTTATAGCTAGTATCTTTTTTTTCCTGTTCACTTGAGAAAGGAACAGTTGTTATAAATATAAATATACATTTCCAGATGCATGATGTTTATGAGATATGTAGGTTACACTAGCATATATAATATTGAATATTGATTTCCATTATACCACTTTCATTGTATTTGCTTAAAACTTTCTGAAATATTACTCATTTAAAAGCAAGGAAATCTGTCTTTGACATCAATATATTTTTCTTTAAAAGCAATTTAAGATGCTTATGACTTGCATAATTCAAAGCCAGTAGAAAGTTTCAATTTTCAAATCCTAGGAAGATATCATCCACATTTAATTATGTATTACAGAAATTATATTTTACTCAGAGCTACACTCAGCCATGTATACAATGTTTTGTTTTGTTTTTTTTTAAATGGCACAACTTTTTTTTTAAACTTTGGGTTTATTTATTTATTTATTTATGGCTGTGTTGGGTCTTCGTTTCTGTGCGAGGGCTTTCTCTAGTTGCGGCAAGCGGGGGCCACTCTTCATCGCGGTGTGCGGGCCTCTCACTGTCGCGGCCTCTCTTGTTGCGGAGCACAGGCTCCAGACGCGCAGGCTCAGTAATTGTGGCTCACGGGCCTAGTTGCTCCGCGGCACGTGGGATCTTCCCAGACCAGGGCTCGAACCCGTGTCCCCTGCATTGGCAGGCAGATTCTCAACCACTGCCCCACCAGGGAAGCACCCATGTATACAATCTTAAAAAGAGATATGATATTCCACAGAATGATGTAGTTTAGGCATATCCATTTTTGTGTACTGTGTATTATCCTTAGAAATTACTTTGAAACCCTTTTTTTTCAACATAAGTTGATGAACTTTGAACTACATACAGTTCAGGGTGCCTAAGTAGGAGCATTTTCTTTTTAAAAAAAATTGGTAAAAATACTTTATTTCACATATTAAAAATTTTTTTACATGAAAAGTCATTAGAAAAGATTATTATTTGGTTATGATTATTGAAGTGCCTGGCTTTTCATATATTGCTAATAAGTTTTCTCCATCTTGTATTAAATGAAGAAGAGGAATAGAATAAATAAAATAAAATTTAGGAAACAGAGACAGAAAGAAAAAACAATCCTGTGTGATTCCCCTATGTAGACACACTGCCATTTTGCACATGTTAGTCATTTTGCTGTTTGGAAATAAATCTCTATTTAACCATATATTTATCCATGTGTGTATTGCTCCGAGTAATTTTAAAAAGAGTCAGTATTGTTCACTATATTTATTCTTACTGTACCATGTGGAGCTTTCTATGTAAGATGGTGTGAGACCCTTAGAAGGTTGGGGGTGGGCATGCTGCGAGTGTTTTGTTTCTTCCTTATCTTCGCTTTCCTTTCCTCTTCCTCATCCGCTTCTGTCCTTTTCCCTCCCAGTCTTAGTCATTTCACTGACAAACAGAAGAGGCTCAGTTGCAAAAAGTAATTAGAAATTTTCAAGTTAATTCCATGGTTCTTTTTGTAAGCTTTGGTTAACACATGATGGAGGAGTATGACAATTACATAGGCTGACCGTTTTTTTTTTCTTTTAAGATGGATCTATATTATTTGTTCAAAGTATTCATCTCTTCAATTAGGTCAGGAAAGTATACTAGCCGTTTAATACAGTATTCAACAAGGAAAAAAAATAAGACTTTAACACCTGTGAAGATGGAGGCAAGAAGGGTTTAAGAGTAAAGATACTGTAGCTGATTCTGTGCCTGAGCAGTGTCCCCTTGCTTTCTCACTGTTCAAAATAAAAAATGAATATTAAGTCAAACAGAAGTTTCCCTAATAAACCATACTGCTTTTAAATCAGGGGAGTACTTTACTTCAACCATCAGAAGCTGAAAGAAGATACCCTGGAATCTGCAGGGGGCATTTGGCGAGTTCTTGATTTGCCTGAATTTATATGAAAACATATTTTGTTTAATTTAGTGATAGTATAGTTTCTGGGTTGGGATTTTACACCTTCTTCAGATTCTCCAACAGTTCCAGGGCAGAAGAGGGTTAGACACCAGAGCCATGATTGGGATCCCCGTCTGGCTGCTTGAGCCGATCTCTTGATGTCCTTTTTGATGGAAACATAGGCTAGAAGTTGACATCGATAAAACAGAAATGAGAAGTTGAAGGCTGATTTTTAAGGTAATTCTCTATTTCCACATGTGAATTGGGTTTGTTTGCAATAATGCTTTATAACAAATACCTTTTCACAAAGCTAACCATCTTTTTTTTCCATGGATCTGCTCTTTTGGATCATGTTACTTCACAGGCTTGGCCTGCTTTATAATACTTTAAGAATGTTCAAAGATTCGTGTTTCCTACTTTTACAAGGTCTTTCTAAATGTTCTACTTCATGCCTTGGATCTTATGCATATGCACTGTATTCTTCAGTTGGCACTTTCTTTTGTAAAACTCCTGCCGGTTACAGAGACATTTTGTTTTTCTGACATTCTTGGAAAAACTACCTTGAAGTTTTACCTTGGGAATATCAACTTAAAAATGTCGATCCTTCATTTTAAACATGGTTACACAGTTTTCTATCTCCCCTGAGTGTGTGGAACTACATTCATTTTATCACTGGTGATTCTGTTATCATTGGACATCAAATAACTTTTGGCAGGAACTCAGTTCCTACTGTGGCGCTTAGGGCTGTTTGCCTGTGCACTAAATGATTCCAGACAACACATTTCTCATGCCTTTGTTGGGTAATTTATCAGTCTTATTTCTTACAGTTGGTTTGTTATTTCTTGCTGTTATCACAGCCCTCCTAGGTGCTAATCTGCTCTTGAGCTCAGGAATGAAGTCAGCAAGATATTTCCATTGCATAAAATAAGAATTAGTAAGTATAAAGTGAGAGATCATGGCTCTCACTATAAATAAAATGCATGGAATTATTATATAGTATAATATCATGAAATCATAGTTGAAATTTGGTGCTAAATATTTGAAATAGGCTTTCAAAATCCATAACTCAATCTGTTAGTTCCTTGAGAAAACCTTTGATTCGCTGTTGTAACTGTTTAACATTCACACAAAATTTTAAAAATTATATGGCCATCTATAGTTTATATATTGATAGATCATATATTAAAATACAAAACTATGACTAGGGAGGGCACACATTATCCTCCTGATAATAGCCATCTCTAAGGTGAGAGAAGAGATGGATCCTCAGATTTATCTGTTAAGATTTTATTTCTTAAAAGCAAAACAAAAAAATAAACTAAAAAATATCCAAACAAAAATGTAAAAACTGTCCAGTTCTGAGGGAGAGTACATATTTCTTTGTGAATTCCTACAACTTCATTTTTTGATTTTGTAAATGTTTACTTTTATCAAACATATAAATATACTTAGATGTAAGAGGCAAATACTTTAAATAATCATATAATGAAAAAAACCTATTTCTCCTACTCCTCCTCACCCCCAATTTCAGAAGTCTTTCCTTTCGGCTATGATAGCTGATACACATCCACATACATATCACCATATCCACATATCCACACACACACATCCATCCATATACCTAGAACAGGATTATATTGAGATTTACTGATTTTTCAGTTAAATACATTATCATTTGACTTCCTACAGTGGGAGGTATGGATTTAGCTCTCTTTTACCTTTCCCCCGTCACACATACCAGTAAAAATAGCTGCATGCATTTTCTTTAATCCCATCCTTTTAATATTTTACATTAATTTTTGCTGACAATAATACAATATTTTTACTATTATGACTATGTAAATATTATTCACGGGTGAGTTATGTAATGTACTACAATTCATTTAATTTTAAAAATTTTGTTTGTGTAGTATAGAATTCTGTCATTTTGTGTGTGTGTGTGTCTGCAATCATGTATGTGTTTTCTATGTAGCTATCAATAATTTATCCTTCCTAACAAATCTATTTGAAAAATAACCCTCCTTGATTTGTTTCAAATTTTGGGTTTTCTCTCAGTTTGAATTTCATGGAGAAACCAGGTTTCTGGAATCAATGGAATCAGTTCCATTTCAGTCTCAATTTGGACCAGTTGTTCTCCAAGTCTGCTGAATTTTTGCCATCCTTATATTTTCTTTCACTTACATCCTGTAATTCCTTCTGTTGCTGACCTGCCAGGGATCTCTTAGGGCCTAGATCCTATAACTTACTCTTCCCTGGCTTTCTAATACATTTTGGAGAGGTACCGCTGCCAATAATTTCCCCAAAGGGGATATATAAGTGTGACTGTTGCAGAACTGAATATGTCTTTATTCTGTCTTATATTTGATTGATAATTTTTCCTGACATAAAACTCTGGATTGCAATTCATTTTTTCTCAGATTCTGAAATGTTTCTCCATTTTGTTTGTTTTTTATTCACTTGTTTTTATATTGATATCTTTTAAAATATCATATTTTGTTTTGAAAACCTGTGTCATTTTATTGACATATGCAGCTGTGTCAATAATAGATATTTATCTAAAATGACTTCCATAAAGCCAGTTTATCCAGATAATATGTAAATTCTGGCAAATATAGACTTACTTGCCTATGGCTTAATATACCATGGACGTCAAATACTTGGTAATGTTGAAAAAACTCAATGAAACTTAACTTCTGAATAGAAAGAAATGCAAAAAAGTCAAATTGTATCTTTTCTAATAATCTCAAGACTCCACCAGTTGAAATATGTGTTTCTTAAGCTCTCTGTGCATTAGTAGGCTCATGTTTGAAATGGAGTATCATGTAATTGTTCAGATTAAACTAGTTATTATGTTCATAATTTCTAGGATAGTGACTGCCACCTAAGAGCTCAAAGGTGTTAGTTATTATTGTTACTTTCATTAGATTGATCAAGTGAAATAATTTTAATAAACTTAACAAAATTATCTATTAAAATGTATTAGTGAGAGCTCCACTTTACATTATTGTATATATTGAAATTTGATACTGGACATTTAAAACTTGCTGAATTGAGTTTTTTTAAACAGCTTTATTGAGATAGATGTTTAGATAGGAGTGGAATTGCTGGGTCATATGGTGACTCAATGTTTAACCACCTGAGGAACTTCCAGATTTTATTGCCAATTGACAGCACCATATTACATTCCCATGAGCAGTGCATGAGAGCTCTAATGTCTTTATGTCTTTGGCGATACTTTCATTACCAGACTTTTTGATTCTAGCCATGCTAGTGCATGTTTCTTGGCAATTTGCCTATCTTTTGGAGAAATGTCTTTCAAATCCTTTGCCTGTTTTTAAATTGGGTTGTCTTTTTATTACTGAGTTGTGAGTGTCCTTTATATATTCCAGATACAGTTCCCTTTTAGATATATGTCATGAATTAAAAATATTTTCTTTCATTCTGCGCATTGTCTTTGCTTTCTTAACAAGTCCTTTGAAGCATTAAAGATTTTTTAAAAATTTTGATGAAATCCAATTTATTTCATTTTTCTTTTGTGCTTGAGCTATTGGTGTCATGTGTAATAATCTGTGGATTTTAATTTCTAGACATGAAGTCACTTAAGTTATTTAATACATATTAATTTAAAAAGTCAATTTACTGTTGGATATAGAATATCTCAGTAGGCTTCACTTTTCTCTGTGAATGAATAATAATAGGATCTATCAGTGTTCACATGAAGAAATCCTTTTCCCCAGTATTGATTTTGAAAAATTGCTCAAATCGGCAAGGACGTTTTTATACAGCATAATTTTATGTATACCATATTTTGTATGGCAATCTCATATTTGCACATGTGCTATTTAGGCAGTACTACTCAGCATATAATAATAGTGAATTATTTCTTATTTTGTTTTCCATATGCAACAAGAGTTCTTTGAACTTGTATTTTCCCACTTTAAAAAATTCATCTTCTTCTTATGCTTAATAAATAGTAAAATACATAAAAATCTTATACTTCATATTCAGTTTTAAGAGTATTTCCTCCTAATTTTATTTTCATAGAGTATATACATGATCACCTGTGTTTGCTTATTATCTATCAAATGATCTTGATCTTGATTACCTATGTTATCATTACTGGATTTTTCCTGAAAAATACTATTCAGTCACATTGCAATAAATAATGAGTGTGTGCCGTTAAGAGACATGACAAGGTGTGAAATGAACAGCAGAAAAACAAAAGTTGGTAAGAATCAGTGATGTAGAAAGATACAGAAAATATGCAGGTGAAAACCATGGCTTTGGTGGCTTTAAAAGGAAAGACAAGATAAGCTGAAAGATGTTAGAGAGCCTGGCCTCAGATTTAGGGAGATCATGGAAGCAATAATGCCAGAGGAAAAGGAAGATGCTAATAAAAGACAGTCCAGACAAGAGAATAACAAAACGCATGCAGGGAAAAGGAAGAGGGAGGAGAGGGATACTGGTGTGATTTTTCAGGTCATCAGTGGGGGGGGGGGGCGGAAAAGAATTGTGCAAAAAATGAGACATCTATGCTAATTGCATTGTTTTTTCAGTGTTATGTACAACTCTTTCCTACATACAGTTGGGAAACAGACCTAAGAAGAGATCCTGGTGAAAAATGCAATTTATAATTTCAAGAAAGGACAGTAGTGACCTGGAAAATTGATATGTGCCTTGTAATAGTGTTACAAGATCAGACAGATTCTGTGATGCAGTTAAATGAGGATTGGATTTGCCAACATTCAGTATTGGGTCTGTTTATCACATGCCAACGACATGGACATGGCATGGGTAACTACATTGCTCTCTGAGACTCAATCAGCTGTAAAAGCATGAAGAAAATACCTTTATCACAAGATTCTTTAGAGATTGAACAAGATGATAATACCCCAGTCACCAGCCTTGTAGGCAAGGGCTTAATAAACATCTGTTTAATTACAAACAAATAATTAGTGAATTACAAACCCAGTGTCCAAGGGTGTCAGTCACACAGTCAATAACGTTTCAGTAAAAACCTTAGAGGTTTCCAGCATTATAGTTGGATGTGGCTGCAATTACTCTAAGATGGTAACCCTAAAACTAGGACAAAATATTGAAATTAAGGAAAATGTTCCTTGGGCATTTAAGTACCATTCTTTACAGGAAAGATAATTTAGAAACCAGACTGCATCAATACTTGATATAGACTCTGAATCTTCATTGATACTCTTTGTTTGTATGCATATACATTAGTAGACTGACTAAAGGTCTATAGAAGCTAGAATTATTGACATACCATAGCTACACATTAAATTATTCTCCTGTATATCCAAATTACACTTAAGGCTGCTAGTCTCTGATCTAACTAAATACTATATTGCCTTCTATTTCTGTATGAAAACCTGGGTTTCGCTCTTCCAATCAGGTATAACGTCTGCTGTGAATGGGAGAGTCAGAAATCATAATCATGGATGTCAGATGAGTAAAGTCTGTAGTTGTGTGTGTTTTATGAGTGCTAATTCCTTAGTATGGATAACTGCACTGTGGCTATGTGAGATGTTGGTATTAGGAGAGGCTGAGTAAAGGTTGTTGAAAAATAACATGTTTGTTGAATTAATAGCTTGTCTATCAGATTTAAATATACTGTTGCATAATACTTAGGATAGAGGATCACTCGATATAATCTGATTGTTTTAAAGAAAAAAAGGCAATTCAGAAATATTACTCTATGGTGTGGGTATTTGTTTTCCACATTAGTCATCTGCATTGATTTCTTTAGCATTCTTTTCACTTGCTGAAATTCAGAATCTTAGAGATTCTTGTACATGTAGTTTAAGAAATGTTCTCACATACAGTATTAGGCATTATCTTTTTATTTAATACTTATTATATTGAATGCTAGTTTCAAAAATATTGTTATTGACGTAAAAAAAGGTGTTCTCAGATCTCTTTTAGACATTTCTAGATTGCAGAAGAGTTTGTTATTGATAAATAAACCATGTTAATACAAATCGAAGTTTGTATTTTTCAGCCCTCAAAAATTGTTTGAACGTATTTAGGAAAAGATTGTATTTTGATGAAAAAAAAAAAAACCTACCCAAACAAACAAAATCCCTACAGTAGTTTTTGTAACCAGTCATAGAAATACTGCCATTTTGAATGAGTTTTTTAACTTTTTAAAAAACATTATCGAAGTATAATTTACATACCATAAAATTTACCCATTTTATATATACCATTCAGTGATTTTTTTACGTTTACTGAGTTGTGCAACTGTGACCATAATCCAGTTTTCAAATGTTTTTATCACCCCAGTAAGCTCCTCATGCCCACTTGGAGTTCCCACCCTTAGTCTCAGATAATGACAAACCTATTTTTTGTCTCAGTGGGTTGGCACTTTCAGGGCATTTCATATATATCTGTCACGTACTATGTGGTCTTTTGTGTCTGGCTTCTTTTACGGTTCCTCCACATTGTTGCAGGGATCAGTGTTTTGTTCCGTTTCATTTCTGAATAATATTCCGTTGTATGAATGTACCCCAATTTCTTTATCCATTCACCAGTTGATGGACATTTGGGTTCCTTTCACTTTCGGGCTATTTTGAATACTGCTGCCATGAACGTTTGCATGCAAGTCTTTATGTGGATATGAATATTTTCTTGAACAGTATCTAGTGCCTAGTTTTTCTTACTTTAATGAATACCGTAAAGTGGATTACATGATTTTTGTAGTTCTTTGCCTATTTATTATGTTTCAATGCTTAGCTTCCTTTTCCCATTAAAAAAACATGACCATCAACTTCAAAACAGTAAACTGTCAGTGCAAGTCCAGTGTTAAAATGAAATTATTCCCATGAATTCAAATTATATTAATATTTGAAAATATTACATTTGCCACTTAATTTAAAATGAGAAGATGTTCTATTCGTAAACCTAACACTTATGAGAAACAAGGCACATTATCAGAAAGAAGACAGTAAATAATATCAGGTTTAAAGTTTTTAAATAGTTTAATTATCTGAATATAGCAACAAATGTCCATATATTTTAAATGACATAGGTACTCTAGGGTAATCGTGTCTGCTTTAGGTTCTAAGATATGGAAGGAAAGCTGCCATTTTTTATTTACAAATAATGGCAAATTTATATTAATTTTTAAAAAATAATCAGAGGTAGAGTACATATTTATCTACAGAGTTGTGGAATTGCAAATGGAAAATTTCATGTAACTATTTCCCTGTATTGTTTATAAAGTAAATACCATATTTTCATGTATGTTTCCTCTATTTGCAAAGTAGTAACAATTTGTAAAACCTCAATCATGTAATCGGATTTGGCTTCAGAAGTCATGTGTGCCATGCCCTTATGCTAGTGCTGATAATTGCCCCCCAAAAATGGTTCAGATGTATCACAACTACAAAACGGTTGATTTTCCAATAAGTATTTAGCAAATAACAACATTATTATTATTATTATTTTCATTATTTTCTTATTAGTTGAGCGTCTCCATATTTTCAAGGTGGAGGTTCCTCTGGCTGGTTTAAGAATTAAATTGACATGAGACAGATTAACAGGAGAAAATAAGAAGTTTAATCCCATGTGTACATGGGAGAGACCCAGGGAAACCGGGTAGCTCGTTGGAATGTCTGGAGCCCTCACCATAAGTACCATTTTCAGCTAAAGGCAATAGAGGATGTTGGAGGTGGCAGTTCGAGAGCTCAAAGGGTAGGGAAGCAGTTGGCATGGGGATGGAGACGTGAGTCTTTGGTGAGCGGGGGTTTGCTGGTTCCGACAGTGGCCACAAAGAGGAATTCCGGCAGATGTTGCTGCCTTCCTCCCTGTCTGCACGCCTGGTTCACACTATAGTTGTCTCTGGTGATGGCTCCCTTCCTGCAACACGTCCTCTGTCTACATCCTCGAGGCAGTCAGGGGAAGGTCAGAGTTTCCTCCCGAGTCTTTTGGGCTGTGATTTTTTTCAGGTCTAAATAGTCCTCATACCAAAGAGCCCTTTTGAAGTGGGAAGTTTTGCTCCCCTATAATACACATCCCCTTTGTTGCCTTAGCTGCTCACTTATCTACTTAGGTTTTGCCTTGAGAAATAATCGTGTCTTCGTTCTTCTCACATCCAGGAAAGCAGAATTGCCAGGAAGAAGTTGCCATTCAGTGGCCTTGCTCTGAAGTTCTTATGCCATCTGCAGATCTTCTGTGGTTTAGATTTTTTTCACAAAAAGAAGAAAGGGGACCAGTTTTGAGTAAACACTCTCCATGTCCCAGGATCATCAAAGCAATATTGTAAGGCAGATATACAAATGAGAAAACCTCAGGGCAGAAAATTTAAATTAAAAACTCAAGAGCACAAACACATAAGAAGGGCAGAACAGCTATTTGAGTATAGTTAGAGCTGAATCCAGAGCTGTGGTTAGGTTCTGTTCATATAAAGATTTGTAGTGAATGTTTTGTTTAACATTGTGGCCTTTTAAAATTAAAATTTATATGTCTTATGTCAGGGGAAGAAAATAATAAAATTCCACATTAAGTCAAAATATAGCACTCATTGCTGTACAAGATAGTCAGTTATAATTCAGGAAAATAATCTCAGAAGAGATTCAAGCTCTAGTTAATTATTTGCGTGATCTGGATTTTAAAAAGTTAGGCAAGTCCATGACGATTATAAGCCTCCACAGCATACACTGTTGCTGTTACTTTTCTTAATTTCCACATTTGTTATGTACCTATTTTACGTTAGGTTCTGCTAAATGAATACATATGAAGGTAAATTTCTGCTGTGGATGTGTTTTAAAGAAAATAAGAAATACCTTATTTTCTGGCATATGGGTTGATTTTTGATTCAAGTAAAAAAAATAAATGGGGATTTCTGAATATCATGTGAATTTTCAAGCTAGTTGATATTCTTTCCACAACTTGTGTCTCCGTCCTAAGTGAGCAAAGGGTGCAATCCCATGGTTGAAGGAGTGTCCCAGCAGTTAGATATACTTGGGAGAAGGTCTTCACCCATCACTATTACTTGTGACATATAGCAGACTTTTTAATAAAACTCTCAGTTTTCCCCTCTATGAAAGTGAGGGTGATGAGTTCCACCTGATGGAGTTTTAAGATGATTTGGTCTCATGGAATAATTCCAAATCTCCTATCTTTACTGTATTTAGCAACTAACTTTTCTTTTGTCTTCATCTTCTTGGTTTTTTTTTAAATTTATTTTTTTATTGAGGTATAGTTGATTTACAGTGTTGTGTTAATTTCTGCTGTACAGCAAAGTGACTCAGTTATACACATAAATAATTCTTTTTTATATTCTTTTCCATGATGGTTTATCCCAGGAGATTGAATATAGGTCCCTGTGCTATACATCCTATCTAGTTTTTTACTTTCTTTGCACCACAGAAGCAAAGGGCTCATTCTGGGGTGTGTGTGTGTGTGTGTGTGTGTGTGTGTGTGTGTGTGTGTGTGTTTTCTTTCCTAAACTGCAGAGCATTTTTTTGAGCCATATTTTCTTTTAATTCCCAAAGGAATTATTTTATCCCCCAAACATATCTAATTCACATGGAAACCAGCTGTTAAAGTAGCATTGATATTCTCATTATACTGAATAACATTTTCAGTCTTCTTATACAGTGAGTGAGAGTGTCTCTGGGCTTAAGCTGAGAGGGATACAGGAAGATCATAACTCTCCCTCCCTTGTGAGTGACTAGAGTACAAATTGTTATTAACTTTTTCTTTATCCTCATCCTTAGTTACATAAAGTGTTACAGTTCAGAGTTTTGTCCCACAACATCACTCATTGGATCTGCCAAACATTCCAGAATTAAGCAGGGCAGTTATTAGTGTTCTTGTTTCACAGATAAATAAGGTGTGGCACAGAACACTTAAAGTCCCCTGCCCTATAAATGTAGGGAATAAGCAATTTGATATGCCTAAAGTCTTTTTACTTCAAATGCAATGCTCCGTGTCAAGCAAAAGCAATCATTAGGGCTAAGGTGGAGTAACAGGGTCCAGATCAACAAATAAAATATTTCCTATGAACACAAAATATGACATCATGATTGCAAGCATTGGATATCAAATCATGAAGGACAGTGATGATCGAGAGACCAGAAAGAATAAGGAGAGCCCTGTAATTTTCTTAGTTTGCTTCTTTGAAAGAGTTTCCAGCCTGCAGTGCAGGTGGAGGGCACTGAAGTGAAGCCTGGCGGAGTCTCTGTGTTGAGGTGCGTTGATGAAGGGACAGAGTGCCTAGATTTGCAGGACAGACTAACTGGGAGGAGGGAGACGCACAGGGAAATAACTCCAGATATTGGCAGAAGGTCCCTTGAGTATTCAGTTGAGTAGGGGTCAACTCACGTGTGTGAGGAAACTACACCAATCAAGGGAACGCACCACCCAGATGATTAGTAGTAACACTGCCAGTCAGAAGACTCAGTACCGCTAAGCTGCCACTTCTTCCCAAATTGATCTTAGGATGGACACAATCAAAGCCCCTGCCACCAAATAAGTAAGTCCTGGAATAGCCAAAACAACTACGGAAAAGAATAAAAAGGTTGAAGGACTAACATTACCTGATCTTAAGACTTGACTTGACTTTATCTTACTATAAGATAAGGTAATGAAAATGTGTGACATTAGGATAAGGCTAGAGAAATTGATAAATGGACTAGATCTAATGAGTCCAGAAATAGATCTGTACATGAATAGACAACTGATTTTTGACAAAGGTACAGAGCCAGATCAGAGGGAAAAGGAAAGGATAGTGTTTCTTGGAAATGATGCAGGAATCATTGGATTTATATATACAGAATAGTGATTTTTGATGAGTATTTCACACTATATAAAAATAATCCAAAATTGATCATAAACTTAAATGTAAAACCTTCACTTAGACAACTTTTAGAATAACACTAAGAGTAAATCTTTGTGAACTTACATGAGGTAGATATTTCCTTAACATGACAGCCAAAACACTCTCCATAAAATAACACACCAGTAAATTGGAAAATTAATTATGTTTGTTCTTCAAAAGACAGTGTTGTTAAAATTCAAGCCACAGGTTGGGAAAATATTTTTAATTCACGCATATTATAAAGGATATATCTAGAATATATAAAGAACTCTCAATACTCAATGATTCAAAAAAAACATTTTTTTAAATGCCAAAATTTAAACAGATTCGCCACCAAAGAATACATATGGATGGCAGATAAACCAATGAAAAGATTCTCACTATCATTAGTCATTAGAAATATACTAAGTCAGCACTGGTATGCAACTACACACCTGTTACAATAGCAAAAAATTAAAAAGAACGAACATTACCCAGGATGTGGAGTAACTGGAACATTCATACGTAGCTGAATGGTACAACTTTGGAAAACAGTTTGACAGAAGTTTTTTTTAAGGTAAATGTATTTACCATGTGATCCAACTAATCCTTTCCTAGTTATTTACCTGAGGGAGAGAAAAAAAAGTGCATTTCCACACAAAGATGTATACACAGATGTTCATAGCAGCTTTACTTGTCATGACTCCAAACTGGAAATAGCCCAAGTGGCCATCAACAAGTGAACGGGTAGATGATTTCTCATATATGCATAAAATATGATATGACTCAACGATGAAATGAAACAAGCTCTTGATTCTCGATGAAAGAGGCCAGACGAAAAAAGAGTACGTTATGCATGATTCTAGTTGTATCAAATTCTAGGAAATGCAAACTAATCCATAGGGACAGAAAGAATAGGAATCAGTAATTGTCTAGGGATGGGAGTCAGGGAGAGTAAGAAGGAGGGATTTTCAACTGTCATGAAGAATCTTGTGAGGTAAAGGATGTATTTATTATCTTTGGGGTGTAGTTTGATGGGTATATATAATATGTCAAAATATATCTCAAGGTACTCTTTCAGTATCTTCACTTTGCTTAATTGTACTTACACTTCATATCAGTGGTACTCAGTAAAGCACATACATGCTTAGAAATGTGATCTTTATCAAAGATCCTGTTTGATTTAAGGACCCCTAATTTTATTTTAATCAGTGTTAGTATCAGTATTAGCAATATATTAGAATGGCTTAAACTGATATTTTTAAGTGTTTTTTAATAACTGTGTAGAAGCCATTTGGTACTATTGCATATTCACGTGTGAGATAGTACATGTGTGATCATTATATCTGCAGAACACCAGATCAGGATACCCAATTTCAGCACTCTATTTAATTCATGCACCCTGTATGGAGTCTGAGAAAGTTAGGCCAAATTAAAGAAGGGGCCTTGAATAGAAGAGTGGCTCATGAGTGCACCCACTGGGATGGTTATGCTCTCATAATGCATTTTTGTTTTCATATGTTGTGATCATACATGAAACTAGGAAAGACGGTTGCAGGCAAGTGAGAAAAACCAACCTTTATCTGAGCTCTTTGACCTGTGCAATTTTGTGTGTGTTGTCAGTCTGGAACAGGTTAAAGCACTATGTTGAAAATGAAATAGACCTGCTTCCAACATTCCAACCTCAGATTCAGCAGTGTGAGGGCTCGACCTAGGAGAACTTTTCTAAGAACACTGGAAAACTGTACACTTCAAGGGAGGGTGCAAGAAATGTTTTATATCTTTATACATAAACAGAAGCTTTAAAAATTGCCTTTGGTTCAATAGTCCCCCATTAAAATTTTTTTTGGTAAGTCTACAGAAGTCATGGGGAAATACAATATTCGTGTCATTCACATTCCATTACTACCATCAAATGTGTCTTTGATCCTTTTCCGAATTTTTTTTCCCAAGGACAATCATTCAGTATAGTGATTTTCCCGAGAATAACAAGATACCATTTTTTAAAAATGCAGTTTGTCATTACCCAAGGCACAATAATATTGTTATGTACTTACACCGTTACTTCTCTCAAGGGAGATTCTAGTATTTAAACCATTCAAACTCTCCTCTTACATGAGAATCAGAGATAGTTATGTAGAAGAAAAATTATTTGCTGAAATATTTATTTATGATATTGTTCAAAAAGTTAACTAATCAGATTAATTTTTTCTACCTTAGGCAGTACATATACATTTTTGTTGGAAATTACTTGTTTTATTGGGCAAGCACGGCAGTCCTGGAAGGTGGATCTTTTATACTGTGGAAGGCAGAGAACTTTGTCTCTTTTGTTTGATGATGTGTCCCCACATGTAAAATTGTGATTGGCAGTAGGTCATCTAGAATCATTTGTTGGAGATTTTTTTTTTTTTTTCCACTCTGCCCTTAGTTGTTTGATTTTAATGACTATTCTCCTGGGCAATATACTTCCAAAGCAGAAACCATATGATTTGATGTTTACATTCACGTATTACCTATATTACATATTGATTACTAGCATGTTGTTGTGCTTTCAATTACAAAATCAAATCGGTCACACTTGAGGCATAAAGAACAGTGAAACAGAAAATGTCAGGAGTACCTACTAGAGTAGAAAAGGTTCAGAATCAGATCTACTCCCAGCCAGTGAGAATCAATATGCTTGACAGAAACTGAAATGTCAAATTATTGTTTTTCTAACATGTTTCCACATTTACCATTTCAAATGACTACATTCTCAATCTCCTATAATTAAGAACATATGTAATCACCATTATTACATCTAAGTTAGTATTAATTCAACAATATTTTTATAAGGATATACAGACCACATTGAAATTTTGCAGGGTGCTCCAAAGATGTTTTTTAGTGAAATTATATAATTCATGATCCAGTCAAAGTCTGCACATTGCCGTGGGTGATTTTTTTATTTTTTATTTTTTAACATCTTTATTGGAGTATAATTGCTTTACAATGGTGTGTTAGTTTCTGCTTTATAACAAAGTGAATCAGCTATACATATACATATATCCCCATATCTCCTCCCTCTTGCGTCTCCCTCCCACCCTCCCTATCCCACCCATCTAGGTGGTCACAAAGCACCGAGCTGATCTCCCTGAGCTATGCGGCTGCTTCCCACTAGCTATCTGTTTTACATTTGGTAGTGTATATATGTCCATGCCACTCTCTCACTTTGTCATAACTTACCCTTCCCTCTCCCTGTGTCCTCAAGTCCATTCTCTACGTCTGCGTCTTTATTCCTGTCCTGCTCCTGGGTTCTTTAGAACTTTTTTTTTTTTTTTAGATTCCATATACATGTGTTAGCATAGAGTATTTGTTTTCTCTTTCTGACTTACTTCAGTCTGTATGACAGACTCTAGGTCCATCCACCTCACTACAAATAACTCCATTTCGTTTCTTTTTATGGCTGAGTAATATTCCATTGTATATATGTGCCATATCTTCTTTATCCATTCATCTGTCGATGGACACTTAGGTTGCTTCCATGTCCTGGCTGTTGTAAATAGAGCTACAATGAACATGGTGGTACATGACTCTCTTAGAATTATGGTTTTCTCAGGGTATATGCCCAGTAGTGGGATTGCTGGGTCATATGGTAGTTCTATTTCTAGTTTTTTAAGGAACATCCATACTGTTCTCCATAGTGGCTGTATCAATTTATATTCCCACCAACAGTGCAAGAGGGTTCCCTTTTCTCCACACCATCTCCAGTATTTACTGTTTGTAGATATTTTGCTGATGGCCATTCTGACTGGTGTGAGGTGATACCTCATTGTAGTTTTGATTTTCATTTCTCTAATGATTAGTGATGTTGAACATTCTTTCATGTGTTTGTTGGCAATCTGTATATCTTCTTTGGAGAAATGTCTATTTAAGTCTTCTGCCTATTTTTGGATTGGGTTGTTTGTTTTTTTGATATTGAGTTGCATGAGCTTCTTGTAAATTTTGGAGGTTAATCCTTTGTCAGTTGTTTCATTTGCAAATATTTTCTCCCATTCTGAAGGTTGTCTTTTCATCTTGTTTATGGTTTCCTTTGATGTGCAAAAGCTTTTAAGTTTCATTAGGTCCCATTTGTTTATTTTTGTTTTTATTTCCATTTCTCTAGGAGGCGGGTCAAAAAGAATCTTGCTGTGATTTATGTCATAGAGTATTCTGCCTATGTTTTCCTCTAAGAGTTTGATGGTGTCTGGCCTTACATTTAGGTCTTTAATCCATTTTGAGTCTATTTTTGTGTATGGTGTTAGGGAGTGTTCTAATTTCATTCTTTTACACGTAGCTGTCCAGTTTTCCCAGCACCATTTATTGAAGAGGCTGTCTTTTCTCCGTTGTATATTCTTGCCTCCCTTATCAAAAATAAGGTGACCATATGTGCATGGGTTTATCTCTGGGCTTTCTATCCTGTTCCATTGATCTATATTTCTGTTTTTGTGCCAGTACCATAGTGTCTTGATTAGTATAGGTTTGTAGTATAGTCTGAAGTCCAGGAGCCTGATTCCTCCAGCTCTGTTTTTCGTTCTCAATATTGCTTTGGCTATTCGGGGTCTTTTGTGTTTCCATACAAATTGTGAAATTTTTTGTTCTAGTTCGGTGAAAAATGCCATAGGTAGTTTGATAGGGATTGCATTGAATCCGTCAATTGCTTTGGGTAGTATGGTTATTTTCACAATGTTGATTTTTCCAATCCAAAAACATGGTATATTTCTCCATCTGGTTGTATCACCTTTAATTTCTTTCATCAGTGTCTTCTAGTTTTCTGCATACAGGTCTTTTTTCTCCTTAGGTGGGTTTATCCCTAGGTATTTTATTCTTTTTTTTGCAGTGGTACATGGGACTGTTTCTTTAATTTCTCTTTCAGATTTTTCATCATTAGTGTATAGGAATTCAGGGGATTTCTGTGCATTAATTTTGTATCCTGCTATTTACCAAATTCATTGATTAGCTCTAGTACTTTTCTCATAGCATCTTTAGGATTCTCTATGTATAATATCATGTCATCTGCAAACAGTGGCAGCTTTACTTCTTGTTTTCTGATTTGGATTCCTTTTATTTCTTTTTCTTCTCTGATTGCTGTGGCTAAAACTTCCAAGACTATGTTGAATAATACTGGTGAGAGTGGACAACTTTGTCTTGTTCCTGATCTTAGAGGAAATGGTTTCAGTTTTTCACCATTGAGAGTGATGTTGGCTGTGGGTTTGTCATATATGGCCTTTATTATGTTGAGGAAAGTTCCCTCTATGCCTACTTTCTGAAGGGTTTTTATCATAAATGGGTGTTGAATTTTGTTGAAAGCTTTTTATGCATCTTTTGAGATGATTATATGGGTTTTCTCCTTCAATTTGTTAATATGGTTTATCACATTGATTGATTTGCATATATTGAAGAATCCTTGCGTTCCTGGAATAAACCCCACTTGGTGTATTATCCTTTTAATGTGCTGTTGGATTCTGTTTGATAGTATTTTGTTGAGGATTTTTGCATCAATGTTCATCAGTGATATTGGCCTGTAGTTTTTTTTTTTGTGATATCTTTGGTTTTGGTATCAGGATGATAGTGGCCTTGTAGAATGAGTTTAGGAGTGTTCCTCCCTCTGCTGTATTTTGGAAGAGTTTGAGAAGGATAGGTGTTAGCTCTTCTCTAAATGTTTGATAGAATTCACCCGTGAAGCCATCTGGTCCTGGGCTTTTGTTTGTTAGAAGATATTTAATCACAGTCTCAATTTCAGTGCTTGTGATTGGTCTCTTTATATTTTCTATTTCTTCCTGGTTCAGTCTTGGAAGGTTGTGCTTTTCTAAGAATTTGTCCATTTCTTCCAGGTTGTCCACTTTACTGGCATATAGTTGCGTGTAGTAATCTCTCATGATCCTTTGTATTTCTGCAGTGTCGGTTGTTATTCTCCTTTTTCATTTCTAATTCTATTGATTTGAGTCTTCTCCCTTTTGTTCTTGATGAGTCTGGCTAATGGTTTATCAATTTTGTTTATCTTCTCAAAGAGCCAGCTTTTAGTTTTATTGATCTTTGCTATTGTTTCCTTTATTTCTTTTTCATTTATTTCTGATCTGATTTTTATGATTTCTTTCCTTGTGGTAACTTTGGGGGTTTTTTGTTCTTCTTTCTCTAATTGCTTTAGGTGTAAGTTTAGGTTGTTTATTTGAGATCTTTCTTGTTTCTTGAGGTAGGATTGTATTGCTATAAACTTCCCTCTTAGAACTGCTTTTGCTGTATCCCATAGGTTTTGGGTTGTCGTATTTTCATTGTCATTTGTTTCTAGGTATTTTTTGATTTCCTCTTTGATTTCTTCAGTGATCTCTTGGTTATTAAGTAGTGTATTGTTTAGCCTTCATGTGTTTGTATTTTTTACATATTTTTTCCTGTTATTGATATCTAGTCTCACAGTGTTGTGGTCGGAAAAGATACGTGATACTATTTAAATTTTGTTAAATTTACCAAGGCTTGATTTGTGACCCAAGATATGATCTATCGTGGAGAATGTTCCATGAGCACTTGAGAAGATAGTGTATTCTGTTGTTTTTGGATAGAATGTCCTATAAATATCAAATAAGTCCATCTTGTTTAATGTATCATTTAAAGCTTGTGTTTCCTTATTTATTTTCATTTTGGATGATCTGTCCATGGTGAAAATGAGGTGTTAAAGTCCTCTACTATGACTGTGTTACTGTCAATTTCCCCTATTATGGCTGTTAGCATTTGCCTTATGTATTGAGATGCTCCTATGCTGGGTGCATAAATACTTAGGATTGTTGTATCTTCTTCTTGGATTGATTTCTTGATCATTATGTAGTGTCCTACTTTGTCTCTTGCAATAGTCTTTATTTTAAAGTCTATTTTGTCTGATATGAGAATTGCTACTCCAGCTTTATTTGATTTCCTTTTGCATGGAATATCTTTTTCCATCCCCTCACTTTCAGTCTGTATGTGTCCCTAGGTGTGAAGTGTGTCTCTTGTAGACAGCCTATATATGGGTCTTGTTTTTGTATCCATTCAGCCAGTCTATGTGTTTTGGTTGGAGCATTTAATCCATTTACATTGAATTTAATTATCGATATGTATGTTCCTATTATCATTTTCTTAATTGTTTTGGGTTTGTTATTGTAGGTCTTTTCCTTTTCTTGTGTTTCCTGCCTAGAGAAGTTCGTTTAGCATTTGTTGTAAAGCTGGTTTGGTGGTGCTGAATTCTCTTAGCTTTTGCTTGTCTGTAAAGGTTTTAATTTCTCCATCGAAACTGAATTAGATCCTTTCTGGTTAGAATAATCTTGGTTGTAGTTTTTTCCGTTTCATCACTTTAAATATGTCCTGCCACTCATTTCTGGCTTGCAGAGTTTCTGCTGAAAGATCAGCTGTTAACCTTATGGGGATTCCCTTGTATGTTATTTGTTGTTTTTCCCTTGGTGCTTTTAATATTTTTTCTTTGTATTTAATTTTTGATAGTTTGATTAATATATGTCTTGGCGTGTTTCTTCTTTTATTTATCCTGTTTGGGACTCTCTGTGTCTCCTGTACTTGATTGACTACTTCCTTTCCCATATTAGGGAAGTTTTCAACTATAATCTCTTCAGATATTTTCTCAGTCCCTTTCTTTTTCTGTTTTTCTTCTGGGACCCCTATAATTCGAATGTTGGTGCGTTTAATGTTGTCCCAGAGGTGTCTAAGACTGTCCTCAATTCTTTTCATTTTTTTTCTTTATTCTGCTCTGCAGTAGTTATTTCCACTATTTTATGTTTCAGGTCACTTATCCATTCTTCTGCCTCAGTTATTCTGCTGCTGATTCCTTCTAGAGAATTTTTAATTTCATTTATTGTGTTGTTCATCATTGTTCATTTGCTCTTTAGTTCTTCTACATCCTTGTTAAACTTTTCTTGTATTTTCTCCATTCTATTTCCAAGATTTTGGATCATCTTTACTATCATTATTCTGAATTCTTTTTCAGGTAGACTGCCTATTTCCTCCTCATTTGTTTGGTCTGGTGGGTTTTTACCTTGCTCCTTCATCTGCTGTGTGTTTCTCTGTCTTCTCATTTTGCTTAACTTACTGTGTTTGGGGTCTCAGTTTCGCAGGCTGCAGGTTCGTAGTTCCTGTTCTTTTTGGTGTCTGCCCCCAATGGGTAAGGTTGGTTCAGTGGGTTGTGTAGGCTTCCTGGTGGAGGGGACTGGTGCCTGTGTTCTGGTGGATGAGGCTGGATCTTGTCTTTCTGGTGGGCAGGACCACATCCGATGGTGTGTTTTGAGGTGTCTGTGACCTTCTTATGATTTTAGGCAGCCTCTCTGCTGATGCGTGGGGTTGTGTTCTTGTCTTGCTAGTTTTTTGGCTTAGGATGTCCAGCACTGTAGCTTGCTGGTCGTTGAGTTGAGCTGGGTCTTAGCGTTGAGATGGAGATCTCTGGGCGAGCTTTTGCCGTTTGATACTACATGGAGCCATGAGGTCTCTGGTGGACCTATGTCCTGAACTCAGCTCTCGCATCTCAGAGGCACAGGCCTGACAGCTGCCCGGCGGACCACCCTGTTAGATACATGGCTCAGAAGAAAAGAAAGAAAAAAAATAAATTAAATAAAGCTATTAAAATAAAAAATAATTATTCAAAATAAAAAAATTAAAAAGTAATAAAAAATGAAAAAAAAAGAAAGAAGTAAGAGAGCAACCCAACCAAAAAATGAATACACCAATGATAACAAACACTACAAACTATACTAAAAAAAAAAAAAAAAAGAAAAGAAAAAAAACCCGAACAGACAGAATCCTAGGACAAGTGGTAAAAGCAAAGCTATACAGACAAAATCACATGAAGAAGCATATACATACACACCCACAAAAAGAGATAAAGGAAAAAAATATATATCTATATATAAAAAAAGAAAAAGGAGGAAGAGAGCAACCAAATCAATAAACAAATTTACCAATTATAATAAACTCTAAATACAAAACTAAGATAAACATAAAGCCAGGAACAAATTAGATGTAGAAAGCAAACCCCATGTCTACAGTTGCTTCCAAAGTCCACCGCCTCAATTTTGGAATGATTCGTTGTCTATTCAGGTATTCTAGAGATGCTGGGTACATCAGGTTGATTTTGGAGATTTAATCCGCTGCTCCTGAGGCTGCTGGGAGAGATTTCCCTTTCTCTTCTTTGCACAGCTCCTGGGGTTCAGCTTTGCATTTGGACCCGCCTCTGTGTGTAGGTCGCCTGAGGGCTTCTGTTCCTCACCCAGACAAGAGGGGGTTAAAGGAGTGGCTGATCAAGGGGCTCTGGCTCACTCAGGCCCAGGGGAGGGAGGGTTACAGAATGCGGGGTGAGCCTGCAGTGGCAGATGTTGGCATGACGTTGCACCAGCCTGAGGCACGCTGTGTGTTCTCCCAGGGAAGTTGTCCCTGGATCATGGGACCCTGGCCGTGGCAGGCTGCACAGTCTCCTGGGAGGGGAGGTGTGGATAGTGACCTGTGCTTGCACACAGGCTTCTTGGTGGCTGCAGCAGCAGCCCTAGCGTTTCATGCCCGTCTCTGGTCTCCGCGCTGATAGCCGCAAATCGCACCTGTCTCTGGAGCTCGTTTAGGTGGTGCCCCGAATCCCCTCTCCTCGCGCATCCCACAACAGTCGTCTCTTGCCTCTTAGGCAGGTCCAGACTTTTTTCCGGACTCCGTCCCGGCTAGCTGTGGCACACTAGCCCCCTCAGGCTGTGTTCACGCAGCCAACCCCAGTCCTCTCCCTGGGGTCTGACCTCTGAAGCCCGAGCCTCAGCTCCCAGCCCCTGCCTGCCCCACTGGGTGAGCAGACAGGTGTCTCGGGCTGGTGAGTGGTCGGCACCGATCCTCTGTGCGGGAATCTCTCCACTTTGCCCTCCGCACCCCTATGGCTGCGCTCTCCTCCATGGCTCCGAAGCTTCCCCCCTCTGCCCCCTGCAGTCTCCACCCGCGAAGGGGCTTCCTAGTGTGTGGAAACCTTTCCTCCTTCACAGTTCCCTCCCACTGGTGCAGGTCCCTTCCCTATTCTTTTGTCTCCATTTTTTCTTTTTTCTTTTGCCCTACCCAGGTACGTGGGGAGTTTCTTGCTTTTTGGGAAGTCTGAGGTCTTCTGCCAGCATTCAGTAGGTATTCTGTAGGAGTTGTTGCACATGTAGATGTATTTCTGATGTATTTGTGGGGAGGAGGGTGATCTCCACGTCTTACTCCTCTGCCATCTTGAAGGTCTCTCTGTCGTGGGTGCTTTGATGTGCAGTTTAATCCCCCTTTAAGATTAAAAGACTTATTCCCCCAGTTGCCAGAAATACTCCCAGCAGACAGTAGTTGGCCTATCTTTTTACCATTTGTAGTATATGAACTGATATTATAATTTTTTGTTTAGTTTTATTTTGCTATTTGTATTTTATACTTTATTCATCTTTCTAGAAGTTTGTACGTTTTGTTAGCTTTGTCAAAGAACAGTATCTTTGCCATTGTTATTTTTTATTGTATATTGATTTTATCTCTTTAATATCTGTTCTTATTTTAATATTTTCTTTCTCCTATTTACGGGAAGGTTAATTTGCTATTCTTTCTGTAAGATTTTCAAATGAATACTTAGAAAGTGAAGGCTGGAAAACCATTGATCCAATGTCTGCATTAAAGGCTTTAAGCTACCATCTAAGCAGGGTCTTATCTGCATCAGTCACATTTTGACATAATGTATTTTCGTTGGAAAGTTTATTATCATTATTCATTTTAAATGTTTTGAATTTCTGTTGTGATTTCTAATTGACCCCTGCATTATTTAGAAGTATGTTATTTAATTTTGGAACTTTGAGGATTCCTTAGTTATGTTTTCACTACTGAATTCTAGCTCAAGTACACCGTGGTTAAAAAAATAGATTGTATTTATTTTCAGATTTTGGAATTCATTGAGGGTTGCTTTATGGTTCAGCATACAGTGCATTATGACAAATGTTCATTGTGCTTGAAAAAAATGTATCTGTAATTCCTTGGGTGTAACAATATGTGTAATTCAACTAAGTCAAGTTTGTTAATCATATTCAAATATTCTTTCTGATAACATTTGCATCAGCTTATCTGTAATAACTGATTGAGGTGTGTTAAATTAGTACACCACAATGGTGAATTAATTTCTTCTTTAAATCTTTTGGGTTTTGCTTTAAATGCTTTTTTTTTTAATTGAAGTATAGTTGATTTACAATGTGTTAATTTCTGCTATACAGCAAAGTGATTCAGTTATTTATATATATATGTATTTATACATACATTCTTTTTTAATATTCTTTTCCATTGTGCTTTATCACAGGATATTGAATATAGTTCCCTGTGCTATACAGTAGGAGTAGGACCTTGTTGTTTATTACTTTAAATGTTTTTATTTTATATTATTAGTACATACCAAATTGAAACTGTATTGATCTTATTAAATTGTTCCCTGGATCAGCATAAAATACTCCTCCTTGTGTCTGGTAAACTTCTTGCCTGAAGTTCATCTAGATTTTCATTATCATTTTACTTTCAAGATCTTATGCCCTTATATTCAATGTGTGTTCCTGTGACCAACATCTTTTTAAAAATCTAATCTGCTTAATTTTGTCTTTCACTTGGATATTGGGTTTATATACCTACAATGAGGTTTTATCTATTTATCTATCTATCTATCTATATATATATATATAGAGAGAGAGAGAGAGAGAGATTATTATTGACATTCACAGTATACTAGCTTGATAGTAACCTGTTCTTTGAATTCTTTAATGGTAACTCTAGAGTGAGTACTTGGATTTAGTATACTCTAAATTATTACCCTTTTCACTTTCCAGAAAGTGCAAGGACCTTAAAATCTTTCAAGTATATTTTCCCCATTATATGCAGTAGTTGAGCTACTATTTTAATTTAACAGACATTTTAAGTACCACAGACACTGCCATTCTTGTGTTCTATTTTCAGTATTTACTTATATTTATTCCCTGATTTAACCTTACCAGCATTCATCATTCCTTTGTACATTTCCATGCTTCTAATTAGGAACATTTTATTTTGCATGTTCTTTAGTATTTCATATAGCTTTGTTCTGCTTGTGATAAGTTCCGTTTTTGTTTCTGAAACCATCTTTATTCAGCCTTCATTTTTTTTTAAAGTTTATTTATTTAATTTATTTATTTTTGGCTGTGTTGGGTCTTGCTGTGCGCGGGCTGTCTCTAGTTGCGGCGCGCAGGGGCTACTCTTCGTTGTGGTGCGCTGGCTTCTTGTTGCGGTGGCTTCTCTTATTGCAGAGCACGGGCTCTAGGCGCACAGGCTTCAGTAGTTGTGGCACGTGGGCTCAGTAGTTGTGGCTTGCAGGCTCTAGAGCGCAGGCTCAGTAGTTGTGGCACGTGGGCTTAGTTGCTCCACGACATGTGGGATCTTCCTGGACCAGGGCTTGAACCCGTGTCTCCTGCATTGGCAGGTGGATTCTTAACCACTGCACCACCAGGGAAGCCCCAGCCTTCATTTTTACAGGATATTTCCCTGTGGATGGAACTCTGATGTGTCAGTTTTTATTTTCCCCCAGTGCTTATTTTCCCATCCATTGTCTCCTGGTTTCCATCATTTTTGTTCAAATGTCAGCTTTCCATGTAACTTCTTCTAAAGAATCTTTAAAATATAAAGAAGAAACTTATGTCACAGAATTTTAAAATGTGTGTAACTTGAGCCACAAAAGGAGAGAGAAGAAGCAATCTGGGGAGAGATATCCAAGATTTTTCCAAATTATGGAAAAACAGATTCAAGAAGCTCTGCAGGACCAAACAGGATGAGAAAGAACATTTAGAAAATGTGAAATGTTCTGTGTGTCTCATGTCATGTTTCCAGTATACAGCACTGCTCTGAATGCTATCATAGATAATTTCTCATTGTGCAAATTAACTTGCTAAACCTCACAGTAACCCCATGAGGCTAAAACCGTGTCCAGCACCATGGGATGCTGCTGTTTTGGAGACCAGAGCACCTGGACTCCACAGCCACTGTTTACTAACACCCTCTAGAATATTCCAACCCCTGCTGCTTTTACTTCTCAACATATCTAAATCTACCCATGTCTCAAGAGAATGGCGGTACCCTATTCCACATGACTACCATTCCCTCTCCAGTCTCACTACATGTAAACTGGGTGTTTTCAAATCTATGCATCATGCTGTAGCTGAGGTGACCTTACTCAATATAAGATTATTTTTTTTCCAGTATGAGATTATTTATGGCAACATTATATACATTTACTTTTACTTTAATGACTAACAGAAGCCATCCATATGGTTCCCTGATTCATGATGATTTTGTTATGGGTCTCCCCATCTTCCTAATTAAAATATAAGTTTAACAAAGGCAAGACCATCTCTGTCTTGTTACTGCTGTACTTCCAGTACTCGGTGCCTTGTCCTGCAAAGAGAAGTAGCTTAACACAGATTTTTGACTGGATAAATGAATGAATTATATGTAGATTCTATCATTAAGAACCTTTCAAAAAAAAAAAAAGAACCTTTCAGTATAGTTTTATAATTTATTTTTGTGTGTGTGTCAATTCTGAGTTTTTAGGGCAAAACTGACACGTGAAAGCTCTGAATTATGTGTTGTGATCAGCATTATGTTAATGTCTCCTGTGATCAGCAGAATATGCCTTTCTTCTAGCTGCAGGACTACCTGGGGCAAGACACATCATGTCTCCGGGCTTACGCCAAGTGCACATTACTCACACCTACCTGTGCATTACTTATTACACTTTATTTACAAAAGCTTTATGGCTTCAAGCAGTTGTTCAGCGGAAGAAGGCTGGTGTCACAATGGGACCAATTACTCCTTTGTAAATGTTCCTGGGTAAAGCAGCTGCTTTCCTGAATTCTTTAATATGAAATTCGTTACAGTGTGAAGTTTTGCTACCTCTAAGCTTGTAGATACTTTTGACAGAATTAGATGCAGATTATTTCAAGGGTACTACTCCTTTTCACTCTACGGTGGTCAGTTCCAATGTATCATTGAACTCAGAAATTTAAGGAAAATATCATGTCTTGTAAACTGGATTTGATTTTCCCAACCTAGGTGTTTATAATCAACTCTAAAACAATTTCCATTTAAAATTGTCTGAAAAATGCTTCCAATTTAGAATTGCCATGTAAGAGGAAAGTTATATTATTTAACATTAATGTATTTTCCAACACTAAAGTTTTATGAGTCTAAGTTTTATGAATCCCATAGCAACTACAAATAATTCTAATACATAAAAATGGTGGGTGATATTTCTATCTGGGACTAAATTTTAATATGTTATATAATAACCACTTAGGCTCTGTCAAGAGTAGTGGAGGACTATAACTTTGAGTTTCTTGACTTTTGCAAAGTGAGAATCATAGCACAGAACAGCCCTAGATCGTCCTTTACCAACCTAATATGGGAAGAAAGATGATCATTTCTTTCTAGCATCTGATTTTTGGCAGATTATCTGGAGGTACTGCTGTCTTTCAAATAATGAAATCATATTGTGGATTTCTTTAAAAGATTTTGAGAAAACTTGAAATATTTGGGGAGAGGTTATATGATAAGCAAATATTTTTAAAAT
The DNA here is from genome assembly GCF_965194805.1 of Balaenoptera borealis. Taxonomy (NCBI): domain Eukaryota; kingdom Metazoa; phylum Chordata; class Mammalia; order Artiodactyla; family Balaenopteridae; genus Balaenoptera; species Balaenoptera borealis. The sequence goes on along the minus strand of NC_138880.1, from coordinate 30,093,496 downwards.
TACCTATTTATTAATAAATTTGGTAATTGAATATCTCATCATATATATGAGTGCACCCTTAAAGACTTAAATAATTTAGGGTCATGATTCCCAGTATATCTCCCTTTGGAAAGACTAAATCAATCCAGGAGGATAAGAGTGGATCACTGAAAACACAGCCACCTGGTGGTCCTGATTCTGGAGAGGGTGCCAGTGTGTTATCTTTGCTAGAGCAGATTCACACAAACTCCTGGTCAAGATGCATGGCCGGCAGATTGGAACACATGGTCTTTTCCATCCCAGTTAGAAAAAAGGATAAGAAAGAGTACACATTCGTGGGGACTGGGCAGTAGAGCACATGTACAGTGCTGCTAGTGGTCAGCACCTGTTTTGCCTTGGCTGAAGAAGGTCACTTCTGCAAGTTTCATCCGATTCTGGGTGGCCCCCATCCAGTGACTAATTGAGGTGGGGTTATATCGACTCAGCCCCCTTGTCCCAACCTGAGACCCATCCAAAGGATCATCCATCTTCAGAAATCGCCCACAGGGTTGACAGACCTGCCCTGAGATGGCTTCTCAGTTCACCTCTTCTCCGGCCCAAATCTGCTTCTTTTCTTTCCCTTCCACTTCCCAAGAGAACTACCAACCATTCACACTCACCTCCGTCTCAGAGTCTGCTTCTTAGGAAACTCAACCTGCAACATTAAGTCTAGTAAAAGTGTTTAAATTGTATAGGTGTGTGTGTGGTGTGTGTTCATCTGGACTTAGATAAAATACGTAAACAATTGGTTCAGCACTAGTTACCTCTCTCAAAATAATAGCCAGAGCATTTATTTTTCTTTGTCCATAAAGGCCCGTGATCCATGATTGTGTAAATGTTACCTGGGATCTAGTTTGTTAAGCGTCAAGGAAAGAAAATGAGATAAAACATGTGAAGTTCTTGAAAGTGTATTTTGTACAATGGAAAAAAGAAAAATGAATTCCTTAAGGAGGAAGTTACAAGAATTTTTCAGTCATGCCCTAAGCTAATAACCTAGGCAAATCATACATAGACAAATTTATGTCACAAAAGGTATTGTGTTGTTATCATATGCTTTTTTACATATTTTATGCATAAGTTATGAATTTAATATGCAAATATTTAAAGTTACAGATTTTACGACTCTACAGTACATCATGATATGAGCTGTAATATAAATAATTTATTATAATGGAGCATTGAAGTTGCTTCACATGTTTCAGTTTTATACTTTTAACTATAGTGAGTATCTTTGTTTGCAATATTTTATCTTAAGATAGAGTCTGATGAGTAGAATTACTGAATAAAAGGCATACGTTTTTATAGCACTGCTGATGTAGAATGTCACATTATCTACATATGAATATTCCTGTGGCATCATACCTTATCAGCATTATGTGTACACACACACACACACGTGTACTTTACCAATTGTTATTATTTTAACTTTTCTACAAATTTGTTTAAAGTGGTTATCATATTATTGATATTATGCTCAGCTTAAGTGACAAATAGCATCCATATTTTTAATTAAGAAACTTGCTAGGCAGAGTATAGTAATCTTTAAAAAAGGTAAAATCTACTTCAAACCATATTTCTGTGTTTACTTTTCAAAGCTCTATTTTTGATTTGACATACTTTCTTTCCTGTGTTTTCTTTAAATTATTACATCTCCACAAATTTTGCCTTTCATGACATATGTTTATCTTTAAGGAGTAAACATATTCAGGTCTTGGGACTGGGACGTCACAGCTTTAATCTCTCTGAACCATTAACTTTCAGTTACTCTTAGGCAAGGCACTTCACAAAATGTTCCTTTGGTTCTTTACCTGAAAAATAGTTTCCCGTTCAGTAACTGGCTTAACCACAAAGCCAGTATTTGAACTAATAATTTCTTATTTGTAAAGGAGTTTTAAAATGTGATGCAGAATGTAGTGTGCTATTTAAACTTTTGGATTCCATGAAATTTCTACACTTTTTTGTGTTGAGCCCATGATTCCTATATTGAATTGCATATGTGCTGTCTATGAGCTGATCATGGCTATATAGTAAGTAGAATTGTCTGAAAAATCCCATGCACTTCTTTCGTCTCAGGAAAAATGTTCCAGTCATTGAATCTTTTTATTTTCTTTTTGAACTACACCAAAGCATAATTGTCATAAATTCAACTGCCCACTGGACAACTGTAAGAGGCATAGACCTTTTATTTATTACGGTACACATGCAAAAGCACACAAACATGCACACGTTATTTCTAGTTGTCCTGTTAAAAAAAGCAAAATAATCAAGGCCCTGCAAACAAGGGAACTGATGTAGCCTTGCTTGATAAGTTTTCTTCAAGAGTTTACATTCCTGTGGATGATCTATATAGCGTACAGGCAGAATGGATACCTATATCTCAGTGTGAGCTTCGGTAATGAAATTTGGGTTGGGGAAATACACTTGGGTGCTATCTGCACACAGGTGGTTATTGAAGTCATAAAAGTGAAAAAGGACATTCAGAGTATACTGATGGAGATGGGCTTAGAGATAGACTAGGCAATATTTTTGAGTGAAAATAAAAGAAAGACGGTTCATAAATGAGATTGAAAAGGAATAAAGAAGAAGAAACGAAAAACAAGAGTTCCTGGGAGATGCTCAAAGGAGAAGAATTTCCCACAAGGAGATTAGTATTGATCAAAAGCCCATTAGGATGAGGACTGGAAAGTATCCATTTGCTTTGGCAACAAGGAAGTTTTTATCCTTTATTAATTTCAGCGAAAGTTGCAGGTGGGGTCCCATTAAAGCAGGCAGAAAAGTGAATAGTGGGTGCATCAGAGAACACGATGTAGAGCGTCTTAAAGTAAGGCTATAATATAAGGCTCAGATCTCTTTAAGCACCTCTTTAGAGTTATTTCAGTCCGGTATGCGAGTCAAAGGAGGATTTTTTTTTAACTTGAGAGAAATGTGAATGTATTTGAATGTGATATAAAGGAGCAACAATGGAAGGTATTAGAAATATAGGGAGAGATGGGGGTGGTCGGAAGTGTGAAGGCTCTTTGTGGGCACTAGATTCAGTGTCAGGCATGATCCTTGGCTTAGAGGGAAGACAGACACTACCTTCATTGTAATACAAATAAAGGAATTCTTCAGTGTGGAAAATATTGTGGACGTGCCTTTCTGGTGACTTCTTTTGTGTGGGTATTTAGAAAGGAAACAGAATCATCTGCTGAATGTAAGAGGGAATGTCCCTGAGGTTTAGGTGCATAAAGAGAGAGGTACGGTACATTTGAAATAGCTGTGCTAAGGGAAAACATTGATTCGGGAAACAGAAGGAGACAGTGTTCATACAATGGATTCGTTCTTCATAAATTTTACATTTTTTTTCCAAGTAAAATTAAATCTTGGTTGTAGATGTGGAGACACCATGCTGTTTTCTTCTTCTACGTGTTTTCTTTTTCTCTGTGAGAACAGGGAAATGGAGATTACTATATTGACCAGATAGTAGTTAATGGCAGAGTCGATTTACTCTATTGTGAATAAGAAAGGAAACTCAGAAATTAAGGAGCTGATGTGCAGAGAAAAGTAGAGGGACCTGCAAATGAGATTAAAAGATAATACCAACCAAACCAAACAAACAAGTGCAAAAAAATAGATATAGATGGAATGATTGAGTAGGAATTGAAAGCATCAGAGGTTATAGTTATATTTCCGGCAAAAGCTCCTGCCTTCCACAATTCATCATGAAGGAAACTGTCTCTTAACCTTCACTGGTGACCCCTGAAAGAAATTCAGTTTTAATACCGCTGCCACATTTATCTTTATAGAACATAAATATGAAGCTACAAGTCATCTTGTTAAAAACTCCTTATAAATGATCATTGCCTTGTCTCCAAAAGCAAGTCGTAAATTTTCAAAGCTTTATAAACCAGTATCCAATAAAAAAAAATCATGGAATAACCAATGTTTACTCTTTCCTCCGTAAACTTTTTGACTTAGGCCCACAGCACTCCCATGCTTTTTGGTAGCAGACTGTAGCTTTTCCATCAAATGAGTCACACGCATTCTAAGAATTAGCTGTTCCCAGACCTGTTTATTTTACATTTCCCTGTTAATTAATATTTTATAATTTAAATAAGCATGTAATAAACTGGTGAAGTCTCAGTTACAAAAGAAAAAGAAAGTTGTTTACTTGAATATTAAGTTAAAACTTGAAGTTATATTTGGTAAGCACCCTGGTATGTTTTTGCAAACACACACACACACACGCACATGCGTGCACACACACACACACACACGGAATCCAATCAATGAATGTTCAAAGAAATGTTCTTGGCCCTAAAACTAAAGATTGATAAATGAGTGGATTTTGTATGTTTTAAATTAGGTAACATGGTTAAACTTGGTGCTTCTTTTTTATGCTCTTTGATGCTTTGTCTGTGTTTTTGGTTGGCTGTCAGAATTATTGTATGCTGACTTATAAGGCTCTTTACAGTTTTACGCAATTCTCTCTTGCAATCTGTTGTTACCTCTCATACAACCCCCTCAATCCGCACTCCGTGTTCTTCTCCACAAATGCACCTGTGACTCCAGTTACACGGAGCCACTTGATTTCTGATTATGTTGCTTCTTCATGTCTCCATGTATTTGCATATTCTTTTTCCTTTTCTCCTTATCCTTCTGTTTTTGTCTGGAGGTGGAGTTTTAATGGTGCTTCCCTTATGAAACACACCGTTATTACTTTAACCAGGTTTCATCATTCATTCCAATGTTTCTCAGTAGCTCCCAGTGTATAATCTTCATGTGACACCAGCACATGTGTTGAAATGATTATTATTTTTACATGTTTTTAGCGCCATTAGGCTTTATTCCTAGACAGCCAGGATTGTGTCATAACTTTGATATAACAACTCATTTCTTGATTTCTGGTATGTAATAGTTAATCACCAATGTTTTGCATCATGAATGAATAAAAATAGGACTGAAATAGATGAATGGTTTTCTCCACTAGATTATACAGCTCCTCTAGGAAAGGGACGGAGTTCCACATCTTCGTGCACTTAGCACTAGCATGGAGACACGTGCTTTGTACATAGGAGATGATCCTTTCTTTTTTCCAACAAACAAATCATTGCTAAAATGGACCAGTCATGCTTTTCCACACTGTTGGCTTTTACCTAGGTTGCCAGGGCTCTCGTGCTGTTCCTGGTTTCCCAAAACCCCCGCTGAGGTGAGTTCCTTGTGTTGTTGTTAATAATAGCCTAATTTCTACCTGTATTCAGATGACTCTCATAATTATATTTTCTGCTCCAATCTTCCTGAGCTCTAAAGCCATGCATCTAACTCAAACTCATTACATCCAAAACCTGTGACAGTCTTCCTCACTAAATCTTGTTGTTCTCTAGTATTTTTTTCCTAGAAAATGATAACACTGTCCATTGAGTTGCAGTGTCTAGACATGATACCTATTTACAAATCACCCGTATTTAATATATGACAAGAACCTACTGACTTAAAATTTTTAAATTATTCTCAAGGCCATTCCCTTCTCGCCTTTTCTACCTCAATAGAGTTTAACCAGATTATTCTTATTTCTAGTCTAACCAGATTATTATTACTTCCAATCTGGAGTACTGCAGTATCTCGCTAACTGGGCTGCCTCTGTCCATTCTGCTCCCCTCCCCCGCTTATACATACACAAGTCAGGCCATTTATACAATAGGTAGATCTGTTTTGCAGCTCTGTCTTTAGAAAATTGTATACCCAACTGAACATGCTTCCATGAATTCCTCTTGACTTCTCTCTTGAACTTTCCTTATAGACAAGGGTTTTTAATGGCCTGAAAACATTACTGTGGCAACTTTTCAAGAGAATGTAGTACTTGAACTGAAAGCAAGCATACCAACTTGGGAACTGTAAGATCCTTAGAGGCATTTCCCATAATGGTTTAAAGCACAATTTGAAGAAAGACCCCAACTCACCATTTAGTAGCTATTTATCTTGAGTAAATCAATTTCTAGCCTGTAAAAGGAGAAGAAAATTTCAGCCTCTTTAGGTTTTGAGAATTGCATTAAAATAAAATAAATAATATGTGAAATTGCCTAAAGTAGTAAATGACTCCTAGGGATTGTTTTATAAATGAATGTTAGTAGGAAGGTATGCATATTTGGAAAGGTAGGTCTTAGAGCACTTTTTGACCACGTTATAGAAACAAAGCCTAGTTTTCCTTATATCTCCTTTTCAAAAAGTTTAGTTTTGAAAGAAACTGGAAGGTGGAACAAGTGACTTCTAATTGAAGCAAACATTAGAGAAAAGTGAAATTGCTTTAAAAGTTAAGGGGGAAAAGACCCTGTGATTGTCCTCTTTTCCTCTGGAGATTTTTACCTTTGTAAAACTCATATTGGGAACTCATATTGTCCTGAAATCATGCCTTCCTGGCCTGACAAAGACCTTGGTTTTACATTCTGTCTCGGGAGTCCATCACCGAGTGATAATGAGGTGTGAACACGTTCTCAGAAACCACAGACATGCCAAAAGGGCAATTTAACTCCTCTTCAAAAGGTAGATGAGATATGAATTATTCATAATGAGCTCGGGCCAGACTCTCTACGCACCAGCTGACTTCAAAACATGGACTGGTGCGATACGAACTCTTTTCTGTGGAACTTGTGTATCTTCTCCCCAGGCAGAGGTCACGATCTTTAATCTACTTAATTAAAGTAGATTAAAGGGATGCTGAGAGAACGCTCCTCTCTCCCTCTCTCTCAATTTCACTGTTCCATTTACCATTTAGTCTAGGATGTGCGTGTGTGTGTGTGTGTGTGTGTGTGTGTGTGTACACCGTGGGGACCTCATTTCTATATATCCTATGTTGGAACCGGAAGGTTAGTAAACATTTTCTGTGTTGTCTTTCAGTCTTCAAATCTGCCTATTCCACACTCTTGAGTCATGACTTTTGTATATAAGATGATGTTACCAAGTTAAAGCATAACTATTCACTTCCCCTGCATGTTTGGATTATGTCAAAATTCAACTACAGGACCACAGGAAGGACAGCCATGGCTGTGAGGCAGTTGAGTATTCCAGTATCTCTAAGGATGATAAATATTTTCATTGTATTGAGCCAATTGATGAACAAGGAATCATGGCCCCAACCTACCTGCCCTAAACGAGTGTTTGTCAGACAATTTCATGGAACCTCAATGCTGCCATGCAAATTAAGTTCCTAGAGTTGTTTTGCAAATAGAGATTGGTTTTAAATGACTGTGTGAAATAATTCATTTACTTCACTGATAGCTTTGTGAAGGGTCCTTATTTATGAGTTAAATTCTAGTCTCTTCCTTCACACCATACACTCATCTTATCCAATAGGTTTTCCCTCGTGAAATATATAAGTAGGCTAGAATATATATTGGCAATATATCAACACCACTAGGAGGAGAATTCAGAACATTTCACTTACTGAGATCTGATTATTATACGAAATTCTGAAATGCACATCGAACAAAAGATTTTGTTTTCAATAGTACGTAAAATCGAACTCTTATTATTTTCAGTGCTGTTACATTAGGCTGAATCCATTTTCCAAAAATTCTCAAATTTAAACTCTCATTAGTAGTGTGAATAGAAAACAGATGCAGAGAGAAGAAGGTATACAAAGAATAGCTTAGTGACGTTGTGAAGCAGCTCTCAACCGAGAATTCGAGCACTTGTTGATTGTCTCGAGCTGCTTTTCACCAAGGACAGCCTTTCCAAGAGCATCAATTCTCTCCCTCTCTCTCTTTTTTTTTTTTTTTAATTTATTTAAATTTACTTTTTATTTTTGGCTGCGGGTCTTCGTTGCTGCACGCGGGCTTTCTCTAGTTGTGGTGAGCGGGGGCCGCTCTTCGCTGTGGTGCGCAGGCTTCTGTTGTGGAGCACAGGCTCTAGGTGCACGGGCTTCAGTAGTTGTGGCACGTGGGCTCAGTAGTTGTGGCTCACGGGCTCTGGAGCACAGGCTCAGTACTTGTGGCGCATGATCTTAGTTGCTCCGCGGCATGTGGGATCTTCCTGGACCAGGGCTTGAACCCGTGTCCCCTGCATTGGCAGGCGGATTCCTAACCACTGCGCCACCAGGGAAGCCCCTTCTCTCTCTTTTTTTTCTGTTTTCCATGTAACAATCAGTTTCCTTGTATCAAATCATAATTCCATATGTAGCCTGAGGGAACTTCTTTCTTGAAATTAATCTACTCACCCAAACTCTGTAATTGCTTCTATTTTTCTCATATTTAATTTTGTTTGTGTATTTTTCTTAATTGTTTTAATTTAAAGGTTATCAATTTTAAGGAATACTATCATTTAAATAGTAAATTGTGCAGGGAAAAATAAAATATTATCAATTAAATATTCATATCAACTGCATGATGCCCCAGGTTTTTGAAAATGAAATCTTTACTGAGAAATATGCTTCATAGAATTTAGAATGCAGAGTTGTTATGCTAGAAGTTTGCTTATTTTACTGATTCCCAATTTTAAAATGAATTATTGGGATAATTTTTCAATTATATTTGTCTTATTTTCCAAATTATTTTAAAGATGTTATTTTACTTTTTTAGCTTTCCTTGGCTTGGTTTGTTTTTAATCTTCTGTGTTAACTTTCTTGTAGATTAAGTTGCACTTATTTTTATTTAATTATGAAAGAAGCTAAGGATTGTTTGTGAGTAAATATTTCTTGGATTTCAAAAGTTATAAAGTATCCCTATTGTTATTTTAGATAAATTTATTCATGCATTTATTTTTAAAAATGACCTCCATACTCCACATGGGAGGTACTATACTAGGTCCTTGGAATAAAGTGAAGAGCAAAAATAAAATTTAAGGTATATAGCTATCAAACAAATAGTCACACAAAAATGTATAATTGAAATATGGCAAGAAGAAATACATGGTGCTAGGGACCATTATTTTAAATGTACCCACAGGATTTTAATTTGAAAGTGACTGAGGGTCAACAGGGGGAAGCTAAGGCCACTGGAAAATAATTTATGACTCACGTTTCTTGAAAGCGGGGGGAAACGCCGCCCCAGGTAGGCATGTAGGTGGGCCACATGGGGAGACCAGGTTCAGCCAGGAGGCAGGAAGAGCCGTGCGGACACAGAGCCCAGAGTCTTCATTGTGTTCTCCTGGGAAAGGCGAGGCGGAGAAAAGGAAAGCGCTCAGGGCTGGCTAGTTTGCGTAACATCAGCAGGCTTTGGGCTGTATGGGTGACCTCTCCCTGACTGTGACCTGGCCCTGGGTTGATTTAGGGCAGGGAAAATACTGGCTTGGAGTTTGAGAGTTACGTAAAAAAGGTGGTTGGTTTGTGTGAAAGGTGTTTTCCTGTTCTCAGGAGTTGTTTATTATCTCTACGAATTTGCAAAACCTGGGAGGGGCAGTCTGTTTCCAGACAGCCAGACCCCTGAAAATGTCAAAACACCATAAAAGATTGTTAAAAACCAAGATTAATACACCTTAATGGCTGGCATTTAACCTAGGTGGGGTGATTAGGGGAAGGATTTTGTGAGAGCTATTTTGGGCTGAAGTTTAAATGATAAATATATCATAAATATATTTTACACATGAAGAAAGACAAAAATATTTTAGTTCAGGGGATGCTTTTGCTTCTACTTTTGATGTCACATCTAAAAAACCCTTGTTCTATCCCGAGAGTAGAATGTTTACTTCTATGCTTTCTTGTAAGAGTTTTGTAATTTTAGCCCTTATATTTAGGTCTCTGATCTACTTTGAGTTAATACTTGTATATGATTTGAGAAAGAGGTCTATTTTTTCGTACTTTTGCATATGACTATCCAGTTGTTCCAACACTTTTTGTTAAAATGACTAATCTTTACCCAGTGCAGTATCTTGACATCCATGTTGAACGTTAATATGTGAATCAATTTGGAGACCATCACTCTCTCAACAGAATTAAAAATTCTAACTGATGAACATGGAATTCTTTTCATTTACTTAATTCGTTAGTTTCCTTATATTACAACAATATTTTGTAATTTTAGGAATATCAATTTCACTTCTTCATTAAATTCATTCCTAATTATTTAGCCATTTTCAGACTGTTGTAAATGGAATTTTTTTCTTTAATTTAATTTTTGAATTGTTCATTGCTCAAGTGTAGAAATTTAATTGATTTTTTAATATTGATCTTGTATCCTGTACCTCCCTGAATTCACTTATTAGTTATAATCATTTTTAGTGAGTTTCTTAAGATTTCCTACATACACCTCCATGTGGTCTGCAAATAGAGATTATTTTACTTCTTCTTTTCCAACCTAGATGACTTTCATTTATTTTTCTTGTTGATTGCCCTGGCTAGAACTTCTAGTACAATATCGAATACGAGTGGTGAGAGCAGACATCCATTTTCCCTGCCTAATCTCAGGTGGAAAGTATCTAGTCATTCACCGTTATATATGATGTTAGCTGTTTTTTTGTTTGTTTTATAGATGTTACTTATAAAGTTGAGGAAGTTACCTTTTATTCCTAGTTTGTATTTTTTGTTTGTTTTGTCTCAAGGTGTATTGAATTTTGTCAAATGACTTTTTTCATTTTGTCTATTGAGATGATCATGTGGTTTTTGTCCTTTATCCCATTGATATGGTATATTGCGTGATTTGACTTTTGGATGCTAAACCAACTGATATGGGTTGAATCACCCAGCACTTATTGGAAGCTAACAGTTCGGTGTGACAACAGTAAAGGCAGAGCAGCCAGAAGCTTACAGAGAGATGGGGAAAGAGACAGTTAAAGCTGGGCATTTTAGTTAATAAATTGTTGCAACTCTGGATACTAAACTCTTTCTGATGCTGAGTCTGGGCTGTTTTTTGCTGGTTATTCTGATGTCACTCTAAGAGGACACAGTCTGGGCATGTGTGCCTACCCCCAGGGTTACTGTGGTTTTAGCTGGGTTTTCTTTGATCTTTGGTTTTGAGCGATGCTCTGAGTGTATGTTGTGCCATAAGGTTAACCAGTTAAAGCCAGGCCCTTTGGCAGCGGCAGTCTTGGAGGCTGCTCTGACCACAGAAGGGCCCTTGGCCATCTCTTCCCTGGTTTTCCCTGTTAAACTTCCGGTGATCTGTTAAAATTCTAGTAAACCTGTTGTTATGAAAGAGATACCAGCTTCTTCCGAATTGCTCACCACCAAGGTCTCTACTGATTTTAACAACGCTCTTAGTCTTGAACTTCTCCAAGCTCTGTTCCAGCTGAAGTTAGCCCACTTGGTGGGGTGTACGGAGCTCTCTGTTCTTGTGGACTTCTTCCCCACCCCCTCCACCCCCGTCCCGAGCAGACCTGTGCTATAGCAGTGCTCCAAATGTGGGGACAGGGACGTCAGCCCTCTTTCCGTGGAGTGACTCCCTTGTTCTGTCAGTGGGATGAGAATGGCAGCCCCTGTCTTCTTGTCTCTCATTTTCCATCTTGGAAATTTTACCCTATTAGTGAGCAGGGGCAGGGCCAGTTGGGTCCCAGTATTCTCAGCCTGCCATGCTTGGGACACAGCTTCCATTCTACAAGTAGAGACTGGGTGAGAGATGAGAGCCCCAGATCTCGTGGCCTCTAAGAAAGCAGCACTAGGCTGGGCGCAGAGTTGGAGGTCATCTTCTCTCTCTCCCTGGAGTAGAGCTTCTGTCACACTGGCCTGGGGACAGGAGGAGGGAGTGGGTCAGTGCTCACATGCCATAGACGCTGACCGTTCTGACTGAGGTTTAGTAGATTTTCTTGAATAAATGTTATTCTGCTTGCTCATTTGCTATATGCCATTAGAGCAATGTCTAGACACTTCAGATGGTTTTGTTTGTATGTTTGTTTTTTAACGATTTTCGCAATGTGACTGTTTCACTGGGGAGATATTGAACTCCCCACATTATTTCAAAAATGCTTCCCCCCTTTTATTTTTGTCTTTTTTTCCTTTTTATCTGTAATTACTGCTCCCCTTTCCATATGCCATTAAAAATCACTCTAATGTACCTTGTTCATCTACTTGATTATGTAACTCAAATTATACATAGTCTTGTTCTGTGGTATTGTATATGCGTGTCATCAAATTTTATGAGTGGTGTTAGTATACATGCACAATCACACACACGTATTTTTTAAAACTCAACGTATTTACTGAAAATCTATGCACACCTCTAAACATCCAGCTCACTCTTTCTAATAACTGAAAAATATTCCATAGTACTAATAAACAGTTTATATGTATGTGGAATTGAGTAGTTCTTGGCATGCAGTAAAGTCTATAGTTTTATTCCTGGTGATGAACATGTAATACTTGCAACTCCCTACTATTGTAGACAATAGTGCCGTGAACATTTACGTGCACGTCTCCTTGTGGACGTGTGCAGCGGTGTTTCTGAAGGACCGTACTATGTATGGAATTGCTGAGCCATTGTGAACCCTTGGATGTATGTTCCTGAAGATCCACTGGTGTGTTATCCAGAAAGACTCTAGTGGAATTCATACTTGTCCAGAGTACATGAGGCTAGCTTTTCTATAGTTACCAACATCTGGTATTAATTAACTATAAATTTTTATCATCTTCATGGCAAAAATATCATTAATTTTCAATTATCCTGAGTAAGAGTGACCATCACTTTATGAAATTAGTCATTACAGTTTCCCTGAATATGAAAAGCCTGTGTGTAGTCTTTGCTCATTTTTCTACTCCCATATTATTTCCAGTTAATTTATAGTTTTAAAAATAATTTTAATGTATATGCTTTTCTGATATAACTAGTCTTTCTCCTAAATTTTCAAACAACTCTCTGCGCTTTGTGGCACTGATAGTTTTAATTTTATGTAGACAGTGTTTTACCTGATGAACCATGTGTTTGGGATCTTATTTTAGAGATTATTTATCAACCAAAGGAGACCAAGATATTCACTGACAGTTTTGCTACTGTATTTGTGTTTTAGCTTTTACATAAGGATGTATTATTTAAGAGGATTTTGTGTTTTCATATTATGTAAGGTAGGTATGCACTGTTATTTTCCACTTACAGTTTTTAATCCCAACACCATAATTTAGCTATTTCAATTACCTACACACACACATATATTTAAGTTTATATGTATATATGCAAATTATATGCAAAGTTTTCATGTGCACATGGATCTGATATTGAACTATTGGTTCTATTCCATATGACCATCTGTCTTTGTCTGGTTAGAACTACAGTATTTCTTATTATTACACCTTTTAGTATAGCTTGCTATCTGGTAGGACAAGTTTGTCCTCTTTGCTCTTCTTTTTCAGAACTGTTACAGGAATTTGTGGACTTTTAACCTTTATATACATTTGGGAAATATGTTTAAATCCTCAAAAACTACTGTGGAATTTTTGATCCAAATTACTCTGAAATGATACATCAGTGTTGAAATTGACATCTTTCTTTATTAAGTCACCTTATCCATAAAAGTTGTATCTCTCTCCAGTTAAGTGTTTCCGTTTTTTCTTTGAATAGAATTTTAATTTTCAACAAAAAAATTCTTCTGCATTAACTTTCAATTTATAGGTACATTTAAAATTTTATGAATATTATTTTATAGTATATTTTCTGGTATAAATAACCACTATTAATTTTTGTAAGGTGATCTTGTTTACATCAGATTTGCTAATAAACTCCCTTATTGATTTATAGAGGTTGCTTCTGGATTCTGCTAAATTTTCAGTATAGATGATAATATATGCAAATGGAATTGTTCTTTTTCCTTTCATACCTCTTGTTTTCATTATATTGCACAGTATTATCCTTCAGTTTTATGTTAAAAAATAACAGTGAGAGTAAATACACTTTGATCTCGTTTTCAAAAGACATGAGTTATTCTAAAGTGTATATATGAGGTGGTTTTGTTATAATTTGGTATGTAAAATTTATCAAGTAAGCTATTTTTGAGAGTTTAATCATAAAAATGTTAATTTCATCAGATGCCTTCTCTGTGTCTGTTGAGAAAATCATGTAATTTATTGTCATTAGTATTTTCAGTTTCATTGACATATTTCCAGATATTAAATTACTTGTGTTTCTTGAATATATTTAACCATCTAGCTCATCATCCAAGGTCAGATGAAAATATTCCAAGTTAAATATTATCAATTCATATTAAGGTTCAAAAGTGAAATGGGGCTATGATTTCCCATCTTTCTTATTTTAAAAATCAGTATGATACTCCTAAGGTATAAAGAAATAGGATAAATACACAATTGTTACTTTTTTGTAATAAATTATATTTTATAGGGGTTAATTTTTTTTGGACATTTGAAAGCGGTTTCAAATTACATGTTTTTTAAGACATGTTTGTATGAGTCTGTAGAAATGAAGATCTTTAGTATTTTGCTTGGGGATATAGTCTATTAATATATATCAAAAATATATTGATGTGTATTTGTTGCATTATTTGGGGTGTATCTATTTTTCTGTAATTCTTAAACTTTTAAAGTTTTATATTTTATTTATTTCTGCATTCCCTGTTTTTTTCTTGAATAGTCTTTTCAGATTTTTTAAAATTCCAATTAATATACTTTTATAAATCTTTTTTTAAACCTTATCTATTGTTTTTATCACTTTGGATCATAACAGTGTCCCCTATTTCACTGCTTTCTTCCTCCATATTTCTTATATCTTCACTTCCTTCTTTGAGTTATTTAGTTTCTATTCCATAATAGTTTCTGTGTTCATAGTTTGCACATTCATTTTTTCATTCAATTTTTCTGACAAATTTATTTAAAGTTATAAAATTCCCTTTAAAGGCTATTTTAGTACCACGTTTTTGGTGCATTTTTATAGTACTCCAGTTTTATGTGTTTTATGAGGTTTTTAACGATTTCCTTTTTTAATCCAAGGCTTTTACAATGGTATGTTACTTTCTATGCATATGCTTTTAACACTTTGCTTTATTACTGATTTCAATAGTGAGAGAACGTATTCAGAATGATGATTCTTTAGAATTAGACTTTCTTTTCACCTGCTACATCGTTATAGTTTTCAGTGTTCTATGTACAGTCAAAAATAATGTTAATCACTGTTTATTAGGTATAAATTCCGTGTTTGTTTGTATATGTACACATATATATATACATATTATACATGCATAAATACGTACTTGTATTTATTATGTGTAATATGTGTGTAAAATATACAATTTTAATTTTATTCAAATTCTATATGAGTTTTTTTTTTTTTAATCTGATTGATTTATCAGTTTCCTAGACAATTGTGTGTGTGTGTGTGTGTGTGTGTGTGTGTGTGTGATGTTGATGGTAAATATTATGACTGGTCGTATGTGCCTTTTTGATTTATCAATGGAAATTTTAAAACTAAACTCTATGATCAGGCCAAGACATTGGTCAATGCTCCTAATTTATTCTTTCTTTCATATTGTCATGAAATGGTTATGGCAGACATCATAGACAGGTAGCCTATGAGCTGGCTCTCATCTGTAGAAATGTTTTATTTGAACTTGCACAATATAGAAAATAACTATAGTTTAAATTAAATGGCCAACATTTTAAAAATCTCACAAAAATCAGGTTTGGTTTAACTTGAAAAATTGGAAGGTATAGAAAAGTATATTTACATTATTTCTTGGAAACAGGTTTTTTTTTTTTTTGAATTTTTGAATTTTATTTTATTTATTTTTTTATACAGCAGGTTCTTATTAGTCATCAATTTTATACACATCAGTGTATACATGTCAATCCCAATTGCCCAATTCATCACACCACCACCCCCACCCCACCGTGGTTTTCCCCCTTTGGTGTCCATATGTTTGTTCTCTACATCTGTGTCTCAATTTCTGCCCTGCAAACTGGTTCATCTGTACCATTTTTCTAGACTCCACATACATGCGTTAATATACGATATTTGTTTTTCTCTTTCTGACTTACTTCACTCTGTATGACAGTCTCTATATCCATCCACGTCTCAACAAATGACCCATTTTTGTTCCTTTTTATGGCTGAGTAATATTCCATTGTATATATGTACCACAACTTCTTTATCCATTCGTCTGTTGATGGGCATTTAGGTTGCTTCCATGACCTGGCTATTGTAAATAGTGCGGCAGTGAACACTGGGGTGCATATGTCTTTTTGAATTATGGTTTTCTCTGGGTATACGCCCAGTAGTGGGATTGCTGGATCATATGATAATTCTATTTTTAGTTTTTTAAGGAACCTCCATACTGTTCTCCATAGTGGCCGTATCAATTTACATTCCCACCAACAGTGCTAGAGGGTTCCCTTTTCTCCACACCCTCTCCAGCATTTGTTGTTTGGATTTTCTGATGATGCCCATTCTAACTGGTGTGAGGTGATACCTCATTGTAGTTTTGATTTGCATTTCTCTAATAATTAGTGATGTTGAGCAGCTTTTCATGTGCTTCTTGGCCACCTGTATGTCTTCTTTGGAGAGATGTCTATTTAGGTCTTCTGCCCATTTTTGGATTGGGTTGTTTGTTTTTTAATATTCAGCTGCATGAGCTGTTTATATATTTTGGAGATTAGTCCTTTGTTGATTCGTTTGAAGATATTTTCTCCCATTCTGAGGGTGGTTTTTTCGTCTTGTTTGTAGTTTACATTGCTTTGCAAAAGCTTTTAACTTTCATTAGGTCCCATTTGTTTATTTTTGGTTTTATTTCCATTACTCTAGGAGGTGGATCAAAAAAGATCTTGCTGTGATTTATGTCAAAGAATGTTCTTCCTATGTTTTCCTCTAAGAGTTTAATAGTGTCTGGTCTTACATTGAGGTCTCTAATCCATTTTGAGTTTATTTTTGTGTATGGTGTTAGGGAGTGTTCTAATTTCATTCTTTTACATGTAGCTGTCCAGTTTTCCCAGCGCCACTTATTGAAGAGGCTGTCTTTTCTCCACTGTATATCCTTGCCTCCTTTGTCATAGATTAGTTGACCATAGGTGCATGGGTTTATCTCTGGGCTTTCTATCTTGTTCCATTGATCTATATTTCTGTTTTTGTGCCAGTACCATATTGTCTTGATTACTGTAGCTTTATAGTGTAGTCTGAAATCAGGGAGTCTGATTCTTCCATCTCCATTTTTTCCCCTCAAGACTGCTTTGGCTATTCGGGGTTTTTTGTGTCTCCATACGAATTTTAAGAATTTTTGTTCTAGTTCCATAAAAAATGCCATTGGTAACTTGATAGGGATTGCATTGAATCTGTAGAATGCTCTGGGTATTATAGTCATTTTCACAATATTGATTCTTCCAATCCAAGAACATGGTACATCTTTCCATCTGTTGGTATCATCTTTAATTTCTTTCATCAGTGTCTTATAGTTTTCTGCATACAGGTCTTTTGTCTCCCTAGGTAGGTTTATTCCTAGGTATTTTATTCATTTTGTTGCAATGGTAAATGGGAGTGTTTTCTTAATTTCTCTTTCAGATTTTTCATCATTAGTGTATAGGAATGCAAGAGATTTCTGTGCATTAATTTTGTATCCTGCAACTTTACCAAATTCATTGATTAGCTGTAGTAGTTTTCTGGTGGCATCTTTAGGATTCTCTATGTATAGTATCATGTCATCTGCAAACAGTGACAGTTTTACTTCTTCTTTTCCAATTTGTATTCCTTTTATTTCTTTTTCTTCTCTGATTGCCGGGGCTAGGACTTCCAAAACTATGTTGAATAAGGGTGGTGAGAGTGGACATCCTTGTCTTGTTCCTGATCTTAGAGGAAATGCTTTCAGTTTTTCACCATTGAGAATGATGTTTACTGTGGGTTTGTCATATATGGCCTTTATTACGTTGAGGTAGGTTCCCTCTATGCCCACTTTCTGGAGAGTTTTTATCATAAATGGGTGTTGAATTTTGTCAAAAGCTTTTTCTGCATCTATTGAGATGATCATATGGTTTTTATTCTTCAATTTGTTAATATGGTGTATCACATTGATTGATTTGCATATACTGAAGAATCCTTACATCCCTGGGATAAACCCCACTTGATCATGGTGTATGATCCTTTTAATGTGTTGTTGGATTCTGTTTGCTAGTATTTTGTTGAGGATTTTTGCATCTATATTCATCAGTGATATTGGTCTGTAATTTTCTTTTTTTGTAGTATCTTTGTGTGGTTTTGGTATCAGGGTGATGGTGGCCCCATAGAATGAGTTTGAGAGTGTTCCTTCCTCCACAATTTTTTGGAAGAGTTTGAGAAGGATGGGTGTTAGCTCTTTTCTAAATGTTTGATAGAATTCACCTTTGAAGCCATCTGGTCCTGGACTTTTGTTTGTTGGAAGATTTTTAATCACAGTTTCAATTTCATTACTTGTGATTGGTCTGTTTATATTTTCTATTTCTTCCTGGTTCAGTCTTGGAAGGTTATACCTTTCTAAGAATTTGTCCATTTTATTGGCATAGAGTTGCTTGTAGTAGTCTCTTAGGATGCTTTGTATTTCTGCAGTGTTTGTTGTAACTTCTCCTTTTTCATTTCTAATTTTATTGATTTGAGTCCTCTCCCTCTTTTTCTTGATGAGTCTGGCTAATGGTTTATCTATTTTATTTATCTTCTCAAAGAACCAGCTTTTAGTTTTATTGATCTTTGCTCTTGTTTTCTTTGTTTCTATTTCATTTATTTCTGCTCTGATCCTTATGATTTCTTTCCTTCTGCTAACTTTGGGTTTTGTTTGTTCTTCTTTGTCTAGTTCCTTCAGGTGTAAGGTTAGATTGTTTATCTGAGAGTTTTCTTGTTTCTTGAGGTAGGCTTGTATAGCTATAAACTTCCCTCTTAGAACTGCTTTTGCTGCATCCCATAGGTTCTGGATCGTCGTGTTTTCATTGTCATTTGTCTCTAGGTATTTTTTGAGTTCCTCTTTGATTTCTTCAGTGATCTCTTGGTTATTTAGTAACGTATTGTTTAGCCTCCATGTGTTTGTGTTTTTTACGTTTTATTCCCTGTAATTGATTTCTAATCTCATAGCGTTGTGGTCAGAAAAGCTGCTTGATATTATTTCAATTTTCTTAAATTTACTGAGGCTTGATTTGTGACCCAAGATGTGATCTATCCTGGAGAATGTTCCGTGCGCACTTGAGAAGAAAGTGTAATCTGCTGTTTTTGGATGGAATATCCTATAAATATCAATTAAATCTATCTGGTCTAGTGTGTCATTTAAAGCTTCTGTTTCCTTATTTATTTTCATTTTGATCTGTCCATTGGCGTAAGTGAGGTGTTAACGTCCTGCACTATTATTGTGTTACTGTCAATTTCCTCTTTTATAGCTGTTAGCAGTTGCCTTATGTATTGAGGTGCTCCAATGTTGGATGCATATATATTTATAATTGTTATATCTTCTTCTTGGATTGATTCCCTGATCATTATGTAGTGTCCTTCCTTGTCTCTTGTAACATTCTTTATTTTAAAGTCTATTTTATCTGATATGAGTATTGCTACTCCAGCTTTCTTTTGATTTCCATTTGCATGGAATATCTTTTTCCATCCCCTCACTTTCAGTCTGAATGTATCCCTAGGTCTGAAGTGGGTCTCTTGTAGATAGCATATATATGGGTCTCGTTTTTGTATCCATTCAGTGAGCCTGTGTCTTTTGGTTGGAGCATTTAATCCATTCACATTTAAGGTAATTATCAATATGTGTGTTCCTATTACCATTTTCTTAATTGTTTTGGGGTTTTTTGGTAGGTCCTTTACTTCTCTTGTGTTTCCCACTTAGAGAAGTTCCTTTAGCATTTGTTGTAGAGCTTGTTTGGTGGTGCTGAATTCTCTTAGCTTTTGCTTGTCTGTAATGTTTTTGATTTCTGCATCTAATCTGAATGAGATCCTTGCCTGGTAGAGTAATCATGGTTGTAGGTTCTTCCCTTTCATCACTTTAAGTATATCATGCCACTCCCTTCTGGCTTGTAGAGTGTCAGCTGAGAAATCAGCTCTTAACCTTATGGGAGTTCCCTTGTATGTTATTTGTCATTTTTCCCTTGCTGCTTTTAATAATTTGTCTTTGTCTTTGATTTTTGCTAATTTGATTACTATGTGTCTCGGTGTGTTTCTCCTTGGGTTTATCCTGTATGGGACTCTCTGCGCTTCCTGGACTTGGGTGGCTATTTCCTCTCCCATATTAGGGAAGTTTTCGACTATAATTTCAAATATTTTCTCTGGTCCTTTCTCTCTCTCTTCTCCTTCTGGGACCCCTATAATGCGAATATTGTTGTGTTTAATGTTGTCCCAGAGGTCTCTTAGGGTGTCTTCATCTCTTTTCATTCTTTTTTCTTTATTCTGTTCTGCAGCAGTGAATTCCACCATTCTGTCTTCCAGGTCACTTATCCGTTCTTCTGCCTCAGTTATTCTGCTATTGATTCCTTCTAGTGTAGTTTTCATTTCAGTTATTGTATTGTTCATCTCTGTTTGTTTGTTCTTTAATTCTTCTAGGTCTTTGTTAAACATTTCTTGCATCTTCTCGATCTTTGCCTCCATTCTTTTTCCGAGGTCCTGGATCATCTTTACTATCATTATTCTGAATTCTTTTTCTGGAAGGTTGCCTATCTCCACTTCATTTAGTTGTTTTTCTGGGGTTTTATCTTGTACTTCATCTGGTACATAGCCCTCTGCCTTTTCATCTTGTCTACCTTTCCGTGAATGTGGTTTTTGTTCCACAGGCTGCAGGATTGTAGTTCTTCTCGATTCTGCTGTCTGCCCTCTCCCTAGATAATATTTTAAAAACCTTTAACTCTCATTGACAACTGTTCTGTGGTTCCATGTCCTGGAAACAAGGGCCCTTCCTGCTCAAGGCTTCGTCCCACTTCCTGTTTGGGCTGATGGAGTCACCAGCCCCACAGTGAGCTCTGTGGTCACAGCAGAGATGAGAAGGGAGGGACCAGCTGTTTGTGCTACTTATCTCCTTGCTGGGAAACAAAAGCCAAGTATCCAAACCACATTTTGTAAAAAAATTCATGCTTCTTATGTTTTTCCTGATTTCAACATCACTGCCAATCATTTTATAAACAGCTTTAACATTTGAATCTTTTAGTTTTATTTTTGATGAGTGGAAAGGTCTCTTTAAGTACTAATTTAGCATAAACATCATGTGACTAGGCTTTCTGAGTCCTTGCTTGTCTAACAGTACATTTACAGCCCCTTATAGCAAAGCCAGCTCTTTTACACACACAATGAATTAGAACCTCTTTCTGTTTTTCTTCCATCACATCAAAGAAGAGCTTCTGCAGTGTATTGTTACAGAGAAATCTGAAACCATCTAGTTTTGTATCATTGGTAGGTAGCATTTTGGCTTTTGCGTTTGTATTTTAGGGTCACTTCTCACTTGTCTTTTAAGTCAAATCTAATTCAAGTATCTATTTTCTTCCCTTTTTCCCCCTTTCTCTATAGCCCTTAAATGATTTGAAATCATCATAGGACTGATTATTTTTTTCTTCACAGTGGTAGGTCTGTTGGGTTGTCCCTTGCCTCATTGGCAAGCTGTGCTATTGTTTGAATTTCCTTGGATGTGCAACTAGCCAGTGACTTGATGTGCCTGGATCCTAAGACAGGTCTCTTCTCCTGGAAGGGGTGTCAGCAACCCCAGTATGAGGCTTTGAGGCTTTACCTGTTCGCGCTGAGAATTTCTGCTGTTGTAAATCCTTGCCTCTAGCTTCCGTCATTGGCTGTCGTATTTTGAGACTTCCACCGTTGCAGTGCATTTACACATGTGGGAGAAACAGCCATGGAGATGCTCTACACAGTTCAAAACCCAGGAAATGTGCAAAGGAGGGTGAGCACTAAGCCTTCCGTTTAGTACAAATTCTGGATGTTTGCGGGAGGGAACACATACCATCAAAGGGAGGAGGTGGGATGTTTCATCTTCTTTTTGCTGAGCATGATTTCTCGTTCATGAGTTAAAGCCACAGATTTATTTCCTCGTGTCTAATTTCTGTAACTTGAAGAGAAACTATTCCTTGCATATTCTTGTAATAGTTTGCCTGCCAATATTTCTGTTCAGCCCTTTTCCATTCTATTTTGAATTAAACATGCGTTTCCGTGGATAGTGAGAAAGCACTGGCATTTGCCACCCTGAGACAGAAGAATATTAATTTAGGTCATAGAATTGTCTGTACCACTTGAGGGAAAATCATACCCAATCTCACATCTCTCTCTTGCAAACAGGTGTTTTTGGATACATTTAAGCAGAACAGTGTTTCCAAAAAGTAACTGAATAACCTGAAGTCTAACCACAGTTTTGGATCTTATTTTAGTGGTAGAATGTCAGCGCCAGAGCAAATTAGAGAGCAGCCTTAATGGTAGAAAAGCTGGGGACGGTAGGAAGTGAAATATATCAGTTCCAAGTGAGGAGTCAGTAGGTCTTGTGGAGGGCACCCTCCTAAGACATCTTGTCCACAGCTGCCGCAAAGCACTGGTGGTCCTGACCTTCTCCACCTCTTCCTGAAGGCTGTGGGGTGAGCAGCACACTTTACACTTTTTACCCCCACCCTATCGTCTCTGGACATCCTCTCTGGTCCCTGGTTTTACCTTCTCAAAAGAATGCTGTGTTCTGAATGTAAGATAAAATACTGAAGACACAGTGTTAGAAGACTCAGACTGAGACATAAGCAAAGGCAGGAAATCTCAACGGAAGGGTCAGTTTTTCTTTGCATGAAATAGTAGTTCTGATGTAATCATCACATTCTGCTACTGATTTTTTTTTTAACCAGAAGGAAGAGGATGATACATTTTTACTGCATTGCTGCCAAATATTTATCCTCTCTCAGCAAATCCTCTAACTCCACCGAAACACCCAGGTTATAATTGAAAGAAGTGCATGAGGGAGCCGAGGTTCTTTGCTTCAGTATTCAAGGAGGGATATGGCCATGCTGTGGAAGGGAGAACGCATCTGATTCCAGAGTCGATTTTAGTAAGTGCTTTAAAAACCCAAGGCCAGACAACTGGGGACCAGCTGCAACTCCATTAGGAAACCCCCGAGAGGCCTCGTGGGTCTGAATTTATGCTGTTTCAGGCATCACTGCTATTTATCCAAAACATTTTGGATAAAAACCAAACTGAGGAGAGAGTGAGGAAGGATGCAGTATGATGTTTGGCATTTTACCATCTGCAAAAGCACATGTCCACATCTTCAGTCAGTCTTTAAATAAAGACACATTCCAAACCTCCTTTTTATTTTTTCTTTAGGTAATATTTCACAGAAGTTTTATTTAAAATCAGAGTCTCGGCTGAGATTAATTTTTGGCCAAAATTTAACTTTTTGAAACAAGGATGCACAAATTGTTTTTCACTATGGCTCCAATACACTCAAAAGTGATAATTCTAAATAAAAATGAACTTATAATAAGTGAGCAAATATCACCACAGGTTTCTGGAGATCCCACAGTGTGTTGCAAGAAAAGAAATAAGAGGAATAGGGGTTTTCCCCTTTTTGAAAATTTCTTTTTATTTCAGCTGTTGCCAGAAAAATCTTAATACTATTATATTCTTTAGGGCTGTTTTTCTTTCTTTTTTTAAATGGCACTGGCAAGACTGTAATTAGATTGAAAATGTGAACTGTATCTCATGGCTACCAGAACACACAGGAATTAAGATGGTTTTATGTGTGTATGCATTTAAAGGAGCCTTTCACATAGATTTCTTCCAGGGAATTGAGAGTATCTTTTCGCCAATTTAGTATTGCCTGTCCTTTTGCTGTTATTGTTTCTCTTTAGCACTTTTTGTGTTCCTACCCATCATTTTAGTTCCTGTGTAACATTTGTAACAAATCACATCACCTTTATTTCATAAAATGAGGCTACTGGGATCAAGAGGAAATTTGAGCTGATGATCTGTAACATTAATTCTAATTTTCATATTCTGAGTCTACTATGTATATTATATTTCTCAATTTTAAAAGGAAATGTAGTTATGTGTGCATGTGCCTTTTAGTATGGATTTTAAAAACTTTAATATATAACCACATTATGAATTAATATCATGCTCCTAAAATATGAATAAAATGACAAATATATCAAAAAGAGCTACTTTCCTGTTTCAACCAAAGGCCCTGGTAGTACGTTATACACAGTAGCCATTAGCAATCTTTTGTGGATAAATGGCTCAGCTAAAGTTCCTGACAAATGTCTCCTACAAGTGGAAGTGGAAAATGAAATGAAAAGCAGAACTGTCACCGATGAGCCTTCAGGAACCGTCTCCTTCAAGCAGATACATCTCCAAATGGCTTTTTGAGGTCATCATTCTGGGACTTGATTTCTTCCCCTGTAAAACGAGAGTTGAGTTGATGGTTTCTGAGGTTCCTTCTCACTCAGTATTTCTGAGATTCTGTTTAATATTCACTGATTCCAAAATTATTCAGCTACAGAGAATGAACAGCTACCTACCAATGTCTTCAAGGTTCTACTCATAGAACCAAGTACAAGAGAAATTTACTTTACCCTTGATGGAAGTTAGAGCAAGTGAAGTGGAAAATATCAGTCTGAATGCCATAGTCAGATTGAAATAAAGTGAAAAACGTAGATTTTACTCTAGTAGGTGTCTCAGCTTGGCTTGCGTTCTTTATTACATTTGTAGTCATGCTATTTGACATTAGTGATAGGAAGTCAGCTTAAAACAGTTTTAGTTCAGCCAAGTATCAGATTCTTGTTAGAGGAAACTCTCAAGAGCTCAGGTAGAAAAAGAATGAAGAAAGCAGTGGCTGTCATTTCTGGAAAGAAGAGCTGTATATTCAGAATGTGCACTTACATAAGTAGACTGTAACTGAACAAAAAGAGTAAGTGTAACTACCACCTAAATAGTTACTGTAATGCAGCAGAAGAGAGAACCCGAGTCTCACAAAACATCCAACAAATTCAAGATTTTGCAGGTTCCACACAGGGAAGTCCTGTGAACCAAGACAGGTAGTGATGACTCCAGCTAGGAGACTGTTACAGTGGTCCACAGTAGTAAGAAATGGTGGGGCACTGAACCAAGACCTTGACAGTGAAGGCAATAGGAGCCAGCATTTACTGACTGTTGATTATGTGCTCGGCTCTCTTCCAGGTACTATACTATATGTATTAGCTAATTTCTCACAAAACTCAGATGTAAAATAACTTAGTCTTTCTGACTCCAGAATCCTCACCCTTAGCCATTATCTTCCTCCACCTCTTCAAGTACCCAAGGTCTTTGGAAGGGGCAGATTTGATGAATGATCAGACGCTGAAGACAGAAAGCCTTAGGGGACACAAGTGCATCTTGTAGAGCCACAGTGAGAAAAGTATGAGGTCTCTCCTTTGAAAATCTCTGACTAGTAAAAAGAAATTTTATATATATATATGTGTATATATGTGTATATGTATGTGTGTGTGTATACACATATGTACTGATATGTGCAGATTTATACTTTACCAATCTCAGTGTGATTTTGCAACCAACTCATGGCTACTTCAACAATTCTTGTGAGGTATTTATTAATACTGAAATTGAATGCCTGATATATATAAGGTCAATCACCTAAGTTCAAACAGGTCTCAGGCCCCTCTTTTTCAGTCACAAGTCCACGTTCTTACTGTGGCAGTCTAGATTAAAGAGAATTGAGGAAGAAGAGGAGTGAGCTAGCACCAGACCTGTTGACTTACTTATTTTGCAAATAGCATAGCATCAGATTTTCCTGAATTTTTTTTTTTTTTTTTTTTTTTGCTAAGATCATGGTTTCCAGCCATGTGAATACTAGTATGATTTATGTTATGATACTTATGGCTCAAATGATATTCATGAGCCTTGAATTTTGTTTGCTAATCATTGGAGTTCAAGGATGGACTTTTAAAAAGCATCTTGGAGTGCCCTGGAAATATGGAGAGTATAACTTGTTATATGATTATTGTGAAAATAGATTTATCTTCCTGCTTTTGAAAGTGTCGACATCCCCAGAGTTCTTCATGCAAATATGGAATTTAGGATCGGAAGTTTGATTGATTCTCTTTGTTTGCCTCTACAAAGAATAACATGGAACAGAATCAATCAATCCATTAGACTTTTATAACTGGCAAAGTGTCCTGTCATGTAGTTAAGTGGGGAAAAAAAATCTGAGAGAAAAAAAAACTCACCAACAACAAAGAAATGGAGAAGTGCATTAAAATTGTTTTATGTATGAGGAAGAACAATTTGAGTCAGTCATCGTAGATAAGTATGCTTTTAGCACTTAAAACATATTCAGAAGCCTTGGTATAGCTCAATAATTTAAGCAGACTTTATTTTTGATTTACATATTTCTCTTCTAATAATGCAGCAAGAGGACATCTCTTTGGGTCTATACTAATTAGTTAGAAATAAAAGTTGAGGCCTAGTTCCTTCAGGTCTTTCGATTTTTCTCCTTAATAAAAATGGTGCCTCAAGTCTCTTGGGACCTCAGCTAAGTTCACTACATATGAGAAATAAAGAGCATATATTAAGATTTGAAAGGTGCACGGGGACAAAGTAATGTGGACCACTAATGGCATCTCTGGGTAGGTTCCCTTGGCACATGGACTTAGGCAAGACACAGCCAGACAGGTAGTGGTGGAGGCAGGAGAGGGTGGGTTCCAATAATTAATCTTTACATTTAAGGATGATTCTGGTCAGTTTAGAGTGACAGAAATAGTCAACAGTTTTATACAATTTTCAATAAGCAAATGAAGGCAGCTTTGAAAGGAAGCATCAGTGGATAGTTGGAGTAGAAGAGTAGTCAGGGAGAGCCTGATTAGGGCAACGTTGTACAACCCATAAGAAGCATCAGTGGGAGCTGATGGTGTGATGTGGAGAAGAGCATGTTTTGTGTTTTACCATCTCAATAGTTTTTCATCAGACTTTGCCTTGATTGGCAGTTCGCTTCTGGTGGGAATTGTGTGTGTGAGGAGGGAAGGGGGATTTTTTTGTTCACCCTTGTTAGTGTCTGCCTAAATCCCACCATAGAGTTTACATAATTGGCTCTATTATGCATATTTATATTTTTCCTGATTTGCTGAAGGAGGGAATATGAATCATAACAGGGAAGTTGGGTTACATGCCGACTGTGTACCTG
This sequence comes from Balaenoptera borealis, assembly GCF_965194805.1. Lineage (NCBI taxonomy): Eukaryota > Metazoa > Chordata > Mammalia > Artiodactyla > Balaenopteridae > Balaenoptera > Balaenoptera borealis. The sequence continues at coordinate 30,066,496 of NC_138880.1, read as the reverse complement.
GTTCTCAGCAGTGTTAAACCCTTTCTTTACATTGGATGTTTACCAGATTAGGAATGTAGAGTTAAGATCATGTTTTATTACCCATATGCAGATCACTAATATGGCAAAGAGATATTCTGGTTTTATATTCAACATCAAGAGAACAATTAATCATTTTGTATCCATTAAAAAATCTCCCCCTTTATTTTGGTACATTGACTCTATTGGATAAATTAAAATCAGAAAACGCATGACTAATATTTTTATCTTATTTTTTATTTATCCAAATCATTTATATTTCCCAAGGGTTATATTGATGGGAATCAGAATTTTACTACGTTAAAATATATACTTTTAAATACTTTCTTTGAAAAAAACACTATCTTTAACACAGCTATAAGCATAATACTTTCCATATAGTAGGTGATCAACAAAATCATGGTGAATGAATACACACTAGATAAATCCTTGATTTTTAACAATATGTGATTGGAAAAAGTGAGGAGGAGACTATGCCAGGAATATTTTTTAGTAAGCCATCTGCAAACCTATGTTCATGGTAGCCACTTAAATATCCTTGCAGCATTAAATTTGTCATCTTTTAAAGAGATGGTGGAGCCCAGGATTCCAGTACTTCTGACAAGACATTATTCCTTAGAGTCTCACATCCACCCATGTGTCACAATACCTTACCTAATAGACAGTTTATAGTGGATGGAGATGACAGCTAGGAATAGGAAAACTCACAGTAGAGTGAATTTTATACTTAATCTCTTCTGATTTCTCTCTCTTTGTTTTGTCTTACAGAAGCGCAGAGATCCATAGCTTCTTGTACATGTGGGTAAGCAGAAGTTTTATTTTCTACTCTCTCTTGGTTGCCAGGCAGCAGTACTTACCAATGCCACAGGCTCTCTCCTGATACCCAGTGTTTACCCATGAACCGTTAATCAATGGACACTGGAAATCAGAGAGACTAACATTATTGCATCATCCAGAATAGGATTTTATGGAGTTCATAGTTGTCCAATTAAATGAGAGCCAAATTCTCAAATATTTTATAAAGTTGAATGTTCAGTTGTAGGGTCAGATGCTAGCTGTGTGCAGAGCAGGGTTACGGCCTGTGTGGTTGTAAATGCTTCTTATTTTTGTATATTATTAGTGTCCACTATGTTGATATAGGGAACTTGATTCCTCCAGGTGTATAAATGGGTGCTTTTAGACCTCTAAGTGCATATGTTTCGTAGGACAGTCACGTGAGACCGGAATTCAGAGACGTGTTCAAGACTAAAGACATAAATATGGGAGTCTGGGTTACATAGTACTAATTGTGTTACCCTTGTGAGTAAAAGGAGAAGAGAAAAAGAAGTCTTGGGAATGAAATTTGGGTACTCCAACATGTAAGGGTTGGTGAAGAGTCTCAATAATAGACTGAGAAGGAGTGGATAATGGGGAAGAAAGAAAACCAGGTACTGTATTGAACAGAGGATTGTGTCCTCTGGGTCAAAGAGAAAGCGTTTCAAAAAGGAGGGGGTACTCGACTGTGTGACAGATGCTGAGAGGGTTCCCAAGAAGGGGTCTGAGGACTGTTTATTCGCTTTGGCAAAGTGGAGACTGTCTAGGACCTGGAGCAGGTGAAGGATGAAAGCCTAATAAGTGTAAATTCAAGAGAGGAGAAGGGGTGGGGATGAGTGGAGATTGAGACTGTGGGTATCGACCGTGAGAGCAGAGAAGTGGAATGGTGGGTGAAGAAAGAGGTAGAGTTTGAAAGACAGCTTTCACAATTAAAATACATATTTAAGGTAGACAATATTGCTGCATGTTGGTTTGCTGATGGCGGGGACCTGCTGAAGAGAGTCGAATGGTGATGTGAGAGATAAGATGAGAAAACTGCCAAAAAAAGGAAAGGTGAGAAAATTGCCAGCTTGACTTACTCGAATATTCGAGGGGGAATCTGACCCGGTACATAAATGGAGGTATTGCTTATAGGCCAATATCCTCCCTGACATTAGGGGATTGTGATGCTTTCCATAAGTGAATCTCCCCAAGAAATCAAATCCACCTCTTGTTTACAGTGATTATTTATAGGATTTGGTAGACAGATCCTCTAAAAGCGATTATGTACACTACTGTTGAATTTATTTTTGCTCTCAAATGATTCACAGTCCTTAATGTGAACTTAATACACCACCCATCATGCCAAGAGTTGACTGATGGGGTATTTTTCCCTTCAGGTTCTCTTAGCCATTATTTTATCCTCATAGATACAAGAGGCTTTCTCACTGTAGGAAATGCATCAGGGTAGTCAGGAATGGAAGCTACATGGTGATTTGAACAGGGAAGTTTTAATAGAAAGAATTATTAACTGTTTACAGGAGATTAAATAGTAAGAAGATTTGCACAGAACACTAAAGAATGCCCTAGGACTGAGAGAGAACACCCTGGGATAGAACGAGCTCAGAGGCGTCCCTCTCCAACACTGGGATTCAGACCCGTGTGGGGAAGGTGTATTTGCAGCCCCTAGATAGCAGAAGGTCACAGGCTTGCCTTCAGCTGGTGTACACACATTGGTCTGAGCCGGCAGATTGTCAGCCTTCCGCTGGGGCCCAGGTGGGCTGAAGCTGGTTGAGCTGCCAGCGGGCTAAGCAGGCAGGGAACCCAAATACCAGGAGACCCACAGGCCACATCTGGAGGGAAGGAAACTATGGGACAGGTCCAACAGGTGGGAGACCCCCTGCCAGGATACCCAGGATGCAGGCAGGCTGAGGTTTGCAGGCAGGCATCCGAAGACAGGAAAACTGACATCATCACAGGAAATCGAGAACTTGAGCCAGGAGTGGGAAGTTTGGAAGATGCGTGTCCCTGGGTGTGCCTTTGACAGCAGAATAACCCAGCAGGCACGGGGATGCCGACCCCCCCTGAGGGGCTCCTCCAGGGCTGACTGCTGGCAAAAGAGGGGTGCTTATTCTCTCCAGCTCCACTGTCACGAGTGGGACCCCGTAGGGGCCACTTGGAGCTGAGAGGCCATCAGGTGACAACGGGCACTGGCACCCTTTCTATTTATTTATTCATTTTAATTTTACTTACTGTTGTTGAACCTTTCTTAATATCCTTGGTGGAGATTATAGATTATCAGACTGATCTTGAACTTTTTCTGGATAAAGAAGTAATTTTAGAAAAATGGAGTGTGGCAAAAAGATAATATTTTACAGACAGAAACAGATGCTTGAAATCACACCCTACCGTATTATGCGACCTTGAATTATTTATGAAGGGTGGTTTTAATAACTAGAGCATCTGAGGATATTTCTCTTGGAAGGGAATTTTTTCCATACTAATTTTATTGCATGCAAATTCACCAAATTTAACCAGCTTCCATGTGTAAAGAAATAATATAAAACACCTCTTCAGGAAGAGAATATATGATGTATGTGTTCTGTATTCCACCACAGATAAATCATTCTCATAATAAAGAGACCACACGAACTATTACATAATCTGACATAGTCCATGTCAGACTATCTTCTGTTACAAATCTACAGTAGTCAAGCATCTGCTTAGTACATTTAGCTGTAATTTTTAGGTCATGTTCCTGAGACACTATCATTATTATGGAACATATCCCTGTTTCTTTACTAAGCTTCTGAGATGATACTTTTTAAATAAAACTTGGACACAGAAGTGGAGGTTACTCTAATCTGCTAGTAGTACATCCTAGTACATTGGGAAAGAGTTAGTAGTGGACCAAACCAAAACCTTGTGTGTCCCTTCACTCGGGTAAGTTACAGGAAAAAAGGAAAAGTAACCTCGTCAAATCACTTTGCAATCATACTAATGACACACCGAATAGCAAACACACTAGCAAACAGCAGTTACTAGCAGGAAAGTCTTTAAGTACAGAACGCTTTTAGCATGATTTACTTCGCCTTTCTAGGGTTGATTATGGGAAGGAAACCTGAAATTCATGGATCTGTGGGGCATGATTCCATGGAAAATAACATGGAGCAGCCAAGGTATAAAAGGGGGTATATAAAAGATATCCAGATTGAAATAGCTTTCTTTTGCTTAATACAGACCACATTCATCACTTAGAGATCTCCTATGTTGAATCTGACCAAGAGTATATCTCGTATGGAATATGGGATATGCCATAAATGCTTTGTTGATTTAACAGAGGTACTGTTGATTGGTTGGTATTATTTAACTAAATGCTATGAAGGTAATTCTGAAGTGATTGTAAAAATTGCACTAGCTTTAGAAACCAGCCCAATCCCAAAGCGAGGGCTATGTATAGTTACAAATGGTGTGAATAAGTAGCACTCGAGTGACATTATGAAGTAATTGCTTTCACAGCAGAAAAAAAGTAACCCTAGATTCATCTGGTAACAATGGACGTGTTTTCAGTATAGCTCATTATTTCATAGGTCTTGCTTTCCCTCCCTTTCAGTATTTTTTCTGAAAAATCTGAATGTTTATGGAGCTTTCAGATAAATGGGGCATCTGTACCTCAAGATTTTTGTCTTTTATGAAATTACTTACTGGGATGAGGTAAAGACGGACACACCAAAATGTCCGCCTCAGTTCCCATGCCTCAGTGTAAAAACCAATAGTCACTTTGGCCAAACGAGGTCATCATTCCGTGTGACAACTTGTGGGACTAAAACTATCAAGGCCTAGAAGTGTCACTGACTTTGGTTTATATGTAACAAGATGGCTCTTTCAAAGGTCAGGAAGCCCTTTGTTCTAGTATGCCTCTCCAAATTCTATTTAATTATACCTATTTATTACTTTCCCCTCTAACTTCTAGGGCAAATCCTATTGTAAAAAAATTACAATACTGTTAGACAACACTGACCTCTAGAAAGAAGAACATCATTGATCCTCTTCATCAAACCCCCAGACATTTCACTATTAAGGAGTTAAACTAAACATCTGCAGTAGAGTTTCTGAACCAAAATATCAGCTACTTTCTATCATATCTTGACTAAAGACCTCTGTTTATTTGAGTTTCTTTGTTGTAAATTAAGATCTTAGGTTTAATAAAGGTATCAAAACTTTAAAATTCTTTTATTCATTATTTGTATTCATTTGTTTAATTTTTAAAATAGAATTTAAAAATTTTAAATAAATAGATTACATAAAGATCACAATTAAGTTAAGGTTGTATTTATTGGAAAGGTCTCAAGATTGGACTCTGTGTAAGCTGATCTAGAATAACTTAAAAGGGCGAATAACATTAAAGTGGGACATAAATAAGACCACATATTTCCTTCCCACATACATTATATTTAGGTGAATTTACAGTCAATAACAGCATCTTTTCAAATAATTATTTTCTATAAACCCCAAAATATACATTATTTAACTCGTGGTATTCGGAAAGTCTTATTTCAGCCCTTTCCTTATAATGTTGAAACAGGACATGAACTTCTGATACATTGCATTTGTTTTCTCATTTCCATGTTTGCTTTGTTCATTGTTGCCTGCAGCTGACCTCCAAGAGTTTTAACCAGTTCTTGTTAAAACTGACTGAATAAAATCTATGGTGCCTTTGTGTCTGTGATGATCCCAGCACTGCGTTCTCAGTTCAGGTCTCCCATACGCTACATACTGATGAGCTTAGTAGTTCTTTGGGGAACTTCTAGTTGTTGTTACCTGAAGAAACTTTGTGGTAGATCTCACTGAGTCCAGTTTTTTGGCTGTTAGAGACACAGAAGCAAAAAAATATTTTTTGTCTAATAGCTTAGTATTATCTAAGACAAAAGTCAGAGATATTTTGCAGGAAAAGTGTGAAATCTAGATATTTGTATAATTTAAAACTCAAAATGATAGTCACCGTATCCACTCAATGTTTATTTTTTTCAAGCAACACAATTTACTCAGCTTCTATTATGTATTAAAATATGTTGATGTAATGACGAAGAAAGATCATTTTTGCCATCATGAAAGTAAGGTGTCATAAGAAGAGGTAGCCATTAATTGGATAATTGCAACGTGAAAAAATGCTAAACTACAACTGTGCTAATTGATATGAAGAGACAATATATTAGGTGATAAGTGTATAATATAGGTAGATTCAACCTAATTGAAGAGATAAATAAAAGTTCTTAAAGGTATTATGATTAAGTTAAGATTTGTACCAGGGAGAGGAAATGACAAATTCAAATGCTCTAAAGCAGAAGCCCGTGGAACCTGTTTCATGGGTTGAGCAGATATCATGAGAGAGAAGATGATGGAAGGAAAGGATGGACAGAATGATACAGACCAGAACATGAAGGGCGTTACGGGCTGTGGCATAAATTGATTTAGGGATACAAATTAGGAGATGATTGGATAACACAAGAAAGAAATTCTGGTGTTTTCTGCTAACACGTTTGTGGCAGAGATGGGTTGAATGTGTGCATTTTGAGAGGCTTTACTAGGTAAAATGTGAGGCACCTTGAGATATCTAAGTGGGGATATGAAGAAGGCAGATAAGTATCTGGATCTGGAGCCCAGAGAAGAAGTTGTACTTCTAGATGAGGGCTAGGACCTTACATGATTTGATTTTCTGACACCTAGAACACTGCTTGGCACATAAGAAGCACTCGGTATATAATTCATGAATTAAGAGATGATTATTTTGTGAGTATTTTGCATCTAGGTGATAATTCTAGCCATGGGTACTTATGAGTTTGCCAGGAGAAAGACTGTAGCCTGCGGTGAGAGTGTGGGCTTGGACTGAGCCTTGAAGGACTCATTATAGAATAACTGAGAGACGAGGGTAAACTTCAAATAGACGGAAAAGGAGTGGCTGGAGAGGGAGGTGGGTAATCGTGGTGATCACTGGCTAAAACGTCACACAGAATGCAAACTGGATGTTGTCCACCTTCCTAGATGGAGGAAATCCATAATCATAAAAGACGGCAAACGTAGAAAGCAGACCGGATGGGCTGAGAATTGAGTGGGAAGGTGGAAATGGAGAAAATTAACTGGAGAAGAAGCAAGGCTATGAAAGGGAGAAGGTAGAAGGATGGTTAGTGGAGAGACAAGTGAGCTCAAGAGAGAGTTGGGTTAAAAAAAACTGCAGACACTTGAGCAGATTCAAAAGCTCATGAGAAGAATAGAACTGATACGAAGTTGAAAATGCAAGGAAAAACGGATACCTGATAGTGTCATGTTCCCAGACAAAGTAGGATAGAAACCTACTTAGAAGTATGTTCTTTCATGAAAACTGTGAGAGTTTAGCAAGCTGAAGATAAGATTTATGAATCTGCATTAGCAATTTTGTTTTGTTTTAATTTTTATTTTATATTGGAGTATAGTTGATTTACAATGTTGTGTTAGTTTCAAGTGTACAGCAAAGTGATTCAGTTCTGCATATATGTATTCCTTTTCAGATTCTTTTCCCTTTTAGGTTATTACAGAATATTGAGTAGAGTTCCCTGTGCTATACAATAGGTCTTTGTTGATTATCTGTTTTATTTATAATACTGTGTGTATGTTAATGCCAAACTCCTAATTTATCCCTTCCCACCTTTCCCCTTTGGTAACCATAAGTTTGTTTTCTAAGTCTGTGAGTCTGTTTCTGTTTTGTAAATAAGTTCATTTGTGTCCTTTTTTTAGATTCCACATATAAGTGATATCATATGTTATTTGACTTAGTCTGACTTACTTCACTTAGTATGATAATCTCCAGGTCTATCCATGTTGCTACAAATGGCATTATTTCATTCTTTTTTTCCATTGTATATATGTACCACGTCTTCTTTATCCATTCATCTGTCTATGGACATTTAGGTTGCTTCCATGTCTTGGCTACTGTAAGTAGTGCTGCAGTGAACATTGGAGTGCATGTATCTTTTTTTTTTTTAATTTAATTTAATTTATTTTTTATACAACAGGTTCTTATTAGTCATCCATTTTATACATGTTAGTATATACATGTCAATCCCAATCTCCCAATTCATCCCACCACCAACCCCCCCCCCCCCGCCACTTACCCCCTTGGTGTCCATACGTTTGTTCTCTACATCTGTGTCTCTATTTCTGCCCTGCAAACCGGTTCATCTGTGCCATTTTTCTAGGTTCCACATATATGCGTTAATATATGATATTTGTTTTTTTCTCTTTCTGACTTACTTCACTCTGTATGGAGTGCATGTATCTCTTTAAATTATGGTTTTCTCCAGATATATGCCCAGGAGTGGGATCATATGGTAGCTCAATTTTTAGTTTTTTAAGGAACCTCCATACTCTTTTCCATAGTGGCTGCACCAGTTTACATTCCCACCAACAGTGTAGGAGCGTTCCCTTTTCTCCACACCCTCTCCAGCATTTATTGTTTGTAGACTTTTTGATAATGGCCATTCTGACCGATGTGAGGTGATACCTTATTGTAGTTTTGATTTGCATTTCTCTAATAATTAGCAAAGTTGAGCATCATTTGCAATTTTACTTTTTTAAACTACATTAAGTGTATGTGGAATTGAGAGAGAGAAGGTGTGTACAGATCATTGGCACCTGCACTGATGCATTGAGACCATTGTCAAAATCCACGCTGCAGTAGGATTCCAGCACTTGCTATTTTTCCTCTGCTGTTTTCTTCCATACCTGCTTTGTTGCTTAAAAATGCCTTGAGAAGTATTATCTCTTCCTAAACAATACCAGCATTAAGACTTTAAAATTTCTCCATTTTCAACTCTGAAAATCTGCTTAAGTTTGCCAAATTTTGAAGCACTGTATAAATAGTCATAGGCTTACTCAGTTCTCAGATTCTCCCCGGAGGCTTCTCAGAACTTTTCTGTAATTACTTTTGGCTATTAAGGGGCCTATAAAAACCAATAAAATTGTTCCTTATTTCAGATATTGTCTGGATGTACTGGCATTCTTTGTGGTGTTGAAAATATTCTCCTCACTCTTTGCAGAGAAAAATAGCTTGGCTACCATAATAATTAGACATAATGGTTTTTAGCGAGTTTGTAGAGTGCCATAATTTAGCAGGTGTTTGCATATAGCTAACTGGAAAAAACAGGATGTGGAATTACCCTGAGGCACAACTTCACCCATCCTGCATCGCATCAACTTGGTGTCAGGAGTTAGATTAAGGGATGCATTATATTGTACTTCCAGTGAGATGGATATACAGATGTTTAAGTATGAAAAAAAGAAGTCAGTGATTACAGTGAGTGTTGGTTGCAAGCTGAAAATTCTTTTTAGTTGTCAGGGTGAGAAGATACATGCTTAAACTTTTCCTCCTTTTGGGATGCAATATAATTTTATAAAAGAGTTTTGACTCTGATACCTCTCTGGAAAATGTTGATTAAGTAAGAACTAACAGAATAAAAATCAATTCCTAAGGCCAAAACAAGAGATAACCCCTTTTTTATTGGAAGAGTGTCTTTGAAACAAAAATTAAACTTATTGATTTAATTCATACGTCTTTTGATTGACTCAAACTTTTTTGAAATAATTTTAGGCTTAGAGAAAATGATCAAAAATAATATAGAGTTCACATATACTCTTCATCCAGCTTTTATTAATGTTAAACATCTTACTCAACCATAGAATAATGATCAAAGAGTCAGTAAATTATTACTGGTACAGTTTATTCAGATTATACCAGATTTCCCCTAATGTTCTAGGATCCAGTTCAGGATCCCACATTATATTAGTCATCATTTCTTCTTAGTTTTCTCCAATCCATGGCAGTCCTTTCATTTTTTCATTTTTTTTTTGTTTTGTTTTTTGTTTTTGGGGAGGAGTGGTGTTCTTTTATAGCCTTGACATTTTGAAGAGTACTGGCCAGTTATTCTATAGAAAGTGCCTTAATTTGGATTTGTCTGCTGTTTACTAATGATTTCATTGAGGTTATACACTTTTGACAAGAATATGACAATGTTGATGTGCCTTTCTTTATACATCAGCTCAGGGCACACAATATGAACATGTTTTATTACTGCTAATAAAATTATTCCCTTGGTTAAAGTGATGTTTTCTACTGTAAAGTTATTATTTTTCTGAGATTTTGTAAATATATTGTTTATCTTCTAAGTTTCACCCAAAAGTTTAGGCATCCTTTAGTGGCTCTTGCTTGCAACAGTTATTACAGTGCCAATGGCATTTTCTGTTTTCCTGATTCTTGAAAAATTTGCTCTTGGAAATTATTATTTATTCATTTCAGTATGGTTGTGTAACTGTTTTATTCTGTGTGTGACAATCCAATATTTTTGTTGTTTAATCTGTTGCTCATATTGTTCCAGTTTTGGCTGTTGGAGCTCTTTCTTATTGTTCCCTTGATTCTTATTCAACATGCTTCCTTTGTTTCCTTTTTGGTGCATATTTGGGGTTAATTTTTGTAAAAGGTATCAGGTCTCTGTGTAGGCTCTATTTTTTTGTAATAAAGATATCCATTTTTTCCAGAACCGTTTGTTGAAAAGACTTTCTTTATTGAATTGCTTTTGTGCTTTCTTTCAAAGATCAGTTTTCTATATTTTTGGAATGACTTTTGTGTTCCATTGATTTATGTGTGTATTCTTTCACCAATACCACAGTCTTGGTTAACGTAGCTTTACAGTAAGTCTTGAAATGTAGGTGTGTCAGTCCTCCAGCTTTGTTTTTCTTCTTTAGTATTGTGTCTGTAATTCCAGATTTCTGCTCTCCATATAAACTTTAGTGTCAGTTTGTCAATATTTACAAAATAGCTTTCTGGGATTTTGATTGAGGTTACAATGAATCTATAAATTAATTTAGAAAAAAAATGACTTAACAAAGTGTATCTTCCAGTCTACGGGCATGGAACATCTCTCCATTTATTTAGATCTTCTTTGATTTCTGTTTGTTTGGTATCACTTACTTTTAGAAATTACATTCCTTAATAAATCAGACTTTAATTTTAAGTGGCATTTCACACAGTTTCCTAAAGTACATGAAGCAACATTGAAATAAACACACCAATCTTGTGACTGTTGGATGCCTTAAAGTCTTCAAATATCATCTAAATTTTCTAACTGCATTAGCCTACTTACTGTAGAAAGCAGAGCCCAAAGCAGAGATTTAAGTGCTAACACTTTATTTGGGAAATAGAACCCAGGGCAAACCCAGGACAGTGACACTAGGGGGAAGAACAAAAGAAAACAAACAAACAAACAAAGGAAAGAAATATACAGATGAATTTGATCTACCTCCAGGCTAGGTATTGTTTCAAAGCAAGCCTCAAAGAGTCACAGCAAGTCTTGAGTTAGGACTTCTGCTCAAAGGGTCCCGCCTTTGAGTGGATCAGAAAAGAGGGAGGAATGAGTTTATCTGCGTAAGGTTTTCCCATTGCTTGTTTCCCCTCGGCCGGCTTCCCTCTGTGGGAAGCAAGCTCCTCTCCACTTCAAGCTTCTGTGACTGTCTGTCAGCCGCTGCCCAGCAAGGTGACTTCCGCTCCCCCAGTTAAAGTGTTTTCTCAGCACTCTGAACTCGAGGGGCTGCCCTGCCGTAGTTAAGACACTGACCAACAGAGGAAGATGGTTGAGAGAACCTGAGCCAGCACACAAGGGCTGTATCTGGTACGTCACCTCAGAGCCAGATGTACTCAAAGCGTACTTCAGAGATTAAAGGTGATTTTGTCCAAGTCCTAGAAAATAGCATTTCTCATTCACCAGTGTCTTCATCCACCAGCCAGAAGCGTCGTGCTTGTTCTTCCTGTTTCCCGTTGCCCATTCCCGAGAGCCCACGGGTTCTCTGTGTCCTACTGTCCCTCCAGTGTGCATCTGTGACCATCGACAGTGCTGCCTGGTATGGATTAGTTTCCTTTTCAAATAAAGTATTTTTTAACTTTTTTCTCCTAGATGTAAACCTTTTTAAAATGGGTTCTAGTTTAAAAATAGGTAGGATTTGATTCCTTTTAAAAGGTGAATAGTTAAAAATATAATTTGTATTTCTCACAGCATGTCCGTTTCAAAAGTAGGTAAATTATTTTAGAAGAAATGTAAAAGGATTTTCCCCCCAGACACCTAAGTTATTTTGGTACTACTTCCTGTTCATTATATAAGTAAAACTGTATCATGGGGTGGGGAGAAGTAAAGTTATGAGCTTAAAAAAGAAGGTAAGTGTCAGTGAAGTGAGACTGCGGGTAGAAAGGAACCATGGATAATGTTGAAGTAATACGTGGTGTTAACTGATGGGGCTACTTTTTTTTTTTTAATGTTCTGGTACTTTCATTTGTTAAACCTGGAAACATATGAATCATTTTGTGTGGAGTGAAAGTCCACACAAAAGAACAAAGAACTCTGAGAAATATAAATGACTTAAAATGGTTCCTACATGCTTAGCAACATAGTTTTCTAGCTAGATATTGTAATTCACAAAGGATCATTACTATGGACTTGTACCAATGTAATTTTTGCAGAAAAGTGTTTTTTTGTAAGGTTAACTCAGATCAATCAAAATGCATTTCTGTTGTCTCTTTCAAAATCCCTATTTTTGTTCATATTCTTACTTTGCTTAAAAATTATGTAGAGCCTACAGAATATACTTTGCTATTTATACAAGCCATATAAGTAAGTAGTTAATAATTCTGTTTTAAAATCAATTTATAAAATTTATCAATTGAAGAACTTCATTTGTGTCTCACAAAATACCCTGTGAATTTAGTTGGGAAATAATATAATTTGATTTTCTAAATGAAGAAACTCATCTTTAAGGACATTGAGAGAATAGCTATGGTTAATGGTAATAATGAAACTATGATACTGGTCTTAAGATACCTATTCCAAAACTTTATGTAATATTCCATTTTTTGGTTACATATAACAGTAACATGGCTTAAAATTATTGCCTTTATTTTTGTTCCATTATTTTTAAAATTAAACTACTATGTTTTGTTTTTATAATATTTTTATTGTGCTAAAATACATAAAATATGTCATTTTAATCATTTTAAGGGTAAATTTCTATGGTACTAATTAAATTCAGAATTTTGTAAAACTATTACCGCTATCTATTTCCAAAATTTTTCATCACCCCAAATAGAAACTGTACCCATTAAGTTATAACTCCCCATTTTGCCCTTCCCGAAGTCCCCAGTAACCTTTAATTTACTTTCTAAATATATGAATTAGCCTAGATATTTCATATGAATGGACTCATACAATGTTTGTCCTTTTGTATTGGCATATTTCATTTAGTATAATGTTTCGAGGAGTATCAGTATTATAGCAAGAATTGGAATTTCATTCCTTTTATGACTTAATAATATTCCATTGTATGTATATACCACATTTTGTTTGTCCATTCATCTGATGATGAATATTTAGGTTGTTTCCACCTTTTGGCTGTTGTGGATAATGCTGAAGTAAATGTGGGTGTGCAAATATCTGCTTGAGTCCTTATTTTTAGTTCTTTTGGATATATACATAGGAGGGCTAGAAGTGGAATTTCTGGGTCCTGTGGTGATTCTGTGTTTAACTTTGAAGAACAGCCAAACTGTTTTCCACAGTGGCTGCATCATTTTACATGCATGATGTACATTACATGCTCATCAGCCATGAATGCTAGTGCCAGTTTCTTCATATTCTTGCCAAAGCTGGCTATTTTCTTTATTTTTAAATTATAGTCATCCTTTTAGATGTGGTGTGGTATCTCATTATGGTTTTGAGTTGCATTTCCTTAATGACTAATGATGTGGAGCATCTTTTCATGTGCTTATTGGCCTTTTGTATACCGTCTTTTGAAAAATGTCTATTCACATCCTATGCCCATTTTAAAAATCTGCTTGCTTGTTGATGTTCATGAAGTAGTTATTTATACACTCGGGATATTAAGCCATTATCAGATAGATGATTTTCATATATTTTCCTTATTCTGTGGGTTGCCTTTCCACACTTACGGTAGTGTCCTTTCCTGTATAAATGTTTTACATTTTAATGGCATCCAGTTTACCCATTTTTAAAATTTTTGTTGCTTGTGCTTTTGCGTCATATTGAAGAATCTGATGCCAAACCTGAGGTCATGAAGATTTATCCCTGTATTTTTGTCTAAGAGTTTTATGGTTTTAGCTCTATTATTTCTGTTGACCCGTTTTGAGTTAATTAATGTATATGGTGTGAAGTAGAAGTCCAGCTTCATTCTTTTGCACGTGGAAATCCAGTTGTCCCAGCATTATTTATTGAAGAGACTAATCTCTCCTCATTGAATGGCCTCGGCCCCCTTGTCAAGAATCAGATGGCCATTGACATACGGGGTTTGGAGTGGACTCTGAATTCTTCCCTTGTTCTACATGTCTATCTTATTTCAGTACCATGCTGTTTTGATTATTGTAAGTTTGTATGAGGTTTTGAAATGAGGTGGAGTGAGTCTTCTAACTTTATTCTTCTTTTTCAAGATTGTTTTGACTATTTTGGGTCCTTGCAATTCCGTATGCATTGAAGGATCAGGTTTTCCATTTTTGAAAAAGAAGGCTGTTGCAATTTTGATAGGGGTTGTGTTCAATCTCTAGATTGCTTTGCATAATATTGATACCCAACAACATTAAGTCTTCCAGATCCATGAACACAGGATCTTTCCATTTATTTAAGTCTTTATTAATTACTTACAGCAATATGTTATAGTTTCCTTGAGGATTACATTTAATCTCCTAAATTTATAACCTATCTAGTTATAATTTGTTACGAATTAACTCCAAGAGTGTATAAAAATTCTGCTTCAGTACAACTCTTTCTCTCCCACTAATGTTGCTGTTGCAAATAACACCTTTTACATTGTAAAGCTGTTTTACAATGATTTATAACATTTGATAATGTTTTATAATATTTTATAGTGCTTAAAATGATTTATAAGGTTTTATAATGATTTTATATATTTGTCTTTTAACTTTGCAAGAAATAAAAATTGGAGTTACAAACCAAAAATATAATAATACCAGCTTTACCTTTAACAAAGATCTTTATTTCTTCACATGGCTTTGAGGTAATAGCTAATGTCCTTTCAATTAAACCTGAAGGACTCACTGTATTATTTTTGTAGGTTTGGTTTAGTGGTAATGAACTCTTAAGCTTTTGTTTGTTTGAGAATGTCTTAATTTCTCCCTTAAATTTGAAAGATAGCTTTGCCAGATACAGAATTCTTGACTGACAACTTTTTTCCTTACAACACTCTAAATATGCCATCCTACTGCTTTCTGGCCTCCAAGGTTTCTGATGAAAAAATGGCTGTTAATTATATTGAGGATCGCTTGTCCATGATAAGTCATTTTTATCTTGTTGATTTCAAGATGGCATTTGGCTCCGGACAGTTTGATTGTCATGTGTCCCAGAGTAATCTTTGAGTTTATCCTACTTTGTGTTTGTAGAGTTTCTTGGATGTATAGATTCATGTTCATCAAATTTGGGAAGTGTTTGGCTGTTATTTTGTCAAATATTTTTTCTGGGTTGTTCACTGTCTCTTCTCCACTTGGGTCTCTGTGACACCTATGTTGGTCCACTTGATGGTGCCCCACAGTTTCTGTAGGATTAGTTCCCTTTCCTTCATTCTTCTTCTTTCTACCACTCGCATTGGATGATTCCCATTGTTCTGTTTTCAAGTTCATTGTCTTTGCCTTTTGCCTAATCACGTCTTCTGCTGATTCAGTCTAGTGAATCTTTCATTTCAATGGTTGTCCTTTTCAGCTTGGTTCCTTCTTATACTTTCTTTATCAGTATTGATAGTCCTATTTTGTTCACTCATTGTTTTCCTGATTTTCTTTAGTTCTTTTCCATGTTTTCCTTTAGCTCTTTGAACATATTTAGGACAGTTGTTTTAGTTTTTTGTTTAGTAAAGCCAATATCTGGACTCCCTCAGGGATGGTATCTGTCAGTTTATTTTGTTTCTTTGCATCAGTCATACTTTCCTATTTCTTTGTATGCCTTGTGATATTTTTTTGTTGTTGAAAACTGGACATTTGAATATTATGATGTGACAGCTCTCAAAGTCGGATCCATTCCCTAAAATTTTCTGGTTTTGTTGTTGTTGTTTGTTTGTTTGTTTTTTAAGGACTTAGTATTCTGTTTGTGACTTGACATTTTCCCAGCTATTTTTGCAGAGATTGCATTCCTTTTCATGTGTGACCATTGAGGCTCTGCTCCTTAGCTTGTGGTCAGCTAGTGTTTTGACAGAGATTTTCATGAACGTCAGGAGAGTAAAAAAAGGAAAAAAAACAAACCTCTCCTAACCTTTGCAGATTGGCTCTGTGCTGGGACCCTCCATCAGCCTTAACAAGATTTGCACTGAGGACTTCTTAGAACTTTCAGGAGCATGCATCTTGCCTTGGGTGTCCATAGAGCTTTTAGTTTATGCCGCTTCTAAATGCCCTAATTTCCCAAAGTAACTCTCTCTCTCAGGCTCTTTTTGCCAGACCTTAGATAGTCTATTGTGTTTCTCAAATGTAATCTTTTAGCCCAGGTGTCTGCAGGTTGTTCATCCAGTTTACAATATTTTCAATCAACGCCCTTTGCTTTCCCAGACTGGGTCAGTTCTGATTTAGGCAAAAGAGAGAAGTACACCTTGCATTAGGCCTTCTAGTAGCCCCCAGACAGATCAGAACAGATTAAGGGATAATTTGTAAATAAGATCTGCCCTGCACCCTTTGGAGTCTTGGATAGGGTCCCACACTGGGAATTCAATCTGCAGTCTTCAAGACTTCAGCTAAACCATCAGGGGTGGGGCTAGGAAGAGTAAAAATGTCACAAAGCTTTGCTACTGTTGCCTTTTTCTTGATTCAGGGTTTGCTTGGTTGCTGTAAACCTCTGATTGTTTTTCAGAGTTCTGACAAACTGTGTACTGACAGTTTCTGCTTGTTTTTAAATGTTTTTGGGGGGGACAGGAGCTTGGAGCTGCCTATCCTATCATTTTGCTGACGCAACTCCTCTGTTATAATTCATTTTTAAATTATGTCAACTTTAATGACAGCTGAAGTTTTTATGTTGTAAAGCTGTATATAGCTAGAACATAGGATTATTAACAAAAATATGATTTTTCTCCTAAACTGAAATAAAAATTAAACATACTAGAAATTCATCCAGTGGTTCAAAACAGTATTATAATTACTTCCATTATTGAGTTTTTAGCCATTTCACTAGTTTCTTTCTAGATAGCTAAGGATTATATGTTAATGCTATAATTTGTATTTTATAATTTTAAACTTATAACTGTATTATAGTTTATATACTATTCTATAATTAAAATTATAATTTTATTATGAATATTTTCTTACTATTTAAAATTAGTATTTTTCAAAGTGTTTTAGTTGTATCATTTTTAGTGGTCTTCATTGATCAAAAACTATTAAGAAATTTTAAAATATTAGGCATAAGGGAAATATCTTTAAAACACTAGCATATTAAGGATATGATAAATACACCATTGAGAAAGACTGCCCTCTCATACCTACCTTTCGATCTCAGGTTATTTATTTTACTTTTCTTAAAACAAGGTCATGGCCATTTTCTATAAAACTCTCTAAAATATGAAAAAAGTACAAGGAAAAACTTCATGCTTAAAAATTAAGGATAAAAAAGTAAGTACACTTCTTTTTCTTCTCAAAAATTAACCAGAAGCAGTGAAAAGAGTGAGAAACCACCCCAGCCAGGACAGGCTGAGTTTGTGTTTCCCAGATACATTACAGGAAGGGATGCTAAGACAGCAAAGCCAAATAAGCATATAAGAAGCCGGTAACCATGGTCTCTGGCTACAGCCCAGAGAAATCCAGCAAAGGATGTTTCTCCGAAGCAGGTGATGGACCCTCAGGGGCAGCCTTCCTTCAAAACAATGCAGTGGAGCAAATGGGCTATCGTGGCGAACCTTTCTTAGACTTTGTGGCCGTTTATTCTGCAACACCTGGGACATCATGTTTTCAAGGAAGGCAGGGGGAGAGAGCTCCTGCATCGTGAGCTAGCCAGCAGGGTTATATTTCAGCCATGGGGACAAGTAAAGGTTAAAATATCTCACGTCTACTGAAGTTCAAGGTGAAACAAAATTCCTCTAGCCAGGCACACAGCCCTGCCCTGTTCCCTCACCCATATCTTCTTTTGTAAACAGCTCATTCAAGAAATGCTAGGAAAGAAATGAAAAAAGAGCTAACCTTCAATCACTACGTAGAAGGAACCAAACCAAAGGGAAAAGAAATCAGGAAAACGCTTGGCAACAGAGAGCACTTAGTTGGCAGTTCTTGCCAGAAAGCAGATGACAGTCAGTCCCAAATATATTGCCATGAATTAAGGGAATAAAAGTTTAATGAAGCAATCACTTTTGTAAAATAAGAGAAAGATCCCCAGTGCAAAAGCTTAGGGAAGACAAGGTACAAAAGTAAAACTGAAACATGAACGGGCAGACCTCAGCAAGGGGGGAACAAATTTGAACTATCATTGAGATGGAAGTCACATTGAAAGCTAAGGAAACAAACAAAACAACACTGCTGAGAACATAGCACATGGTAAAGAGGAAAGAACTCAGAAACATGAATATGACAAATTAAAAATAAACAGAGAGTTAATAAATATTGTGAGTAAATTATACAAAGAGAAGACAGGCCAAGGATATTCATCAGATATACATTTGGTGTCCACTGAATAGAGAACTAAAGCCATAGCAAAAATACCTACAATTGTAAGTTAAAGGTTATTGTAAAGAAATATAAGCATCCTTCACAGCACATATTAAAAAGAGAATAATGCAAAGATATTCTAGTAAAGTTGTTGCATCTCAGAGTTAAATAGTTCTTTGGGCATCAAGTCAAAAAGAATAATCAGCTTATAAGGAGAAAAATTACTAGGCCTGCTTCACATTGCTTGGCAGTAACCTTCAATACCTGAAGGGTAATGATGCTTACAATAACGTCAATTAAAGTGTCCCTCAATAATTTTACAGCTAACCAAATTGTCGTTCATTTATAAAGACTGATCCAAAAACATTGAAAGAATTCTGAAATATAGTTGCAAGAAACTCTTCTTGTACAAAGTACAGAGTGGAAAGCCTTGCTAACAAATAATGGGTAACAGTTTGGGGACCATTAAAAATACTTAACTGTAGGGTTAAGACTAATAGAAATGGCATTCATGTTACATGTAGAATACAAATGCTGCAAAAGCTGAGCACGTAAAATAACAATGTGTATAACAAAACACTTAACATAGGTTGAGAGATGAAAAAGAAAAGAAGTTGTGAGATAGGGTAATATAAACGTATTTATCTTTAACAGGAAAGCATTAGGAAAAAAAATCTATACAACTGACAGAGTGGAAAGAAGGGAGGGAGAAAAAGGCATAGAAATATGTGAATATCCTCATTAATCACAAGAGCGACTCAATAGATACTATGTGAGAAAATAAAGAATTATAAATATACAAAAGTAATGTTATAGAAATAATTATATAACGAATATAAACTTTCTATAATTAGAACAACAGAACAGAAAACAAAGCTAATATGAAAGCAAAACTAACAAACACAGATCATGCAGGAAATCCTTAAAAGAAAAAATAGGAACAAAATATAAGATTTCATAAAACTAACACCAACTGTATGTGTCCAATCTGTAAAAATAAACTGCCTAGATTTATCTATTAGAAGTAAAAATTCCCAGATTATATCTCTAAGTAAAATTTATCCACTCTGATAAGTGATTTATGAGTGTTGAAAGTAAACAAGAAAAATGCAAACCCAGCAAATACAAACAAAAGGAAAACAGAAATACAATCTTAATGCCATAAAAGGTTGAATTCAGGAGAAAAAGTGATCAAGAGATCAAGAAGGGGCACTTCATGAAATATTGTAAAGTCCATATTTAGGGTTAGTCCAAAAGAACATGATATTAATTGTCATAAAGCAAGACTAAGAGGAAATATAAGAATAAATACATGGGAAGTCAGTAGTTTAAAATAGAGATTGACAAACAGTTGCCCACAGGCCAGTGCATTCTGCCATCTGATTTTGTAAAGAATGTCTTACTGGAACACAGCTGTGTCCTTTTGCTTATTTGTCAGTGGCCTCTTTCAAGCTATAAGTAAAGAATTGAGTAGCTGCAACAGAGCCCAGGTGGCCCACAAAACCTACGGTATTTACTATCTGCCCTTTATAGAAACAGTTTGGCCACCTTGGTCTAGAAGACTTAGCCCATGGTAGTCACTATAGGGAGGGAAAGAAAACCAAAAAACTAAATAATAGAATTAATATTGTAAATTATTAGTAGTGTGTTATTTATATATGTATACATGAACCCTCTAAATTCAGAAAGTACACTATCTTTCAGAGTGCCAATCAACTTTTCAGGAAAAAACAACAACAACAACAGACTATGTATGAGGCTACAAAGTTAAAAAAAAGGCAAGTTCTCTGATTACAATTCAATAAGCTAAAAGATAATAACAATTAGAAAACAAAATGATGCTACTACTTGGGAATTCAAAATCTTTTCCTTAAATAGCACTTGGGTCAAGTAGAAAATTAAAATGGCATATGATTGGGTATCTAGAGTATAACAATTAAAAAAAATACTCCATATATTAGAATGTGTGAACAGAGCTACAGCAAGATAAGGAGAAAAATAGTTGGTCTTATAAACTTAAAGTACTTAAAGAAAGAAAGTAAAAATAAGAGTTCAGTGTCTGGGCTGAAGGAGTTAAAAGCTGACTGAGTAAGGTTCAGAAATAATTCTCTAAAATATGGAGAGTTGCTGTTTAGTGACATGATTTGGGAACTGGGTAATCTGGGGCATCTTAGAACCAATGAGGAACAATTTGTGGTACGTGGCTTCTTTATCACTGTTGGAGAGGTAAACCATGGGGTGGGCCCCTATGGATATTTTAGACATCATGTATCACATTTGGAAATGCTACGTTGACTGTTCAGTGTTGGGCATCCTTAAGGTACAACCTTTCAACGGGCCAGAGCATGAGTGGAGTCTCCAGGTCGTGGTAAAGGCTTCTGAGTCATTTGCAGCAGTGAGCAGGGGGGCTGCTGGTGTCCAGAGCAGACAGCAGCCTCTGGTGGGGTGCAAAGGTGGCATGGTGGTCCTCTCTCAGACAGATGCCCCTGCTGGCTCTGTAGCATCCTTGGTTTTTGACACTTTCCAAGCCCTCTCCTCCAGAATTTCATCAGTCACGTGAGTCACCCTGACCCTTCTGACTAATCACCCTCAAAGATAAAACAGTAAGTCTATACCTGGTACAGATTGCATCCAAGAACCCTGAGGATGCCTGCTCTTGAGGGCTCCCATTCATTGGGTTTTTGTTCAGATTTAGGAGAGCACAGAAACGGAAGTGCTTGACTTCTCCTGAAGTGCTATGGGACATGTCTTTGAGGAGGTGGTATTGGTGCTGAGTCTTGGAGCATGAAGAGGTGTTTATTAGGTAGGAAGGAATGAGAAGGGTGGAGGGGAAAACATGTGAAAAAATCTTTTGATATAGTTTTCTCAGTTACATTATAAGCATGTTGTACCTTGAGGGCCAATGACATAAATAACATGGATTTACCTCCTGCACAAAGTGCTGAACATACAGATGCTTTCTCCCAAGAACTAGTGATGCTTAACAAAAATGAAAGCTGGTATTATAGGTGTGCTAAATTTACCTCTCTCTCTCTCTCTCTCTCTCTCTCTATATATATATATATATATGTATATATATGTACTTATCAAAATCAGTTAGATAGCTTTAAGAGCTATAGATTTTCAGGATTGACACTTGATCTATAAAATCAAAATCTCCGAGTCAACTTATCTAGCATTCTATATTTAAAAAGAGCTTCCTCTGGGATGCTGATATGTAGATATCTCTGGGATCTACAATTAATTATATCTATAATTTTAGGTATATAATTTGAAGTCAAATTTAGAGATAGATGATAGATAGATTGATTTGTATTGGCTGCCTTTGGCAATATTAATGCAGTTATCACTAGTAACTTTGTTATTTCCAGATATTAACAAAAATGTAATATTCAGTCATCTTATTTTTTGCTATTAATTTTGTAATTTGAGAAACCTTTGGAGTTTTAATGTTGTCAATAATTTAGCAATTTTACCTGAAATTTGTGGAGGCATGGTAAAGCCTTTATACATATTCTAAAAATTACCATGTGTATTTCCTATTATTTGTGATGAAGTATATTGGCAATGAGCATATTATTTTTATAGATGTTCCCATTGAACTATGCATGATTGTGCTACTATTCATGTTAACACTTGGGAGATATATATTATATATATGTATATGCATACATATGCATATACATCCTAACATATAGTTCTAGATATAGGTATATCAAAAACTATATAACTATATCATCTATAGTTGTATCTGTAAAACATTGCTCCAAACATCTTGAGACTTAGTTCCAGTTTTTATGATCGATGTCTAAGTTTCTCAAAAATTTGCTAGTCAATGAACTAGATTTCAGCTCCGGCCCATAGACTTAGTTATATATGACCCTAAATCAACAGCTAAATGTAAAACATTAAAATAGCTAGCAGAGCTTTGCATTCAGATAATACCTATTTTTAAAAAGGGAATAAGGTATCTATAAGTACAAAATTTGAGTGGTTTATTATTCATGTTATAGTTGTTGTAGTAAAAAATGAATCTTGAACTAAAGAACACCATAAGACTGTTAAATGTTAATGAAGTATAATTCATTTTTGTAGCTGGTATTAAACATTTATGAACCACTTTATATTTGCACAAGTCCTTACTAACAACTTCAGATTCATACATACATACCCAGCATCACTTCCGATTGAAGTAACTACAGGATGAAATTTTTGTCTGAACACGTGGCAAAGTTCATGACTAAATTCCTATTTTGAGTTTCATAAGTGCATTATCTAGTTTAGACTCCTTATACAGAACACTGAGAAATCGTCTGTGCCATTTCTGGCTCCTGTTTTAACCCGATAGAAGAATAAATGAGATGTAGTTCAGTCTCGCCTAAATTATTTCATGGTGTGAATCTTGAGAGTAGCTTTGAAGCAAATGTCTAAAGCTTTTTAGATTGGAGTTTGATAACATGTTGTTTTCTGATGAGGAACTAAAATTCCCCTGGGCCATAAACGACATAAAGAAAAGTCATCCATTGGTTGAGAAGGCTCCCACGGAGACTTGCTAATATGAGAGTCAATATTCAGGTTCTTATTTTCGAATAGTTTAAAAATTTATTTTTTCAGTTTATCTTTATTGTATTTTGAAGAAAGTAAGGTTTTACTTGCCAAATTTGTGGGGGGGGGGGGGGGAAACACTGTCTAATTTCAGCGGCTCACCCAATTTCATACAGAATATTAGAAAACATATTAACTATAGAATCCAAGATTCTTGAAATTGAAGTGTTTTTCTAAATAATTTCCTTTTTTCTCTTTGGGGAATGTCTGAACTGGGTCAGTCACAAACCGAGATATCTCCTGGCAAAAGCTTGGGGCAGTGAAGAACTTTACAAACTTTAGACCTTGTGAAAAACAAACAATTAGGGTGAAGATGGAAAAAAAAATACTCAGAGGAGATAACAGTTTTGTTGGATAGTGGTGAGGATCTTATGCTTCCTGTACCCCCAAACGTTTTTCCTGCTTTTTAAAGTAATTAACTATATTTGAAAAATAAATGCATGTTTCCATTTTTAAATAATCTAGCAGGGAACTTCAGAAAGATGGACTCAAAGGCTTCTTACAGGCTTTTTTTCCCTAAATGAATTATGTCTCTTCTTTCCCACTTGGGGAACCAGTGACCCTGGGATGCTCTCCCTCTTCTGTTTTCCTACTGTTACTTTGTTTCTATTCTCACCTCAAATAGCAAAAGGAAGTGTCTATAAAGTTACTTTAGATACACATGTGATGTGTAGGGGAATATTTTGAAGGCTGGAAACATTCTGTACCTGTCTGCTGAAGCCAAATAATTGAGACTCTACTTAAGCCAAATTTATTCCTTTATGTATAAGAGAAAGGACAAAAAATGAAAGCAAAATGCTTTCTCCTTCAGTGAACACATGTGCTAAATTTATGGTTATACCTTTTGTGCATGAACAGAATATCAGAAAGCTGATCCTAATGGAGTGACACATCTCTTACATTCATTAGATTTGATGACTAATTGATTTTCTTAAGGACTCTCATTTAAATATGCTTTGTCCACGTCCTAACGCTCTATCTTCTGCCCTCTTTTCCTTTTGCTTTGTGAAATCTCTTGAGACCAGCTCATCATTCACAGTAGTTAATCAGCACCTCCAGCGTTCGTCTGAGTTACGGCTAGAATCCACAGTTGCCCAAAAGATATATCCGTACGGATTTATCACATATCTGAGTCGAGCTTAAGTTCTCTCTCCTGAATCTGCTGCTCAGCGTTTCTTACCAGTCTCTCAATCTCATATTCCTCACATTCATCAAGATACCAGAAATGTCAATAATTCTTTCTCTCTCTTTTCCATAACTCACAGGTAACTCAGTTTTTCCAGTTCTATGACAATAATCAAAGGACCTAAAATAAAAATGCTTACAGTGAAAGGGACACATTTGAGTGGGGGCGTGGGTGGCGAGGGTGAGCTGGGAAATGGTCACTGGTGTGCTACCCAGGACCTAGGGACGGAAGGGAAGAACAAGGACTCTGGCGAATGGGGAAACACAGACGCCCCGATGGTTTCCATGCGGAAGCGAGAGCTCAGTTTTGCCGCATTTGCACATCTCTGTATCTCCTGCCGCCTTTAAAAAATAATAATCTGAAGATATAAAATTTTAGGTGGGATATCTTAATATTGGAATAATGACACATAATTTTAAAAAATACCTTCACGTGGACCAAAGAAAGTTTACGGCAGGCAGACTGGCAGTCACTTGGGGCTCACGCTGCTTGTTCTCTGGTCATTTCTCTCCTTCCGTGGCTCTGACTCACACTGTGGTCATTCCTCCTACAGGTCTTCCTTCTGCCCTTCTTTCTCCATTCAAATCCCTTCTTCGTTTACCTGCCAGTTATTTTAACCGGCTTTATCATGTGCACCCTCAGTCAAATATCTCTGTGGCTTCTGGCTGCCTCCCACTCTGCTTATCTCACAGGGGAAATCTTTTGACAACCGAGCCTCACCGTTGCAGGCCAGGACCCCAGCCCCCCATTATGTGTTTACGGACAGCTCCATGCTGTATCACGCCTGCCTGTCTCAGTTCGTGGCTCTCAGTGCGAGATGCTCTTCTCTCTTTCACAACCAAATCTCCACTCCTTTCCATGTGCTTCCTCCTCCTTGAGGTCCTCTTTGATTGATGACCCGCACCCAGAAAGACTTTAAAAATGAGGTTAGGCGCCCATCTACTTGTGTCAGCTAAATTAATGCGTATTGACAGATCATGCTGCAGCTGGGGTTACTATATTGATTATGTCCTATAATGTTGTTACGGCTTGTAGTGTGCGCGGTGCAATTTCGTGCACGGGGGCAGTTCGTTCTTACCACCACTCCATGAAGTAAGCAGAACCGCGATGATGAATCAAGATAACTAAGGTGGCTTCTCCCTGGTCCTCAGGAAGCGAATGAGGATTAGAACCCAGCCTGATGACTGCCGGAGGCACTGCGAGAAGTGGAAGTAAGAAACAGAGTCTGCACTTTGGGAATATCATCACAGTGGGATTGAATGCATGAAAACTCAATTTTTAGCATGAAATTCAGACAATAAGCATGGCAGTGATGTGGGCCATGCTCTAATGATAAGTGCAGGGAATTCAAACGAGATAGAGATGTCCTGGGGATGAGGCAGGGTTGATTAAGTTCTTGGAGGAGGATAATTTGAAATATAATCACCTCCTAGTTATTCATCCCTGCATTTAACAAGCACGTGTGGAAACCCTGCCCAGTCAAGGCTCTGGGCTCGGCACTGTGTGTGCTAACGGAGTGAAACAGAAGCGCAGACCAGCCAAGCTGGCATTTAATCAAAGCATCAGTTAGAACCAAAAAGGAAATCTGTGCATTTAAGGTGCATTGACTGCATTGCTCACTCTTGAGACCAGTGTCCTACTGTAAAGTACTGAGTTGGGACGACTAAGGCTTTTCGGGGTCACTTCTGTCCTGCTGCCGCCTTTCCCAGGTGCAGAGGGCTCGTCTGTGAAGGGCCCCCCCCCCCATCAAGTCTGTGTTGCAGGAAGAAATGCACTAAGAGACGCAAGTGAACCCAAATTTTAAAAAAAACTGGAGTGTGAGCACACCCTGTCTTTAAATACCCATGTGATTAAAACACTTCTGTGGTCCCCAGTCTTTTCTTGGCCATTCTGACTTTACCCGTGGTGTTTGTACAGCTTGCATTGGTGTCTTCCTTCAGTCCTTCTCGCTTACCCTCACTTCAGGGCTCTGCCCAAATTCCCCCTCATCCATGGAGAACTTCCCAGGTAATTTAGCCCAGACAGATGTCTCCATCTCAGGCTTTCTCTAACCTTGCTGTGTTACAAATATTGATATTAAAAAAAGGGTTCTTCTGCTAAAAATGCCTTAGAAATAGCACACTGGCGATTCATGAATTACAGTAATAATATCAATAATTATAAAATTTTGTAAAATCATGTGATCATATAAAATAATTATGATTATTTCACATTTGACTTATTCCTCAATGGAAAGCTAGAAACTTTCCATAGTTCTTATATTCCGATAGTACCTGTGGGGCAGGGAGAATATTCCATAGGTGACACTCAAATACACCATGTCTAGAAAATCCCACAGTGAGGTGATGAGGATTAGAAAGACTCACTATTGGGGCTTCCCTGGTGGCGCAGTGATTGAGAATCCGCCTGCCAATGCAGGAGACACGGGTTCGAGCCCTGGTCTGGGAAGATCCCACATGCCGCGGAGCAACTGGGCCCGTGAGCCACAACTACTGAGCCTGCGCGTCTGGAGCCTGTGCTCCGCAACAAGAGAGGCCGCAATAGTGAGAGGCCCGCGCACCGCGATGAAGAGTGGCCCCCGCTCGCCGCAACTAGAGAAAGCCCTCACACAGAAACGAAGACCCAGCACAGCCAAAAATAAATAAATAAATAAATAAATTTATTAAAAAAAAAAAAAAAATACTCACTATTCTGAACAAAATTCCAGAGGTGTTACATCGTATACGTGGGATTCAGTCTGTATTTATCCAACTGTCTCTTTCTTAATAAATATTTGTATTGAATCTTTTACTACCATATTTGCAGTGGCTGTGTAATAACCATAATCATAGTTATTATTAATTTTGGATGTCTTGTATATTCATCTGTTTCATTTATATTCAATAATCAATAGATTACTAAACTGCTATGAATCCTTCCAGAAAAAGAAGATAAAAATCTAATTCCAAAGTTTGCATATCTGATATTCCTGAATCTCCTTCTCTCTCTCTCTCTCTCTCATTTTTTGAATGAAAAAAAAAAAGATTAATCTTTCCAGAAGAACCAGTTGAGAAAAATATATTATTAAACACAATGATATCTTTGTGGAGCAGAGTTAAAAAGAACTCAAGGAAAGGAAATTAGACTTAAAATATAACCATAGTAATAACCATTCACAGAACCTCTAAGAAATTTGAGAGTCTTAAAAATTATACTCACAGTGGCTGTGTTCTCTTAATATAAAGAGTATGTAAATGTTTGTTTAATCATGCCACAGATTGCTATGTCTGTTACTAAGGATTTATTCAAGTCAAGTATATCAATTTCAAAGGATAGTTTTCATCAACACATCTAAGTTATTATC
This sequence comes from Balaenoptera borealis, assembly GCF_965194805.1. Lineage (NCBI taxonomy): Eukaryota > Metazoa > Chordata > Mammalia > Artiodactyla > Balaenopteridae > Balaenoptera > Balaenoptera borealis. The sequence continues at coordinate 30,038,845 of NC_138880.1, read as the reverse complement.
AGATTTACTTACTACCAAAACCCCGTCACAATTGAACCAAAATCAAAATAATAACTAGAATGTTACATGTCTCCCACTTATATTTTCCTTTACTATTGAGTTGGTTTTCATGTTTTGTTTAACTGCTGTGGATTTTGCTATAGGTGTAATTTTATACTTATCAGATTTTAGACTCAATAGTTATTTCATTTCCTTCATTCTCTCCTATGGTAAACATTTTAAAAAAATTGACCTTTAGTAGCCCTTTCCTTTCAAGTAAATCAGAGTACAAGTGAGTCATTCTCTCCTATTACAGTCTCTAAGTTTTAATCCTTTTGTATTCTTAATGACAAGGAATTGGGGTCACATGATAAGTAGTAAGTATCATTATGGTAAAATAATATAAAATGTAAAAGAACAACTTTACTTCCAAATGTGAACATCAATGCAGATAATAAGTGAAATTCATGTACTTCAATTTGAGTGGGTAATATAAAATGTTGAGGGTAGTTAAGTTTGCATTAATAGAAGATTTTTAGATATATGGAACCCATTATAGTTTGTTTTTTTTTTAATTTCATTTGATGCTTCTAACTGCCTCATAAAGTAATAGAGAAAATTTTATCATATCGTTTTTGTTTTAAGTAGGAAACAGACATCTAGGGTAAAAATGCTGTCCATGGAATTTCATGCAGTTAATTTCTGAAGTAAGCTTAAAATGAGGTGCTTGGCTCTTAGTTGTAGGCTGTTTGGTGAGTCATTTACTTCCCTCTCTTTTCTTCTAATAAGATTTTTTTTAGCTCATTAGAAACTCATGTGGAAGGGTTTATCCTCTCTGGGTGGCCCTAAGTTTCAACATCAGTGAAAAAGGGATAATGTCAACATCCAAATTAGAGGCAATTGCGAGGATTTACTGTGTAACACATTTAAAACATTTAGATGAACACTTCTCACACAATGAGCATTCCAGAATGTCAGGTATTTGTAAGAGTAGCACTAACCTACTGTAACAAATTGAAGAAGTTCTGCAAGTAGAAAATAAAATTACTGAGGCAGTTATTTTTGTTATGTAATAATCGGTGCACGTTTCCTCCTAATTCACTTTTCAAGAAAGGACGTCAATTTGGGATAAGGTTGTTTTTCAAGTAAAACAACAAAAACAACAAAACCTCTTGCACTTGTTGGTGGGAATTGCCTTAGACATTTTGAGGCAGACATGAAGACATGACCTTTTGAAACTGACCCAAAACTCTGGGAGGTGAGAAAGTTGAGTCCCAATAAGAAACAGAAACTGAAATACAGAGAGGTTAAATGACTTTCCCAGGCTCACATCCCTAGAAGGAGGCAGAACCGTGACAGTGTTTTCTTTTCTTTACTCAAAACTGCTAAGAAGGACAGGCCGGTGACTCTTGGCTGTGAGTGAAGGCGCTGTGTCCAGTTATTGTACATTGAATGGACACATGTGGAGTGTGGATGAATACAGATATTCAGAGATACATAGAGTGAAATTTTCATTTGCGTCTCAGAATTCACTACATTCCTATCAATTGCATCTTCTCAGGAATAAAATGATAGGACAATCTTTACAGTAGGTGCCATGAAAGTAATATTTGCAGTCTTAAGGCATATCACTGTGGTTGATTTAGGTTTACACACACACGCACACACACACACACACACACACCTCTGCAGACAGTAACTGGTTGGTACTGAGTTAACATGTAACCACTGCCAATTCATCTTGTTTGAACATGACGAGTTTTTAGTAGAATCTCATGTACTTTGCTCTGGTCGAACAAAAATGATCAGTGTGACTAATGTAATTACAGGATACTCTCTCCCTGGCACCAAGGAAACGGGAAGGAAATTGGAAGGACAGATTTCCTGAATAGGCCAAATATTTACCCGGAAAATAAATGAAACAAATCTAGAAATGACTGAACTTACCTTGACTTGGCTAAGATTGTTTTCCGCTACCAAACAGAAATGATGACCCAAGGTTTAAACTAACTTCCGTGACAGAGAAGTGCATCAGTGATATTTTTTTCATATTCAAACCTGACTTGAAATTCATTCCTGCCATATAAGCTTCATATAGTTAACTATATTAGACGTGGTTAATATACATTTATGTCTGTGTGAAGTTCTGTTTTAAAGGCATACAGGGAAACAAAAGTTGGGTCTTTTTTTTTTTGAAAACAATGGAGAAGAAATTACGTAAGAGAAATATGAGGTGGGGCAGAGAACTGTTGAACCTGGTCGCACGCTTATTTCTAGAGAAGTAGATATAAAACCCCAATTCTTCTTCCACAGCGGGTGCTCTTCTCGCGAGCTTCTCACTGACCACCGTGATTCTGCCCCAGCCACTGCCTCCTACCTGACTGCTTCGTCCTCATCCAGTTTACCTGCCATCACTGTTACTATTTCTCAAGTCAGTGCTGCTACCACCTGTATGGCCAGTAGCCCCATCTCTTCAGACATATTGATGACTGGCCTGTATATTGTCTCCTGCCCTCACGGACTAGGACCCAGGACATTTGGAAGAGAGTTATGTGGTCAAACGATGTTCAAGAGTACACACGTGTGCGCGCGTGCACACACACACGTACACACTGCAGGCTGAGTGAAATTCACTATATGAGGAATTTTAGTCCAAGAAATTTTCTTAAATTAAGAAAGTGAGTTATTAAGGAGCAAAGTAAGTAATTAATATTACTGTAGGCTGGCTCTAGGCTTCTATTGTTGTTTTATTTTGGTTTTGATTCTGTTAATCTCAGTGTATGCTGGCTCGGTATTCAGTTTCCTCTGCATTTCTCATCCATGATTGGCCTTGTTTCCTTGACAAACCGAATGCACAAATCAGCAATCTCTTAGTAGTCTATTCAGGGTCAGAATGGCTATTCTAAGGGAGACATCAAGACCTCTCAGAAAATTGTTGTCATTTCAGAAATAAGCGTCACATTCTAAGTAAGCAGAGTGTTTCTTCACTGGTATAGCCCTCCTCTTTGAATGTGGAATAATTCATCAAAGTACCTTAATCTAGTTTCTGAACCATTGATTTCTGCTATGAGCTCTAGATCCTTAGGTAAAGAATGGCTGGGTCCAGTTTTCTGAAAACAAGCAATTTCTGATTTCTTAGTGAGGAATGAAAAAAATGCCAGTGTAAACTTAGCGTTGGTGGCTGAGGGTTTCTGGGTGAACCATTTCCTTTGCATCCTCTCTCACCTGGACTAAGGTAATAGCCTGTGAAGTGGCTTCAGACTGCACGCCTTCTGGCCAGTGTTCCAACCCATTTTCCATGTTGTTGCCAATTCGGTCATGTGTCAATCCCCTTTCTCTTAGCGGACAACACAGTCCTTAGCGCGGACCACAGAGGTGACCTGGAGTGGTCTCTGCGTCTCTCTGTCTTTGTGCCAACCTTCCCTCCTCTGCTGAGTGACACACAGGCCCTCGTTCAGTATCACGTGTTTGCCAGAATCACTTCATGTGTTTGCATGTGTCGCTCCCTTTGCTTGGAGCATTCTTTCCTTTCCCGTCCTCACAGATAATCCCTACGAATTCTGTAGATCTCAGATCATTTCCTCAGAGAAAAGTTTCCTCGCCGCACTCATGATCAGGTGAAAGAGGAAACAAAACATTATTTTATTTTTAATGTTTTTCTTTTCCATCATGGTTGATTGTATTGAATATAGTTCCCTGTGATATACAGTAGGACCTTGTTGTTTATCCATTCTCTATATAATAGTTTGCGTCTGCTTATCTCAAGCTCCTAATTTATCCCTCCCCCACCCCCTTTCCACTTTGGTAACAATAAGCTTGTTTTCTATGTCTGTGACTCTGTTTGTTTTGTTCATAGGTTCGTTTGTGTCATATCTTAGATTCCACGTTATAAGTGATATCACATGGTATTTATCTTTCTTGGTCTGACTTATCTCACTTAGTATGATCATCTCTAGGTCCATCCATGTAGCAGCAAATGGCTTTATTTTATTCCAAAACCATTATTGGCTCTCTGAGCCCTGTCCTTACTTTCACAGCTGTCATCACAGTTGCATTTCTAGAGGTGTTTGATATATGTACATTTCAGTTAATTTGACTAATGGTAAGTCTTCCCTGCTAGACTGTAAGCTCCATGGGGGCAAGGATCACGCCCTTCCTTGCCAAATCCAGAACCTAACATATCCTGGAATAAAATTGGCCCTCAATAATATTTTTGAAGAAGTGAATGAATGAAGCATTTGAAGGCTGTTTGAAAAGTGACATGTCTTCATATGTCCTCTGGTTTGAGGAGTGAAATTTATACCATATTATAATATTTAACATGAAGAAACCCTTCTGTTAAAGATGAAACTGACAACCCCCTCATCAGTTATTTTTTCCTGGAATAAGTCTTTATCATATTTCCATTGTGTACGTGCTTCTACTGTGTGCATAGGATCCTGTTTTTTTAAAAAAATTAATTAATTAATTAATTTTTATTTTTGGCTGTGTTGGGTCTTCGTTTCTGTGCGAGGGCTTTCTCTAGTTGCGGCGAGCGGGGGCCACTCTTCATCGCGGTGCGCGGGCCTCTCACTATCGCGGCCTCTCTTGTTGCGGAGCACAGGCTCCAGACGCGCAGGCTCAGTAATTGTGGCTCACGGGCCCAGTTGCTCCGCGGCATGTGGGATCCTCCCGGACCAGGACTCGAACCCATGTCCCCTGCATTGGCAGGCAGATTCTCAACCACAGCGCCACCAGGGAAGCCGCGGGATCCTGTTTTAATCTATGCTCTCTATCACTTTTCCTTCTTGATGTTGAGCTTACAAAGACCAGGCACTGAGCTTTAGCTTCCTCCAGTTTCCCGTCTGCTGCCATATTTCCTGTCACCCACTGCACAGAGAAAGACCATGTATTGATTGAGTGAAGGTGAGGATAAATTTATGATGACTAAAATGCACTAATTATTGTATGTAGAATTCACCATGCTGCAGGGAACCATAATAATTTGCTTCCCAGGCTCGTATATGTCCTGGGCACAGAGTCTCAAAAAAGGCAAAGTGAGGAGACCATTTCCCTTAATTCTGGGAAATGCATTTGAAGTAGAAAATATGCTGATTTGAAAGCCTAATGCCATTAGCTGGCTTTTTGGCCAAGACTGTGTACAGCAACTTCTCCGTTGCAATTCGTTTATCTGGAAAGTTGAAGGCAATGGAAGTTATATGTATTTATAAAATGTAAAACTTGATTCAAATCCTATTTTTGCCACCAGTGAATTGGGCAAGCTACTCAGCCTCTGTGAGCAGCAAGTTTCTTCACTGTAAATCTGGATAATACCTGACTTTCAGAGTTCTGCCAGATTGTAATTAATAGACATAAGGCACTTATCCTTACACTTGAAAAATGCAGGAGGTGGCCTGCCCATATCCATATCTTACAAAGACAATATGAAATAATACATAATAACAACAAATCAGTTGCTAAGAAATGAAAGGAGTAAGTGCATGGACAGTAGTGAATGGATCTTACACAGAGCAGCCTTATTGTTTGATAGAAGGAATCTGTCGCCACTCAGCAGATACTTACAGAAAGCAGAGCACTGTGGCTTTACACATACAGAAGGAAACGCATTCTGCTGGATGTAATTATCAACTATCAACGAGGACATGAAGTGTTCCCAAGTACACTGTCTCCCACGACAAAGCAGAGATATCGGTCACACTGTTAATGGTAGTTCAGCCGTGTGTGAAGAAGAAAACAAGCCATATTCTGGCGTTTCGGGAGAGCTTCACAAGCTTAACTATTCCATTCCCTTTTTTCTGCCTATTAAAAACACAAACCCACATATTCTGCGGGTCATTTTATAAGAGGAAAAAGTCTTTATTAAACAGTTATTTAAAATAGTCTCAGTATCTTGTCCCCATATTTGGAAGAGGGATGTCAATTCCGCATGATACAGGTAATGGAACGGACTGAATGGGCATGGATGGTTCACATTTTCTCCCAAGTACCTAGAAATACTTGATCAAATATAAAATAGCTGAGTTCAGAAGAAGGAGTACTAATTTTTCAAGTGTATTTTTCAAGTTTGTCTTCAAAGCTAAAGAAATATGTGTCTGTGGAAGGAGATTTCAGTCCCACCAGTAGGAAGTAGGGGAGGTGGTATTAATACAGAAGTGGGTACAGGGAACGGGACCTCAGGTATGTGTGAGGCGGGAGTTGGAACAGATGCCAGGTTTAAAGTTTAGAGCCACTGAGAGCCGCCTTGTCCGTGAAGCTAAGAAGAAAGAGAAATATGCTCACTGTCCTAGGAAGAAGAAGGAAGACTGCAGGAGAATGGGAACCACAGCCAGACAGAGAGTAGGAGGGGAGAAATAAGAAACCCCAGCGTGCTGTGAGCTCACAAAGGACCAGAACGCGGAGCATTTGCATGGTGCAGTCACCCTTTAAAAAAAATATAAACACGTCTCTAGAACTGGTAACATCCTTACTGCTTTAGCAGAAGCAAAGTAAAAGTACATCTATAGAGTATTTTGTTTTTGAGTCCTGAGATCCCTTGTCAGTTCCTCAGTCCTACCCACTCACATCAAATCCTTCATCAAACCCCCTCAAAACCCCAGGTGAGTGTGTTATCTCTGCCAAAGCCATGGCCACTTCCAGCAGGTTGTGTGCAGGGAAGCGTAAACAGACAGCATGTTTCTTATCAGAAATAACAGGAACCCACAAAGTACAAGGACTCTAGGGGATGAGCCTCAGTTAACAACTTTAGGTCTAACCGGAATACTGCTCATGAATAAGGGAAAACAAAGAAAACAAAGAAAACAGCACAAAGTGTTTACTAGAGATCCTTAATAAAAATTTGAAAAGACTAATAAATGATGTGGTTATGAAAAAAGAAAGGTGGTCAAGTGATCCAACCCTCAGGATTAACAAGAGAACAACAATCGCGGCTGCATCTTAATAGGTACTGCCTTTAACAAAGACCTCGGTGGTGACCATGAGGAAAACACAGCTGCACTGAAATGCTAGACACCGAAATTGTGGGGGAGCAGAGTTAAATCTTTCTAAATTTCTCGTCTTGCTTAAGAGGTGTGTAGTATTAACATTAATCTTGAAGTCAAGTAAATGGGTTAAAATTGTACAGAAACCATTAGGGGGGGAAAAAAGAGAATATTTTCCAAACCAATAAAGGGGCTAGGTGGGATAATAATTTTTAAAATGTAGAAAGGAGTCTGGAAAATGAAATGTTTAAGAACCACTGCATTAGGACATTATTCCTGCCCAATATTCCTCCCCATGTCATAGGAGTCAAAAGCATTTTAGTATGATTTGCTGCTGCTTCTTCCATTACTGTTACTTTTTTTTGCCGTGGAGTCCCAGCCTAATAAATACATCTCCTCATTATATCAAGCTGATTATGCCCTCATCCAAGCCTATCTGTCTTTATCACAGTTTTTTTTTTTTTTTCAGAAGTTTGCCACTGAGACCAGATAAAAACTGATGAGTTAATATGGGGTAGAATATTGAGCTAGAGATGAGGAATATGGTCTCGGTCTAAACCTTGGCTTTAATTCAAGACAGTCTAAGCATTTCTTAAATACTGCTGTCTACCAATCTAAAGTAACATACTTGGCACTAAAAGGATTTTTAAAAAAAATAATTAATGAGCATATGGTTTTAGACCTTGCAGTGTAAAAATAAGACACGATCAATGTCTGGCCAAAACTAGATACTCAATAAAGGCTCACTCAATGAGTGAATTAATGAACTGCTAGAATCTAAAAGGCTAAGTCACTTTGCCCAAAATTTTTTATCCATGGAGGAGTTCCTAGAACTAACATCTAGGAGTGTCTGATCCTTTAGTGCATGCTAAGTGCAAAACAAAGGCCCAAAACAGACAACACCTATAAAGAACATTCAAAACAAAGCAGAAATTCAGGGCCACGTGATCTGAACTAAAAGCAACTTCTGTGAAAAGCAAATAGCAGGTGTGATTTCGCTGCCTGAATTGAAGAGCATTATTTGAAGCAAATGATCCCTTCTGAACAACTCCATTTATGAACACCCTTGGCATAATTTTTCAAAAATCTTTATTAGTTAAAAAAAAATCAGTGAGGACTGAGTGAAAATATAATTAAAGACCTCAATAAATTAACGAACCAACCTGAAACTGGCAATAGGAAGCAGAATGTATAAACACTCAGAAAATGATCAACTGGATTTGCCACAAAGAAGAAAAATCTGAAGTGTACAATATCAAGAATCACTTCATAGCTCAAAAAAAAAATAAAAAACTTAGCGTTTCAGCAGAGTTCACTGAGGAGAAGCTAAATTAACATCAGGCCTCTGGAAAGATGGTGATGATTCTTGTATAATTATAGAGGAGAGCAGTGTAATCACGTGTGCAGTGGTCCCTTTCAGAGTAAGACGTCGGGCATTTTCACAGAATCTATCTTTTTTTTTCTTTATTTTTTCTCCACAAACCTTAAGGTGCCACCATCCCTGCCTGAACCAGGTATTATTAGTTTTCAGAGAGACTCGTCAGATGCAGAAACCTCTCTCAGTCAAAGACTGAGCTGCCCAGGACGGACATGAGATTTCTCTCACATGCAGCTGCTTTACCAAACCAGACCTCTGACCAGGGTGCTACATTTAATTTCCAACGCATCTGTACTAGCAATGCGATGAACATTCTGACTTGTATATATTCCTACAAAAATTTTTGTTTGAAAGTGAATGTCTTTTTAATTTTTTTCAATTTTTCAAATACACTGGAAAAACAAATTACCACTCTCTCTCTGTGTGTGTCTCTCTCTCCATATCTATCTCTATCTATCATGTTTCTATCTATCAACTATCACCTATCATCTGTCCAACATCTACCCGTCTACCATCTATCTACCTCTAAAAACAAATGCACAGAAAGGCTTATAATTGAAAGCATACAAACTTATTTCCTAAGCATTAGTGTTTTTTTTTTTTTTTTTTTTAAGATGTGTTTTTCAATTTTTTTTTTTAAAGTTACATTTAGTTGCCTTGGAAATATATTTATTTATTTTATTTTATTTTTGACTGTGTTGGGTCTTCGGTTCGTGCGAGGGCTTTCTCTAGTTGCGGCAAGCGGGGACCACTCTTCATCGCGGTGCGCGGGCCTCTCACTATCGCGGCCCCTCCCGTTGCGGGGCACAGGCTCCAGACGCGCAGGCTCAGTAGTTGTGGCTCACGGGCCCAGCTGCTCCGTGGCATGTGGGATCTTCCCAGACCAGGGCTCGAACCCGTGTCCCCTGCATTGGCAGGCGGATTCTCAACCACTGCGCCACCAGGGAAGCCCCAGAATTAGTGTTTTTATCAGAACAAATATATGTTTCATTGCCCTGTTTAGCATTTTACCATAGGTCATTCTGACTTTCAGTGTTCTGTGGAAACAATTATCTTATCTTTGAAGTACAGATTAATTAATCATATATTAATAAAACCATTTATTCCCGAAGAAATCACTAGTAAGGCTGAAAGGATGGCAGTAAACTAGTCTGTGCTAGTAAGTGAAAAAAATCTCTCTAAATTAGAGAGTTATTGAGGTTTTTAGTCAATTTGACACAATTATGAAGAATTATTTGTCTTCTAGTATCATAAATTCTCTTTTTTCCCAGGAATTATAAGAACATATATGGACAGTGATTAAGCATCTGCCACTGAGACCAGATAAAAACTGATGAGTTAATATGGGGTAGAATATTGAGCTAGAGATGAGGAGTATGGTCTCGGTCTAAACCTTGGCTTTAATTCAAGACAGTCTAAGCATTTCTTAAATACTGCTGTCTACCAATCTAAAGTAACATACTTGGCACTAAAAGGATTTTTTAAAAAAATAATTAATGAGCATGTGGGTTTTAGACCTTGCGATGTAAAAATAAGACATGATCAGTGTCTGGCCAAAACTAGATACTCAATAAAGGCTCACTCAATTAGTGAATTAACGAACTGCTAGAATCTAAAAGACTAAGTCACTTTACCCAAGATTTTTTATCCATGGAATGACCTATGGTAAAATGCTAAACAGGGCAATGAAACATATATTTGTTCTGATAAAAACACTAATGCTTAGGAAATAAATTTGTATGATTTAAATTATAAGCCTTTCTGTGCATTTGTTTTTAGAGGTAGATAGATGGTAGACGGGTAGATGTTGGACAGATGATAGGTGATAGTTGATAGATAGAAACATGATAGATAGAGATAGATATGGAGAGAGAGACACACACAGAGAGAGAGTGGTAATTTGTTTTTCCAGTGTATTTGAAAAATTGAAAAAAATTAAAAAGACATTCACTTTCAAACAAAAATTTTTCTTGTTACAACAGTTATCTGTATTGCAAAATGGAAAATATAGGAGTTAAATGGGAAAATATATAAATACCCATAATCTAAGCACTCTGAGATATGCACCTTAGCCTTTTATAGATTTCACCTCTTTTTGTTTTCTAATTCACTTTTAAAATTATTAAATAATTTCAAATATTCTGAGAAAAGTATAGACTAATAAAACCATTTATTCCCCTGTGTGGTTCACACAATTGCATTTTTCTTTATTTACTTCAAATAATGACTTTCCAAATAAAACTCAAATATATTATTAAAATATCCTTTGCAACCCTCCCTAATTCCATCATGGCTTCACTCTCCCTGAGATAAGTATGTATCCTTCCCTGCTATGCCTTTGTACTTTTACTGTACATTTACCTCTTAAACAATATATTTATTATTCGTGTGCTTTTGACACATAAGATAAATGGCAACTCATTGAACCTACATTTTGTGATATTTTGCTTTTTGTTTCATTAATATAAATAAGACATAAGATAGATCTATTCAGATCCAATTTATCCGCCTACTAATTCTTTGTTCACTTATCCTACTAATACTTTGTTGGCTTATGCATTTCAGATAGCTTCTAATATGTTTATTTTGTTGAAAATATTTTTTAATGTATGTAATTTGTTCACGTTTATCATTATTTTTGTGTTTTTTCTGTTTTGCTCAAGAGGTTCTTCCATATCCTGAGAATATTCATAGAGTATTTTCTCTGTTGCCTCCAATTATTTTTCTAAAGTTTTACATTTATCATTTAGATCTTTAATACACCAGGAATGTATTTTCTGAGTCATATGAAGTAGGAATCTAATTTTATTATTTTCTACTCATCTGATCAACTAAACCATCCTAGGTAATTCAGTCCATTCCTGCTGATTGATGATACTACATCTTTTCATACACGCTCCCATTTATGGAATGAACTATTAGGGTTTGTCTAGTGTACTGCAGTGATCTTCAGATCTAACCTTAAACAATGGTCTTTTAATTACCACAGCTTTATAACAGTTTTGATATTCTTCTAGGTAAATTTAATCTTTAGGAAGGAACTTTAGTGGAGGAAGCAGGGCAGTGCATGAATGCCTCGGCAGAAGGCGGCAGGTGTCAGCATCCTTCCTGAGCCCGCAGAGCTGAGGCCAGGATTCAGTTGTCACCAGCAGATATGCAAGTGCCCTACAGTACAGATGCGGCTGCTTCAAGTTGCAGACTGTTGCTGTTATATTTTATCATCTTGTCTGGTCAAAAGGAGGCATAGGTGAGACCAAAATTTCATTATAAGCAAAACCACAAAAGAGCTAAGTTCTGATGAAGTTCAGACCCCTAATAAGGGTTCATGTTGGTCCTTGAGGGTCAGTGTTAGGTCAACTGCCTCAAATGCCATTCTACATGTGAGGTTAAGTAGGCAAGTAAGAGGATTAATCCTGCACTCATGTGGCCTGTCTCAGCATTTCAGGCAGTGGCTCTCGACACTGGCTGCACATCAGAATTGCTTCTGGAACATCTAAAAATACTGATGTCCAGACCACACCCTTGACCAGTTAAACCAGTATCTCTGAGTGGGATCCAGGAATGAGTATATTTTATAAATCCCCTAGTGATTCTAATGTGCAGGTAACTTTGAGAGCTGCTTTAGTGTAAACCCAGCCAGCTGTCAAGGTTAACATCAGTAGTAGTAAATCATGTTGATAGTGACAAATCACATTGGTCCCTTTTCAACGTGAAAGCATGGGCTACTTTGTGTCAACATGATTATCATTAACCAGTTCAATTAGAGTTATTTTAAGTGAGAGTTGTACTGGGTATCAGTGTTTTGATGCGGTGTGATGAAAATGGTACTTCACCTCTGTGGTCTTCTTCTTGAAAACCCATAACTCCCTTCTAATAATGGGAAAAACATCAAATAAATCCCGATTGGATGAAAGACCAGACAAATCTCAACATTCGTTAAATCACCCAACCAGTTTTCTGCAAGGTTTCCAAGATCCAATAAACTCCAAGTAACTGTTAACAACGGAGAGGAAGCTGTGACAGTGACTGCTAAATGTGATGTAGTATCTTGAATGAGATTGTGCAGCAGAAAAAGAACATTCATTAAAAACAAAGAAAAACTGAATAGGGTATTAACTTTTGCCAAAAATAATAAAAATGAAAATAAACCACTAGCTAGAAACATCATGTATACTAAATAATAGAAAGAGAAAAGGAAGCAAAAGGAATATTTGAGTTTATTGTATTTATAATTACCTGGCAAGGGATGAAGTGAATTTGCAAGAATATTTGTTTTTCCTTTAGAAGGTAAAGAATTTAAAAATATTTAAATAACATTCTCATAATCCCAGTGAGGAGATAAATCTTGTATGTGAAATGGATACGTTGCTTGGAAAGTAAAAAGGCTACATGAAAGAGGCTGAAGGAACATGGGTGTTGGTGGGTTTCACGTACATTTTAGTAACTTTCAGCTCTTTTGCCTTCTGCTTAAATGAGGTGGACCAAAGCTGTCTTCTCCTTAAGGGATTCACAGTGTATCTATGGAATTAAACTTCCATGATTTGAAGCGTATTGATGGTCTCTGTCAAACTTGGTAAGATAAATACAGTTTCCAATGAAACAACAGCAGTTGTCCACCAGGCAGTCCCTTGTCATTCTGTCAAGAGGCAGAGTTTAACTTGCGCCACTTTACCAAGCTGTGGGTTCCTTCTTTCACAGCCTGGGCTTAATGATGGCACTGATCAAAATGCTAATTTATGTTGATTTATCAAGACATGATGATTGTAGTGATAAGCCTTCATGATTGGTACTTCCAAAGTAAATGTACTGAAATGATAAATGTGTGTTTCCTTGGCTGCAGAAATGGATTTTGCTCTGCAGTTAATGTTTCATATAACCCAACTTCATTAGGCAGAACTCAGCTAATGACATCATGAATTTGTTTCATTTTATCAAATTGCATTAATTAGGGAAATGTGCTGAATGTTGATTGTGAAGAAACACTCTTTTTCCTTGGAATAAGGAAGGAAAAAACAAGGTAATTGGATTAATTTGTCCTCCCCCCCCCTCCTTTTTTTTAACCTCCATAAACTAGGGATGTGAAGATCCTTTCTCAACAGGAAAGCATGAGCAACTTTGCATTAACATGATTCTTATTAGCCAATTTAATTGTAGGAATTTGAAGTGAGAGTTCTACTGGACAGTGCCAGACTCTGAGAACCATATTAAATGCTGTATCTCCAGGGGATAACATATTTGATAATAAAAGTAAGAGGTTTCCTATAATGGTCTAAAAAAAAGTGAACACTGAGATCTTTCTCAGGGTTCTATTAATTATTTCTGTTTACTCTGTTATATCGCCTCTCTGCCCCTAAAGCTGGGAATAATATTGTGTCCTTGCAGTTTCGTTTTTGATAACGGTACATTACAGTGTACCTAGGCTTAATGATGTTCCATGTGAGTTGTTTGAAATTTTGTTGTGCTGCACTTAGTTATAGGAATAGACTGTTCCAGCAGTTGAAAATCATGTCCTTTGTATGTGTTTATTGGTGCTCTCTAGGTTGGTGGGGAGTGAGCAGCTTTCATTAATGAGAAGACAGGGGTCTTCTGTTGTCTTCATTCCCTTCAGGACTTTAGTTCCTGTTCATGTTGGAAAGCACATTTGATGAATACTGCCCCATGCCCCCCAACAGTTGCCCTGTATTCAAACCCAGTGAGTGCCTCCCCAGGGGGGCATGGACCAAATCACGCCCTTTAGAAGTAGGTCCCTTCTAGGGTCAGAGCTGAAATCATGTTCATGCTTCAGCAGCTCTGAGTAGCCATGAAGGACGTTGACTCTAAAATTAGGGCAGGTAATTGCTTCATGCACTTGAATGCTATAATCAGAGGTAAAATAAGTAAATTGTACAAGTGTTTTCATAGAAAACTATTCAAAATTATATAGTATATATGTATAATTCATATATATATTTTTATATATACATATATATAGTTTGTATAACTGTAGAAGAGTGGTATCTTTTTTGCTATTAATATTTTAATGGAAAGAGTTTAATAGGTGTATGATGAAACATTTTTAAAGGAAAAATTGCATGGCTAATTTCCCATTTAAAATTTGTAGAATGCATTGGATGCCTGTAGGTTTCTACCACTAACTAAATAAATTCACAATTTCCTCTCTGTCTGGAACTCAGTCAGCTCACCTGTAAAATATCTCATTCCTACCCTGATGGTCTGACTCTATGACTTAAAAAAAAAAATCACTTCCCGTCCTTTTGATTATCTTGAATTAGCTGTATAAAGAATGTTTTATTATATTAATAATGTCAATTCATCAGGCCTCATGAAGAATAAAAGACAATACAGTATTCAGTTGATGACTATTTACTGGTTATAAATGAAAGTAGTACTCTTCCAGTGATTTTTAGAGAAAGGAGTTATAGATTCCAGAGCTAGAAGGAAAGTTAGACAGGATCTAAACACTTCATCACTTATTTTCACGAGGTGGAAAATGCAAAGACAGGGACTTGCATGTCATGACACAGGTGAAGAGTGACAGAGGTGGAATTTAAACCTAGTAGCTTATAGGGCTTTTTCTATTACTCCCTGAAACTTCCTGATGTATAAATATATAATAAATTTGAGGTTATCTGACTTTAAACATGAATGAAGCTAATAAACACATTTAAATCATTTATTTTTTAAAATTTTATTCTAGAATATGTTTACATTTACAGAAATTTGAGAGGACAACATAGAGTTCTCATATACCCCACACTCAATTTTCCTATTATCAACATCTTGTATTAATTAGTGTGGTATATTTTATAATTAATAATCCAATATGGATGCATTGTTATTAACTAAGGTCCATGCTTCATTCTTATTTATTTACAGTTTTAACTGTTTTAACTGTTTCTGTTCCAGGATTCCAGGAAACCACACTGCAGTTAGTTTTCATGTCTCCTTAGAGTATTTTTCTCTGACAGTTTTTGACTTTCCTTGTTTTTGATGACCTCGACAGATTGCAGGTATACTGATCAGGAATTTTGTATCTGTAGACTGTCCCTCAGTTGGATTTGCCTGATGTTTTTCTCACAATTAGACAAGGATTATGGGCTTTGGGGAGGACGACTTCATGAGATAAAGTGCCATTTTCATCTCACTTTATCAAAAGTGCGTACTATCAGCATGACTCCTCATTGTGGTATTGACTGAATTACTGGGCTGAGGTAGTATTTGCCATGTTTCTCTACTATAAAGTTATTCTCTTTTTTTCCACTTTCCATCCTGTGTACTTTGGAAGGGGGTCCATCTTTGCAGCCCACATTTAAGGGATGGCAGTTTTGTTCTACTTCCTTGAGGACAGAATATCTTTTTTTAATATTATTTGGAATTCTTCTGCACGAGAGACTTGTCTGTTCTCTCCTCTTTATTTAATTACTCAGTCATTTATTTATATCAGTGTGGACTCATGGATATTTATTTTATATTTTGAGATATCATCCAATACTACATTCTCTAATTAGTTTTTAATTTAATTAGTTAATTTTTTGCCAAAATTATTCCCTATTTGGCCATTATGACCTCTTTGAGTTGGCTCCTGTATCCCTTTGACATAGTCCCATCAATTTAGACTTTTGAGGGGAGTACTTTCTTACTTTCTGCACTATAAGTTGCTCCAGGCCCCATTCCCAGAATCAGCCGTTCCTCCAGGGAACCCTGGTTCCTTTCATGGGTCGGTAACATTATAAACCAGTATCTGAGCACTAGAGGGCCTCGTTGCTAGATGTTATTGTTGCTTCTATGTGTCCGTTCTTTCACCAGTACCATGCTGTCTTGCATAAAGCTGTCTTGAATAATGTAGCTTTATAGTGAGTCTTGAATTTAGGTAGTGTGAGTCTTTGAACTGTTGTTCTTCAGTAATAGTTAGGCTGCTATAGGGCTGTTACCTTTCCATATAAACTTTAAAATAAGTTTGCCAGTATCTGCAGAATAGCTTGCTGGGGTTCTAAGTGAGTGTGCATTGAATCCATTGATCTAGTTGGGGCTAATTGACATCTTAATGATATTGACCCTTCCAGTACATGAACATGGAATCTCTCTCCATTTATTTAGATTTTCTTATGAGATACTTGTCGTTTTCTATAGATAGATTCTGTATAAATTTTATTACTTTTGTACTTAAGTGTTTCATTGTATTTGGTGTGACTGTAAATAGTAATGTTTTATTATCTTTTAATTTCAAATTCCAATAGTTAAATTTTCTGGTCTATAGGAAAGCAGTTCACTGTTGTGTGTTAACTTTGAACCCTGTAATCTTGCTGTTCTTGCTTATTAGTTCCGGGAGTTACTGTCTCAGTTGTTTCGTGTTTTCTACATAGGCAGTCGTGTCATCTGCAAATAAATATTTTTATTTATTCCTTCCCAATATGTATAACTTTATTTCCTTTTATACTGTGGTAGGTAGGACTTCCAGTAGATGTTGAGTCAGAGTGTAAGAGGGGAATCTTTGCTAGGCTCCAGATCATGGTGGTGTCCAGTTTCTCACTCTCTGTTATGATGTTAGCTGTAGGTATATAATGGATGTTCTTTCAGGTGGGAGAAGTTCCCCTATATTCCTAGTTTGTTGAGCGCTTTTATCATGAATGACTGCTGAATTTTGTGAAATATGTTTTCTGCATTAATTGATATGATCATATAAATTTTCTTCTTTAGCCTGTTGATGTGCTATAACACATTGAGTGATTTTTGATTGATGAACAAGCACAGGATACCTGCTCATGGTGTATAATTATTTTTATATATTGTTGAATTTTATTGCTAATATTTTGTTGAGTGTTTTGCATCTGTGTTCATGAGAAATGAACTTTTCCTACCTTTGAAACTGGGTTTAATATTAGTGCAAACTGGATCTCAGAGTTAGAATGTGTTTCCTATACTTCTCATTTCTGGAAGGTATTGTGGAGAATTGATATCCTTTCTTTCTTAAATGCTTGGTAGAATTCACTGATGAAACTCTCTGAGCCTCATGATTTCTTTGTTTATTTCTTTAGCAGATATAGGTATATTTAGATTATTCATTTCATCTTGTATGACTTAGTTTGTGCCTTGCAAAGAATAGTCCATTTTACCTAAATAATCAAAGTTATGGGTATGAGTTTGCTTGTAATATTCTTTATTATGCTTTCAATGCACATTTGTTGAGTAGAGATCAGTAGAAAGATCCCTCTTTTATTTCCAATATTGGTAATTTACATCTTTTTTTCCTAGGTTAGTGTGGCTAGAGGTTTATCAATTTTACTGACTTTTCAAATAAAACTTTAATTATATTGATGTTATCTATTTTTCTGTTTTCAATTATATTTATTTCTTCTTTAATTTTTATTATTTTTTCCTCTTGTTCTTTTCTCTAATTTGCAAAACAGGAAGCTTAGATTATTGATTTTAGGTTTTTTTCTTTTTAATGTATACATTTAGTGCTATAAATTTCCCTCTATACACTTTTTCAATGCACCATACATATTTAGATAAATTGTATTTTTATTTTCTTTTACTGCAAAATATTTTAGTTTTTCGGGACTTCTTTGACCCGTGTATTATTGAGAAGTGTGTTGTTTAATATACAAATATTTCAAAAATTCCCAGTTCTCTTTATGCTCTTGTTTTCTAGATTAATTCCATTATGTTGTGTGAAAATACTTTTTTAAAAAATTCTCGGTCTGATAATTCCAAAATCTCTGCCATATTTGAGTCTGTTTCTGATGCTTTCCTTGTCTCTTCATCATCTTAACATGCCTTGTAACTTTTGTTGAAGGCTGGAATGATGTAAGGGGTAATAGGAACTGAGGTTGGTAGGCCTTCAGTGTGAGTTTTTATGTTTTTCTGGCTGGGAGTTGGTTTGCTTTTAATGTTTGTGATTGCTGTAGAAGCCAGAACCTTCAGATTCGTCCAGTGACCTTATCTTCATATTCATTGTTGAATTTGAGATTCCCTAAGAACACCTTCGCAGGTGGAGTTTGTGTTTTCTAGCTTTTTCAGCTGTAATCCACTGTTATTATACTGGATCCCTGTTGGTACAGTGGTGAGACATCGGGGAGGGGAAACATTTATTAATCTTATAACTATAGTTTAGTCTTTTAGTGGGGCTGCACCTTAGTGCTGTGATCTTTATACTTGTTTCTTTAGTGGTATAGTTTTTTTTTTTTTTTTTTAACCCCTTTGCTGAGACAGGAGGTCTAGAGGGAGCTGGAATGGGGACAGTGCCATTCTTCCAGCTGGCATAAAGCTCTTGAAAAGTCATTTCACCTACTGAGTAGACATTTCTTGTGAAGGATGCTCTGGGTGAATTTCGTAAGGATTACTCTTCCCCATGCCCTGCTGGAACCAGGAAGGTATATTCCTCTGACGGTCACCATGAGGACGTGGTGGGTTTCTTGGAGGTAATTCCCACAGAAGTGTGAGTTTTAAGACTGTAGCCCCTAGAAGTTTCTCTCTCTCCTGCTAGTACAAACTCAGCCTGAAGAAATCCATCAAAATTACCATATGGTACTTCTTACCAGTTTACGGCTCAAGAAGCATCTTCTCTAGTTTAGTAGATACCTTCTGCCAGCCTCTGCATTCGCTTGTCCTAGATCTGGGGGTAGCAGTTCAGTCCACTGATGCATCCAAAAACAGTCCTTGATTTACAGTTTCTTTATCTTTTTCTTGTTGCGAGAATGGGAGCGATGACTTTCAACTTCTTAACGTACTACAGCTGAAACCAGACGTCTGAAGGGTTTATTTTAAAATTTTGTTTTTATCATTTTTCTTTGGACTTCCCACTGTTAGGACTTCCTTATTATATAATGCGATGATATAGATGTAGATGCATTTCTTCGAAGTAAGAGTCTTAAAGTGAGATGATAAATATTATCAGAGGAAATTTATAAAAATAGTACCTGACATTTACGTAGCATGTGACTATTTACCAGTCACTCCCATGAATATTCACACAGTCCTACCCTCAGGGCTGAGCAACTATTTATTTTGGAAGCCTGGGCCCTTTGTCTTGACTTCTGTTTTGTGCCCTGATTTCCTGATTCCTTGTGCCATTTCTGAACTTGGAAGAAACATCATACCACAGGACACAAAATCTGGTTCCCCAAGCAGTGCCAAAGACCCATGATGTCACCTGAAATACATTGAAAAATCTGAATATCAGGAAATATGAAAAAAGGGCAAAGCTGACAGACAGATTTCCTTTCCTCTCTCCCTCCCATGGACTGCTTCTCCCTCTCCTGAAATACGCAGAGGCAAACTCTCTCTGTGCAGCTCCTTGGAGACGGCAGGTGGCCATGCAGAAAGCCCCTGCCATGTGACGAAGTGTGTCTCTCTCTGGGTTACTGTGGGCTGCAGCCAGCAGGTACCTGCACCTCAAACTGCATCCTAACATTTGCTACCTCATTTCTCTTTCCCTAATTAACAATGCCCTGGGATTGTATCTCTAAAATACTGTCTCAGCAATTATTACCTGTTTGCCTCAGTTTTCCTTGGGAACCTGGGTTGAAACAAGCATCAGCGAGTGTAATAGTGGTAGATTTTCTGAATCTTTGAAAAAAGCCAAGTGGTAATGTGGAGGAGGCTGCCTTAAGATTTTGACTTTTATCCCATATTATTTTATATTTATTCAAATCTTAACCATTTTCCCTTATTCGTGTAAAACAAAATCAATTCTGGTTCATTTTCACTTTCTCCACTGATAACCCCAAAATAGTCGATTGAAATTTTATTTATTTATTTATTTATTTTTAAACTTCTTTATTGGAGTATAATTGCTTTACAATGGTGTGTTAGTTTCTGCTTTATAACAAAGTGAATTAGTTATTCATATGTCCCCATATCTCTTCCCTCTTGCATATCCCTCCCTCCCACCCTCCCTATCCCACCCTTATAGGTGGTCAAAAGGTGCCTAGCTAATCTCCCTGTGCTATGTGGCTGCTTCCCACTAGCTAGCTATTTTACATTTGGTAGTGTATATATGTCCATGCCACTCTCTCACTTTCTCCCACCTTACACTTCCCACTCCCGGTATCCTCAAGTCCATTCTCTAGTAGGTCTGTGTCATTATTCCCGTCTCTTGCCCCTAGGTTCTTCATGACTTTTTTTTTTTTTTAAGATTCCATGTATATGTGTTAGCATATGGTATTTGTTTTTCTTTTTCTGACTTACTTCACTCTGTATGACAGACTCTAGATCCATCCACCTCACTACAAAAATCACAATTTCGTTTCTTTTTATGGCTGAGTAATATTCCATTGTATATATGTGCCACATCTTCTTTATCCATTCATCTGTCGATGGGCACTTAGGTTGCTTCCATGTCCTGGCTATTGTAAATAGAGCTGCAATGAATATTGTGGTACATGACTCTTTCTGAATTATGGTTTTCTCAGAGTATATGCCCAGTAGTGGGATTGCTGGGTCATATGGTAGTTCTCTTTTTAGCTTTTTTAAGGAAACTCCACGCTGTTCTCCATAGTGGCTGTATCAATTTACATTCCCACCAACAGTGCAAGAGGGTTCCCTTTTCTCCACACCCTCTCCAGCATTTATTGTTTGTAGATTTTTTGATGATGGCCATTCTGACCGGTGTGAGATGATATCTCATTGTAGTTTTGATTTGCATTTCTCTAATGATTAATGATGTTGAGCATTCTTTCATGTGTTTTTTGGCAATCTGTATATCTTCTTTGGAGAAATGTCTAGGTCTTCTGCCCATTTTTGGATTGGGTTGTTTGCTTTTTGGATATTGAGCTGCATGAGCTGCTTATAAATTTTGGAGATTAATCCTTTGTCAGTTGCTTAATTTGCAAATATTTTCTCCCATTCTGAGGGTTGTATTTTGGTCTTGTTTATGGTTTCCTTTGCTGTGCAAAAGCTTTTAAGTTTCATTAGGTCCCATTTGTTTATTTTCGTTTTTATTTCCATTTCTCTAGGGGGTGGGTCAAAAAGGATCTTGCTGTGATTTATGTCATAGAGTGTTCTGCCTATGTTTTCCTCTAAGAGTTTGATAGTGTCTGGCCTTACATTTAGGTCTTTAATCCATTTTGAGTTTATTTTTGTGTATGGTGTTAGGGAGTGATCTATTTTCATTCTTTTACGTGTAGCTATCCAGTTTTCCCAGCACGAATTATTGAAGAGGCTGTCCTTTCTCCACTGTATATTCTTGCCTCCTTTATCAAAGATAAGGTGACCATATGTGCGTGGGTTTATCTCTGGGCTTTCTATCCTGTTCCATTGATCTATATTTCTGTTTTTGTGCCAGTACCATACTGTCTCGATTACTGTAGCTTTGTAGTATAGTTTGAAGTCAGGGAGCCTGATTCCACCAGCTCCATTTTTCTTTCTCAAGATTGCTTTGGCTATTCGGGGACTTTTGTGTTTCCATACAAATTGTGAAATTTTTTGTTCTAGTTCTGTGAAAAATGCCAGTGGTAGTTTGATAGGGATTGCATTGACTCTGTAGATTGCTTTGGGTAGTAGAGTCATTTTCACCATGTTGATTGTTCCAATCCAAGAATATGGTATATCTCTCCATCTATTTGTATCATCTTTAATTTCTTTCATCAGTGTCTTATAATTTTCTGCCTACAGGTCTTTTGTCTCCCTAGGTAGGTTTATTCCTAGATATTTTATTTTTTTTGTTGCAATGGTAAATGGGAGTGTTTTCTTAATTTCACTTTCAGATTTTTCATCATTAGTGTATAGGAATGCAAGAGATTTCTGTGCATTAATTTTGTATCCTGCTACTTCACCAAATTAATTGATTAGCTCTAGTAGTTTTCTGGTAGCAACTTTAGGATTCTCTGTGTATGGTATGTCATTTGCAAACAGTGACAACTTTACTTCTTCTTTTCCGATTTGGATTCCTTTTATTTCTTTTTCTTCTGTGATTACTGTGGCTAAAACTTCCAAAACTATGTTGAATAATAGTGGTGAGAGTGGGCAACCTTGTCTTGTTCCTGATCTTAGTGGAAATAGTTTCAGTTTTTCACCATTGAGGACGATGTTGGCTCTGGGCTTGTCATACATGGCCTTTATTCTGTTGAGTAAAGTTCCCTCTATGCCTACTTTCTGGAGGGTCTTTATCATAAATGGGTGTTGAATTTTCTCGAAAGCTTTCTCTGCATCTGTTGAGATGATCATATGGTTTTTATCCTTCTGTTTGTTAATATGGTGTATCACATTGATTGATTTGCGTATATTGAAGAATCCTTGCATTCCTGGGATAAACCCCACTTGATCATGGTGTATGATCCTTTTAATGTGCTGTTGGATTCTGTTTGCTAGTATTTTGTGGAGGATTTTTGCATCTATGTTCATCAGTGATATTGGCCTGTAGTTTTCTTTCTTTGTGACATCTTTGTCTGTTTTGGTATCAGGGTGATGGTGGCCTCATAGAATGAGTTTGGGAGTGTTCCTCTCTCTGCTATATTTTGGAAGAGTTTGAGAAGGATAGGTGTTAGCTCTTCTCTCAATGTTTGATAGAATTCACCTGTGAAGCCATCTGTTCCTGGACTTTTGTTTGTTGGAAGATTTTTAATCACAGTTTCAATTTCAGTGCTTGTGATTGGTCTGTTCATATTTTCTATTTCTTCCTGGTTCAGTCTCGGCAGGTTGTGCATTTCTAAGAATCTGTCCATCTCTTCCAGGTTGTCCATTTTATTGGCATAGAGTTGCTTGTAGTAATCTCTCATGATTGTTTGTATTTCTGCAGTGTCAGTGGTTACTTCTCCTTTTTCATTTCTAATTCTGTTGATTGGAGTCTTCTCACTTTTTCTCTTGATGAGTCTGGCTAATGGTTTATCAATTTTGTTTATCTTCTCAAAGAGCCAGCTTTTAGTTTTATTGATCTTTGCTATCGTTTCCTTCATTTCTTTTTCATTTATTTCTGATCTGATCTTTATGATTTCTTTCCTTCTGCTAACTTTGGGATTTTTTTATTCTTCTTTCTCTAATTGCTTTAAGTGTAGGGTTAGGTTGTTTATTTGAGATGTTTCTTGTGTCTTAAGGTATGATTGTATTGCTATAAACTTCCCTCTTAGAACTGCTTTTGCTGTATCCCATAGGTTTTGGGTCATCGTGTTTTCATTGTCATTTGTTTCTAGATATTTTTTTATTTCTTCTGTAATTTCTTCAGTGATCTCTTCGTTATTTAGTGTATTGTTTAGCCTCCATGTGTTTGTATTTTTTACAGATTTTCTCCTAGTCTCATAGTGTCGTGGTTGGAAAAGATACTTGATACGATTTCAGTTTTCTTAAATTTACTAAGGCTTGATTTGTGACCCAAGATATGATCTATCCTGGAGAATGTTCCATGAGCACTTGAGAAGAATGTGTATTCTGTTGTTTTTGGATGGAATGTCCTATAAATATCAATTAAGTCCATCTTGTTTAATGTATCATTTAAAGCTTGTGTTTCCTTATTTATTTTCATTTTGTATGATCTCTCCATTGCTGAAAGTGGGGTGTTAAAGTCCCCTACTATGATTGTGTTACTGTCGATTTCCCCTTTTATGGCTGTTAGTATTTGCCTTATGTATTGAGGTGTTGCTATGTTTGGTGCATAAATAGTTACAATTGTTATACTTTCTTCTTGGATTGATCCCTTGATCATTATGTAGTGTCCTTCTTTGTCTCTTGTAATAGTCTTTGTTTTAAAGTCTATTTTGTCTGACATGAGAATTTCTACTCCAGCTTTCTTTTGATTTCCATCTGCATGGAATATCTTTTTCCATTCCCTCACTTTCAGTCTGTTTGTGTCCCCAGGTCGGAGGTGGGTCTCTTGTAGACAGCATATGTACAGGTCTTGTTTTTGTATCCATTCAGCCAGTCTATGTCCTTTGGTTGGAACATTTAATCCATTTACATTTAAGGTAATTATCGATATGTATGTTCCTATTACCATTTTCTGAATTGTTTTGGGTTTGTTATTGTAGGTCTTTTCCTTCTCTTGTGTTTCCTGACTAGAGAAGTTCGTTTAGCATTTGTTGTAAAGCTGGTTTGGTGGTGCTGAATTCTCTTAGCTTTTGCTTGTCTGTAAAGGTTTTCATTTCTCCCTCAAATCTGAATGAGATCCTTGCTGGGTAGAGTAATCTTGGTTGTAGGTTTTTCTCCTTCATCACTTTAAATATGTCCTGCTACTCCCTTCTGGCTTGCAGTTTCTGCCTACAGATCAACTGTTAACCTTATGGGGATTCCCTTGTATGTTTTTTGTTGTTTTCCCCATTCTGCGTTTAATTTTTTTTCTTTGTATTTAATTTTTGATAGTTTTGATTAATATGTGTCTTGGCATGTTTCTCCTTGGATTTATCCTGTATGGGACTCTCTGTGTTTCCTGGACTTGGTTAACTATTTCCTTTCCCATAATAGGGAAGTTTTCAACTACAATCTTTCCAAATATTTTCTCAGTCCCTTTCTCTTTCTCTTCTTCTTCTGGGACCCCTATAATTTGAATGTTGGTGTGTTTAATGTTGTCCCAGATGTATCTGAGACTGTCCTCAATTCTTTTCATTCTTTTTTCTTTATTCTGCTCTGCAGTAGTTTTTTCCACTGTTTTATCTTCCAGGTCACTTATCCGTTCTTCTGCCTCAGTTAATCTGCTATTGATCCCTTCTAGAGAATTTTTAATTTCATTTATTTTATTGTTCATCACTGTTTGCTCTTTAGTTCTTTTAGGTGCTTGTTAAACATTTCTTGTATTTTCTCCATTTTATTTCCAAGATTTTGGATCATCTTTACTATCATTCTGGATTCTTTTTCAGGTAGACTGCCTATTTCCTCTTTATTTGTTAGGTCTGGTCGGTTTTTGCCTTGCTCCTTCATCTGCTGTGTGTTTCTCTGTTCTCTCATTTTGCTTAACATACTGTGTTTGGTGTCTCCTTTTCGCAGGGTGCAAGTTCATAGTTCCCATTGTTTTTGGTGTCTGTCCCCAGTGGCTAAGGTTGGTTCAGTGGGTTGTGTAGGCTTCCTGGTGGAGAGGACTAGTGCCTGTGTTCTGGTGGATGAGGCTGGATCTTGTCTTTCTGGTGGGCAGTTCCATGTCTGGTGGTGTGTTTTGGGGTGTCTGTGGCCCTACTATGATTTTAGGCAGTCTCTATGCTAATGGATGGGGTTGTGTTCCTGTCTTGCTAGTTGTTTGGCATCGGGTGTCCAGCACTGTAGCTTGCTGGTTGTTGAGTGGACCTGGGTCTTGGCGTTGAGATGGAGATCTCTGGGAAATTTTCGCTGTTTGATATTATGTGGAGCTGGGAGGTCTCTTGTGGACCAGTGTCCTGAACTTGGCTCTCCCACCTCAGAGGCACAGCCCTGACACCTGGCTGGAGCAGCAAGAGCCTGTCATCCACATGGCTCAGAATAAAAGGGAGAAAAGAAAGAAAGAAATAAAGAAAGAAGAAGATAAAATAAAGTAAAATAAAATAAAGTTATTAAAATAAAAAATAATTATTAAAAAAAATTTTAAAGTAGTAATAAAAAAAAAAAAGAAGAAAGAAAGAAGAGAGCAACCAAACCAAAAAACAAATCTACCAATGATAACAAGTGCTAAAAACTATACTAAACAAACAAACAAACAAACAAAAAAAACCCAGAACTCTAGGACAGATGGTAAAAGCAAAGCTATACAGACAAAATCACACACAGAAGCATACACATACACACTCACAAAAAGAGAAAAAGGGAAAAAAAATAATATCATTGCTCCCAAAGTCCGCCTCCTCAATTTGGGATGATTGGTTGTCTCTTCAGGTATTCTAGAGATGCAGGTACATCAAGTTGATGGTGGAGATTTAATCCACTGCTCCTGAGGCTGCTGGGAGAGATTTCCCTTTCTCTTCTTTGTTCACGCAGCTCTCGGGGTTCAGCTTTGGATTTGGACCCACCTCTGCATGTAGGTTGCCTGAGGGCGTCTGTTCTTCACTCAGACAGGACGGGGTTAAAGGAGCAGCTGCTTTGGGTGCTCTGGCTCACTCAGGCGGGGGGAGGGAGGCGTACGGATGCGGGGCGAGCCTGCGGCGGCAGAGGCCAGTGTGATGTTGCACCAGCCCGAGGCGCGCCGTGCGTTCTCCCGGGGAAGTTGTCCCTGGATCATGGGACCCTGGCCGTGGCGGGCTGCACAGGCTCCCGGGAGGGGCGGTGTGGAGAGTGACCTGTGCTCGCACACAGGCTTCTTGGTGGCGGCAGCAGCGGCCTTAGCGTCTCATGCCCGTCTCTGGGGTCCGCGCTGATAACCGCGGCTCACGCCCGTCTCTGGAGCTCGTCCAGGCGGCGCTCCGAATCCCCTCTCCTTGTTCACCGCGAAACAAAGAGGCAAGAAAAAGTCTCTTGCCTCTTCGGCAGCTGCAGACTTTTTCCCGGACTCCCTCCCGGCTAGCTGTGGCGCACTAGCCCCTTCAGGCTGTGTTCACGCCGCCAACCCCAGTCCTCTCCCTGCGATCCGACTGAAGCCCGAGCCTCAGCTCCCAGCCCCGCCCACCCCGGCGGGGGAACAGACAAGCCTCTCGGGCTGGTGAGTGCTGGTCGGCACCGATCCTCTGTGCGGGAATCTCTCCGCTTTGCCCTCCGCACCCCTGTGGCTGCACTGTCCTCCGTGGCTCCGAAGCTTCCCCCCTCTGCCACACGCAGTCTCCGCCCGCGAAGGGGCTCCTAGTGTGTGGACACCTTTCCTCCTTCACGGCTCCCTCCCACTGGTGCAGGTCCTGTCCCTATTCTTTTGTCTCTGTTTTTTCTTTTTTCTTTTGCTCTACCCAGGTATGTGGGGAGTTTCTTGCCTTTTGGGAGGTCTGACGTCTTCTGCCAGCGTTCAGTAGGTGTTCTGTAGGAGTTGTTGCACATGTAGATGTATTTCTGATGTATTTGTGGGGAGGAAGGTGATCTCCACGTCTTACTCTTCTGCCATCTTGCAGCTCCTCCTCCTGAAACTTTAATGTTCATAAAATACACTTTCTAAAAACCCAGGCTTTTAATTCCTTGATCTTTCGGCCAATGGTTGTGTTCTCTGTGCTTCCTCAGCCTTTCCTTCCATGGTTGTAATATACTGTAAACCTTTGTAAGTGCAAACTTCGTCTCCTGTATAATCTCGTCTTAAAATGTTGTAGACTCTGAGCAACAGTTCATTTTCCGGCTTCATTTGACTGTAACGATTTTTCATTATCTTCTGCACCTGTACTCTATTGACCGTACCAGTTTCCCATGGTCCCTCATTGCTGTCACTCTCCTGTCCTCACCTCGGTCATCACTGCACTTAAATGCCCCAGGTGATCCTTATGATCACTTTCTCGCCTACGCCATCAACCCTGTTTCTTGCTTCTGCTTTAATGGCAACCTTGGTTCCATCCAAACGTATCTCTCCTCCATGTGCACCTGCACGTGACTGGGGATAAGTTTACCGCCATGCTTGAATCATGACCACTAAGCACTACAGGCAGGTGGTTCATTTCCCTGATCCTTTCGTTCTCCTGCATGCATAACTCATTGTTTCCTCTGTATATCCTTTCCTCTTTGTATCCATCCTGCTGTGTCATGATCCCCTCCACCTACCAGTTAAATTCTCTGCCCTCACAAACAGAAAGAAACAGTGCTTGTTTTCCCCTCACTCCTTTCTCATCATTTTTTTCCCTTCTGTCAAAGCAAAAGTTGCTCCAGACAAAGTTGAACAGGCAAGGAAGACCTTGCTCAAGACTCTTGCAATAGAGGAGAGAGACCAGAAATCAGTCTGAGCTCAACTCCAAATGAAGGGTGGAAGGTTTTTCTTCTGTTTACAAAAATGTTTTTTGACAGACAAAAAGCCATGTATGATTAATGTATGCACCTTGATGAGTTTAGAGAGAAGCATATACCTACTATAGACTGAATGCGTGTGTCCCCACAAAAATTCACATGTTGAAACATAATCCCCACTGTTACAGTGTTTAAAAGTGGGGCCTTTGTGATTAGGTCATGGGGGTGGTGCCCTCATGAATGGGGTTAGTGCCCTTATAACAAAATCCTCAGAGAGCTCCCTCATCCCTTCTGCCATGTGAGGACGGTGAACAAGGAAGCAGGTCCTCACCAGGCACTGGGTCTGCTGGTGCCTTCTTCTTGGACTTCATAGCTTCCAGAATTGTGAGAAATAAATTTTGTTTAAGCCACTCAGTCTGTGGCACTTTGTTACAGAAGCCCAAACTGACTAACAGAACACCCATGAACCATCACCACAATCTATGCTATAAACCTGTCCATCACCTCCAAAAGTTTCCTCTTGCTCTCTTAATTATGATGATGATTTAGGGTTATTTTTGTTTTGTGAGAGAGGTTTTTAAGAGCTGGTGTTGGGAGATCATAGGTCATCTGTATTTTCTTACTGGCTTTCTCCAAGGAAAAAGTAAACTTTCTTTGTGGCAGGGCATAGTTTTGAAACTTGCAGCAGATGGGCACTGAGGTTAGGTTCCTGCTTTCCCACAGAGACCAGGGGTTGGGGGCGTTACCTTCCTTGAGGATTGAATTTCAAATGGATGACTCTCACGTCCTTGAGAAATATATTACCTGGTTGTAAAACTGTAAAGAGTATTTTTAAAAGATTTATATACATCTCAAAGGAGCAGAGGGTAGGTAAAGAATTTATAATTACAAGTTTTCTAAAGTAAATGTTCTAAGAAAAGGGAGATTGGGTCATAGAAACCTGTCTGCAGATAACTCACAATGAGGGACGGGTTAAGGCCGTCTTACTCAGTTCTTTATGGAGGGATTCACTTCAGCATACAAACACATTCCTGTTTCTATCATCTTCAAAACAAAAGCAAAACAAAAACAAAGCAGAATAATGATCTCTCTCCAGGTTTTACATCTTTCTCTAGCTCCTGTGCCATTTCTCTCCTTCCCTTACAGCAGACTACTTGGGAACTTGGTGTATTCTTTTGGGGTCCAATTCCTCTCCTCTTATTCTCTCTTGAATCGAAATGAGTATCTCATTCTTCTTCTTTAGTTAAATTGATCTTTTAAGATCATCAATATAAGATAACCATAGAACTTATTATTTAAATCCTGACGGTCTTAATATATGAGGGATATTAAAGTAATGACTTAGCTTTCACAGAAGTTCTACAAACACAAACCATATCTATTTCAGCAAATTCATATATATAGTCACCCTAAAAATTATTCCCCACATGACTAAATCCTGTAGGCAGTTGTTAACCCTCATCTTCATTGACCTGATAGCAGAGTTCAAGCCTTTTCTTTTTTCTTGAAGCAGGCTTTTGACTTGCATTCTGAGATACTTTGTCTGGGACACAATCCTTCTTCTCTGGACAGACCCATCTTCCTTGGTCTCCTTTGCTGTTTCTCCTTATCCCCTTATATTCTAAAGTGACACTGACCACAAAAAAATGTCTGCAGTGATGAAAGAGTTCATATTCTGTGCTGTCCCAAGTGGTAGCTACTAGCCACATACGACTAAGTGAGCAGTTGAGATTTCACCATGTGACTGAGGAACTGAATTTCTAATTTTATCTAATTTTCCTTAATTTACATTTAAAGAGCCACCTGCGTGGGGGCTGGCACAGTGGGCAGTGAGATGCTGAGTGATGGGGCTCCAAGGCGGTCCCTGGCAACTCCTCTTCTCTCTTCACTCCTAGGTTTCCCTCTCAGGTCTTGAAACATCATCTGAGCATTTTCTATCACCACCATCTTGTTAAACATCAGCCTTAATTTTCCAGATTTATGTAAGTGATATCTCCTCTTTGAAGTCCAATAAAAATCTCAGACTTGACGCTTCCAAAATTGTACCCCTCACCCCCTCCCCTAACTTACCCCCCTCGCGTCCATTCTCGTTAATAAACTGGTAGTGCAGGGGAAAGGCGTTAGGGTCATCTTGGACTTCTGTTTCTCTTACACCTGCATCCAGTCTGTTGGGGAATCCAGTGGACTTATTTTCTTTTTTACCTCCTTACTGTATGTCCTGCTGCAACCCTAGTCTAAGCCACAATCAACTCTTGCCTTCCACCACCACCCCAGTTTCCTGATAGAACCCTCTTCCTCTGCTCTTAGTCCCATCAGACCATCCCCCTACACAGCAGCCAGAATGTTCTCTTTGTAACACGTGTCAGACACTGTCACTCCTCTGCTCAAATCCCCCTCATGGCTTCTTTCCCGATCAGCGTAAAGGGACATTCTTTTCAGTGGCCGGAGCCACTGGACCACATCTCTGATGGCTCTTCTCCAGGCATGGCAAGCACCTTGCTGTGTCTGGGAGGTATCCCCAGATCCCCACGGCAGGGTCTCCATTGGTTGCTTCTCTGCCTGGAATTCTTCCACCAAGGTAGCTGCTGAGATTGTCCCACCGTCTGTGTCTTTGCTCTAAGCTCAGTTTCAGTGGCACTTTTCCTGACCATCCTGGTTCAAAGCTGCAGCCTGTCCCCCCACCCTCTCTGCTCTGTTTTTATCTAACTTAGTAGTACTTTTATGTAGGTTTTTGTGTATAGTCTGTCTCTCCCATTTGAACATTAGCACCATGAGAGCAGGATCTTGGTCTGTTTTATTTATTCATATATCTCTTGCACATTATTGAATGAGTCAGTGACTTATTTTTACCCTGAAGGGACATGGGTGTTCCTTGAATACATTGGATTAAATGAAAGTTCGTTTTCTAAGCTATTTATCAACTTTGCCTACATTCAGGTGCTCAGTGAATATTGTTGGTTTCATGTCATGGGCTGATGTAACAAACAAACAAAAAGATATCCTGTTAATAAAAGGCTTTCTGAAAAAACGTTTCATCTCATCACCAAAGAGGCAGGTGGATTGGGGCAGCAGAAGGGCCCCTGGCACAAGGACCAGAGATTTGTGCTCTAAGCCGGTTCTCATTCTCACCACTTTGCTTTACAAGGGATAAGTTATTGAACACCCTCCGGCTCAGCTTCATCACCTACAAAGTGGGGATGATGGTTTTTACCCAGGATCACTCATTAAAGTGCTGCCAAGAGCAAATGAAAGAATGTAGTAAAGAATTACTCTGTAATACGTCCCATGTAATAAAAATGTGCATGTTTATTCTAGAGGTCTAATTCTACTTAGAAATTAACTTTATAATTATTAGATACATCTTTCAAATGGAATGAAAAGATAAAATTAAGGGAAACGTACAGCATAATTCCTAAATATCCTCTCCCTTCACTGTACCTTTCCTCACATCTTTGTTTTACTTACCCTAGAGAAACTCAAATCCAAAAGAGTTGTGACTTTTACCTATGAAGCAATTCTTTTAATTTTCACCAGTTTTATTATTCCTTTGGAAAGTAAATGCATTTAATTGTGATTGTATCTAAATTTCAAGAATCTATATTGGGAAGAGTTTCAAGGAAGGCAATGTTAGGAAAATCATATAAAAATGAGAATTGCTATTGATAAGAATGACAGTAAATGCTGAGAGTGGATATGCCTTTGGAGGGTTATGTGTTACATGTTATGATTTCAATCGAAGCCCTTTGACTTTGCTGGTGTTTGTTGTTATTGTTGTTTGTAGCTGTTCTATAATGGAATTGTGAAATTTGTATAAGAGATGCCCCAGTTATGTGGTGGGAGAACCTGAGGTTGGCATAGTAATATCTGTGTCTGAACTCTAGCTCTGCCACTCACCAACCATCTCAGGATCCCAGTTCTTCACGTATTAAAGATGAGGTCAGAGACTCCTTTACAGAGAGGTAGTGAGGATAAAATTATGTGGGTGACATTGGAGCCACGCCGCCTGGGTAAGACCCTGAATGGCCACTTGCTTTGGGTGGGACACATAAACTCTCTGTTCCTCCATCAATAATACCCCAAGGGCTTCCCTGGTGGCACAGTGGTTGAGAGTCTGCCTGCCAATGCAGGGGACACGGGTTCGAGCCCTGGTCTGGGAAGATCCCACATGCCGCGGAGCAACTAAGCCTGTGTGCCACAACTACTGAGCCTGCGCGTCTGGAGCCTGTGCTCCGCAGCGGGAGAGGCCGCGATAATGAGAGGCCCGCGCACCGCGATGAGGAGTGGCCCCCGCTCACCGCAACTAGAGAAAGCCCTCACGCAGAAACGAAGACCCAACACAGTCAAGAATAAAAATATAAAAATAAATTTAAAAGAAAAAGAATACTTTGATCCTGGTGAAATAGACTCTCACATTGATGTATGTTCACAGAGTCACAAATAGATATTTATAAAAATAATAAAAATAATAATAATAACACCCCAACAAGAAGTTTGTTATGGGAACTATGTAAGCTGATGGACAGAAAGTGCTCAGAATAGTGCCTGGCACACAGTATGGTGCAACTATTAGCTCTATTATGAGAAACACTTTTAGATCAGTATAGATGTTGTGCATGTTGATTTTAAACTAATCCACTCAAAATCTTTAGAACTCCATGTAAACTATCATTTACTTCAGGGTTTTAGTAAGAGAGTTAGCAAGGCTCTCAGTCACATAGATTTTATTTCAGTACTTTAATCACAGATCTGGCATTCTCTAGCTTACTATGTGCTTGGCGTGGTCCTGTTTGAAACACTGGTTTCCGATAGCCTTAAGCTAATCACGTTAGCAGTGGAATTTTCTGATTCTGGATGAGTTAAGTTCTACATTCCAAGCAGTGAGAATTAACAGTCAACAGATGATAGAATAATTGTCCTTCCTATATTCATTTTCTTATGTGCAAAGCAAATGGAAAGCCACAGTTGACACCGCTTTTGTGCTGTCACAAGAACAAAATGTAGGGAAGCAAAGTTTTTAATGTGTCAACATTTGCATGTTCCAGTAAGCCCAGCATGTGGCCGTCGCTGACAGCTTCAGTGTGTTCATGGCTTTGAGCACATTCGGGCAGAGGGCATCTGATGGGCAGCACAACAAGCTACCTGACCCTCAGCTGATTTAGTCATTGTTGGCTGGTTCCGACTTACATAATGCCATCACCTATCGGCTGCATGGAAAGGGTTGATTTTAAAATACACAGACATCCTGCAGCTGCAACTCATCCTTCAACTTATTTCCAAATACTATTTTTTAAAATGCTTTGAGGCAGAATCCACCCAGTCTTTTTATTCTTTTTACAAATCTATTTATTTATTTATTTTTGGCTGTGTTGGGTCTTCGTTGCTGTGCGCAAGCTTTCTCTAGTTGCGGCGAGCGGGGGCTACTCTTTGTTGCGGTGCACGGGCTTCTCATTGCGGTGGCTTCTCTTGTTGCGGAGCACGGGCTCTAGGCGTGTGGGCTCAGTAGTTGTGGCACGTGGGCTCAGTAGTTGTGGCTCACGGGCTCTAGAGCGCAGGCTCAGTAGTTGTGGCGCACGGGCTTAGTTGCTCCACGGCATGTGGGATCTTCCCGGACCAGGGGTGGAACCTGTGTCCCCCGCATTGACAGGTGGATTCTTAACCACTGCGCCGCCAGGGAAGTCCCAGTCTTTTTATTCTTGTTTGTCCTTCTCAGCGGCATCAACATCCGTTCTTTACTGTAATTAAAGAGACAAAGCTAGTTCTGGAGATAATATTAAATAATTTCCAACTTCTCTTTTTACTTCTCTTCCTTCACTAACTCCCAATTACATCCCTTCTTCTAATATCAAGACTTTTCTGGGACCCTTTGCAGACGAAAGTGGGAGGCACATCCTCTACTGAAAACATGATGGGTCGGGGCTGGATTGCCTGGGCACATAGATTCTGACCCTGCCTCTGCCAGCTGTAGCCAGTTAGTGGCTTTGGGGAATTACAGTTGATCTGAATGTTTTCTGTAAAATAAATAAACCATCATCACCTTCTTAATTTCTATAAAGGATTAATTGGAATAGATAATGTGAAAGTGCTGTACAAACACTAGCTATTATCATCAGCATTCATTTGCAATTGGTAATAGCCCCGGATATTTCCTCTAATTAAAAGGGTTTTCATTTAAGTGACATCAAGTCTTGAAGCTGAAGGGATGAGGCACTAAAATTGGGGAGTGGGGGCTATATATATCAGAGGGTAGAAACACTAAGGTTTCTCTGGCACCTGTTACATTCTGCAGATACAGGGAAAAGGAAATAGCCTTCTGTAGAGCTCATTTGTAATTCCTAGAAATGAAGAGAGTCAAGAAGACTCAGCTCAAGGACACAGGAGAATCCATCCTGGCCACTCGGGCTTTTATTGTCCTGTCAAATAATTGTGCTCTGGACTCTTGTACTTGGCATTTTCTGTCTCATCAGTGTGTCCTCATTTAAACAGAATCCCAGGTCTGCACCTTCTGGAATGAAGAAAGAGAGCCAGCATGTTGCCTGTGTGCTTTTCTACACTCTCTCACTCTTGCAGGATATTCGTGTTCAGTCCAAAAGGCATGAAACACCGTGTCAGAGCACACGCAGAGTTAATTTGAATGATTTTTCAGGGTTTTTTTTTTTTTTCATTGCTGTTTTTAGCCCTTTGTGACATAAATGAATCCCCATTATGCTGTGATGTATGCCTTTGAGCCAGAATTTCATTACAGTAGAAGAAATCATAGGCTCCTACCAGGCCCATTCAAGTAGTTCGATACAATTGCTAGGGACACGCACATTTGTGTCTCCAGCTTCAGGAAAGTTCCATAACAACCAGAGACAGGCCTGCCCCCCTGAGCCACAGGGCACCTGTGCCTGAGGCTGAGCCCTGCACCCTGAGCTCCCCTCCCCACTCCGTCCAAGGAGGACGTATTCTGTCTCTCCAAAAGTGTTGATCTCTTAGAAAAGAACAGCCCTGCAATCTTCCAGGAGTTACATTGTTTTCCAGATTTCCACTTGATATTTAAGTTAAAGCATGTACACCCCCTCCTTTGCTGTGTAAATCAAGTGTGCGTCTGGGCAGTGGTGACAGTGCTGTTTTCCCTAATGTTAGCGGTGTTCCCTGAGCTCGAACTCAATGCTGAGGGATTAAAAATAGGTATCATTGCTCAATTATAAAATATCACTTTTTGGAAGCCTTCACGTAACCTGTTTAGAGCAACTCCTCCGTCTAAGGACCGCATTGTCTTTGAAAAGTCTATGACCTGTGTTTCCCAGCTACTTGTATCCAGTGGACAACAAGGTACCCAGCAGGCATAGGTGGTGTCAGCAAAGGCTACAGGTTATCAGAAAGTCCCATAGAAGCAGGAAGGAGGTGACATTCACTTAAGAAATAGACCCTTTTCCTCTGAGTTATGTGAGAGTTATAGGAGGTACTGGGCAATGGTTCTTATTTGTCCTGCTGTGAACCGGGTACACATATACCAGAGTATTATGTGTAGAAATATTACATAATACTCTCAGGCTTCATTAAATTGTCTTCTGTGATTATGCTTGATTCTTGCACTTACAGGGAAAAGAAAATAGTTAAAAGTAGGGTCTGTAAAATTTGTATGTAATCTATACTTTAAAAAGTAGAGGGCTTCCCTGGTGGTGCAGTGGTTGAGAATCTGCCTGCCAATGCAGGGGACACGGGTTCGAGCCCTGGTCTGGGAAGATCCCACATGCCGCGGAGCAACTGGGCCCGTGAGCCACAACTACTGAGCCTGCGCGTCTGGAGCCTGTGCGCCACAACGAGAGGCCGCGATAGTGAGAGGCCTGCGCACCGCGATGAAGAGTGGCCCCCGCTCGCCGCAACTAGAGAAAGCCCACGCACAGAAATGAAGACCCAACACAGCCAAAAAAAAAAAAGTGGAGACACTTTATATGAGAAATAATTAAGGATGCCTTTACTTCTTACTCCTATTCTTTGTCTTCCACTTTCACTCCCTGTACTTTTCCCTCCCTTTCCTTCTCCCCATCTCCTCCTTCCTTTCCTCTCCTCTTTTTACCCTCTCTTTCTCTCTTCTCTCCTAAACAGTTCAGTCAGAAAGCATTAGATAGGACAGACGAAGACAGGCGTCCACCTGGAAGGAAAGACACATGGAGATCTTAGGGGTTGATGGAGCAGTGTCTGTAATGTCACGGAGGAGAACAAGTAGATAATTAAGTAGGTCTCATGAAAAGAAGTGGCTGGATACTCTGAACCCAAAAGGGGCCCTGATACGAAGGGAGGTGCAGAAACGAAATTCACACAGAGGGATGAGTGCTGTGGAAGGGTGCTCGCATTGTATGGAGGCTTACGCGACAGCACCTTCCGCCAGCCTGGGAGACTCAGGAAGGCTTCTCTGCGAAGTGAGCCTAGGCTCACAGATAAGGTGGGTCTATCAGCCAGTCGGACAGTGGTTGAATAATATCGTAGGCATAAGAAATACAAGTGCAGGGGCTCTGGGTCTGGAGCACAGTAAACAGCGCACTTAAAATGTTGAGGGAAGTGTGTTACAGCCAGATTGAGTGACAAAGAGGACAGCCGGGAATGAGGCTGGAGAAGGTCAGGGGCTAGATTTTGTCGATTAAGAACTGCACATTAAGAGAACTGAACTCCATTATAAGATAATACTGGAAGCCTGTTACTCTTCCCGAGTCTTTAGTTTAACTGTGTTGCCTCCAGATTTCATATAGTGGAAACTTCCTTCCTCTTTAGACACATTTTTATCTTGGCTATCATACCCTTATGACCACCCCCTCCTCTATAAGAACTTTCATGAACATTCCCCTGGTTTCTCTTTCCCACAGTGCACTGGAAAGATTTCAGCTTGTGAATTTTCACAGCTGCACTTTTCATCTATATATCTATGTGTCAAAAAGGCATCTCCCTAGTCAGGTATGCCCTGTTTCCCTTACACCAGCCTACTTCTATTTTATAATACATATCATCTTCCAGCACAGTATATAATTTATTTATTTAATATGTCTTCTTTTTATTTCACCAAATCAAATGTAAAATCCATAAAGGTGCATAATTTTGTTTCCCCCCCATTACTGTATACTTCTAGAGCCTACAACTGTGCCTGGTATACAGTAAGTAGGTACTTAATAAGTAATATTTGAATAAGTAGATGGATGCCAAAGGACTCCTAGATATAATTCCCTCTCAGCCTTTTCTTCTGATCTCTAATTCTACATATCCAACTACCTACTGGCTATTACTGTTCTAGTGATGAAATTCTGCATGTCTGAATTCCATCCCTATAAATCCTCCTTCTCTTCCTCTGTGCAATATCTCAGTAAACACCACTGCCATCTGCCCGGTTGCTCAGTGTAGAAGTCTGGTAGAGGATCTTGACTCCATCCTCTCTCTGTCAACATCTGATTGTGTCCTGCTCATTGTGTCTCCCATACATCTCTCACATCTGTACCCTCATGTTCATTCCAACCACCACCGCTGTAGTGGAGGACACCTTCATTTCTCTACAGACCAACTACAACAACCACCTAAATAGTCTCAGTCAAGGTGATAGAAAGCTCTTTCATCAGCAGTCTCACGTCACACGCCATCTGAAGCACTTTTGGAAAAATGCAAAGCTGAATAGGCGACTCCAGTGTCTGTGCCCGCCTCTTCATCTACTACGGGCTGCAGTACGACAGCACTGTTGCATGGGATGGTGGGTGGACGCAGAGTAGGTAAAGAAATGGTCAGTAAGCATAAACAGCGTTTCTAGAACTTTTGTAGAAAGAGGGTAGTGAAATTAGATGACAGACACACAAGGAGATGGGTTCAAGCCCGATGCATCTTCAGAAGTTTGGGAGAGTGATTTGTGCATTGATGATGATGTCCAGGACACTGCTGAGAACTCGAGTAGGATGAGGACTTAAACCACCCATTGGGATTAGCGTCGTGGAGTTCATGTTGTTTCTCAGAAACTCATGTTGGAGTGATGGGATCAGAGGAATGTGGGAGTGGTTTGAAGAGCAGGTGATTAGGACTATAAAGCAAAACATTTTAAACTTAAGAAACTTGGATATAAAAAGAAGGTGCTATATACTATGGTATCTGGAACGGGACATTGGCCCAAAGGAAAATTTGTGCATATGTCTGTATGTTTGAAAAAGACACAGATCGTGGGTTTATGATGAGCTGTGAGTATACATGTAACTATAGAAGGCATAATTGCTCATGTAAAATTTTTTTTTTCAGAGAGCAGAAGGAAATAATAAGTAATAGTAAATAGTAAATAGAGAACTCTAAATAAGAGAGGTGAAACCTGCTTTTGGTATCAGGAGAAAAAAGAATGAATGCATCCAAAGATGAAGAGGTAGATGATAGATAGGTAGATAGATAGATAGATAGATAGATAGATAGATAGGCAGGCAGACAGACATTATTGATTAGTTGGGAGAGGAAGTTGGCTTCCATTTTTTTTCACTGTACTGGTGGATAAGATCATCAATGAGGAATGAGAAGAGAAACATTAGAGCTTTTGACCAGAGGAATACATAGTTTGCAAGAGCTGTGGAAAATGAAAGAAGAAATTGATCAGAAAACAGATAAAATGACACATAGTCGGATGCCTGTTGAAGACTCGTTATATATACTTACAGTTAGTATTTTACTGGTGTTATTTTAGACAAGAGGCTTACTTTCTCTGACCTTCAGTGTCTTCTCCTGTAAAATGAGAGCATTTGATTATATGATCTCTGTGATCCTTTACATTTCTAAAATTAACTTCAGGATTTGCATTTAAACGAGAGAGACCTGCCACCTCAAAGTAATTCATCTCAATTCATCAAATTCAGGACATTTTAATTTCATTACAGCTTTGAAGAAACTCTTCATCTGACATGCACACTTTGGACAGGGGTCACAGGAGCTACACTTGCGGAGGGCTTATCTCCTCCCACTTGGTCCTGTAATTGACACTTGCTGACAGTAGGGGCGTGTGTAATGGACAGAGCCTTTTAGCGGATACATACCTGCTGAGAAGTGAGGGCCATTGGCGAGCCTGTATTGCTGTAGATTATTGCTGTTATTACCTGCCATGAGCACCTGGAACCAAATATGAAAATTCACTGTGTGCACATGTATACACGAAATCAACTCTAGGTTTTAGTAAGTGGAGTTAAAGACTAAACCTGTCTAAGTTGTATGTGACTTTTGCATGTTTGCTCACTCTGGTTTTTTATTTTTATTTTTACTGTTCACATTTTCTTTTAGCCTATTGCTAACTATATTTTCTTGCTTCTCTCCCCTCCTTTCATTCTGTTTTACAATTATTTAATCATATTTAATTTCGAGTTTTCTTGGGAATATATGACTCTGCCCTTTTTCCTCCCTTCAGGGGTTAACTAGTAAATGTAAATAATTTAACCTGTTTGGAGGTTTTTGCTGAACAACCAAGATATGAGTCACTGAAGGCAAATGCTGTTTAATGCTTGTAATTGCTGCTGTGTGAGACAGTATTTAACCAGATACTTCTCCACAAAATGATGGAGGCACCTTGACTCTAATGGCAGGTCATCTGCCAGTGGGGAGGGTATTGCTTGTTTCAAAGTAAGTATAAGTGATAATCTCCTTGGGCAAAGAAAAGCCTGTCTTGATAAGATACTGACACTACGAAGTTTATGCTGGTGAGGCATGAACTAGAAGGTTCCTGTCTTATCTAGCCTAAGAGACTGGGGTCCGTTTCTTCTTTAACTTGCTGTGGATGGGGGGCATCTGTGGGCGTCTTCAGACCTCTCTGAAGTCTTAGAGTCGAAATAGCCTGGTCCAGACGGGGAACATCATGTGAGGCGGGGGAGCACAGAGCTGCCTCTCGCCAGTCAGATAGTAGATATAGTCCTTCCTGGACTCCTGAGACAGTAATTCAGTGACTGTGTTTCCAAGACTTAAATCTCAGAACAACTTCTGCAGCGTTTCAGCGGCTTCACAGGAAGATTTGCTGCCACTGTGTCAGAGCTCAGAGTGTGCAATTTAGAGTAGTTAGAACGGGCAGCGCTGCTAATCAGAGCTTATCACAGGAACACCCCAGCAGCCTTCACAGTGGACGGGCTGTTCGCAGCACCCCTGTGATTCTCGGGACGCTGTAGTGCCTGGGCATATTTTATCCAGCTGGCCAGCTACTCCTCCCACAAGGTAGTGTGACTGTCAGACTGGGAGGAAACAATTCTGTTAGAGGCTATAAAACTATATGAAGAAGTGGTTGTAAATGGTTTGAGTGTGTAAATTATGTATGCTGGTAATTAAATTAAAAATTACAAAAGGAAAGGATTTGGCTCAGTCTTTTCAGGGATGGAGAAAACCTGAGTATTTTGGGGAACCTTTCCAGCATTTTGGATTTTTGTGAATTGAATACTTATTATTCTTTGAAGCTTGGGTGACACAAATTTTCTTTCTCTGTACAGAAGATAATACACAAAAGCAAAATGAATCACACTGCAACATAATTTATCAGCTTTTAAATATCATGATGGATTACAAAGTAACCCAGGATGAATAGGACAGCAGAATACACTCTGAGTTATTGGTTTTATGGTAGTTAGAAGACTGTTTTAAAGGACTTTATAAAACCCCTGAAGTACTTGGTCCGTAAAGAACTTTCTTTGGCCAAAACTTATATTTTGTATAGCCTACATATGTTAACATAATTATAAATGTTTGTACCAAAGTATACCATGGATTTTAGAATCAGGACACTTAGATTATAATCAAAATGCTAATATCAACCAGCTGAGTGACCTTGAACAAAATATTTCACCTCCATAGAATCTAAATTAACAGGGCTTTAAAATGAGAGAGTGGACCATTCACGTAAAAATCTCACTATTTTGTTTCTATGCCTGTTCTATTACTGTGTAGCTCATTGATAAGGAGACATTATTATTATTATTTTTTTACCTAAAGTACATTACAGGATATTTGAATGAGTTTAAGATACAGATATTTGAAATACATAATGAGCCAAAACTTACAGCTTTATTAAAGTACACTTTTAAAGTTCTATATATGGCTCATAGTATATCTGTATGCTTCATTATTATAACACGTGCTCTCATATGGGAGTTAAAACTACATTTACTGAGGAGTCATGCTGATATTGATAAAACCTAGCATTTCTTGAGTTCTTACAATATGCTCATGATTTCACATGTATGATCTCAATTTAATCTTTAAAATAACTGTATATTGTGGATATATTATTATACTCAGAGACTTAGAAAGAATACACATTCACAAATATTAAAACATAATTAAGTAAATAAAAACAAATTTAAAGACTCATTCTAGAGTCAGAATGCCCCAACAGTTGTTTCGTGATACCTAATTGTGGTCTATTTATTTTATAACCTAGGTAGGGTTATATAAGCTGACAATACAACAATATAAATGCTTCAAAATAGGGAATATATTATACATATAGGAGAATGTGGTTTGACCTTAATACCTTTATAAACTCATACAATTGAATTTATTTATATCTTGAGAAAAAAAAATTTGGCTAAGATACTGAATCCTGAAATTTATCTTGGAAAATATGAGCACCTTCTTAAGTCTCCATTATGCATTGCATAAAATAAAATAGAAAATGATCATTCTCATAGTAGATATTGAGTCCAATTGTAAGTCATGTACCATGGACTTGCCAGCAGTTTCCTAGATGGGATGAGAAGTGAGTTGACCCACCACGGAGGAGCAGGAGTGAGGGGCCGCGTCTCAGTGGTGGGGCAGAGGGAGTAGCATGTGAGGAGGCACAGATTAGCCCAAGCAGCAGTGGTAGTGATGGCAAGTGGCGGAGGGAATCAGAGGTGTTCATGCAACAGCCCTCAGAAAGGAGGGGAAGAAGGAAGGGCGAAGTGGGGAGCTCTCCCAGGTGCTGATAGTAACAGCATTGGTGGAAAGAGAACAGAACTGACATGTGTATGGGGGCAGATAGTTCCACTTCTCTCATAATATTTATTTTCTGTTCAGAAGCTTACACAGTGTTGTGGGAAGTACTGAGACTGAGAACTTGTCTCTCCAAACCCCAAGTTTAGCCCAGGGTTTTTACATACCTTGGTCACTGCTCTAGTAGCTCTTTTAGGTCCCTTTAAATAGATTAATGTATTTTTAAAGAACTAACAGTAGTCTATTCATGCAGAATTCAGTATGCTACAATGGAAAACAGATTTGAATCCTGGAGGTTGGTTCTAGCCTACCTCAGGATTACAAAAATGAATAGGTCATTATGAACGCTTCAAGTGTTCTAAAGTGTGAATCATTAGGAAAGTTAGGCTGATTAATATTTTTCTACTATTTGAAAATGCATTCATAATATTGTGTTTACATTGTATTATTACATGTATATAATAGGCAAGTGCTGGAAAGAACTATGAGTAAAGATTCGAGAAGATTCCCAAACTCCTTTCTACTGTTCATAACTCTGATGACTGGGGAGGCATTGCATTATATTATGATTTTATTTTAATTGTTTTACATTCAACCTTCTCTTCTACAGTATGAGAACAAAACCAAAATAGCATGATAGAGTTGCTAAGGTTGTTATGAAGGTTAAATAATATAAGTAATAAAAAAAGTCTTCTTAAAGAATAGCATTTGGTTACCACTCTATCAAACTTAGTAATGTTTTCTTCTATCCTGTGTCAGTCCCATTTTTTTGTAGGGTGGCTTTGGTTAATTTTTGGTTGAGAATTAATATGGTCAGGTTTGTCTATTACAAATAGAGTTTTATGTTAAAAGTCATTTTTTTTGATCAAGAGAAGATTATAAAGTCTAGAAAAATTTAATCACACTTGAAAGTCATGGTGTAATGTTTAAGATTACTAAGCTTAAAGGGTCTTAGCTTAATTAGAGAATTGAGTTAAGAATTATTTGGGATTTTGTGGAATACAATTAGATGTCAATGTCAGTAGGAAGGTGGCAGCCTATGAAGGCTGATTGCCCCTTTTATTTACATGAGAAGATTTGAATAGTGCTCATGTTGTTTAAGGGAGAGATTTTTTTTATGCTGTTGGTAGCTGTCACACTTTGTGCAAACTGGAACCAGTTCTTTGAGTTACATGACAGCTAAAGCAAAAAATTAATCAACAGGTGAGGAAATTGGAGGTG
The DNA here is from genome assembly GCF_965194805.1 of Balaenoptera borealis. NCBI lineage: Eukaryota > Metazoa > Chordata > Mammalia > Artiodactyla > Balaenopteridae > Balaenoptera > Balaenoptera borealis. The sequence continues at coordinate 29,995,621 of NC_138880.1, read as the reverse complement.
GTAGAAGATGTGAATGTCTTGAGGATTTCTTTATATTTTTTAAACTTTTTTTCCATTTGTTAAATTACCTTCAAATCATGTGCCTGCATGTTTTTAGTGTATTTTACTAAATTAACCTATTAATTTCCTAAACTAGATATTACAATAAATAATAAATTCCAGAATGAAACATTGACTTTCTAATTATATGTCATCTAGTTAGTCTCCAATTTGAAACAGTGCATGGTTGCTAAATTGTTTCTCTGCCTCAGCAAATACTAGGGACCCATAAAAGGCGTGGTATGCTGTGATTCATCATTAATGGTTCAACTTTCCTCTTGGAAGTTGTAGCCAAATCTACTCATTCGCTCTCAAATCTACGCAGGGAGTCAGGAACCTGACAGCATGGGAGTAAGTTGTGTGCATGGAAGAAAATCCAGTTTTATCTGGTAGGACCTCCTTGTCTGAGATGCCTTCCCTATGACTACATTATTCTGGCTTTTCCATCTTGGTCAGTGCAAGGGACCTCATGCAAGGTCCCTGCTCTGTCAGCTGTTTGCAGTTCACGGTGGTTCGGGAAGTGAACGGACTTTGGGGTTGGGTCTGGATCTTAATTCCAGCTCTGCTCACTTGTGTGTATGCATCTGACCCTCATATGTAAGGAGAGCATAATAATACCTAATTATAGCATAATTGCAATAAAACTATATGTAAATAAGGTAATATATGCAAAGTGACAAATAAATCATAAGGCATCCAGGAAAAGAGGGGCTGAGATAAAACATACTTTAGCACCTATTATTATGCCTTTTTGCCCTTTAGAATTCTCGATTATATTCAAGGTGCTCTAAAAGTTACTATAGGAAGTAAACAAAAGCGAAAGCTTATTTTCTGCCATGTTAGGTATATACATAAATATGAAAATAATGTTCTAAGCTACATGAGAAGAATTAGAAATATAACATGAACATTTTTTGGACGGAAAAATCACAGTGAGAAATCACGGATAATTTCATAAATGAGGCAGCATTTGATTGGAGCCGTGGAGGATTTGTAAGTCGTTGAAAAACAGAAAGGGTTTCACCTGATGTCAGACAATATAATTACATAGGCTGAAATAGGGGAGGCGAGTTACATGGGGTGCGTGTGAACATAATGGGAAAGGAAGGCAGAGACAGGGAGTAAGAACAGTGATTAGGGAAGTAACACAGATGACAGTTCTTCCCGTATGGATTTTTAGATTTTAATAAAATCCCAGGTAAGAGATTAAGAGAGAGGCATTAAGAGAGAGACAGAGAGAGAGTAAGGACACACACTGATTCTAAAATTTACATGGTTGCTTGACGTTCTGATAATAGACACGACACTAAGATCATGCTGAGGGGTCTAGCCTTACCATATATCAGGACCTATAATAAAATGTATTTTTTTATAACAGTGTGATTTTGTTGTAGGAATAGAAAAATAGGCCATTGAAACCAATAGATAGCCCTGAAATAGACCACACACATATGTAACCTGTATGGACAAAGGTGTGTTTTGCTCACCAGTGAAGAGAGAAAAGGTTATTCAATATTATACCACCTCAGGTATTTATCCGGTTGGGAGAGGAGTGACAGAAATCGGGTCTCTACTACACAATGTATGCAGAAGTTATTGTGGGGTCCACTGAAACCTCAAGGTGAAAAAACCCACAAAATTATAAAATTTTAGAATACAGAATAGAATATGTGCATGATCACATGATTGGCAAATATATTTTTAAGTTGGACATAAAAATTCCAAACTACAGTGAACAAGAGTTGTAAATTCAACCACATTGAAATGAAGAACTTCTCTTCATCAAAAGCTTCCGTAAAGAGAGTTAAAGTGTGAAATCACGTAGTGGGGAAAATTGTTTACCACACATATAATTTACAAAAGGATTTATGTCTAGGATACTTTTTAAAAGCCTTGTAAGTCAGTGAGAAAAGGTCAACAATCCAATAGAAAAAAACTGGGCAGAAAACTCAAGGAAAACTTATATGACACAATATTATAAAGCAACTATATTTCAGTTGAAAAATAAATGAACAACAGAGAATTTAATCTTGAAAAAAATCATATGAAAGGATTTGCAACCTAATTAGTTCTCTAGGGAATTGAAAATTAAAGCTGCAATAAAAAATGTTTTATACATACTAATTTGTGGAAATTTAAAAGTTGGACAATATCAAATGTTGGCAAAGAAGTAGTTCTTGGAATTGTTAAGTACTTCCGGTGGTTTAAAAAAAAATGGTATAGTTACTTTGGGAAAGAATCTGTCATTGTCTGGTAACACTGAAGATGCTATAACTCACTGTCCTAGCAGTATACCTTAAAGAGACATGCTTCAGAAGACCTGTGAAGTGAATCTGTGGCTGCAGAATGTGTAACACTGAAAATGGTGCAAACAGTACAGACGTTCGTCAGTGGTATAAAGGATTCATGAAGTACAGCATATATGATGCAGTTGAAAAAAATGCAGCAGTGAAAATGTCCTATAGGCAGTAAGATGGAGGAAAATCTGGAATATAAAATTGAGTGAAGAAAAGTCAAGTTTCAGAAAAATAACGTGTAGTATGAATCTCTTTATGAAAAGGTAAAAACACATGACAGAATAAGCCATAGAAATATGAATATTAGACTAAAAAGTAAGGAACGAGTAAACAATAAACTGAGAATAGAGATTTCCTCCGGTAAGCGAGAAAGGAGGATGGAGCTAGGGTTATTTGCTTTAAAGGCATGTTCTATACCCTTAGCAGAAGAAGGTTGATTGTATCAGCCAGTTTCCCAATAGGAAACAGATCTCTTGGCAGCTGGGAAAACTCGGAGCCTTTATTCCTGAATGATGTTTAGAATAGCACGGGTGTAAAGAAACCATGAGACCTAGTGCAGGCAGCTAGTCTATGAGTAGCTAAGCTGTGATCATCCCTGGGCAGACCCGGAGGAGATAGGGAGAACAGAGCAGTAGCTGGAGTCTGGAAGGAGGCGCAGAAAGGCGTCTGCCCTGAGAGGCGTGGCTGCTTTCAGTCAAGGGCAACAGGCGACATCTCATGGGAGGGGCCAGCGGGATAAGCGACCTGCCCGAAATGCTCTCCATCTCTGACCTTTTCGTGGGGCTTCCACTTGGCGGGACGCCGCTGGAAGCCAAGAGGGCAGAAGGACCCGCTCACGGATTCTCAGGGCAGAAAGTAGGACTGGGGCAGAGGACCACATGCGGGGCAAACAGGAGGGGTATGGCGCCGTTAAACATATCCATTTGTCTACATTCAAAAAGCAGTAGATTATCTGAAGTAATTTTACTCTGCAAAGGAAAGGAGAGAGAAGGGCTGGGTGAGCATCTGAATACTAAGACGGCGAACCAAGTGAATAAAGAGCCAGGAGAAATGAGAACAAGGGGGGCGGGGGAGGTCGCAGAGGAAGAAGATGAACACGGGGCGGGGGGGGGGGGTTGTTTTCTGAAGAGCTAATTACAGCCATTTAGCTCCACTTTCCCTTGGTCATTTCCATTAAGGCTTCTCACTTTTTAAGAACTCTCCTTCTCTTTGACGGTAATTTTCCCGTCAAACTGTTTTCTCTGAACAGATTAATTCCTCCTGTCAATATACCTCATGGATTTTGACATGCTGACCCTTTTAGGTCTTGCTGCTCCATGAATGACATCAGAAACAAGGTTAACATTCTCTTTCTATGTAGCAGCAGCCCATGATCATTTGACTCTGAACAGCTGGCTAGCCGGTTTTTGTAGAAGTGTTGAACGTATTCCAGTTTTACTCTCTCATACACCAGCAGGTCCATTTGAAGTCCGATTCCTTGACAATACTCACTTCTGGGTTTAGGGTATCCACCTGTATTGAACATGTCCATGGTGATTTCATTTTTGATTAGGAGAAGGAGACAAGGAAGGAGTCTTCTTTACTTTTCAATTTCAAATATATTCAGATTAGTAGACTTATGAGGCTAAAATTTGTTAACGCTGAAAATTTATCATTTGCTGTGTGACATTGTAATATGAATGAGTGCAGCTGTTTTGCTTGAACGTGTATAAAGTTGTATGATTTTAAGGATGTTTTATATTAAGTAGTTAATTATGACCGCAGTACCCAATGTGAAACAGTGGGCAAGGGAGTGTGAGTTGCCATTACTACTTCACTGGCTGATGTGGATGGAAGTGGAAGTTTTCTTTATCCCTTCAAGGAAAGCCCAAGGAGGAAAGGTACTGAGAGGCTGGTGTGATGTGGGGGGCACTGTCATGTCATCAATTCAGTAGATTCTCCAGAATTTTCAATTGCCAGCTTCCTGTAAACTGCAAACTTACAGAAAATTACGGATGAAGTAAGGAAGAGGAAGGGAAGAAAGGAAAGACGGGGGGAGGGATAAACGTAGAAGAAAAATACAAAGGCACGAAAAAGATCAGTGTTATAAGAAGAAATGAGGATTCAAACAAACTCTAGTTTACATTTCTTGCTGAATCCTGACTGCATCTTCATTTTAGTTCAAGAAACATTGTATTAAGTGACAACTATGTTTCTGGGACAATGCTAAGCCCTGTGAATCAAAAGTCTACAAGTTCCTGTCATTGCGGACACTACACTGAGTCCGCCTTTATTAGAAAGGATGTAACATGTAAAATGGCACTTTACCTGAAGAAACGTGGAGAAAAATGCAGAAGCCTATATACCAATAAGAAAGAAAACTGATGCTAATTAAATGATTATGCAAGAACTTTGATTTCCATCTCAATCTGTATAGCCGTCTCACAGAACTGTCATATATTTTGTTATGTATCTCCGATGTGCTTTATCAAAAAGAAAACATAAGTGGCATCAACACTTTTAACACCTTTTTTCATATTCGTAGTCCAACTCCAATTATCCTTCAACTGAGAGTCTTCTTCAGCTGAGGGTCATCTCCTTTTTCTTTCACTCTATACCATCCTTTGCTCTATTCAGAGCAGCCATGGTGATGTAATATTTCCTAGGATTGCTCTTTTCTCGACTCTGAGATTCCTCGTGAGTAGTTGATGCCTGCTTTGACTTGCTTTTCCCCAGACAGTGTCAGTGCAAGATGTCTGGGCATCCAGTTTTATATCCCTTCCTAAACTGGTATTAAATCCTGGATTACAACATGTAGTTTTCCAGTCATAATATGGGAATAGCAAGCAGTTTCATGCATGTGCAGACACTGACAGCTCTGTCTCTATTGCTGCCTAGCTGAGCAGTTAGTAGGAGGTCTTACACAATTCAGAGAAACTGATAAAGAAACAAAGGGGGGAAAAAAAACCCACATCTTATACATGAGTTAATTTGGTAATTGAATTGACAAATCCAGTCTAATTGTAAGAATTGCCAGAAAAATCAGATATTTTCTGACAGTAATACAATCTGACTTTAAAAATAAAAATCATCAAAGACTTACATAGTCCTTATGATGGTTGGACAGTATTATAAAGTCTTTACCTAGATTGACCATATGGCCTAGTTTACAACCATTGTCTAGTACCCAGCCAAGCTTAGAATTTTTTTTTTTTTTTTTTTTTTTTTTAATTTTTGGCTGTGTTGGGTCTTCGTTTTCGCGCGAGGGCTTTCTCTAGTTGCAGCGAGCGGGCGCCACTCTTCATCGCGGTGCGCGGGCCTCTCACTGTCGTGGCCTCTCTTGTTGTGGAGCACAGGCTCCAGACGCGCAGGCTCAGTAGTTGTGGCTCACGGGCCTAGTTGCTCCGCGGCATGTGGGATCTTCCCAGACCAGGGCTTGAACCCGTGTCCCCTGCATTGGCAGGCAGATTCTCAACCACTGCGCCGCCAGGGAGGCCTCAAGCTTAGAATTTTGTTAGGACTTCTCAATTTTTAATGAAGTATGTTATTCATAATTGCACAGGAATAATTTTGGGTGACTATAATAGGGTTCCATTTTCTATTTGCACCCTCCGAGGTTGGTCATTATTTGAAGCTGGGCCCAAAGGTGGTTATATGGCCCATTCAATGCTGCATAAAATGTGTTTACCTAGCACTCTGGAAAGCATTTCATTTAGATCAAAAGATTGTTCTAAAGTAATGTTATTTATTTTGGAATCGGTGTTTGCCTGTGCATACACAGAAAAGTATTAGTCACAGCTGCTACTAGGTTGACTCCAGTAGCAGGAGAACTTGACAGTTAAATATTGCCCGTTTGTATCAGTTAATTCCTATCATTTTTCTCTTTTTCATTCAATTTACTGAGTAAAATAATGTTTGGGACTTCCCTGCTGGCGCAGTGCTTAAGAATCCGCCTACCAATGCAGGGGACACGGGTTCGAGCCCCGGTCCAGAAAGATCCCACATGCCACAGAGCAACTAAGCCCTTGCACCACAACTGCTGAACCTGCGTGCCACAACTACTGAAGCCCATGTGCCTAGAGCCATGCTCTGCAACAAGAGAAGCCACCGCAATGAGAAGCCTGCGCACCACAACGAAGAGTAGCCCCAGCTTGCTGCAACTAGAGAAAGCCCACGCGCAGCAACGAAGACCCAACGCAGCCAAAACTAAATAAATACATAATTTAAAAAAATAATGCTTTTGAAGTTCGTTCTGTTGAATGTAAAAACATTCTAAATGCTGTCATAAATTAAAAAGTTTAGCAATGAAAGTGAAAGTATTTGTTTTTGCAGTGATAATAAATATACACATTTTAATGGCACACAGCCTCATGGTAAAAAGTCTATTCTTCCTAAAATAAGATGCTTATGAAACAGAAATGTGTTTGAATCTGTTGTGAGGCATACACAATTCATACTTTCCTCCAAATACCTGAAGTATAAAAACCTTGAGAGATTGAAAACCTTGGGGCTAAAGATACCCCTAAAATCCTTTTAAGAATAGACAGGCTAATAGTAGATACAGGATGTTTGTTGAACGAGTGAATGTATGATTGGCTGTATGGACCCTAAGCCTTACATGAAATAAACCACTTCCATTTCTGTACTTTTTCCCCAAAGCCCCTCTTTGTCTTCCTCTCAATGGCTGTCCCTCAGGAACAGTAACTTCTGTAAGGTCTGCTTTTTTGGTTTCCCTGTGTATTTTTTTCGCTCCAGGCAATGAGCCATCATAAGATTCCAGGTGGGTGAGAGGACTGCCTTCCTTTTGAAAGTGGAAATTTGACAGGGGAGGTTGCAAGGAAGAACTACAAAGTGAAGACACAGTCTCAGACAGAACAGGGCTAGGAAAGAGAAGGCCTGCCCAGGGAGGGTTGGGGACTGATTGCCTTAAGCGCTCCAGTCAGCGTACCCAGGAGGGACTGCGTGTTCCTCTGTGTGAACGAGCGCCCCTTCAGTGATTGAGTTCTGAAATGAAACCACATTGAAACTAGCGGGGGGCAGAGCAATGTTACCCCAACCAGCCCCGTCAGGTGGCATTATCTTAATATGGTAACTGTATTCCAAGGAATTTTCTTGATCATTTAGGGATTTTCCAAGGATTGCTCGTTAGCTTTTAGGTTTGGGAATTTTATTATTCATGATGCCCCGAAATCATCCCGTCCTAGAGTTTGATTTGACATAACCAAATTAACAAACCTCAGTGCTAATATGAGAATGTTGTTCCTTAATTGATACTGACAGTAATAACTATCAAATGTAGACTTCTATTCACCAACAGGCATATTCTTTCTCTTTATAGAAGCCTACTAAATAATGTGAATTATAAAAAGGATTGGTGGGTGACCACACAGTGATATCAGAGTGGTAGTGAGATGATTTTGTTAGCCAGTGTCATCAAACCATATATGTGAATACAGCCCTCTTTAATGCAGAAGGGTATACCTGCCACACAGAATTGCTGACACATTCGCCTCTGGGTAGTTCTAGAGACCCACTTGCCAAGTTGGCATCTCTTACTTCCTTTTTGTAGATTCCTTGAGACCGCACCCTTCATTAATGCATTATTTCCTAATGCAGACGATATTGCAAATATATATGAGCTTTTCTAGTAAAAAATCACAATCTAGTTTCCCTAGATTGAATTTAAGTATATATAAAAAACACCTGGGGTAATTTTTATAGATTCCTAATCTCATCCTTTATATTTGATTTTATCTCATTCAGAGAGACAATTTCAGTTTAACCACGGTAATATTGCTTTCTTTAGTTTCACGTACAAGCTACACAGGGACATCTGAATAAGAGAGAGTCCTGGGCTACGAAGTATGTAACATGAATCTAAGAATATAGTCAATGCTGAAAATGTAATGTCCTCGAGTGGGTTAGTTGTGCTGCCTTTTGTCTGTCCCCATGGAGGTTAGCATCGGAAACTTCAACGTGAAAAGTGTAGGTGGGGTTTGACTTTTGGGTCAGTGAGAACGTGGAGTTGGGGGCCTGAGAAGCCTGGTAGACTGGATCCCATTTTCTAGTGTAAAGAAGTCCATGTCATTGATCTATCCTTGGTCAGAATGTATATCCAGTTTTTTATTTGAAGTGCGTAGTGTTAGAAATAATGAGCATTTTGTTTTTGTTTTTGTGATCTCAATAAATTGCTATGGTCTGAATGTTTGTGTCCCCCCAAAATTCATATGTTGAAATCTTAACTCCCAAGGTAATGCGTTAGGAGGTGGTGCCTTTGGGAGGTGGTTAGGTCATGAGGGTGGAGCCCTCACGAATGGGGTTAGTGTCCTTATAAAAGAGACACCACAGAGCTCCCAGCCCACTGTGCTGTGTCAGGACACCAAAGCAAGTCTGCAACCACACAGGAGAACTCTCACCAGGATCTGATCACGCTGGCGCCCTGAGCTCAGACTTTCAGCCTCCAAGACGTGAGCAATAAATTTCTGCTGGTTGTCAGCCTTCCAGTCTGTAGAATTTTGTCACAGCAGTGCAGATGGACAAAGACATGTATGCTTTACGTGGCACTTTTATAGATGTGAAAATTGTTTTATTTTTATAAGAAAATACACTCAGTATCACCCATACTGAATGAATATTTTGGATAGCTCCAAATTTTCCCTTGAATGAAAAGAGATTAAAAAGAAATAGTTGTACAAAACAAGCAGTACAAAATAAACTCTAGACTTTATAGAACAGTTATCTTTGGAGTGATGAAAACATTCTAAAATTAGGTTGTGTGAGAGTCACACAACTCTGTAAATCTACTAAAGTAATTGAATCGCACACTAAAAGGAGGTGAGTTTTATGGTACATAAATTACACCATAAAATACTGTTATGCATATACACTCACTCGTATACAAGAAATAACAAAATTTTGGAATTCATTTAATCCTAAGAATGGGTAGGTGATACTAGTCCACAGAATTCCCCCCCCTCCTTTTTTTTAACATCTTTATTGGAGTATAATTGCTTTACAATGGTGTGTTATGCTGTATAACAAAGTGAATCAACTATACGTATACATATATCCCCATATCTCCTCCCTCTTGTGTCTCCCTCCCACCCTCCCTATCCCACCCCTCTAGGTGATCACAAAGCACCGAGCTGATCTCCCTGAGCTTTGTAGATGCTTCCCACTAGCTATCTATTTTACATTTGTGTATATATGTCCATGCCATTCTCTCACTTCGTCCCAGGTTACCCTTCCCCCTCCTCGTGTCCTCAAGTCCATTCTCTACATCTGAATCTATTCCTGTCCTGCTCCTAGGTTCTTCAGAAACTTTTTTTTTTTTTTAGATTCCATATATATGTGTTAGCATACGGTATTTGTTTTTCTCTTTCTGGCTTACTTCGCTCTGTATGACAAACTCTAGGTCCATCCACCTCACTACAGATAACTCAGTTTTGTTTCTTTTTATGGCTGAATAATATTCCATTGTATATATATGCCACATCTTCTTTGTCCATTCTTCTGTTGATGGACACTTAGGTTGCTTCCATGTCCTGGCTATTGTAAATAGAGCTGCAATGAACATTTTGGTACATGACTCTTTTTGAATTATGGTTTTCTCAGGGTATATGCCCAGTAGTGGGATTGCTGGGTCGTATGGTAGTTCTATTTTTAGGTTTTTAAGGAACCTCCATACTGCTCTCCATAGTGGCTGGTATCAATTTACATTCCCACCAGCAGTGCAAGAGGGTTCCCTTACCTCCACACCCTCTCCAGCATTTTTGTTTATAGACTTTTTGATGATGGCCATTCTGACCGGTGTGAGGTGATACCTCATTGTAGTTTTGATTTGCATTTCTTTAATGATTAGTGATGTTGAGCATCCTTTCATGTGTTTGATGGAAGTCTATATATCTTCTTGGAGAAATGTCTATTTATGTCTTCTGCCCATTTTTGGATTGGGTTGTTTGCTTTTTTGATATTGAGCTACATGAGCTGCTTATATATTTTGGAGATTAATCCTTTGTCAGTTGCTTCATTTGCAAATATTTTCTCCCATTCTGAGGGTTGTATTTTCATCTTGTTAAAGGTTTCCTTTGTTGTACAAAAGCTTTTAAGTTTCATTAGGTCCCATTTGTTTATTTCTGTTTTTATTTCCATTATTCTAGGAGGTGGGTCAAAAAGGATCTTGTTATGATTTATGTCATAGGGTGTTCTGCCTATGTTTTCCTCTAAGAGTTTTATAGTGTCTGACCTTACATTGAGGTCTTTAATCCATTTTGAGTTTATTTTTGTGTATGGCGTTAGGGGGTGTTCTAATTTAATTCTTTTATATGTAGCTGTCCAGTTTTCCCAGCACAACTTACTGAAGAGGCTGTCTTTTCTCCATTTTATATTCTTACCTACTTTATCAAAGATAAGGTGACCATATGTGCGTGGTTTATCTCTGGGCTTTCTATCCTGTTCCATTGATCGATATTTCTGTTTTTGTGACAGTACCACACTGTCTTAATTAGTGTAGTTTTGTAGTATAGTCTGAAGTCAGGAAGGCTGTTTCTTCCAGCTCCATTTTACTTTCTCAAGATTGTTTCGGCTATTCGGGGTCTTTCGTGTTTCCATACAAATTGTGAAATTTTTTGTTCTAGTTCTGTGAAAAATGCCATTGGTAGTTTCATAGGGATTGCATTGTATCTGCAGATTGCTTTGGGTACTATAGTCATTTTCACAATGTTGATTCTTCCAATCCAAAAACATGGTATATCTCTCCATCTGTTTGTATCATCTTTAATTTCTTTCATCAGTGTCTTCTACTTTTCTGCATACAGGTCTTTTGTCTCCCTAGGTAGGTTTATTCCTAGGTATTTTATTCTTTTTGTTGCAGTGGTAAATGGGAGTGTTTCCTTAATTTCTCTTTCAGATTTTTCATCATTATTATATAGGAATGCAAGAGATTTCTGTGCATTAATTTTGTATCCTGCTACTTTGCCACAATCCTTGATAAGCTCTAGTAGTTTTCTGGTGGCATCTTTAGGATTCTCTTTGTATAATATCATGTCATCTGCAAACAGTGACAGCTTTACTTCTTTTCCGATTTGGATTCCATTTATTTCTTTTTTTCTCTGATTGTTGTGTCGAAAACTTCCAAATCTATGTTGAATAATAGTGGTGAAAGTGGGCAACCTTATCTTGTTCCTGATCTTAGTGGAAATAGTTTCAGTTTTTTACCATTGAGAATGATATTGGCTGTGGGTTTGTCATATATGGCCTTTACTATGTTGAAGTAAGTTCCCTCTATGCCTACTTTCTGGAGGGTTTTTATCATAAATGGGTGTTGAATTTTGTTGAAAGCTTTTTCTGCATCTATTGAGATGATCATATCGTTTTTATCCTTCAGTTTGTTAATATGGTTTATCACATTGATTGATTTGCGTATATGAAGAATCCTTGCATTCCTGGGATAAACCCCACTTGATCATGGTGTATGATCCTTTTAATGTGCTGTTGGATTCTGTTTGCTAGTATTTTGTTGAGGATTTTTGCATCTATGTTCATCAGTGATATTGGCCTGTAGTTTTCTTTTTTTGTGACACCTTTGGTTTTGGTATCAGGGTGATGGTGGCCTCATAGAATGAGTTTGGAAGTGTTCCTCCCTCTGCTGTATTTTGGAAGAGTTTGAGAAGGAAAGGTTTACCTCTTCTCTAAATGTTTGGTAGAATTCACCTGTGAAGCCATCTGGTCCTGGGCTTTTGTTTGTTGGAAGATTTTTAATCACAGTTTCAATTTCAGTGCTTGTGATTGGTCTGTTTATATTTTCTATTTTTTTCCTGGTTCAGGCTAGGAAGGTTGTGCTTTTCTAGGAATTTGTCCATTTCTTCCAGGTTGTCCATTTTATTGGCATATAGTTGCTTGTAGAAATCTCTCATGATCCTTTGTATTTCTGCAGTGTCAGTTGTTACCTCTCCTTTTTCATTTCTAATTCTATTGATTTGAGTCTTCTCCCTTTTTTTCTTGATGAGTCTGCCTAGTGGTTTATCAATTTTGTTTATCTTCTCAAAGGACCAGCGTTTAGTTTTATTGGTCTTTGCTATTGTTTCCTTCATTTCTTTTTCATTTATTTCTGATCTGATCTTTATGATTTTTTCCTTCTGCTAACTTTGGGGGGTTTTGTTCTTTTTTCTCTAATTGCTTTAGGTGTAGGGTTAGGTTGTTTATTTGAGATGTTTCTTGTTTCTTGAGGTAGAATTGTATTGCTATAAAATTCCCTCTTAGAACTGCTTTTGTTGCATCCCATAGGTTTTGGGTCATCGTGATTTTATTGTCATTTGTTTCTAGGTATTTTTCGATGTCCTCTTTGATATCTTAAGTGATCTCTTGGTTCTTTAGTAGTGTATTGTTTAGCCTGCATGTGTTTGTATTTTTTATAGTTTCTTTCCTGTAATTGATATCTAGTTTTATAGCGTTGTGGTCGGAAAAGATACTTGATACGATTTCTATTTTCTTAAATTTACCAAGGCTTGATTTGTGGTCCAAGATATAATCTATTCTGGACGATGTTCCATGAGCACTTGAAAAGAAAGTGTATTCTGTTGTTTTTGGATGGAATGTCCTATAAATATCAATGAAGTCCATCTTGTTTAATGTGTCATTTAAAGTTTGTGTTTCCTTATTTATTTTCGTTTTGGATGATCTGTCCTTTGGCGAAAGTAGGGTGTTAACGTCCCCTACTATTATTGTGTTACCGTCGATTTCCCCGTTTATGGCTGTTAGCATTTGCCTTGTGTATTGAGATGCTCCTATGTTAGGAGCATAAATATTTACAATTGTTATATCTTCTTGCGTTGATCCCTGATCATTATGTAGTGTCCTTCTTTGTCTCCTGTAATAGTCTTTGTTTTAAAATCTATCTTGTCTGATGTGAGTATTGCTACTCCAGCTTTCTTTTGATTTCCATTTGCATGGAATATCTTTTTCCATCCCCTCACTTTCAGTCTGTATGTGTCCCTAGGTCTGAAGTGGGTCTCTTGTAGACAGCATATGTATGGGTCTTGTTTTTGTATCCATTCAGCTAGTCTGTGTCTTTTGGTTGAAGCATTTAATCCATTTACATTTAAGGTAATTATCAATATGTATGTTCCTATTACCATTTTCTGAATTGTTTTGGGTTTGTTATTGTAGGTCTTTTCCTTCTCTTGTGTTTCCTGCCTAGAGAAGTTCCTCTAGCATTTGTTGTAAAGCTGGTTTGGTGGTGCTGAATTCTTTTAGCTTTTTCTTGTCTGTAAAGGTTTTAATTTCTCCGTCGAATCTGAATGAGATCCTTGCTGGGTAGAGTAATCTTGGTTGTAGGTTTTTCCCTTTTATCACTTTAAATATGTCCTGCCACTCCCTTCTGGCTTGCAGAGTTTCTGCCTGCAGATCAACTGTTAACCTTATGGGGATTCCCTTGTATGTTTTTTGTTGTTTTTCCCATGCTGCTTTTAACTTTTTTTCTTTGTATTTAATTTTTGGTAGTTTGATTAATATGTGTCTTGGCGTGTTTCTCCTTGGATTTATCCTGTCTGGGACTCTCTGTGGTTCCTGGACTGGTTGACTATTTCCTTTCCCATGTTAAGGAAGTTTTCAACTATAATCTCTTCAAATATTTTCTCCGACCCTTTCTTTTTCTCTTGTTCTTCTGTGAATTTTGGTGCATTTAATGTTATCCCAGAGGTCTCTAAGACTGTCCCCAATTCTTTTCATTCTTTTTTCTTTTTTCTGCTCTGCGGTAGTTATTTCCACTGTTTTATCTTCCAGGTTACTTATCTGTTCTTCTGCCTCAGTTATCCTGCTATTGTTTCCATCTAGAGAATTTTTAATTTCATTTATTGTGTTGTTCATCATTATTTGTTTGCTCTTTAGTTCTTCTAGATCCTTGTTAAGTGTTTCTTGTATTTTCTCTATTCTACTTCCACGTTTTTGGATCATCTTTATTATCATTACTCTGAATTCTTTTTCAGGTAGACTGCCTTTTCCTCCTCATTTGTTTGGTCTGGTGGGTTTTTACCTTGCTCCTTCGTCTGCGGTGTATTTCTCTGTCTTCCCATTTTGCTTAACTTACTGTTTGGGGTCTCCTTTTCACAGGCTGTAGGTTCATAGTTCCCGTTGTTTTTGGTGTCTGCCCTCAGTGGGTATGGTTGGTTCAGTGGGTTGTGTAGACTTCCTGGTAGAGGGTACTGGTGCCTGTGTTCTGGTGGATGAGGCTGGATCTTGTCTTTCTGATGGGCAGGACCACGTCCGGTGGTGTGTTTTGGGGTGTCTGTGAACTTATTATGATTTTAGGCAGCCTCTCTGTGGATGGGTGGGGCTGTGTTCCTGTCTTTCTAGTTGTTTGTCATGGGGTGTCCAGCACTGGAGCTTGCTGGTTGTTGGGTGGAGCTGGGTCTTGGCGTTGAGATGGAGATCTCTGGGAGAGCTCTTGCCAATTGATATTACGAGGGGCCATGAGGTCTCTGGTGGACCAATGTCCTGAACTCGGCTCTCCCACCTCAGAGGCTCAGGACTGACACCCGGCTGGAGCACCAAGACCCTGTCAGCCACACGGCTCTCGGTCCCCCCCATTCATGCGCTTCCCATCACTCTTCCAGCTCCTGCCTCCGTGCCCCCCTCCCTTTTGTTTGATATTTACTTCCCATGCTGGCTGGGGGGTGGAGGGCCCACAGACTTCCATTTAAACAAAAGCTGTTGAGAAGCACATGGTGTATAATAGACACTCCATGCATTTTATTGAATGTGAATCATGAGAGAGAGAGAGATTGATTGTTGGTAAGTTTAACTTCACCATTTTCTCAATTTTAATAAATAATAAATATATTTTAAATTTTTTGAGTTACAAATTCCCATATGAGAGTCAATGTTGCAAGACTCTATTAATCCACTTAATTGATTAATTTTTAAAATGCTTAGTGTAAATCTGAAAATATCACCCAGTATTTCCCAGGAAGAATGGAAATTTTTATTGCCTTTTCTTCTTTTCTTTTGCTTTGCCCCTTATTTTGTTCCTATTTGCTTTTGTATATGCACATTTTTCAGCCATCCACTTTATGTGTAGGATCTGCAAAATTAAAAAAAAGAACAGCAAAAACAAAGAAATATTTAGATCTTAATAAGCAACAACGTAAAGCAAAACCATTTCTGTGGCATTTCATACATTACAACAGAAGCAAATTATTTTTAAAATTAAGTAACATATTTTAAAATTCAAAGGAATTAAAGAGTGAAAGAAAGTAGTAGCTGTTTGTTGGCATTTCTGTAATCTACCCTTTATATAGTGTGGAATATATATACACGCTGTGGTTCCATCATTTGTATCATTCAAATACGGAACTGAGTGAGGCTGGGAAGGGCTGGTTGGATTAGAGATAGTAGGAAGGGCTTTCAGGGAGGGTGTGAAGAACTGAAGTTCACTTCTGCTGAGAGACTGCAAAGCAGAGATAGGCTTAAATTACAGCAGAGGGGATTTAGATTAGGCATAAAAAAGAATAGTCTTCTATCAATGCCCTAGGCCACCAGAATGCATTGCCAGGAGAGCTAATAAAATTGCATGGTTCTAGTGAATGCAAGGGCATGAAGTAAATGATTTCTTAGACTCATTGTAGCACTTGAGATTTTAAGATTTCGTCTTTTCATATATGCATGCATGAATTCAACAGGAACTTTTTTTTTTTCATTTGCCATCCTTACTGTATGCTGCTGGTTTTGACTGGTGCTAATTTACCAGTCATTTCTGATTATGTGGATTGCATTCTAAATGCAGTTAAGTGCAATTTATTTCTAGTAAGCCACTCATTAGCATTAGCGAGACCAGCATTTACAACTTAATTACCTTTAATGGAGGCATAAACTCCAGCTCCATTTGGGGTTTCATTATTTTACACCTACTAGAGAAAAAAAATATATATGTGTTTGATATGGTGTCAGATATCCTTTAAATATATATATTTGGTAAATCACAATGGAAATACCAAAAAGCTTTACCTAGCTGTTACTCATAATAATACAGCAGTGATATTTTATGAGGCAATAACACAACTCCCCAGTGAATTAACTGTGAGGTTGATGGCTGGTTTTCACCAGCAGGATGCCAGATTATTGTCCCATAAAACAGTTCAACAGGACTGTTATTGGCACTGTGTAGTGTCCTTGGAAGCCTTGAGTGTTTAAAAGCAAGTTACAAGTGGAAATTATTACGTACCTGAAAAAGAAACCTGCAGACGTATTACATCCACACTGTGTCCTGAAGTGGAATTGGCATTCTTAATATTTGAAGTGAATAATAAAATTTGCAATTTTAAGCTTTCCTGATTTTTCTAGGTTTGCGACAATGCTAAGAATAGTCTCAGTAGATAAGATTCTACCAATACGGACTTCCCAGGTGGTGCAGTGGTTAAGAATCTGCCTGCCAATTCAGGGGACATGGGTTTGATCCCTGGTCTGGGAAGATCCCACATGCCATGGAGCAACTAAGCCCGTGCACCACAACTGCTGAGCCCATGTGCCACAACTACTGAAGCCCGTGCGCCTAGAGCCCATGCTCCACAAGAAAAGCCACCGCAATGAGAAGCACGAGCACCACAGTGAAGAGTAGCCCCCTCTCGCCTCAACTAGAGAAAGCCCGCACGCAGCAACGAAGACCCAACACAGCCAAAAATAAATAAATAAATAAATTAATTAATTAATTTATTTATTTTTTAGAAAAGATTCTACCAATAAATTTCAGCACCTTGGGCTCCCATCCATGCACTTTTTTTTTTTTTTTTTTAACACACACATGCCTGCACACATGTACTCACATGCATGGTAATTTACTACAACTTTCTTTCCCTGATTTGGTGGTTTCCTTGAAGATGGAGCATAGCTGAGCACAATGCCTCTTCCCTGTACAATGCATCTTCTTAGGATCCACATGCCCTGTTTCACTGCCTCATCCTCACTGGCATACCCCTTTTGTCCACAGTGGAGTATGTCTGCCCAGCACGAGTTGAGTGCTTCCCCGGGGCAGTCATTGTTTCAGGTACTTTACCTGTTTCCTTATTTAATGCTCGCTGAGCCCTGTGGGAGAGGCATTTCCGATTATCGTCATCTCTAAGAAAGCAGAAGTGGGGAGGAAGGGGTAAAATAACTCGCCCAAGACTCCACCTCTAGTGAATGTCACAGGCAGTTTGAGTCCAGTCAACAGCCTCGACCTCAGGAGCTTGTCCAGTAAGTGTGGGGTGTCTCCTAGTTGGTTCAGCTTTGTTTCCCCAGAACTGAGTCCAGTACCTGCCAATACTACCTGGACCGCAGCACGTAGGTGACGGCTGCTGAGAGGGAGTCGGCTGTTGTACTGATGGGCTTAGTCATCCATCTAGGCAGGGCTTTGAGAGCTAGGCAGGGTGGTTGTTGGAAGGCCTACGGGTACATAACAAGAGTCCCTGAATGCAAAATCCCCTAGGACCCAGTCTCCAGCTTCTCAGCCTGAGAAAAGAAGCCGTGGACTTGAGGAAGTGCCTGTCTGCGTGGGAAACTGAACCATCCTAAGACACCTCTGTCTTTATAATTCTCATTCCTAGTTTAGGAGTTTTCAGTCACAACTTTTCTGTGTCAAATCTTTTCTAGATCTCCCTTCATATGTTTTTTAACTTATATTTTTCTCACTGTTTTAGCCCTTTGACTCTCTTAATATTAATATTGTATTAGGATTTTGGAAATAATTATTCTTGCTTAGCTTTTGTCAAGCTCATGCTGTAGAGGCACTTAGCTATGTAAGAACTTTATGTGCATTGTCATCTTTTTTAAATGAAGTATAGTTGATTTACAGTGTTGTGTTCGTTTCAGGCATAGAGCAAAGTGATTCAGTTTACATATATATATATTCTTTTACATATTCTTATAGGTTATTACAAAATATTGAGTCTAGTTCCCTGTGTTATATATACAGTAGGTCCTTGTTGGTTATCCCAAACTCCTAATTTATTCCTCCCTCCTTTCCCCTTTGGTAACCATAAATTTGTTTTCTATGTCGGTGGGTCTATTTCTGTTTTGTATATCATTTTAACCACACACTCTTCATTTCTGTAAATAACCTGTTTATATAATGAGTCCCAATCAGCAAGTCTGGATAATGAGAATACAGCCCACATGAGGAACAGAGGCTCACACTTGGCACTTTGGTTTTTATCACTATGTCCCTATTTCAAGATGCAGATGTGTCTTTAAGAACCTCGACCCTGGCTAGATGGGAGCAAGGTGAGCTTAGATCTTCTTAGATACATTACGTGTGATCCCTTGCAATTGTCTTTCATGGCTCTATAGATCAAAATGCCTAAATCTTCTCCTGGGAGGTGTGTGTGCCTCCATTTCCAAGTGCCTCTGAAAGTTTCACCATCCCCTTGGGATAGCCACTGCAAAATGTAAAAGGTGAGTCGGTCTTGTTTCATAATAGAGCTAACACATCTGTGTAAATCCTTCAGGGTGAGATTACAGACTCAGATACTGACCACACAGCCTGTTTGCTTTATGAGCCATTGAATAATTGGAAGTCCACAAAGTGAAGAACAAACACAAGAGTTGCATTTAGGGAAAAATTAGTAAATAGGGTCTGTAGCAGCATCTTTATGGCAGAAATATTCCGTATCACTCTAGTGAAGGAATAGTAGACATATGGAGGAAAGAAGTAGTGGCCAAGAAATTTTATGTCTGGACCAAGGTAAGCAAAAGTGTTAGCGCTAACAAATGGCAAAGGCTTGCATATGTGAAGGTTCAGAATATACTCCAGGTGTCAATCTGCAGATGGGAGTGGTTTATGACCAAGGTGCCTGACTCGGCTGAGTTTTGTAGCTGTGCCACCTTCATGGCAAGCAGGGCAGGTGTCCTAGTGGTCCTCACAAGGCTACTCTGCCTGCTGCCAGGATCCTTGCTGTCAGCTCATTGTCAGCGTTATGTCTTCTAAGCTAGTGCTTTTCACTGGGATAGTTAAATATGAGTAAGGAGTTTGGAAAACCCCAATCGATCAGTCTATGAATATTATCACGTGTTGAATTTTCTGACATCTTACAGGTTCAGAAATTTCCCTTGAAATAGTATCTTTTATTATATCCCCAAACCTTCTCTTTCTGTTCTAACCAGAAATCTGAATTGAAATAAATTCAAATTAATGAACTTAATTTCTTATAAAATTACCTTAATCTTTAGCACGAGGCAGGCATGGTTCTAAGCACTTTGCTTTGAATCTCTACAGCCAACTTTTGTAGTCGGTGATATTTTATACCCATTTTGCAGTTGATAAAACAAAGCACAGTTGCTCTAAGTGGACCAGCTAGTGAGGGGTTAGGCTGAGATTCAGTTCCAGGCATTCTGATTTTGATTGACTTAGGGGGCTTCCAGAGGTGGTGAAAAGGTTTCGGTTGCTAATTCAAGAGGCATTATTAACGAGAAGGAAGATGCCAAGTGAGGCTAGACCATCAGGCAAACTCCCTGAGGTTACATCACAGTGTCGCCAGCCCAGCTCAATCCATGGGAGTGAAGCCTTTCAGACTCCCTGAAAAAATGGAGTATAATTTTCACCCATTAAAAAAAAATGTCCTGAGATCCTCTGTGTCCATATCAGCAGTGTACTCATTAGAGATAGCCCTCAGTTGCATAGAAATAGAACTGTTCACACTTAAAAAACAATAACAAAGTTTTGTTTGTGTAGCCGTATCACGTGTCTGGGGGACTCTGTCTAGATCTGAGCCACTCACTCTGCACTGCCATTGACGTCATCGGACACTGAACTGTGTCCTTTTCTCCGTCTGCTCTGTGACCCTCAGTGGGCCCCTTTGGTCTTCAGGGTCACCTCTAGGCTGTTCTGCCTCCTGCTTCCCCAAGGGAAGGATGCTCTGATGGGAAAGGGGCAAGCACTGTATCAGAAAAGCAGACCTTCCCCTGCAACATGCAACAGGTTTCTTCTTGCGTATCATTTGCTGGAATCCTGTCACTCGGCCACATCCAGCTAATAGAAGCCGTTACAAAGAGGGCTTTTTAACTTGTGCGTGTTCCTACCCTTCCCCCAAAAATGGATCTTAGGAAGGTATCAGAGGTTTGGGTCCCCAGAAGACAACCTTAAAGTTTCTTGTGAAAGTGAATTATTAGAATTCCCAGGAAAAACCAGAAGGGGTGTGAAGGAGTGGGCCAGGGAGGGGATGACAGCCCAGCACGGGTTCAGTGTTACACTCAGTGCAGAGAGGAACCTCGGCTTCACCCCGGGGAGGACTCCGATGGCCGCGTGGCCGCACCTCCCGGCCGTTCTGATCGTTAGGAAGGAGGGCGGCGCGTCCATACCTCTGCACGCCTGTCGTCGGTAAAGGCTGCGAGGGCAGTGAGAGTCCCAGGCACCTCAGCTCTCCTCGTGTGCAGGAAGGCGGGCTTCAGCCATCTGGGCTCAGGGTCCAGGCTGAACTGCTGGCTGCCGGGCGTGGAGCCCAGACTGGCCACTTCCTGAGGCCGCCACTGCCTCTGGTACCCAGGCCGCATCCTCTCCCCGCAAGGGCAGTCCGAGCACTTAGCGTGAGCCTCAAGAGATTAATACCCAAAGGTCCCATGATATCTTTACTATTACTTGTTTTTACTGTAAGTTAGCACGTGTATCTTCTCTCTCCAACCAGAGCTGGCTCTCTTGAAGGCTGGTGAGTGTGTACACATTTCAGTGTGTCCTAGGACCACATACTTGATGTAGCTCAGTGGAATTCTTGTCTTAGTTGCTCAGATGTTTGAGTGCATTGAGCAACAAATTCACCAGTCTAGGTGGGTACATACAAGCCTTCTCTAATTACATGACTTTTTTTTTTTTAATTGAAGTATAACTGATTTACAGTGTCATGTTAGCTTCAGGTATACAGCCCAGTGATTCAATTGTGTGTGTGTGTGTGTGTGTGTGTGTATATATATGTATATATATGTATATGTATGTATGTATATATATATATATATATATTCTTTTTCAGATTATTTTCCCTCATAGGTTATTACAAAATACTGAGTATAGTTCCCTGTGCTATACAGTAGGTCCTTGTTGGTTACCTTTTTTATATACAGGAGTGTGCATATGTTAATCCCAAACTCCTAGTTTATCCCTCCCCCACTTCCTCTTGGTAACCATAAGTTTGTTTTCTATGTCTGTGAGTCTATTTCTGTTTTGTAAATAAGAAATAATGCCATTTGCAGCAATATGGATGGACCTAGAGATAACCATACTAAGTAAACCAGACAGAGAAAGACAAATATCATATGCTATCACTTATATGTGGAATCTAAACAAAAAAGATACAGATGAGCTACATGACTTATTTATTTATTTTTGTAGGGTGTTTTTTATCTTGAAATATTTCTAGTTGTTTTGCAGTTGAGTGGTCTCTAGTCTCACTTCTAGTATGATTGCATATGAGTGGCTCTTCCGACCGTATTCTTTCATTGCCAAATGCATTTCTTTGGTTAATACCACCGAAACTACAGTTCCTTCATGGTGCCATACTAAATTCATCCTATCTCTCCTCCAGTCTCCATGTCTGGAGTGAAGCAAACTGTGCCCTTATTGTAATCTCCTTCTCCCTGCCCCCCCTCCCTCCCTCTGTCTTGATTTTTCCAACCAAAATTTCTAAGTTGTCTGTAAGATAAATTGGCATCTCCAAATTATGTTTCGACTGTTCAGAGTCTGACATGTGTGTGGCCATGACACATTCTAACTTGTTTTTCTGAGACTTTGGAACTCGTATTAAAAATGAAAAAAGTCTAACGTTGCAAGAGGCCTTTCCAGTCATCTAAATTAATCTCCCACTTTTCAAAGAGGAAATTAACATGGAGAAGTAGCTTGAGCAAAGTTACAAAACTAGGAAATGACATAAGTTCTAGGTGCTGTCCTCTGTACACAACAGCACATGGTATAATTTGATACTTCAATCACTATTTTCTTCAAAATGTCCGCAAAATGTTTGATGTGGACAGTCTTTTCTCGTCTGAAACTGAAAGTCTTCCATAGATCGTTATGTTGATTTTTGCTTAAATCCAGCCCCGCTGCCATAATGTTTTTATCTTACAAACCTTTTCAGGCATTGTCTCATTTCTTCTGACCAGTTAGGTCATAGATTAGGCTGCACAGAATGGAACTTCTTTCCGTGATGAAAGTTTGATCACAATCACATGAGAAGTGTTAAACGTAAAGATTTAAGGTAATTGCTTAGGACTGCCCTCATCTCATCTCTGCCCCTCTCTCCACGCCAGAGTAGACCTACTCCGTGGGCCACGAGACGTTTATATCTCTTAGTGCTTAGAAAGCACCGATTTTAGAGTTCAGCCTCTCGTGCTTTTGCTCTGTGGATCTCATGATCTTCTTATCTCTAAGGACTTGGACTGAGTCAGTGTTGCCATGTATACATTTATTAGCATCAATTTGGAGATTTGAAAATCAAGTGTAGGCTTGGCACAGTAGAGGTGAATGAACTGGCATGTCTAGTCCAAGGGTGAGTGCTCCAAATTTGGATAAACACAAGTCATTTCTTGTTTTCTTGATAAGTTAATGTTTCCACAGTTTGGGGATTATTAAGGATATCATTAAAAATGCAAAGAAGTTTTAAAACTTTAGAAACCTTAACTAAGATTTAATAATCCCTTTGTCTATAGAATGATGAGTGTAGTACGGTATAGTAGAAAGAATGCTCTCTCATATCAGAAAGGTCTGGTTGAAAAGCTTGCTCCATCATTTTTTCATTTTGTGATTTAAACTGTGTGTGTGTGTGTGTGTGTGTGTGTGTGTGTGTGTTTTGTTTTCCTGAGTCTCAGTTTACCTAGCTTTTAAATTAAAACAAAAAAAAAAGATTTCTATTATGTTTAAAAGGGAAATTTCATATGAAATACGTAAAACAGGTTGTTTTACATAATTTCTTACTAAATATTACCTTGCTTCTAAAATGACTTCCCTTCTTTATGTTATTAGTTTATTTTCCTTTATTTAAAAATTTACTGTTTTAAGTTTTGACTGAGTGCTGGGTCTGTAAAGATCAGACAGTCACCTTTCTATTTTTTTCATTTTTTTGTCTATTTTTAGGCCATTTTGCCATAGCTACGTTTTTAATTTCCTCATTCAAATCAAGAGCTCTCTATGGGCGTATAGTTATTTTGCTTTCTGTGAGTCAGGCGCAGTGTTGAGCAAGAAAATAAAAGCTCTGCAGGTGTTTAGATCTCTAGTAAATTAAACATAATAGAGCACAACAATGTAATTAAAATATGATACTATATTGCAAAGTTATATGTATAACAAGTATATAGGTAATATATATGTAACAAAATAGAAGACAGAAAATTATAGTTAAGCCTGATTTAATGGGAATATTAGGTAAAGTCTTAAGGATTATGTGGTTTCTGAAAAAGGTTTTCACAAGATAAATAAGAGTTTGACAAACATCTAGGAAGAAAGAAATGGTGAAAGTAATGGAGTCATAATATATCCGGTGGCATTACAGTAAATGAGGAGGCCATAGAATGATCATGCTGATATTTTTCATGTCTTGTTATGAAGCTTGGACTTCAGACTGGCAAAGGAAAGTCAATAAAATAAGTCTAAAAGGAAAAAACAACAAAAAAAGAGCTCTCTATTTTTTTGAAATTATCTTTTGTGAGTCTAATTACAAGAAGAAGTAGTAATGAAGCAGGTCACATGAACTGTATGACCATCTTCCAAAATGCTCCCTCTGGATGAACCAGCACCAGTAGGAGCCTCTTGACTTCTAAAAATAGCGAGATGTCGTCCCAGGGAACAGAGAACAGCACGCCTCTCGTAACGGCTGCTTCTGGGAGAGGGATGCTTCCAGGAGAAATCACATCTCTGAGAGCACACCATGAGTCAGTTTTAGGGCCAGGAATAGAAGCCTGGACCCTTTTCCATTGCTCGCTTTATAAAGCTATGTGATCCGGCCTCTCACAAAGAGAATTCTAGAACAGGTTTGATGAGACGTTGAGAAAGCAGGTTTTCTTAAGATCTGCCTGTAAAGGACTCTAGGATAAAACTAGTTTTTATTTTAAATACATTCAACTCTAAATCTAAGTATTTTTCCAGCCTCAGGAAATGAAAACATTCACACCAGTCTTCTTGTCCTTTCAAGACTCAGATTCTTTGTTATTTCTTTATAGACCGAATATGAACTGTCAAAATATGTGAGGCTTGGTCAACTTTTGCGTCACTCTAAGCCTAGAGCTTTTTAAGATGCAGACAAACAGGTTTTTGAATTCTAAAAATGTATGTCAATGTTTAATTAGCCGGTTCATTTCTGCTGCCTCTGAGTGGGGTTGAAAATTGTGCAGCGCTAGCTTTTTGGGGATAAATAGTATAAAGATGAGTCCAAGAGACAATGAAAACTTCTACAAAGTTCTCTTAGTCAACTCACAGATTCTGCATGAGGTTTGGGGAGTTTGAGAGAAAGTAAATGATAAATATATTAGAAAGAAAATTAAATAACTATTTATTAGTGCAGTGGTTACTGATTTATTTAATAAATGCTTTAAACCAGAGGATTTGAAACAAAGTTAAATTTCTAGTTAACCTTTACTTGACAAAAAATTAGTTTAACTGTAACTCACCCTTTATTCCAATTCTGATACATAGAAACTATATGTTAATGTGGGAGTGTGTGTATATGTTGTATGTGTATGTGTGTGTGTGTGCATGTGTGAAAATAGTCATTTTTTTGCTTTTACTAAAGATGTTTTTACTCCAGATGGAAATTAATTGTTGTGAAAATTGTGAGATTGTGGTTCTTATAAAAAATAAAAGATTCGTGTGGTGTTGAAATTCAAATGGATAATTATTAATCTTTAGTTTTGACTCTAAATGCCAAGATGATTTGCATAGAAAGCCATTTGATTAATATTGAAAATTGAAGTATAATCCTAATTGAGTGATTTTTCTGACAGTTTATTCATGCTTAGGACATTTTTCTGGGGTTTGATCCTTAGTTAGAGTTTATGTGTAATTCTGAAATTATTAATTGCCTAAATTACCCTAGGTATATGTTTGAGAATTTTTTAGATGTGCTTTTAAGAACTTTTTTCAACAATAATTCAATCCAGAAATATCCACCTCCCCCCCAAAAAAAACTGTAAAACCTGAGGCCAATTTTGTCTTATTCACGATATTATCTCTGCTATATCAGCCTGACACATGGTAAATATTCAGCAAATGAATTCTCCTGGACATAGAGACACAGTTAAGGGTAAATCCAAGGTCATCTGGATTAAAATATGATTCAGCTACATGAGAACACTGTCTTTATTAGTGCAGAAAGAAATCTGTAAATGTACCCATTGTATGAATAGTAACAAATAATTGTGACATCCCAAAGGAAGCAAAATTTTCTTTTCTTTTCTTTTTGTCACTTTTTCGTTAATGGAATACATGATAGAAAATTGTTCAATAAATGTTTCCTCATAGGTTCAAAAATACCTACTGTGTGTTCTTACACTGTGGTTCAAAGTGTTCCACAGGTCCCTCTCCAAACCAGGGAGGGAAAGAGCACAGCTGATCTGGGGTTTCCCACGTCGGTGTTGGGAGTGGGAGGGCTCAGGGAGAGTTGAAGACCCTCGCCTTAAAGGGCCTTGTTGAACGTGCAAAGAAACTTAGTCCTTGCCCTCTAAGGATGAGCTAGGCGCACGCATTCAGTATTATCAGCATCTTGGTGTTGGCGTAACCGGGGGATGGAAGCGATCTCTAAGGAGGCTGAAGTAGGATTGAGAAGAGGGCAGGTGGTGGAACAGGAATAGAAGACGCCGTTGCTAAAGGGTAAAGCAGAGGAAGGGATGGAGTGTTCATGGTAGGGAAAGCCATAGTGGAGCTAAGTCACGGCCCCTGGATTACCACTGTGGGTCAGCCTGGAAGAGGTGCCAGATAAAACAGAGGACAGCCAGCTGAATTAGAATTTCAGATAAAACAAAAATACTATTTCTTAGTGCTTATTTTTTTACTAACACAGCTAAGGAAGGCCTATGATATTTAGTTTATCATCTATAATCTCACAAAAACTGTTTTTGAAAATGATATATTAATAAACATTTTACATTATCAAAGTAATAATGTTTATTATTAAGAATGAAATATATTTAAATGTAGAAAAATATTAAAAATAAAAAAGGAATTTTTAAGTTCTTATCTAATTGAATCAGAATAATTGAAATCGGTGAATTTCTTTCCATTGTATTTTAATATAGTTTGCTTGAGTTTATTTTTGGTTACAGGGTTGGTGACAAAGGCTATGTTCTTTGTTTCTTCTTTATTTTGCTAAGAACTGTTAACATGACATTTACCCTCTCAGTAAACTTTTATGTACACATTACAGTGTTGTTAACTATAGGTATTACATTCTAAGGCAGATCTGCTTATTCATCTAGCGTAACTGAAACTTTGTAGTCTGAACAGCAGTCCCCCTTTCCATGTCCCCCGTTAAGTAACTACCGTTCTGTTCTCTGCTTCTATGAGTTTGACTATTTTAGATACTTCCTGTAAGTGGAATCATCTAGTATTTGTCTTTCTGTGACTGGCTTATTTCATTCAGCATAATGCCCTCTAGGTCCATCCATGTTGAAATGGTAGATTTCCTTCCTTTTAAGGCTAATATCCCATTGTATGTATATACCACATTTTCTTTATCCATCCATCTCTTGATGGAAATTTAGGTTGTTTATACATTCTGGCTATTGTGAATTACGCTTCAATAACATGGGAGTGCAGACCTCTTTTTCCTATCCTGATTTCAATTATTTTGGATACAACCTAGAAATAATATTGCTGGAATATACAATAGTTCTATTGTTAATGTTTTGAGGAATCTCTGTCCTGTTTTTCATAGTGGCTGCATCATTTTTCATTCCTGCCAGCACTGTGCAAGCATTCTAATTTTCCACATCCTTGCCAACATCTTTTATCTTTTGTTTTCTGATAGTAGCCATCCTAACAGGTGTGAGGTGGTATCTCATTGCGGATTTGTTTTGCATGATTAGTGACACTGAGCATCTTTCCCTACACCTGTTGCCCATTTGAATGGATTCTTTGGAGAAATGTCTATTCAAGTTCTTTGCCCATTTTATTTTTAATTAATTAATTAATTTATTTTTGGCTGCGTTGGGTCTTCGTTGCTGCATGCGGGCTTTCTCTAGCTGCAGCGAGCAGGGGCTACTCTTCATTGCGGTGCATGGGCTTCTCACTGCGGTGGCTTCTCTTGTTGCGAAGCATAGGTTCTAGGTGCGTGGGCTTCAGTAGTTGTGGCATGTGGGCTCAGTAGTTGTGGCTCGCGGGCTCTAGAGTGCAGGCTCAGTAGTTGTGGTGCACGGGCTTAGTTGCTCCGCAGCATGTGGGATCTTCCCAGACCAGGGCTCGAACCCGTGTCCCCTGCATTGGCAGGCAGACTCTTAACCACTGCGCCACCAGGGAAGCCCCACTTTGCCCTTTTTTTTTTTTTTTTTTAAGTTGATGTACTTTTTTTTTTTTTTTTTATTGATTGATTGATTGGTTGCTATGTTGGGTCTTCGTTTCCGTGCTAGGGCTTTCTCTAGTTGCGGCAAGCGGGGGCCACTCTTCATCGCGGTGCGCGGGCCTCTCAGTATCGTGGCCTCTTTCGTTGCGGAGCACAGGCTCCAGACGCGCAGGCTCAGTAGTTGTGGCTCACGGGCCTAATTGCTCCGCGGCATGTGGGATCTTCCCAGACCAGGGCTCGAACCCGTGTCCCCTGCATTAGCAGGCAGATTCTCAGCCACTGCGCCACCAGGGAAGCCCCCCACTTTGCCC
Organism: Balaenoptera borealis; assembly: GCF_965194805.1. NCBI lineage: Eukaryota > Metazoa > Chordata > Mammalia > Artiodactyla > Balaenopteridae > Balaenoptera > Balaenoptera borealis. Next base: position 29,967,499 of record NC_138880.1, on the reverse strand, counting down.
ATTTTTAATTGGACTTTTTTTTTGCTCTGTATTTGTAGGATCTTCATGTATGTTTTGAATATTAACTTCTTATCAGATATGTGGTTTCAAATATTTTTCCCATTCCACTGATTGCCTTTTTATTTTGTTGATTATATTCTTTCTTTTTTTTTTTTGGATTATATTTTTGATGTGCAGAAACTTTGTTTGATGTAGTCCCACTTGCCTATTTTTGCCTTTATTGCTTGTGCTTTTGGTGTCATATCCAAGAAACCATTGCCTAAACCAATGTGATGAAGCCTTTTCTATGTTTCACAGACACATTTTTAGTACAAGTGTGTCCCACATATTGCATGGGACAAACATACACAATTTTTTTAGGAAAAAAAAATCTGAGATTCAACTTTAACTGAGTGTCCTGTGGAAAAAATTCTGGAGTAAAGTATGTTGTATCTAAATTATTATTTAGCTCCTAACTCTTTTTTTTTTTTTTTTAAATTAATTTATGGCTGTGTTGGGTCTTTGTTTCTGTGTGAGGGCTTTCTCCAGTTGCGGCAAGCGGGGGCCACTCTTCATCGCGGTGCGCGGGCCTCTCACTATCGCGGCCTCTCTTGTTACGGAGCACAGGCTCCAGACGCGCAGGCTCAGTAGTTGTGGCTCACGGGCCCAGTTGCTCCGCGGCATGTGGGATCCTCCCAGACCAGGGCTCGAACCCGCGTCCTCTGCATTGGCAGGCAGATTCTCAACCACTGCGCCACCAGGGAAGCCCTAGCTCCTAACTCTTAACTTCCCTGAAGTTTGGAGGGATTTTTACAGGTAACTTTACTGTGATGAGTTAGAAAACTTACCAGAGGGAGGCGCTTGATCTGGTCTTCGAATCTGTCTCCCAGAACAAGGAGAGCACCGTCTGTTCTCTGAGCTCTTTCTTCTGGAGAAGAATAGAATCTCTTACTGACAAGTTTTCTTATCCCTGAACTCTGCCTGAAGTGTTTTCTCCAAAATAATGGAAACAATCCCCCTTGCAGTGTGCTTTCCCAGTTGCAGATGACAGGATATGTGCCTGTAGCATGTTAAACGTGAAGCCCTATCTCTGCCAGGGCATCTGATCCACTTAGAGACCAGTTCTCTGGATGGAAAGTACAGATTACACATTAAAAAGGTCAAGTTGGGGAGGGAGGGTGGTGCGAGCATCTTTCACTTCTGAATTCTTTTTTCTTTCTCCAAAGGATAGACTGTCCGTTTTTAATGGATGACTATGGTTTTGAATGTCTAAAAGTTTCCCCTTTTGTAATAAACCAGAAGGTTGTTCAACGGTTATAGCACAGCCGTCTTTAAACACACAGGCAGAACTGTCTCCTCTGAATCACACCTTGATGTGTGTGATCTAATTTCTTATCAGTCCTCTGAGAACTCCCTGCTTCCTGTTCCAAAAGAGCCACAGTTATTCCTGGCCGCATTGAACTCTTCTCCCTTTTATTCTACTCCCACTACCTCTTCCCCGTTTCCAGCTAAATTTTTGATCAGCTGGATTGTAATTCAATACTACAGACTCAGTTCCCAGCCTCTATTCTCTTTCCATTTAAAAATCTGTTATCACTACCCCTGCTTCATTAATCATTCAAAGCATTATGTAGGTGTGTCAGGTTTGCTTTAAAAAACAAAAACAAAAACACAAAAAAACAAACAAAAACCTTCATTTTCTATTCAAGAAGGTCCAAGTTCCTTATAGGGGCTTTTAGGTCCTCCTATAGATTCCTTATAAGATTCAGTAAATCTTTCTAGTTTCTTCGAAGAATCGTTTCCCTTTATCTACCTTTACTCATTCGTGTCCTCTGCTAATCTCATCTCTCAAAGCCAAATAACCAAATCTTATCTCTTTGTCCAGGTGGAGCCCCAATACCAACTATTCCGTGACCCCTCCCATTAGCCCCCCTCCTGGTGTCCACCTCTAGTGCTTCCGAAGTCTGTACTCTTCATTGGTTGTGACCCAGTGTGTTATAGTTGTTGGTAGGCATTTCATAAATTTTCAAGATGCCTAGTGGTTCCATTATTGTTTTCGAAATGTCATAATTTTGTTTGGATCAAAATCCAAATTAGGACATGAATGTAAAATTACTAGCATGTGATTTTTCTTTGAACGCTCTGCTATTTTTGAAGGTAATGCTTACCTTTTACTAGTGGCATAGTCTTTATTTAAACGATAGTATAGCTATGTTTCTCCTTTCTTAAATTGTGTGTATTTCATTATATTTAAGGATGGCAAAATATTTAGGAATTTTATACAGTAAGCTCAGTAAATACTTGCTATTAAACAATATTTTTCATTTGAAAATAGCCTGTTTTATTTTAAAGCACTTTCATCAATTAGATCCCAAGTATTATTTATATCATACAAAGCTTTTTCTTCCTTTGTCTCTTAATTCTGGTACATTTATATCCTAATCTTGATATACTTATTGGATTCTATGGAGATCTGAGTACCCACCATGGTGTATTTAAACATATTGTGAGATTCGAATTAATAACGAGTGGTGTAGACACATTCTATTGAGGGAAAATTTTCCTGAGTGCTAACACTGCACAATGACATTCTATAGAATACACAAAGGCTGTGACTCTTTGGGGGATACAATGATTTAGAAGAACTGCTTACTATAATTCCCTAGGCTGTTATACCCAAGCTTCAGAAAATGGTGGAGAGCTGGTATTTGTCTATAAGACCTTGACATAATGAGCCTTTTCTTAAAGCTTCAGGTAAAAAATATGGGACAGAAAGAGTCTGTGTATGGCTGTCTATGTAATTTAATACACTTACATGAATAAATATTGGAATTAGCATTTATGAAAGCTGACGTTAGTTATGGAATTCTTAAAAAATGTACAAATATAATAACATTTCACATGGTAGTAAAGGATGTTTTATTTTAATATATTAGGAAAGTGCTTCTCGGGTATATGTGTTGAAAAAAGGCCATGTATGCGATTAAATAATATGCCATTAGCTAACTGAGCTTCTTAGAATTGCAGCCATTTCTCCCCAAAGAAAAATATGTCAGAATTTTATTTTCGCTACAGATGAATACAATACAGTGAACATTAAGTCAATATGTATTCTCTGTAAACAGAACTATTAAGATTATTTTTAGTCTGTCTTACATGTGAGTGTTTAAAGATAGCAACCGGTAAAAGTTAAATCCAAATATATTTTTAAATAGGGGACTTCTGATAATGAAATTAAATATAATAATCTGTACAGGAAAAATATAATCTATGCAGTTCTCTAAATTTTCTCAACTTGTCATGAAGTTAGGGATTTATTTGGTTAAAACAAAAATATTTAAGAATATTTTTCAGTATTAGTATCTATAGTCTTAACCTCTGAATCTCTGCTTTGGAATTACATTGGTATTACTCATCCAATCAGCCTGGTACCCACAGTGGATGTGATCTGATATGAAATGATGGTTTTCTGCGTGCTGCTTCAACGGTGGGCAATAGGCTCTAACGCTCTCGTCACATGTAAAAAAGAATCGTAAAGAGCTCTTTTTAAAAAAATGTAATTCGTTATGTAAGTGTTTTCCTTTTCTTGACTGTTTATAAAAGTCACATTTAAATGCCCATCACTCAGTCTCTCTCACCAGACTGTGTGATCCTTGAGTCACAGGTCCTAAAGTACTTGTCTTCATATCACTAGTGTGTAAGGGGTTCAAGGATTTCAGGGCTGATCAAGGAAAACAGTAAGACCACGAGGGGGCAGTAGCACACAGGAGCTTTGTTGAATGATGCTTTGGTTTGCAGGAAGGCGATGTCCCTCGCAGCATGAGCATGTCCAGAGGCCACCATCCAGAAGGGGAGGGAAGCTAGGGAACTCCTAGAGAGGAGGGGGCTGGGGAGGGGCTTAGGTGTCTAGGTGACATCACTCAGCATCATGGCAGAGTCTCTGAGTCAGAGGTCTGAATGACAGCAGTGGCTTGGGTGTCTGTGTCGCCACAGAGTTTATCTTACCTGTGTCTAGCGGATGCTGGGTGCAGTTTTCTGAGGTATGCAGAAAATTTAAGTTTGGTGCAAGTAGCTTTTTGAGCTAAGGGATGTTATCCTGGTGTGAAGAAATAAGTAACCTAGGGGCTAAAATACAGAGACCATCTCTGGCTCGTTTATACAATGCAGTACCTGGCCCAATACATGGAAAGTAGAAGGGCAGGTACATACCTGATGAAAATACGCAGTCACATCATTTTGCTTAATGAGGTAATTGTGTAAGCCTCGAATCACAATCCAGTTTTCTTTCATTTATGGAAGGTAAAACAAACCATCTCAAAATTCATAGCCTCTGTTCTCAATGAACTTACCGTCAAGTTAGAGGAAAATGACTAATGTACTTGAACTTTATATAAACTGTACCAAGTTGCAAAATGTTTACTGGAAAAAAATACGTAGGGAAATATATAACATTTTAGAACGTACTCAATTTTTAAAAATAGACTAAGCTTTAAGAAAGTCTGTTATAGGACGGTGACGCTGTTGTGTAGTTTGTTTGGATACTTGGTGGTCCTTACTTATTTTAGATTCCTTTAGATTTGTATGTGATTTCTACGTGCCCATAAGCTTGTGATTTTTAATTAAATATATTAGCTTCAAAAATAAACTCAAAGCCAGTCTACTCACAGAAGCCTCCCTGGATGTTCTCTATCCTAGTTTTGTTTTCCTTAAATCTAAATAACATTAAATCTCATCACACTGATCCTTGTAAAGTCTCCTTTGGAGTAGGGTTGAGGGCTGCAAATAAATATCTTCTTTGTTGTGCTTCATAAATCATATGCACTTATTTCTTCAGCCAGAAGAACTTCCTTTAGTATTTCTTACATCATAGGGCTTTTGCTGATGAATTCTCTGAGTTTTCATTTACTGAAAATGCTTTATTTTGCCTTCCATCTGGAATAATATTTTGGAAGTAAATAGAATTCTGTGTTGGCGGCTTTTATTCTGAGCTTCTTTCAGGACTTTGAAGTTATTATTCTCTTGTTTCTGGTAGGAAATCAGCTCTCATTCAAATCATCTCCCTCTATGTAACATGTTGCATGTCTCTGGCAGCATTCATGACTTTCTTTTTATCTTTGGTTTTTAGCTGTTTGACTCTGATATGCCTGAGTCAGATTTTCTTTCTGTTTTTCCTGCTTGTGGTATACTTATCTTCTTTGAACTTTAAACTTTATATCATTCCCCAAAGTTGGCTAATATTTAGATACTGTTTCTTCAATATTTCTATGCCCATCTTCCATTGTCCTCTCCTGGGGCTCCAATCATTCTGTTCGACCTTTAGATATTATTACAGATGTCATTGGGCCTCTGCTCATGTTTAAAATTCTTTTTCTTTATATTCTTCAAATTGGATATTTTTGTTAAGCTATCTTTAAATTTATCAACTCTTCTGCAATGTCCAATTTGCTATTAAGTCAGTACAGTGTAATTTTTTATTTAAATTTATTTTTCATTCTAGAGTTTCCATTTTATTGTTTCTTCAGGTTTCTGTTTAACTGCTCTAAGTTTCTATTTTTTATTCATTGTGAGCATGTTTTTCTTTACATTTATGACTCTAATAGTAATAACTATTTAAAAATTCTTTACTGCTTATTCCAATATCTGAAGTCTCTTGGATCAGTCTGAATATGGATTAGATTTCCCTGTTTCTTCCTATGCTGTATAATTTTGGATTGTATTCTTCACATTGTGAATGATACATTAAGAGACTTTTAATTATGTCATGTGTTCCTTAAGGGTACTGGTATTTTATTTTACCTTTTAGTTAACTTGATTTAAAATCATGCAGCAAATTCCTGATCTTCTGTACTGAATGACAACAGAAATTTCTGTTATCTTGCCGTTAACTGAGCACTCACATTATATATGTATCTGCATGTTAGTTATCAACTGCTGCATAACAAATAACCCCAAACATAGCAGTTTGAAACAACACACATTACCTCATGAAATCTGTGGGCCAGGATTAAACGGGGCTTAGCTGTGTGTTTCTGGATCCGAGTCTCCCGTGAGGCTGCATCCCAGGAGTGAGCTGGGGCTGCAGTAATCTGAGACTTGGCTGGGGCGAGTAGCCTCTTCCAAGTTTACCCTCACAGCTCTTGGTCATAAGCTTCATGGGCATTTCCATTGGGCTGCTGATGACATGGCAGCTGGGCTTCCCTAAAGCTAGAGATCCTTCCCTAAAGCTAGAGGGAGAAAACCTGGCAGGAGCCTTACTTTTTGTCACCTAGTCTCAGAACTGGTATGCCACCACTTCTGCCGTATTCTTTGGGCCACACTGGGGGAGGGGCTATGAACGCCAGGGGCTGCTATCATTAGGGGACATCTTGGAGGCTGGTCACCACTGTCTCCTCTGTCTTCCATTGATTCAGGTCCCTCCCACAGGCAGCATCACTCCTTCCCAAGACCCTCAAAAGCCTCATCTGATTTACATCAGACCAAAGTCCATAATATTTTTCTCTAAATCAGATATAGGTAGATAAGTTCCCTGGGATGTGACTCCCTAAGTATAGATTCTAGAGTTTAATTCTTCTCAATCTTCTCTTCCTCACATACTTAACAGTCAACAATGAGGCAAACACAGGTTAACCACAATTGGCATTCCTCTTCAAAAAGGGGGGAAATGGGATTTCACACAGACCTTGATTTCAAATTCTCATTGTTAATTTTTTCTATGACTTGGGAAAACTTAGCTTACCATAATTAAACCTGTTATGAAGTTAAACCCTACGCAGCTATCCGTATCACCATCTAATTTAGAGGAAAAAGGTTCATATTAGTTAATTGTATAAAGCACTCAGCACGTGGCAGTTGATCTGTTTTTTAATTGTTTTTCCATTTCTATCTTTCTCTGCCCTTTTCTACCCTGCCCGGTGCCCCTGGTTTAGGGAACGATACTGAGAACTCCCTAAAGGAACAGTTGAGAAGTAGCAGAACTGGCCACCATTTCTGTCCCCTCCCCACAGCATAAGGAGATGATAATGACAACATGGATGACCGCCGTGTGATCTTGTAGGCTGTGCCCTGTTGTTTGTAGAATACTCAACTACCCTACAAACCTGAAGGGCCAAAAAAGAATCCTTGGTGGGGATTGGACGCACAGGCAAGGGGTTGCTAGAGTCCTTTCAGGGAGCTTGTCACTTGGATGATACACTCTGTTGACAATGGGGGAGGCCCTGTATGTGTGGAGGCAGCAAAAATGTGGGAACTCTCTGTACCTTCTCAATTTTTCCATTAACCTAAACTAAAGTAATAGTCTGTAACTTTTAAAAAGAGGTTGTGTTATAACGATTTGGGGATAAAAGTTGGGGCAACCATTATCTCTGTTCTGTCAGAAGATGACTGTAGTCATTCCAGAGGCTCCAGTTGAATCTTGGATGTGCAAGGTGAGGCAGGTACTGCAGGTCTCTTCAGGCAGTCCTGAGACAAGTGGAAGCACACAAAGTGGATTTGGGGGCATTTATTGCTGAAGGAGTCAACAGGAGATTATTCTGACTCTGAGAGGCTACTCAGTGACTGACACTGACATTAACACGGTGAGGGTGAAGCTGAATATTAACCCATGTGTTCAGAAGGTAACTACATATACCTTCTAACTACACATTTCATCTTGTACCTGTTACTTAATCTCCGAGTCCGTTTCCAGAGCTCTAAAATGTTTTTTAAATAACATCTCTTTAAAGTGTCTCCATGAGCATGTAAATTTTCTAGTACTTAGCAGGCACTACAAATATATTCTACATGAATCTAGAGCTACACAATTGTATTGCCAAGTATTGTTTGCTCTGAGCAAAACAGGTTGCATTGTTTCACCTGATTCACAAAACTCTAGGGTTTATCAGAGAAGCAAAATAATTTGCCTACATCACAAATTTAGCAAAAACAGAGCCAGGATCTGAACCAAAATATAATTCTCAATCATTATCCATAACAGGGCCCCACAGGAAAGGGCAGTTAATCACCAGGAACAAAAAAAGCACAAAACCCACCTAATAAAAATGGAGGTATGCTCTGAATATATAGTCTCTTACTAATAATTGAAAATGATGGCTGCATTTATTTATGTGTGCTTGTGTGCATTATTGTGTACTTTGTCAACCTGCCGGAGGATTGGGGGCTCATGTCTTTCATGGAAAATATGTTGGATAAATTTCTTCACCTTGCTTGCCATGAGTTGTCCACTGTCACTGAGATTTATGTGACAGTAAAAAAAAGGTGATCAGAAGAGATAAGAACTTTGCCCAGGATCCTAAGCTCAAGATTCTAAGAAACCAAGCACAAGTTTAATTGAATAAGGAACTTCCATGGATTGGGGTAGAGATCCTTTTCCATCACCACCCCCCAAAAAAACCCTATTAACATATACAATTCCCATTTAGAGAATCAGAATGTTAAGAAACCATACCTCACAAGCACTGAAATTGAAACTGTGATTAAAAATCTTCCAACAAACAAAAGCCCAGGGCCAGATGGCTTCACAGGTGAATTCTATCAAACATTTAGAGAAGAGCTAACACCCATCCTTCTCAAACTCTTCCAAAATATAGCAGAGGGAGGAACACTCCCAAACTCATTCTATGAGGCCATCATCACCCTGATACCAAAACCAAACAAAGATGTCACAAAAAAAGAAAACTACAGGCCAGTATCACTGATGAACATAGATGCAAAAGTCCTCAACAAAATACTAGCAAACAGAATCCAACAGCACATTAAAAGGACCATACACCATGATCAAGCAGGGTTTATCCCAGGAATGCAAGGATTCTTCAATATATGCAAATCAATCAATGTGATACACCGTATTAACAAACTGAAGGATAAAAACCATAGGATTATCTCAATAGATGCAGAAAAAGCTTTAGACAAAATTCAACACCCATTTATGATAAAAACTCTCCAGAAAGTGGGCATACAGGGAACCTACCTCAACATAATAAAAGCCATATATGACAAACCCACAGCCAACATCATTCTCAATGGTGAAAAACTGAAAGCATTTCCTCTAATTCAGGAACAAGACAAGGTTGCCCACTCTCACCACTATTATTCAACATAGTTTTGGAAGTTTTAGCCATGGCAGTCAGAGAAGAAAAAGAAATAAAAGGAATCCAAATTGGAAAAGAAGAAGTAAAACTGTCACTGTTTGCAGATGACATGATACTATACATAGAAAATCCTAAAGATGCCACCAGAAAGCTACTAGAACTAATCAATGAATGTGGTAAAGTAGCAGGATACAAAGTTAATGCACAGAAATCTCTTGCATTCCTATACATTAACAATGAAAAATAAGAAAGAGGAATCAAGGAAACACTCCCATTTACCATTGCAACAAAAAGAATGAAATACCTAGGGATAAACCTACCTAAGGAGGCCAAAGACCTGTATGCAGAAAACTACAAGACACTGATGAAAGAAATCAAAGACAATACAAACAGATGGAGAGATACATCATGTTCTTGGATTGGAAGACTCAACATTGTGAAAATGACTATAGTACCCAAAGCAATCTACAGATTCAATGCAATCCCTATCAAATTACCAATGGTATTTTTCACAGAACTAGAACAAAAAATTTCACAGTTTTTATGGGTACACAAAAGATGCCGAATAGCCAAAGCAATCTTGAGAAAGAAAAAGGGTTCTGGAGGAATCAGGCTCCCTGACTTCAGACTATACTACAAAGCTACAGTCATCAAGACAGTATGGTACTGGCACAAAAAGAAAAATATAGATCAATGGAACAGGATAGAAAGCCCAGAGATAAACCCATGCACATAGGGTCACCTTATCTTTGACAAGGGAGGCAAGAATATACAATGGAGGAAAGACAGCCTCTTCAATAAGTAGAGCTGGGAAAACTGGACAGCTACATGTAAAAGAATGAAATTAGAACACTTCCTAACACCATACACAAAAATAAACTCAAAATGGATTAAAGACCTAAATGTAAGGCCAGACACTGTAAAACTCTTAGAGGAAAACATAGGCAGAACACTCTTTGACATAAATCACAGCAAGATCTTTTTTGACCCACCTCCTAGAGTAATGGAAATAAAAACAAAAATAAACAAATGGGGCCTAATGAAACTGAAAATCTTTTGCACAGCAAAGGAAACCATAAACAAGACAGAAAGACAGCCCTGAAAATGGGAGAAAATATTTGCAAATGAAGCAACAGACAAAGGATTAATCTGCAAAATATACAAGCACCTTATACAGCTCAATATCAAAAAAACAAACACCCCAATCCAAAAGTGGGAAGAAGACCTAAATAGACATTTCTCCAAAGAAGATATACAGATTGCCAACAAACACATGAGAGGATGCTCAACGTCACTAATTATTAGAGAAATGCAAATCAAAACCTCAATGAGGTATCATCTCACACCGGTCAGAATGGCCATCATCAAAAAATCTACAAACAATAAATGCTGGAGAGGATGTGGAGAAAAGGGAACCCTCTTGCACTGTTGGTGGGAACGTAAATTGATACAGCCACTTTGGAGAATAGTATGGAGGTTCCTTAAAAAACTAAAAATAGAACTACCATATGACCCAACAATCCCACTACTGGGCATATACCCTGAGAAAACCATAATTCAGAAAGATACATGTACCACAATCTTCACTGCAGCACTATTTACAATTGCCGGGACATGGAAGCAACCTAAATGTCCAACGACAGATGAATAGATAAAGAAGATGTGGTACGTATACACAATGGAATATTACTCAGCCATAAAAAGGAACAAAATTGAGTTATTTGTAATGAGGTGGGTGGACCGAGAGTCTGTCAGAATGAAGTAAGTCAGAAAGAGAAAAACAGTACTGTATGCTAACGCACAGATATGGAATCTAAAAAAACGGTACTGATGAACCTAGTGGCAGGGCAGCACTAAAGACGCAGACATAGAGCAGAGACTTGAGGTCATGGGGGGAAAGGGGAAGCTGGGACGAAGTGAGAGAGTGACATTGATATATATACACTACCAAATGTAAAATAGTAGCTAGTGGGAAGCAGCTACATAGCACAGGGAGATCAGCTTGGTGCTTTGTGACCACCTAGAGGGGTGGGATAGGGAGGATGGGAGGGTGGCTCAAGAGGGAGGGGATATGGGGATATATGTATTCTTATAGGTGATTCACTTTGTTATACAACAGAAACTAACACAACATTGTAAAGCAGTTATACTCCAATAAAGATATAGACAAGAACGAAAACAAAGAAACAAAAAGAAATCATTCCTCTTACTTTACAGTTAAATTCAAACACCTATAAACTAATCTAAGGACGAAGTGTTTGCCTGTTACATGGAAGGGGAAATTGGGGGTGACATTTTTCAGTAGTTATATTGTGTCAAGCACGGTGATAGGCAGTTCACATATTATCGTATAATTTCATGATCTCCAAAACCCATTGAGGTGACTGTTATTTTCACTTTGCAGATCAGATACCTGAAAATCAGAAAAGTGTCCAATGTCACACTACTAGACATGAATATTATGACATTTTGTAAAACTTCCTGTGATAAATTGGTTATTATTTCTGAAAACTAGGAAAACCATTTTAATCAGATTTTTGAAATGTGTAATTCTCAATTTTATATACCTGGGTGAGAGAATGATCAGTCTCAGACTTATGAGGAGAGGAGTAGATCACTGAATCTGTATTTAAGATTTGATTCAAATGGAAAACAGCCCAAAAGATCATTGCCTGTTCATCCTTTGAGTTGAGTTCAGCAAACATATTGAGTATCTAGCGTATCATTCGTTATTCTATTAACGAAACTTAGTGTGTAACTACTATACACAATGATGGAAATGCATTCACGAATGATATTTTTATTACCTACAACTGACAAGTGGCTAATACATGTACAAGTATGTACAAATATACATGTAATATCCTACACACTTAGAGTGATGGTTCTCTTGGCTAATTCATTTACTTCATTCAGAATTATTTATTGCAAACGCATCATGTGTGAGGAGCTGTTTTGGGTAGTGGAGGTAAGAGAGTGTAGGAAGCAGATATGAGTCCTGCTTGCATGGAGCTGTCAGTCTCCATTGGTGCCCATGGAAGGGGTACTAATTTGCACAAGATAAAAAGTAAAGTATGTAGACTATTAAAGGATGATGAACGCTATGTGGAAAAAAATAGGCCAGGAATGGGGTAGGATGGGATATGTCACAGAACAAAAAGGAGTCTTCTGTCATGAAGTGGTGGCCCTCTTTAATTCTGGTAAATATATTTGCTTTAACATTTTTATTTTTCTCAATATTAACATAATTTCACTAAATTTAATTTTAGTCATTATTTGTTTGACATATCCTTTACCATCCTCTCTTTTCGCTGAATTCTGTGTCCTTAAATTTTAGACGTGTCTCTGGGGACAATTCCAAATACTTTTATTGTTTAACCAACAGTTTTTCTAATTAATAAAGTAACATTGTTTTAACGTAGAAAGTTTAATTCATTTCTAGTTAGAGTATTCAAAGTGTGTGTATATGTGCTCACATATGCTTGTTTAAAAATATTTAGAATTCCCACATCATTTTGTGTTGTAAATTTGTACTAATTTTTTGTATCAGTTATTTTGTACATTGTTCTTTGTTTTGTCTTTCTTTTATTTTGAGTTAAATGAGTTTTTCTCATTTGTTTGCTTGTTTGTTTGTTTGTTGTAAACTCTCATTTGTCATCTCTTTGCCTTCTTCTGGAGAAGCCCCCAAATACCAGACACATACTCCGTGCCAGCTTCTTTTTCCACATTTTGACTCTTGTCTGAAATATTCTTGCCTTTTTCAGCCTCCAGTGCCTCCATATTTTTGTTATTGTGGTTGTTCATGTCTGCTATTTACAGCAGTTATTTGCAGGAGAACCAATTTGTCAGGGTCTCATTATCTACACCAGAAGTGAAAATTTATCTAATATCATTGATTGCAAATATTATCATTTATAGAAATAGCATTGTTATTTTTTTCAAAAAATTTAAGTCATATCTCCCCTTTATATTTTTCAATCCTTTTTTTATCCTTAAAACATGTTAAGAAGAGTCTCTTTATAATTTATGTACATCATCCATTATTTGAAATTTGGGGCATCTGTATATGCTCTATGTGTTTAACATTGACCCATGTTTCTAATCCTGGTGGCTTGTTTCTGTGTGTGTGTGTGTGTGTGTGTGTGTGTGTGTGCGCGTTTTCTCTGGGAGGTGATATTTGTGAGAACTTTATTTGCGGCACTTCTCTGAATCAAGGATTGTAGGTATATTCAACAGGGACGATGTACATTTAAAGTCGCGACTCTGTATTTACCTGTCTGTCTCTCCAGTCTTGGGGGCAGTGGTTTGTCCTGTGCCCTCCTCCCTCTTACAGATACAAGACCAGTTGTTGATTTTTCAGTCTATTCTGCTTTTTACTTGTTGTTAGGACAGAGTGGTGGCTTCCAGGCTTCTTAAATGCAAAAGTGGAAACCCTATCAGTTCTTGGATAGATAATCTGCTTTTTAATCCTTTAGCAGGTTTTAAGCTCTTGCTTAGTTTAATCTATTATTTTATTATAACTATATCTATGCTTTTTTTTAAAAAAAATTTATCCTGCTTATGTTGTATTATTCTTTTAAATTTATGTTTTCATCAATCCTAAGAATTTCTCAGCACATTCTACTGCCACTCTAATGAATTGTATCTTAGATCCTTTTATTCTTTAATCCATATTCTGCAATAACTTTTTTTTTCCATCTATACTTAGTGTGCTGCATCCTGAATACATTCTACAAAATTATCTTTGATAAATTGCTTTTTCTCTTTAACTATATCTAAACTTTTCTTATCACATTCCTTGGGTTTTTCATTTTAATGACTAAAATGCTAGATAAGAAAAAAGTTGAGAAATAATATTTGAGAAAGGAACAAGATCCTTTCAAAACCTGACTAAGGATATATTTAGGACAAAGACTCATTAGAACTTTTAGAATTGAGAAACTAAGGCACCATTCTCTCCTTAGATTCCAATTTCCATAATGTTAATATGTGAATTTTTATGGACATCTCATTTTACTGTTTTTTTTTTTAAACAATTTCTGTTAATTCTCACATATGGTAACTTGTTTCCTGTTGTGTTTTATAAGTTTTCATTGTGAACTCGTGTTTGGTAGGAGTTATTTATGGAAATCTTGAGAGACATGGATGAGGTTCCCTATGAAAAGTTACCCAACACTAGCAATCATGTTCTGTGTTAATTTATTTTCTCCAATTAAGATTTTTCCAGACAACACTGCAGTATACAATGGACTCAGAGACCCATGTGAGAGCAGGTTTTTAAAAATATTTTTATTTTAAAAAAAATTTTGCCAAAGCTCCTGGAACAAGACAACACATCTCTTTCACCCTTTGCTTAGTGGGCGTCCTTTTCTGTCTTCCAAGTCTTCTCTCAGAGTCTAATTCCTTCAGGTCTGGATTTCTATGGAGTTCAAGGTCTGGAACATGGACCAGCCCAAGTCTCGCCTCCTATGCTTGGCATGAGCATTCTATCCCGAGTCCTGGCCAGTAGGATCAGCAAAGCCCTTCCTTGGGGCCCTTCTAACAGCAGCTTGGTCCAGCACCCAGATATCCAGCTCTCTTTTCATGTTTAAACTATAGGGATTTAAAAAAATTTATTTGGAACTTAATTATTTATTTAAAAGCACAGTTATTGACTTAACTCATATTTCAAGAGTTAAACCTCGTGACCATATATACTTTTATATTGCTGGAAACAGATGTCCTGACAATTTATTTAAAGTAGAAAATTAATAGTGTTGGAAACTATTGTATTAATAATTGGACATATTATAACTACTTTCCAGTTATTGTATTTCCTGATTTCATTAGTTACATGTAAATGGTAAATATCTGAATATATCACAAATATAGTAAGACCAGTCTTGCTTTCACTCTTAACCTTAAAAAAATGCAGTATGCTCTCTGCCATTTTCCATCTCAGAAATTCTTCTTGAACTCTGAACTGTCTCCAAGAAAGGGCAGATAGTTTAGGGCACAGAATGCCTTTGTCTTGACTCCAACGCCAGGAAGTTCTTCTGTTTTGCCCAGAAATATGAGAAAAGTAGGAATTCTTTTTTAATTTACAATTTCAGAACCAACCTTGAATATCAGGACATGATGCCATGAGTCCAACATAGAACTTTTAAATCATAAACACGCTGTTATTTTATAATCACTTTGCTTAAAAAATATTTTCATGGTCTAGTTTCATTAATATTTTTACTGCTTAATAGTAATCAGAAAATGTGAGGTTCAGGTTTTTCTTTTTTTTTTTCTTTTTTTTGCTATTTTATTTTATATTGTACAGTTTGGGATGACTTGACCAAATTTTACTTTTCTAAAGATCTGGTTAGATAATGTAAATAGTGATGTGAAATTGGGCTAAAGAGGAAGTATTCTATTTGAGTTATTTAACTTGGTATAGATTCAACAAGCACAAAGTTGTTTTCGAAGAAGAATGTACTCAGGAAATCGTAATTTTCTTTGCATCAACAGCACAGCTAGATAAAAACTGACATTTTCAAATAAATGAGTTTATTACTATTTTTAGTGTTGGTGTAATTTTATGTTTTCCATATCTTGCCAGTCATGAGTGTCCATTTTTAAATAGATTTTTTTTCTCTATGACATCTCTGCTCGAAAAAAACTGACATCTCTGAAATGAGCCACAGTATATTTGCTATTTTTAGACTGCCCAATTTTATATTTTCATTTCTAACAGGTCTGTCTTTATATAAATTCATTAATGTTAGAACATTGTCTAGAATTGGAGAGTACTTGAGCTGTTTAGTAATTTAATAAATGCAGTTGTTCGGCAAATTCAAAACTAGTTGTGGAAAATAAATCTAAAAGAATATATAACAAATCAACCCTAAATAACCCCTGGTATGTTAATAGTTTTTGATTAAATCATACATGATTATTTTAAAATATTTCAATATATAAATACACAGGAAAAATAATTTACAGGAACTTATGTAAGAGTTCAAGTTTACAGAAGTAAACACAAATATTTCCAGTCTCCTTCAAATTGTACATATAAATTTTGATGTCCACAGTCATCACAGTTGGCACAGGGTCATTTTGTAAGACCGTACCTAAATACCGCTCAATTCTTTTCTATTTTTAGTACACATTTTTCCTCTCCAAACCCCTTCCTTGCCACTTGTCTGCATTGACTGAAGGATGCCTGCTATTAGGTCTTGTCCTTGACTTTCCCACATGAACCTTACTGCTGCCCGTATTCTGTCACAGTGAAAGCCAGGAGGCAAAAATGAGTAAATTTGAGATTACTGTGTTCATGCTTGTGAATGTCAGATCAGATGACCCTGAAGGAAGCAAAGGTCAATGTGTGACAGTCACAGTGGAAAACATTTCCCTGTCTCCACAGCAGAAGAGGGAAAACCACCCTAAGAAACGTGTCAACAGCGATGGCCATCTCAGCTCTTAAGGATTTCTCAAGACTGCCCTGGGTCACAGCATCACTGCTTTAATTGGAATTGAGATGGCTGTGACTTCTCTAAAACTTACCATAATATCCTTTTCTTTCTCATGTTGTGTTGTTATTTATTGATTGTCAATTTATTTATCTCGTCAAAGGTAAAAGATGGATTTTTTAAGATGAGCTTATGTAGTCTTTATTATGCTGTGGAAAAAATAATAACCCTGAAATCTCAGGGGCTTATGAAACAAAGGTTTATTTCTCACTTTCCTTTCTAATGCCCGTCAGGGGAACACAGGTTGAAATAAGGTTTTGTTATTGGTTGTAGAATTTTGGGGTCTCTCCTATTTCAGCACTAGGATCCAGGGTCTTTCACACAAGGGGACAGGAGAGAGAGATCACAGTACAAATGAGACCATAGCATTTCCATCCCAAACCCATTGTCCAGAATTGGTCTCGTGGCCCTGCCAGGAACGGGGTTGGAGACATTTAACCCTACCATGTGCTGCAGTGGAAGAGAGAATCAGACGTGGATGAGATTTGGTACCTCTAACAATTAGGAATAACTTGCTATTTGCTTTGACCTGTATTGCATTTGGACTAATAGAACCACAACGACTTCTTTATCCCCAGCTGTTCCTTTTTTCTTGCTTTGTTTTCTTTTGTTATTTCAAGATGGCCCAAACTATACTAACCAGAAAACTGAGCAGACACTACTCTCACTGCAGGAAAAATGGTACACCAGCCAGCAAGAACCTCCTTCTACTAGGAAGACTTTCTTCATCCCTTTAGAGGGTATGACTCCTCTGGGCAACAGGGTAGACCTCTTGGAATATGTTCTGGGCATAACTCCAGATGCAGAGTATGAGATATTGATATGGAGTTTAGAAAAATATTGCACTTGGTACTTGTGAAGGATATGACTTTCCACATATACCATGTCACTTGATAGACACATCACAGAGATTTCCGGACTGGAATCATATTCAATAGGTTCTACTTTATATCATTAACAAAATTATTTTTGAAGGAAAAAATAGTTGTGATTTCCACAGTATAGTAGAAAATAGACATAATGTTGTGATTCTTTCTATCTACCTATCTATCTAACTGTCTATCTAAAATAGCCAAGTTTGATGAAACCCTGAGTCTCACTTATGTTGCCATTCTTATGTGTTGAGCACCTACTATATACCAAGCCAGTGTTGGGTGCTGAGGATAAAATGGTATTTAAAAGAGATGGCTTCAAAGATTTTACAGTGACTTCTTCAAGCCGGAAAAATATCAACAAATGAACATTATCACTACATTTTCCAGCCTCACAGATACAGGACTTCTCAGCTAAGGGAGGTATGGATACCTATCTATTCATCTAGTAAGCTGGTCTGGAAAGCGTGGTATTCTCACTCTTTGTCATCCTTTGGGGACATAATACTACTACTACTACTACTACTAGTAAAACCAATAAATTGTTGTAAGAATGCTTGAGAGTATTTAGATTTCTCTTTAAGAAGTGAAATCTCTATGTGCTGATGATAAAACTAAGAAAGTATGATCTTCATACAAGAAATTGGAAAACAATAGTACAAGGGACATAAAGTTAATAACAAGATAACAATAATGGCATCAACTTAAGTCAGAGTCTCCCAGGGGCAGACCCATTTTTGTGTATGTGATTTATTAAGTATTCACAGAAAATTTCAGTGAAAAAAAAGCATGGTAAAGAAAAGGGAAGGAGACAAAGAAGAAAGTTATCAGTACTTAAAAGTTTCTATGTTCATGCTGACATTGCCAATTCAAGTATTTTCTTTTATTTTCATTTAATCTGAGAGCATATTTATTACACTATTCCATTTTTAAACTACAGTTGACACTTGACCAACGTAGGGGTTAGGGGAGCTGACCCTCTGTCCAGTTGAAACTCCCTATATAGCTTTAGTTGACCCTTCCTACCCGAGGTTCCTCTGCATTTACAATTCCTCTGCATCAGTGAATTCAGCCAACCACGGATTATGTAGTACTGTTGTGTTTATTATTGAAAAATATTCGTGTATAAGTGGACCAGCCAGCTCAAACCTGTGTTGTTCAAGGGTGAAATGTATTTTAAGGCAACATTTTCTTGAGTGTCCTTTGACATTGTTCAATTACTGTTGTTCAGTTTAGCCATCTCTGTTTTCTTTTCTCCTCCTTCTTTTTAACCCTTGGCTCAAGCATCCTGGATTTACCTTCAAGCATATACTTCCAGGTGATATCTTTATTTCTTTGCCATCACCCAAAACCAACTGCAGGTAAGGTAAAAAAGAAAAAGCCAGTTTTCTTCCTAGGAACTGTGAATAGTACAGGAACATAATACACCTAATGTTTCACTGAAATTGCATACAATTAAGAGTGAATCGAAAAGAAAAGAAAGTCATTGAATAAATACAACACTGTGAGGTTTCTGTCTAAAGTTTCTCGTTAACGCCTCATTTTCACATACACTGTAGTCCTTTAGTACTACGTGAGAAATCATTTGGCATAATTTTAAAAAAATTATCGTTTGTAGTTAATGTCAGACATAAAATTTGTCTCAGTTTATTAGCCAGGTTCTCATTATGGAAATTAGTTTACAATAACCACTTCTGGATTCTATTTTCATCCAGGTTTACAATTTCTAACATAAAAGCATCCATTAATCCCTTCAACATAGAGTTGGCGAAAACTATCAAAAATCTTGGGCTACTTTTAAGTATTTCTCTACAAATAGGTAAGACAATGATTGTCTTCCTATTTACTTTAATCTTAAAAATAGCTTGGATAACCAGATTTATTATTTAATAGTGACACTAATTGAGGATAAAATCATGAAATTCCCAATCTCATTAATAACCGTTGAATGGTATTTTGATTTTACTAAACATGTTGAAGAGTTTCACAAAGAATTAGGGACACAAACAATTTGTTCATTTTAAGTCAATGTATCTTATTATATCAAAAATCCCTTGAGGAATGCTTAATTAGTTAGGAAAATCAGATCTAGAGACCAAGATAAGTCATATATCTCCTAGAAGTTTAAGTAGTTTACTCTTCTAGAAATAGCAAAATATTTTTCATGCTATAGCACTGCTTTATCTTCCTTTATTCTGTTCAGTATACTGATTTCTTTATATTTTAAGGCTTCTAGGTTATGTGCATACAGTTTCACAGCTATTAATAGATTACTTATTTGCAAATAAGGAGATCAGAGTTTTAATTCCTATAATCAGTCACAAGGAGTTGAACTTAAATTGCTTTACAGGGGTCTTTGAGTATATTTCCTGTTTAGTCTAACCAGATTGTAAATATTTCAAAATTATATTTAGTTTTTTACTTAAAGGTAGACAATAATTCAATATCGTCACTTCCTGCAACTAAAAGAGAAATCAATTCACACTGGTTCCCTCTAATATGTGTCCATACTACTTATTATCAGAGGTTACACAATGGTGGATATTACAAATTAAATTTTATCTAGGCCTTTTCTGAAATGTCAAGTTTAAGATTTTATCAAGCTAATTTAATGATAAAATGTACAACAGTTTTTCTCAATAATTTTAATATCATCTACTAGTTGGTGAAGTCACTTTGACCCAAGTGGATAGTCTCAAGATTCACTTTCACCTTACTTAGCCTTCAGTAGAACAGTCCATTTGATTAAGATTTCATCATTTTGCTTACCACTTCAGTTTAATTATATTGAACATTTTTAATATTTTTTAAGGGCACATACTTTTCTAACATTTTAAGTTAAAAGTGGAATAAAATCATCAGTAGTTTCGTTTTTGTAAGAGTTTTGTTCTTTTGAGTTTGCACAGGCTGTCCTGCAAGGTGTCATTGGCAACAGTGTATGTTGCATTACTAATGAAACTGATTGTGAGATTGACATAAGAACACTCCACTGTCACAGACAAGGTGGTATCACATTTCAGATGGCTGATGGCTTGCATTCCCTCAGAGTAAATTTGGGGAAATCCAAATTTTCACACTATTGAGGGGTTCTCAACCTTTTCCTTCTCAGCACTTTTTGATTTTTTTTTCATTGAAGTTATTTTACAAGAGTGAAGTAAAGCTATTGGATCTAATGTAAAATTGCATTTTTCTGAGTATCTCATAGTTTCTCCAGTTTCAGACAATGTAAAAATTTCTAGTGATTCTGAGCCCCAGACACAGTACTCTGGAGAGGTTTCTCTCCCTTAAGATGCAGCCTACATGTTTTTGTATTATTTTCTGCTGTCTTGAGACTTTAGTCATTTTTCCATTTTAACTATTTGTCAATGGGGAGATTCTGATTTTCCAATTTGGAGAAATTTGGAACAGTTTGGAGAAAATTACAAAAGGTTTTACACATCAAAAGAGCAAAAGCAAATGCTCGGGAAGATTAATTGTGACCCCAAGAAAATTAGAAATAACATCAGAGAAAGATAGAAGAGCATGTATGAAGTTAGCCTAACGTCATTTTAAATATTGAACCATTCTTGAATTCATGGAAGTAGTTATTTACTATTAAACATACTGGATTCTATTTACTGTTATGCTTGAGAATTTTGACTGGAATTTTGAATAATGTTGGAAAGAAACATGAGTCCTGGATTGGTGGTCTTTTGATGGTTGCTGTGGTATCAGAAGTTCATAAAACAAAATTTTTAATTTTTAGTCTTAAAAGCATTGGAGTCCTTTTATATCTGGACTAAATTTTCAGTTCTAGAATATCCTTTCAAAAACATATTGAAGTTCTCTGGTGAAGTTTTCTAATCCCTTCACCTATTTATTGAATGGATTAATCATAGTTATTTTTATTATTTGTCTATTATTTCTAATATCTGGATGATGTGTGTCTGTTTCCACTCCGTGTTCATTCTTTGGTTTTTCAGGCATGTTGTCCTATATCTTTTCACATCCAGTAATTTTTAAATTGAGTATTGGATATTGCATATGAAAAATTAGAGTATTTGTTAATGATTATCTTTCTCCAGAGAGGATTTTTTTTTTAGACAAGTGGAGTGTTTACAGGTTAGGTACCTTGATCCAGCTGAGTCTTACCCATCTCCAGTGTGACCCACTTTGGGGTACCTTTCAAGGTTCTCAGCTGACATCTTGGAATATTTAGCAGATCCATTCTTTCTTTCCCCAGACCATGGAAGTTGATAAAATGTGCTTTTGGCTTGTGAGCCTCAACCTATTTCTTGGTTAACCATGGAATATCTTCCTCATATGTAAACTGTGAGTTAGCAAATGATTGGAGGGGAAATTGCACAGAGAATATCAGATTTGACCCCTTTTTCCCTGGAATATTGGCTCTTGAGGCTTGTGTTGGTATCCATGAAATCCAATGCATTTTACCTTCAGCCCTGTGAGGTTGCCACAAGTAAGTTCCAGGCCCCACTTTCTTTCCTGCCTTCATGCCGCATGAAAATCAGGACATTTCTGAGGAGAACCACATTTTTGAAAGTGCAGAATACATGTAGTTGTACATTCCTTTTCTCTGGGAACTTGGCTCCTCAAGTGTTGAGTCCTGATGCTGTCGAAGTGTTGTCTTTCACACTGTTCAGTATACTTTCAAAGTCATTATCTTTGGTAGGGTTATTCTAATACCAGTTATGATTTCTAATATTCTGTGTTATTTTAAGTGCAACTTGGGAATATTTTCTTCTACTCTTTCTAAAAACAATATAATAATAATTGAAACTCTTCTTTCCATTCCTTTTTCTTTCCAGAACTCCTATTCCTATACCATTAGCCTTCTTGATCTGCTGTGCAAGTCTCTTCTTTTTTGCATGTTATTTTTCTTCACCTGCTCAGATCTAAGTATTTTGTTATTACACTGCTGTCATAGAGAATGTGGGAATGATAGATTTCACAGTCATCTCTGTGCTCTGTGCTTTGGAAATCCAACAACCAGTAGTTTTCTAAGTTTTTCAAGGTACTTGAGAGGAAGGTGAACTTCTTTGTGTCAAAAATATTTGAGTCTGTATGTGTATATATAATGCATATTTTCATAATTATATTATTCAAAACCTTTCTATTTTTGGCTTGACATGTTTATACATGAACATAAGCTCAAGTGTCCCATTAATATTTGTCAGCAAAAAATTATCATTCATTTCTTATTGTGAACAATTTCTGTTTTAGTATTACTCTATTTGGCATATATTAAATCATGACATCTATGCATGTTGAAGAGTGAATATTTAACCACTAAAACGTGACCTTTTTGCACAAATAACTTTAAATTCAAGTCTCTTTTTCTCATATTAATATTGCAGTCCTTGCTTCAGCTTTGTTGGCATTTGGCTGGCGATTCTTTGTCCGAATGTCTCCTTTCAGAATTTTAGAGTAGAAGCAAATGCTTCCTCTCTATGATCAGGGACATGTGAGGATTTGAGTCTTGGTTGAATCCTCCTTTCCTAATGTAAAAAAAAAAAAAAATTCCATTGGAGACTGAAGATATCAGAATCCGATGAAGCTTACTTTTTTTTTTTTTTAATTTATTTATTGGCTGTGTTGGGTCTTCGTTTCTGTGCGAGGGCTTCCTCTAGTTGTGGCAAGCGGGGGCCACTCTTCATCGCGGTGCGCGGGCCTTTCACTATTGGCGGCCTCTCTTGTTACGGAGCACAGGCTCCAGACGCGCAGGCTCAGTAGTTGTGGCTCACGGGCCCAGCCGCTCCGCGGCACGTGGGATCTTCCGAGACCAGGGCTCGAACCCGTGCCCGCTGCTTTGGCAGGCAGACTCTCAACCACTGCACCACCAAGGGAAGCCCGATAAAGCTTACTTTTTACACAATCAGACACCTGCAGCTCATTGTAAGGCTTGATGATTGAGTAATAAGCAATTGTAATTGATGAGTCAATAATATTTATGACACACACCTGTATTGAGAAATGGGTGCTCTTCATTTACCCCAAGTGGGCTGCTCTGTGGCTAGAAAATGTAACACCTGAGGGAATCCCGGTTTCATTGAATAAAGGTAGCCCACACCTCCTAGTCATGCCTGCGATGAGCAGCTGCGTCTGACCTGTGATGCGGAGGCCTCACCAGTGAGTCATGAGATGTCCCCTGTGCCACTGATGCTCCTGCTGGGCTTCTTGATCTAAATTCTTTCTTACAAGCAAACAGTAAATTTGTCAGTTTTGAAGCTCATTTAGTGTTGAGCGTGGTTGGTGAATTTGGACCAAAGGCTTTCCTGGTGGTGAGTAGAGTGGGAGTGGGTTTGCTTGTCTCTTTCTAGCTAAATTGTTTGTTTCACTTGCTTGTTTGAATAAAATATTTATTTTCATTCAAATTAATTTTTTTTTTTTCTATTGTGGTGTTGTGTGGGAACCGAAACAAAGCAAATCTGAGAGGTTCTTCAGATTTAGGTCTTTCTAAATTCAAAAAATTTACTTCTTTCATGTATTTTACCATTTAAAATTCAACTTCATTTATAATTTACTGCAAGAAAAAAATTATGTGCATTCTCCAGTGTCTTTCTACTAAATGTATGGTCTCATAATTTTCATTTTTTTATCCTCTTTTTCTGAATTCTGAGCAATTTTTAAGCATTTTATCTCACTAGGAGACAGTTTCCTTGCTTGGTTTTCTTTCTTACCCCTGTTCCTTGTGCTTGTTGGTGCTCCTCCCTAAAGCTTTGTAAACTTATTTCTGCGTGAGGATGGAAGGCTCATTCCCTGTTAGGTGGTCTCCTCTAACTTTTTTTTTTTTTTTAATTTTTATTTATTTATGGCTGTGTTGGGTCTTCGTTTCTGTGCGAGGGCTTTCTCTAGTTGTGGCAAGCGGGGGCCACTCTTCATCGCGGTGCGCGGGCCTCTCACTGTCACGGCCTCTCTTGTTGCGGAGCACAGGCTCCAGACGCGCAGGCTCAGTAATTGTGGCTCACGGGCCCAGTTGCTCCACGGCATGTGGGATCTTCCCAGACCAGGGCTCGAACCCGTGTCCCCGGCATTGGCAGGCAGATTCTCAACCACTGTGCCACCAGGGAAGCCCTCCTCTAACTTTTTAAAGTATTCTTCCACTTCAGAGTGCACCAGACAAGAATAATTTCCGCAGCACAGTTGACTTCACTGATCTTATTCTGAGGGTCTGAAAGTTGATTTAAATAATGTGGTTGAGTTTACCCATTATCTTCCCTTGCATAAATTTCGGTTATCCAGATAAGAAGACCCCTGCCACATTATAGTAGACTTAGATCATGAAAAACATGTAGGACCAGAGTAAATAGATGATAGTGGTTATATGAATTTTTTCTTCCAGTCGCACAGCTAAATCCTCAGATGTAGACAAGGCAGCAAATGCAGTGATGACCATTTCTCCCAGTGTCTACATCTGCTTCAGCCCTCGGTCCTTGAATTAGTGCTCTTGATGATGTTTTCTGTATTTTTTCCTACTAATTTTCCCTGAAAATGCACTGCCTTTTCAAGAAAGGATGAAAAGAATTGTGTGTTCTTATCCAGCATAGATCAATCATTAATGTACTGGTCCAGAATTCATCAAATGGGTGCTATGGTTTTTTAGACCATTTCTATGTTTCAGAAATTGTAGTTTTGTTTTATTTTTACCCTTTTGGGATTTTTGACCATTCTGTTATTTTGCCAGCATGTTTCTTAGAAATTACATTTTATCTTTCTTAATTAGAAGAACTGTCACATTCCAACACTGATTAAAACCTTTTGGAATGAAATTTAGCATCTTCTGTTTTGGGGTAGAAGGCCTTTTATAATCTCAAACCTTACTCCTGACACTACTAGCACCCCCTTTTATTTAAATACTGTATGCTTTGGAACAGCATTAGAGGTACCAAAACAAAAACAAAAACCCTGCAAAGATAGTGTAGAGAATTCCTACATACCCCACACCCAGTTTTTCCTATTAGCAATTAGCATGGTACATTTGCTACAATTAATGAAGCAATATTGGTACACTATTATTAATTAAAATGCACATTTTTCATATTCTCCTCATTTTTTACGTAATGTCCTGTTTCCAATCCAGGATTTCATACATGACACATTAAAGTAATGATGCATTATGAGTCCTTAGGCTCTTCTTCGCTATGACAGATTCTTACACTTTACTTTTTTTTTTTATGACTGACAATTTTGAGATCTGGTTAGGCATTTTGTTGAACGTTCCTCAATTGCCATTTATCTGACATTTTCCTCAATATCGGACCGGAGTTATGATTTTTGGAAAGAAGACTACAAAGGTAAAGTGTTACTTTCATCACACCACATCACCAGTGCATACTCTCAACATGATTTATCACTATCAATGTTGACCTTGATCACTTTGAGCTGAGATAGTGTTTGTCAGCGTTCTGCACTGTGAAATTCCTCTTCTTCTCTTTTTACGTACTCAACTACTTGGAAAGAAGTCACTGTATGCAGCCGGCACTCAAGGAGTGAGGAGTTAGGCTAGCCCGGCTAACATCTTAATTTTAACCCGGTGAGACCCATGTTGAATTTCTGAATTACTGAATTGTAAGATAATAGCTTGTATTGTAAAGCCCTAAGATTGTGGCAGTTTGTTATGGAAGCAGTAGAAAATACATTGATAGGATTTGATGAGTATCTGCCATGTTTGTAACTATTTCTGTTCATTGTGTTCTGTTTTTTTTCTCTTTTTATGCATTCTCAGTTTCAATTGAGCATTTTATATAATTTACTTTATTTCTTCTCTTTACATACAAGTTATACTTGTTTTGAAAAAATAGTGGTTTCCTAGAGGTTGCAATGTACATTTTAAACTAATCTAAGTCTACCTTGAAATAACGATTGATGTGTAGGGCAGTTACCTTGTGACAATGTTCCCAATTCCTCCCTCCCACCCCTTACATACAGGTCACGGTTATTCATGTCATTTATCCTCCTGCTATACTCACTCAGTTCACCTTTACTACTATCACTTTTAACAAAGAGTTATCTTTTAGATCAGGTAAGAATTTTAAAAACTATTATTTTATCATCCTTCATTCCTTTTTCAACATTTTTCCTTTTTTGTTATCCCAGTTTTTAGTCTATATAATTTCCCTTCTCCCTGATGTACTTCTGTGAACATTTCTTTCAAAACAAATGTGTTGGCAATAAAGTCTCTTAGGTTTTGTTTGTCTGACAGTCTTTACTTCTCCTTCACTGTTGAAGGTAATTTCCTGGATATAGAATTCTAGGTTGCCTTTTCTTCCCTCCCTCCCTCCCTCCCTCCCTCCCTCCCTCCCTTCCTTCCAGCACTTAAAGTATTTCACTTCCCTGAATGTGTGATGCATGGTTTCTGACAAGAGACATGCTTACATTTTATCCTTGTCCCTCTATTGGTAATGTGTCTTTTGCCCCCATTGGCTTCTTTCAAGATTTTTCTCTTTGTCTTTGGTTTTTTACAGTTTGGATATGATGTATCCAAATGTAGATATTTTGATATTTATAGTTTTTGTTATTATCTGAGCCTCCTTCATCAGATGTCTGCCATTTATCTAGTGGTTTGGTGTCTGACAGTAATTTAGCAAAGTTCTTAGCCATTATTACCTAAAATGTTTCTTCTCCATATTCTCTTGCTTTTGCTTCTGATATTCCAATTACGTGTATGTAAATCTTTTTAAAATTGTCTCACAGTCCTCACATGTTCTGCTCTGTTATTATTATTATTTTTTTTTACCTTTTTTTTTCTTTCTATTTCTATTTCAGTCTGTTAAGTTTCTATTGACCTGTCATCAAACTTATTCTTCCTTGGCCACGTCCAGTGTCCAGTTGAGCCCGGTAGAGGAATCCTCCATCTCTGTTGCAGTGCTTTTAATTTCTAGCATTTTATTTTGATCATTAGAGTGTTCATCTCTAAGTTTACATTGTCTGTCTGCTCTCTACTTTTCCAGAGTGCCCTTAACATATTCATCATACTTATTTTAAATTCCCATTCTGTTAGTCGTAACATCTCTGTTATCTGAATCTGGTTCTGACATTTGCCTTTGCTCCTCAGACTGTGCTTTCTCACCTTTTAATAGGCCTTGCAGTTTTTTGTCGAAAGCTGAACAAGGTGTATTAAGTAACAGGAATTGAGCTAAGTAGCCTTTCCGTGTGAGGTTTATGTTGATGTGGCAACGAGTTCTGCTGTGCGTACCGTTTGCTATAGTTCTAGGTGCCAGAGATTTCGAATCCTCTTGTGCCTGGTTTTTGTCCTTCCTCTTGACGTTGGACTTTGCTTAGAGAGAGAGTCTGTGCCTTACAGCTCTCTCAGCTATAACCCACTGGAACCCTGTTGATGTAGTGGTAGCTGTGAGAGAAGGAAAGAGTTCTGTAATCCGGTAACTAAATGTCAGTATGTTACTGTGCCACAGTCCTTGGGCTGTGACTTTCACAAACATTCCTTTGCTTCCCTCTTCCCTTAGGTGATTCAGGAAAGCAGAGGGGCCTGGAGTGGGAGAAATACTGCTCTCCGGTCTTTCCACTGGGCGGCATTGGCCTTTGTCATGGAGAGTGCCCTGAGTGTATTTGACCATGGCTGGTTTTCTCAGGATCCCTGCCAAGGCCAACAGGGAACATTCTTGGCTGGGTTTCCTGGTGGGGAACCTGGTGGGATTCCTGCAGATAAAACCCCTGAAAATGTGCGTGCACCCTAAACTAAGGCCCCGAGGAATTCTTCTCCATAGAGTCCAGATAAAGTCTCCAGTAATTCATCCAATTGCCACTTCAGTGTACCCGGCCCTACAAGGAGGGTCTAGTAGCTCCTGTTCCAGGGAAGCACATCGTAACTGTGACTCTGGATTTACCTGTCTCTGTAGATTTTGGTGGCAGAGATCTCTGTGACCTCACTTCACTGATGGATCCAAGGACGGATATTGATATTTTAGCCTTTTTTTTGAGGAACAGGGATAGGAGGATGGCATCCAAGCTTTTTACATGTTGGAACTGATACCAGAGTTGTGAACAGGAGACTCAATCCTTTGTCCATCTGGACATGATGGCAGGTCCTACACCAGGAGTATTGCTCCGTGCCTTGGAGTCTTGGACACATTTCCCCATACTGTGTGCCTTAGGAACCCCATCTTATCCTTCATGTGTAAAATTATATGAACCCTGAGTCTCCATACAGGTTTGACCACTTCTGTCTTCCTTCTGATGACTGTATTAGGTACATAATAAAATTCTTGAAGCTTCAGTTCTCACTCAGAAATATGGGTTTGTACTTTTTAAAACTTTATTTTCCCCCATTCAGATAGTTCTCAGTGATCATTTTATCCTTGCTTTGTTTTGTTTAGATTTATTGGAACTTACTGGACTAAATCAGCAAAGTTCCTTTCAGAATATATGATTTATGTGCAAATATAAATATACCATAGACTGCATAATATGGTTTTAAAACAATGCACGAATGCTAATTCATTGTGTTAGGAATGATATATAGCACCTTTAAGAAGGAACTTTTTTTCCTAATTATCACTTTCAGCATTGTGCAGAATTCTTGTTTTTATGTAAAAACTTATAAAAATAATATCAAATGATACATTGAATATGGAAAAGTACTATTCCAGTTCACCGATATTAAAATATATATATATTTATTTTAATGGTAAATCCCTATCTTTGTAAAGATTTTAAAACATGCACAGTTACCAGTGAATTTATATTTCTAATTTTAGCTGAAGCCTTGTATTTCAGAAGCATTTTTCATAACTGTCAGCTCTTAATAGCAGTCAAATTATATTTAAATAATTTCCATTGCTTGTTTAGATGAGGCATTTTAAATTATGCCGTGCTTATATCTATCTTTAAATATTTCTTAATTCACATTTCTCATGTCATCAAACAAAACATCACTTACTTGTTTAAAGTCACAAACATAGTGTAATTTTTTTTTCTACTTCAAATATACTGATGTCACTAGAACAGTATTTAAATGCTATATATTCTATATGTAGTATATATTTGGTACAGTACAAATAAATAATTATTTTCTTAATATATCATACATCATTTTATATTTCAAATTAAAACCATGATTTTTTCTTCTTTAATTTCAGGGAAATTCTTAGCTAAAATTTTATCTAATTTCATAGTCTTAAGTATGAAGTAACATGAAATATTTAAAGTCAAATGCCATAGAATATGTTCAAGTTAACAAAGCTATTTAGACATAGACCAATTAACAGCCTACTTTTAAAAGAAAAGAGCAAATGAACCAAGAAAATTTAGTTTTAAAATATCTGCTATGCCATAAATACACATTAAACAGACAAAAAAAATCTTTTAATGTACACTTCTAAGGGGTACAGTTGAAAAGCAGCCAAAATGGAGGCTAATGGGGAAACCCAGATAAATGTTATTTTAAGAATATGTTTGGATACAATTTGTATTTAAGACAATTTTTGAGAGAATAGATCAATGCACATGCATTTTGCAGCAATGAAGCTATTCTAAAACTATTAAAATATGCAAGAAAAAATGCTTTCCAAATTAAATTGATGGAAAAGATATTAAGAAAGTTTTTTTTTTGTTCCAGTGTTAAGTTCTTTAGAAAATATTGATTCAAAGTTAACCTCTCAGCAGCTAAAATATTTTAAGTAAATTAAGTAGGAAATATCTATATATCCACATCCTTTTCTGATTTGTATTTTTCATGCAATAATATTCCAATGTAATCACAGTGTTTCAATTTGGTATTAATATAACCTCATCTTACCATGTGTAATACACTTTCACTCTTCATTAAAACATACAAGTTTTAATTTAAATGTAAAATACTATCAGACCTGAAAAACTTCAGAATTTCAGATTTAAATTCAAGCACTTGTTTTTTTCTTTATGAAAAGAGGAAAGTATTATCATAGCTTTATAACCTTTACACTCGCTTGCAGAAGTGTATTACTTTTGTTAGTATGAGTGTTACAACAGGAGAAATATGGGGTATTATCAAAGCATGAATGAGAGGGATTCATAAAGTCTGAAGTGTCAGCAAAGTCATCTGTAAGGAAGAGCTATTACAGTTCAAGCTTGAAGCATCAATTAGATTTTCTGTCTAGCCAGCAGTTTGGGTGAAGAACAGCCTACAGAAAGGGAACATCAAGTTCTCAGCTCAAGAGATGATGGGACCTCCCAGAGTTGAAGGAAGAGTTTTTATATCCATGAACAAAGAGAGCAAGTTCACAAGTGGCCAGAAATGAGGCTGGAGAAGTAACTAAGGGATATAGTGTATAGGAATTTGTAAGCCACATTGAGGTTTATAGATTTAATCTTTAGCTGTGTTATCAGACAATGATATCTGCACACATAAGCGCAAAAATGATCTTTGTTGAAATGAGAATGAATCTATGAAATACTTATGTAAAGAAGTCTTACCTAACAGGACAGAGAGTATACATGAGTTCAGGTGCACAAAAAATAGTCATTATTTTCCTGATTACCCTTAAAATTCTGAAATCTACACTTAAATTTTAAATTTAATTCTTGTCTTTAGACACCTCTCACATAATACAAAAACCTATAATGCTTTAACATCCACATCATTTCCTTGACGTAGATGCAGTGTTAATCTGGTATTTTAACTCTATTTCAATATTTAAAACATTGTTATTAATGTATAATATACATGCAAAGAAGTACATATTGCAAATCAATGTCTGTGATAGATTTTCATTAATAACAAACTTATTCTGGTAATTAAAAATCAGATCTAAAAGCATAGCTTTACCAGCATCCCCAAAAGCCCTTTCTTCTGCCCCATTCTAGTCACTAGCCCTTCAAAAGTTACTACTTTCTGAATTCTGTCAGTGTCAAGTAATCTTGCTAAGTTTTGTAAATTATGTAGAATCCTACTATATGTTTTCTCTTTCATCATTTGCACTCAATATTATATTTATGATATTCATATATATTGTTGCAATTCATTAATTTTCACCACCATGTCTAGATCACTATGAAATTAGACCACAGTTTATTTATCCAGACTACTGTTAATGGGCATTAGTTGTTAATTTGGGACTATTCAAATAGTGTTGCCAAGAACACGCTGGTACATGTCTTTGGCACACATCTGCACCCATGATTGTTAAACATATATCTAGTAGTTAAAAAAAAAAAAAAACTACGAAAAAGGCAGAATGACTCGAAGAGCAAAGCTGAGACCCCAGAGATCAAGAGATCAGAGCCAGGGAAGAGTATTTCCAGGCCTTAAAATCTAATAGAGTTTGCTCAGCTGGATTTCAAAACTGCTTTGGACCAGAAACTCTTTTTTGCCTCCTATTCCCATGTTTTCTTGAGCCACATTTTCTATAATTATTATCCTATGCCTGTCTCATCATTGTATTTTGGGTGTATTGGAGGCAAATGCCTTATTTATTAGTATTAAAGTTTCACAAATGGAAAAGAATTAGATCCCAGGAGATTTAATACCCAGGAGCTTCATTTATACCTGATACTAGTGATGAGATTTTAGACATAGAACTGATGCTATGATGGGCTGAGATTTTTTTAGGACCTTGAAAGGAGGTGGATGTATTTTTTTACTTAGGAGGGATGTGACTCTTTGCGGGTAGAGAGTATACTGTGGTAGGCAAATTTCTAAAATATACACCCTCAATATTCTTGCCTGTAGGCTATTCAATAAAACATTAATATAGGTACAGCTGTAAAGGAGAATTTTCATAAGTAATTATAGTCTGAGGTCTGTTGACATTAAGATATGGAAATTACTGGCATGTCTAGATTTAAGTAGCTACCTGATCTTCTAAAAGCAGAGATAAATTTTCTCCAGCTGGTATCAGGAGAATTCAGAGAGGTGGGCTTTTGCTGGCATTGGGGAAGGAAGTAAACAGCTATGTTCTGAATTGCTGATGGAGAGAAGGGGGCCTTAAGAAGCTGAAAGTGCATCATGTCTGACAGCCAGAAAAAAAAAACAAAAAGCAAAAAACAAAACAGACACAAGGAAACAAACTTGACAAACAATCAGTGTGTTTTAGGAAGACCCTGGGCCTCAAATGAACATTGTAACACCAGTTGACACTTTGATTTCAGCCTGTGAGACCTGAGCAGAGCACCATGCTGACCTGTAACTAGACTCATGACCCATCAATACTGAGATAATAATGAATGTTGTTTTAAACTGCTGAGTCTGGTACTAGTTACAGTAGCAGGAAACCAAAACACATGGATAGTACAGGATAAGGAAACAACAGATCAATGTCTATCATGAACCCTTTTTTAGAAAACTAAAACAGATTGGCAAATTGAATACAATAGTATAATACAATAATAACTTCCATTTATGATACAGATTCATTAAAAAAACTGGGGATAGAAAGGAGTATGCTTATTTGTCAAAGGACACCATAAAACATGAAAAATGAACAAGCAAACTAAAAATGTAAAGAAAAATATCATATTAGTGGGGAATTAATGTAAATTTATCCCTCATAATCATAGATGAGGCAAGGATCCCTACTGTTCAGTCACAAGTACTGTTTAACAATGCCCACTAGACTCTCGTCAGCTTTGCTTTCGTTTTTGTTTGAATCTTTAGGTTTTTCTACATGTAAGATCATGTTGTGTGCAGAAAGAGGTAATTTTACTGCTTCCTTTCCAATTTGGATTTTTTTAAATTTATTTTTCTCGCCTCATTGCTCTGATTAGGACTTCAAGTATCATGTTGAATAGAAGTGGACAGAGTAACCCATCCTTACCTTATTCCTGATCTTCCATGAAAACTTTCACTTTTTCACCCTTGAGTATTATAGTAGCTGTGGGCTTTTCATATATGACCTTTGGTATGTTGAGATAATTTCTGTCAATTCCTAGTTTGTGGAGTGGTTTTACTGTGAAAGGATGTTGGATTTTGCCTAATGCTGCTTCTGCATCAGTTGATACGATCATGTGGTTTTTGTCCTTCATTCTGTTACTGTGGTATTTACATTGATTTATTTGCACATATTTAGCCAACCTTGCCTTTAGGTATAAATCTCACTTGGCCATGATGTAAAGTCCTTTATTATGCTGTAGAATTCAGATTTCTAGTATTTTGTTGAGGGTTTTTGCATCAATATTCATCAGTGATATTGACCTGTAGTGGATTTTTTTGTTTGTTTTATTTTGTTTCATTTTAATTTCTTGGTCTGCTTTTGGTATCAGGATAATTCTAGCCTCATAAAACAAATGTGAAAGTGCTCCTTCTTCTTCATTTTTTTGGAAGAATTGAAGGAGGATTGGTGTTAATTCTTATTTGAATATTTCATAGATTTCTCCAGTGAAGCTGTCTAGTCCTGGGCCTTTGTTTGATGGGAGGGTTTTGATTACTGATTCAATGTCTTTACTAGTTATGGGCCTGGAAAAAATGAAAATTTATCTCATGTGTATAGATCAGAAGACTCAGTATTGTTAAAATGTCTGTACTCCCTAAAGCCATCTGCAAATTCAGGTTAATCCCTATCAAAATCCCAATGGTATTTTTTTTGAGAAATTGAAAAAATTTTGAAAATTCACATGATATCCCAAGGGACTTCAAACTGTCAAAACAATCTGGAAAAAGAAGAACAAAGTTGAAGGGCTCACACTTTTGATTTCAAGACATGTTGCACAGCTGCAGTAATTAAAACACTGTGATGCTAGCATAATGACAGATTCATAGACCAGTGGAACAGAATAGACAGCCGAGAAATAAACCTATGTATATATATGGTCAAATGATTTTTGACAAGGCTGCCAAGACCACAGGAGATTGATTCTCTAGATGAACAGGTTGCCATTAATATATATCTATGTCCAAATCCATATATACATCTATATATGTCAATAACCATGTTCCTATCTGTATCTATCTACCTGTCTGTTTTATCTACCTGACCATTAGTTTATGTTAGATATCTTAAAGATCTTGAGATTACCTGAACACCATAAACAATACTGATGCTTCTCATCTTTTGAGGTTTGTATCTGCCATTCCATGAACTGTGTTAAGTTGAGAAAGCCACTTTTTCTCTCAGTCTTCGTCTGTTGCCTCATCAATAATATTGGGGTAACAGTCTCTCCTGAGCAAATCACAGGGTCTTATTGAACTTTCAAAACACTTTCATGAGTGTTTCAGATGAGATAACATATTTGAATGAGCTTTAAAAACTCTGATATGCAAATGCAGTGTTATTATTGATTTAGAAAAAAATAAATGAACACCTTATAACCTCTAATGTTGCTTTTTAATCCATGAGCTATTTTGCTTCAGGCATTTTTATCTTTCTTTAATGGATATGATTTTGTCAAGGAGCAAGTGTTTGAAACTGAGAACTGACAATTGTTATTTGATGAAATCTAAATTAAATGTATGTTTGAGAACATCAGGTTAATGCACTGTCCAGTGGTGGGGACACATATTTTCATCCTTCAATCTTTTCTTTATGAATTAACTAGAGAATCATCATCCTGTACACAATTTACATGTTAATATCAAATAAAGTCTCTATGATTTTATTAAAAAGCCCTCTGCACATGCCGTTGGCCCTAATTTTCATCCTAAATACATCATATTTCACTCAGTCGTACCCAAATAAATTATGGTGGAGGCTGCAATTCTGTCTCACTACCATTTATAGTGATTTAAATTTTAGAGAGGATTTTAAATACATGCAATATAGAGTATTTTATGAAAGTGTCAAAAATATGCATATAAAACCCTGAAAGATGAAACTCATAATATTCCCCTATGTTCCATGTATAATCCTAATTAAATTGCCTTCTGTGGTTCATACTTATGAAGAGTGCATAGCAGGGAACTTTCGTTCACAAAATGGTGGCTCCTGGTACATTTTCATAAAATGTAGAGAGTTACTCAGCACAATGTCTAGATTTGGAAATTCATTTTTATACCTGTAAGCAAATTTCTTCTGATTATAATTCACTTTTTCAGTTTTAAGCCTTAGTCCTTGGATTATCAATAGTTCCACTGATTTTTTTCAATATACCAGTAATGATACTTTTAAATTTTAGAAAGCTTCTCTTATTGTCTGTTTTATCCTTTTTCATGATAGCAGATTCAAGCTGTTGTTGAAGAAATAGTCTTTTAATTATCATTTAAAAAAAACAATATTACAAAAATGTTCTACTGATTCCAGAATGATTTTACTTCAATATGACTAGCTCTTGAGTGTTAAGAGCTGAGGATCTCTTCTTTTTTTTTTTTTTTTTTCCCAATAGTCTGGTGACAATTGTTCTTTTAGTCATATTATAGTTTAGAGTGTATCCTTGGGAACCATGTAGATTACTCTCAGTGTTTAGTTCTAATGAGAAAATAAACTTTAAATAATGACAGTTTTATTTTTGCTTCTTTTTTGCCACCCTGCATATGTGAAAGTTCATACTGGGGAGATAGAGCTGTGCACACAAGAGTGAGCTTTAGGTGCAGAGAACGTCTGCTTCAGTCAGTCACAAGCACTCTTACCTGACCCAGCAGGGACAGTGACTGTTTCTCCAACTGGTGGGAGGCACCGACGCCCAGGTCCCTCCCCACCTGCACTTGCCACCTGATGGCACATGAATGTCACCGCTGTGTCTCTTCCACAAAGGCTGGAGCCTGTTCAGAGACTTGAGAATCGTTGTCCAGACTGGACTAGAGTTTGCCACCGGGGTTCCCACTGGGAATGATGTGCTGCACTCTCCCTTGGGGGGTGAATTTCGGTAGCCAGTGATCTCGTCTTCTTTAAACGTCAAGATTTCCTGCCACTGTTCCTCAGTGTTTCTGGAATGTTGGTAGAAACTCTTCCTAGATTTGAGTGGCCATAAAGACTCTTCTTTCTTGGACTGATGATGTGTGGCCAGTGAACCGACTGGGAGGAAGTCAGCAGAGGTGGGCTAATGCCCTCGTCTGGGTCTCGGGAACTTTCTTGTCCTATATTTCTGCTTAATGAAAAGAGCAACTTAATTACTTCACACTTCATATTAATGATGTCATTAATGACATTCAAGGCTATAAAAATGTGAACTAAATATTCAGAAATATGTTCCAACCTTTACCTAAGGGAAACCAATGATCTATCTGTATGTCAAATCTCTCTTCTTTCTTTGCATTCCTGACATAGCACTGTCTTCAGAGTCAATTCTAGGTCTTCTTCATTTTTAGGCAAAATTTTAAAGAAGTTCTCAAGTTTACCCTCTTTCATGAACTTGAGTGTGATTTACTGACTTCAAGGCAATTTTAATTACTCAGAGCATTGCTTTTTCCCTGTTTGTTCCTGTTTTTGTCTCTCTTTTGTTCTGTTCTGTCCTTTGGGTCCCTTATTATCTCAATGTGTTGTCTTTTATTTTCAGTTTTCATTTATCATTGGATAAAGTCTATATTATTTTCTATTTTTAAGTAGCAGATTGTCTCTTAAATATATTTTTAATAGAAATATGTTAAAATATGAATAAAATACCTCGAATGCTTTGTAAATCCTGTTTCCTTATTTCACATGGTCTGTGTTTCATTTTGTTGATGTTTATTTACTTATCCTGTAATGATGAGAGCCTCAAATGGATACTGATACCAACCCACCAGAATAGCTGAAAAGCCTGATAACAAGTGAAGGTGAGGATGTGGACTAATTGCAACTCTTATATACTTCTGGATCGAGTGTACATTTTTCAACAATAGACACTGTCTGTGAAAACTGTTTATCACATACTCTTATGTCCCAGAAATTCCACTTTTTGAAATATGTGCATGCATTTACCAAAAAACAGGTACAGTGATGTTCAAGCAGCACTGTTTGAAATGTTTCAAATATGCACGCAACTCAAATGTCCATCAACAGAAGAAAGGATAAAAATATTGTGGGGTATTCATACAATGGAATATTATACAGCAACGAGAATAAACAAATTACAGTTACCTGTAGCCAAATAAATGGATCTCAGAACCGTAATGTAGAATGAAAGTCATACAGTGTGGTATATATAAAACAACAAAAACCTATGGAGTTAGCAGTCAGGATAGTGAGGCCCTTGGCTGTGTACATGGATGTACCTTGAGGGTTTCTGCAGTGACTGAAGGGTGTTCGGGGCCTTCTGGCCTTTTAGAATCAGGCCGTGTGCTGGTTTCACAGTCAGGTTCATGTTGTAAAACATAATCAAGATTTTCATTTACAGTAGTTGCATTTTCCTTCTCTCTGTCACTTTCTCTAGATGTATGTATACACACATATATAATATTTTAATTAAAATTTACATTAATATAATGCATATTTAAAAACAAAAGTGTGCCGTCTGATGACTTTCAGGTACAACCTTCCAATTTATAGTCCAGAGATACCTTACCTCTTTGTTGTAAAAAAAATTTCATTTGAATGAATTATTTTAATAGTAAAATAAATATGTTTATATTTCTTATATTAACTTGTGTATTCCAGAAGTTCCTTTAGTAACAGTAATTGTTGGCTCCAATCAAATATTGATTTTAGTATTTGACCATTCAAACTTCTGCCAAAATATGTATCCAGTGCACGTCTACACACACACACACACACACACACACACACACACACACACACACACACACTCCTTATTCTCTCAACTTCACAAACTTCATAATAGGGTTGTCTACACACTTCCCATCTGCTTCTTCTACCCATTCCGATTGTGGATCCTGTCTACACTATTTCAACCAAACACCCTTGACTAAGGTCATTTGCTCTGGTCACCCTGCAAAATATAATGATCATGTAAACGTTACTGTTGTACTTGAACCCTTCCCACATTTTCAGCATTGCTTTCTTTTTTCTTGGTTTCTCTCATGTAACATGGCCCTTGCCTCCTTTCCATTTTGGGGTTATTCCTTCATTGTTTACAGTGTGAGTTTTTGAACATTGTATTTTATCAGAGGACAGCCCAAGGTCATTTCTCTTTCACTGAAATGCGAAGACAAACACTAACACTCACGCTTAGGAGCACCAACCAGATCCTTTGCTTCGCGGTGGAAATGACTCCAGAATATACATTTCAAGCCCCCAGTTTTTCTCAGTGCTCTACACCATTACATCCAGCTGCTTAATTTATATCTTCTTTTCGGTGCATCTAGGGTTCAACAATACACAAATGAACTCACCTCCTTCCTTGGTTCTTACTGTTTTATTGGTGTCATTGAAAGACGGCGTGATCCATCCAGTTGTTCAGACTGGAATCCAGAGTGTGAATCTTGGCATCTTCTCCTCCTTCACCTTGGACAGCCCCTTGCCCTGTGCCTCACCGACCGTGAAGTCCAGCGACCTGGACCTTCCAGCAGCGGCACCACCCACACTGCCCTCCACCCCCTCTGCCACTTCCCTCCAAGACAGTAGCGACTGCGGTGTGCTCCCCAGAGATACCCCCCCAGCAGGCTTTCAGCCCCTGCTTGCCTTCCGCCCAGCCATCCCCACAGCGCTGCTCAAATTATCTTCTTAAAACTCAAACCTAGTATTTTCAGTCCCTACTTAAAATGCCTGGGTGTCTTCAGAGCGCTCTTGCAGCGAATCCAAACCCAGTAACGTGCCCCATAAGGTCCCAGGCATCATGGCCCCAGCCACCCCTCAGGCCTTCTCTCCCACCTCACAGTCCTGCTTGGCCTCCCAACACAACAGCTTATTTACTTATTTGAGTCTCTGATTGGTGCCCTGTTCTCCTGCTGTAGGCATATGTACGCTGTGATCCATAGTTCTCAATTACGCATCATAACTTAAAAGAACATTGACTGACCTGCCTGACCGCGTCAGAGCCCTTGGTCACGCACTTCATAGCACCGAGCCTTCCTCCCTCCCAGCACTGGGCGTGATTGCAAATTACCACACGTGATTTACACGTGGAAAAGCTAAGGTGTCCAGGGCTACTTCTGCTCACGGTTTTCGTCCCAGCCACCAGCTCGAGGGCGAGCATACAGTGAGAGCTCAGTAAAAATTTCATTAAAGGATGTGCTACCAGACAGCACTATAAAGAAAGCATTCGGGGAATCTGAGTATGGTAAATCCCAGGATGAGCTTTTGTTTTTCTCTGCTTATTTTTATTTATCTTTACTTTTGTTTTCCTGCACTCTTCTTTCCCATTTTTTCAATCTGGTCTAACTTGCAGTCAGGGATGTCCTCAGTCTTTGGTCTTCTTCCCAATGTTGCTTCCTACTGAATCCAGTAGGATTCAGATACCTTTGGTTCTTTTCCAATTGTGTGTACTCATAGCCTGAGAGGGACCAGCTGATGCAGGCTCTGGATCTCTAGTGGCAAGCACATTTCAAGAATAAATGAAAAAAAAAAAAAAAAGAATAAATGATTCCCTTCTACCTCCAGCTCATTATTCTTCCTCCAAAGTAGGAACGTTAGTAAGAATCTGTGAGTACACACACTGTTTGTTTGCCGTCAACTGGGATGAATCCTCAGGAAGAAAATATTCAGTGTGATATAGGTTAGGTATAGGTGTTTATACAAATTGGTCAATTTGCATCATATTTAAAAGAGTTTTTCCCAAATTTGAGACGTATACAGGTAGATTTTGAAGTTTGGATATGCGTACACTTTATTCTCTATTTTCTTGTTGCACTCTTTGTTTTGATTTGGACTTAACGTTGAGAAGTTGTCATCTCAAGTCACCATTTTGCAGTAAAATGATAAATGTTTTACTTTCTGGAAGAACTGAGATGTTTGAATATTAGGGAGTGAATTTAAGTAGCTTGAGTATTCGGGAGTGAAGACATCTCCGTGAATATAAGCATGTGATTTTTATTTCAAGGTTTATATCTCACTTGTTTTAGGGTTCTGTAGACAAATAGCACCAGTGAGCAAGAGAGAGAGATTGACTTTAAGGAGCTGACCCTTGTGATTGTGGGGGGCTGGCAGGTCTGAAATCTGAGTGGTGGTCTGGCAGGCTGGAAGTTCCACCAGGAGTTGATGTTTCAGTCTTGAGACCAAAGACAGACTGGAGGCAGAATCCCTTCTTCCTTTGGAGGAGTTTAGTCTTTTCTCTTAAGGCCTTCAACTGATTGGACAAGACCCACCCACATTATGAAGTGTTACCTGCTTTACTCAAAGCCTACTGATGTAAGTGTTAATCACATCTAAAAAATATCTTTACAGCAGTATCTCAAGTAGTGTTTGACCCCAAAACTCGGTGCCATAACCTAGCCAAGTCGACATAAAATTAACTATCAGCACTGAATTATGAAAACAATATTGTAAATATTTACAAGTGTTTGTCTGTAAATTTGTAATATAATTTTGACGTTCCTGAGGCATTCTTTAAATTTTCAGATATAGACATTCTCTGATACTTTTTAAAAAATATTTTATTTGTTCAGCTGCTAGTTGGAATATGAATAGAGAGAAATGCACCTGGGATTATGGGTAGAGTAGAAATAGAGTTGTTTTTGTTCCAAGCTGTTTGCCCCAAGTGTTGCCCAGAGAAAGAAACCCCTTGAAATAACAAGACATTTTAGAAAAAAACACAAATCGTTCGAAATCAAATTGAAAATGAATGGAAGCATCATAGAAATCACTAGCCTCCAGGAATAAAAACATTCTAGAAAATTTCCTGTAAAATTACATAAGGTTGAAATCATTACACTCAGAGCTAAATGTTGGTCATACCTATGAAGTTGCACTAATTTGAATGATTTTTATTTTTCCAATGAGAGGTTTTCTATGTTCAAACTATTCATACTTCAAAGGGGAAAGTTTAATAAAGTACTCACTCCATCCATGGAAGTGTGCAATTCATCAGAGACCTTCCCAAGATAGCATTGCTACTCCTTCTGTGTCTTGTTAGGTGTACAGCAAATAGAATTTACTGAATCACACACTGGTGTCTGGGCCTCAGAGAGGGTGCATGCATCCCATATGCATATGTAGTTTACTGTCAAAGGACCTTTGGATCAGGTATGTACTGCTGAGAGAGTTAATTTTTAATTCCCATAAACACTGTCTACAGCATTCTGTTTTATAGGCAGAGGCATTAATGGATTAAAAACAGAAAGTCTCCAGACCACTATTTCTTAATATGCTTTGGCCTGATATGATATAAATAATAAAGTGATTAAGAAGGATTTTGAAAGTGTAAAGTGCTAAATGGAATAAAATGCTTTTACAGTTAGTGGTTGGTTCTAGTCAGAACGCTGTGTGTGTGTGTGTGTGTGTATATATATGCTTATGTCTACTTAGAATTCTGAGTTCTAAAAAGATGGTGATATGTCCCGTATTTTACACGATCCGTTAGTGCTCTTCTAGTGTTAAAAGCTCCAACTCTATAATTTATCCACTTCTGTCTTTAAAAACATAGTTTTGCAGTCACATCAATCAATAATGTCTGTGTCTCTGAGAAGCTGTGAAGTGAGAGTAGATACAGGTAGTTTCTATGTGGATATATGCATTCATGGAGTACACATGGCTCATATGTACAAATCTATTCCAAAAGCAAGCATCGAGCACATACGTACCATGAGCTGGGCACCGGCTTGGGTCCAGATATGACCCATGCGTATAAACGGGAGAGACTGAAAAAGGACACAAAGAGGAGGTGACACGTTATCTGTGGTTTCTGAGAAGGTATTAAAAAACAGAGCATTGTGCTTGGCATTGGAAGGGTAGGATAAAGTCCAGTGCCACCCTTTCCTGGCTGTGAGAACTTGGGCAAGTCATTGAGGATTGGTCTTCTCAAGTTTGGATGATGTCTTCCTCACAGGGGTACTGTGAAAAGTAATCACGGAAAAAGTTTCCCAAATTGGTGACATGTTGTAGATCGTTAATAAATATTAGCATCCTTCTCTTTTAACATTAAGCAATGATCCCAGATTCTCAGTGACTACTTAAGAAATTGAAGGTATCTAAAAAACAATCCAGAAAAGTGCACAAGGCATAATTATAGATGTCTAAAGTCCAAGCATATCTACTTCAGAACATCTATTTAGATGTTCTCTATGCCTTGTACTGGAGGAGATTAGAGAATAGTCCACAATAAGATTAGCAAAAAAAAATTTGCTTTTTCGAGTTCTTTTCAATTCTTTTTCCTTTATATACTTTTTTGTGATTCATTTTATTTTTGCTATTTTCAAGAAATAG
The DNA here is from genome assembly GCF_965194805.1 of Balaenoptera borealis. Taxonomy (NCBI): domain Eukaryota; kingdom Metazoa; phylum Chordata; class Mammalia; order Artiodactyla; family Balaenopteridae; genus Balaenoptera; species Balaenoptera borealis. The sequence continues at coordinate 29,924,969 of NC_138880.1, read as the reverse complement.
ATTATTGGATACCTATACAGTAAATCCTATACTCTCAATAGTTTTGGGTTCTTATTTAAGGTCCTGTGAAGCAACTGAGGTCCGGTGAAATTCAGTGGTAGTAGTTATGTCTTTAGGGCATAGAAATTGATTTTTCTCATCTTTCATCCTGTCATCTAAAGATCATTAGAATGCCTTTTGGACCACAGCCTAAGGCCATGCTATAATATTGGCAGAAACAGAATAAAAATGTAGGTTCCTTGCTGAGAATCATGTGGAAAAAAAGAGCCACTGCTCTTTGGGATTTTATAAACGGTGGATTTAAAATGCCCTTGCATGCTATATACTACTGTGTTGCATTTGTTTTGCAAATCAAATTATCTCCTATAGTCTGCATTTAAGCAGTGCGTCAACCTGCCTAAAACTCTATTGTAATGTGTTTATTCTTCTAAAAATAGCAGTAAATTTAGTAAGGAGTGAAAATATTTCTGCTTTGTCACTATCATTAGCTTGCACTGTCATCGGGTAAACAGTGCGTGATGTTTACGCTGTATGTATACTGAATGTAAGATTATAGTTGTGTAAGTTACATGGCTCTAAGTATGTTTTCATTAACTGACAGGTTAGCAGAGTTCACTGTGGGTCACATTTTTGTCTAATCAAATTCAGGCTGAATTGCCTCCCCGAAGGAAAGTGAGTAATAGGAAAATCTGGTTTAAGAGACACACAGTGATTTTGTTAAATGAATAATGAACACAGCGCTGTGCTCTTGTACAGGACTTCCTCTCGAATTGCAAATAGCTCAGTAGGGACTCCTCAGCCCCAGTGGTTAATAAGGAAAAGCCTGAGCCCTTTGCACACTTCCACTGCATGTCTATAAAAATCTTTAGCCCCAGAACACTTTGTCTTCCATAAATATGATTTCTGGAGTCAGAATACTCAATAAATTCTCTCTCTCAGTCATCTCCAAGCAGATGAAATAAATTTGTCTTTAGACTTTCTCATATCCTAACACATATGAGGGAAAGACCTCCAGATTTTTTTTTTTTTTAAAGGTTTGGAACTTAATTTTATTTTTTTAAATTGAAGTATAGTTGATTTACAATGTTGTGTTAATTACTGCTGTACAGCAAAGTTATTCAGTTATACATACACATATAAAGAATATATATTAAAAAATAATGTATATATATACATTCTTTTTAATATTTAATATTCTTTTCCATGATGGTTTATCACAGGATATTGAATATAGTGCCCTGTGCCCTACAGTAGGACCTTGTTGTTTATCCATTCCATATATAAAAGCTTGCATCTGCTGACCCCAAACTCCCACTCCATCCCTCCCCCAACCCCCGCCCCCTTGGCAACCACCTGTCTGTTCTCTATGTCCGTGATTCTGTTTCCATTTCGTACATAGGTTCATTTGTGTTGTATTTTAGATTCCACATATAAGTGATATGGTATCTGTATTTTTCTTCTGACTTACTTAGTATGATAATCTCTAGTTGCATCAGATTTCTTTAATTCATTCAACTATTCCTAAAATTAACTGTATTTACTGAGTAGTTAAAATGAGCCCAAATCACTAATGATGGTAAACTTCAAAAATACAGAGTTTGGACTTTATTGCTTTGGTTAAGTATTCATTTACTTTCATTCCATGTTACAAAATAATCTCATATATATGTATAAATTCATAAAGTACATGATATTTTAAAATATTCAGTCTGCCTGACTTTTATGAAATCAAATAGAAGAATTTCATGCTCTTAAGAATATATGCAAGATTTTCATACATAAAATGATAAAATCTTCTGCAAATGAAGCACATTTTCTAATCAAGGAATTTTGAGATGCTGATTTTTGAAAGGCAATGCAATTTAGGATTACTCAATCTTTGCTTGTTTGTTTCAAAAAAATGATCAATGAATTCTATTATATACATCAGTAGTCTCCTATTCACCTACTGGAAGAATCTGAAATTATAGTCAAGCAGATTTTATGTTCCTAAAAATATAAGCATTTAGTAAAGCAAACAGGGTCAAGTCAGTGGGTCAAGTTAGACATGCACCCATGTTGATTTGAATGCATATAAAGGAACCTCTGTCATAATGATTATGATGTTCTGTCATAATATTACCCTTTAATGACACAAGAAAAATGGAAACATCACTGGAAAATGTATATTTTTTGGCTCATTTATTGTGGAAAAAAAAAAAAAAAACTCCATGAGATCCAACATCCTTAGTATATTACTGTACAAAACTTCATTCCTAAATTCTTGGATTCTTAGAATGACTAAAAGAAAGCTCTACCATACTGAAGAAAGTGGTCCATCTAAATCATATTCTTGTACCTGATATATAAATATCCTAAGATGGTTTGAGAGACATCTATTTTTTTTAAATGGGGACCTCATTTTATAAAGGCAAGTGATATTTTAGACCATAGTGAATGTGTAAAAGATTGAAAACCCATTGCAAAGCTAATTATATCCAGGTGAAAGAATAATTGACTCTGAACTAATTCACTTGAAGAAATCTAGTATAATGTCTGGAATATAATAAGTACTCAAGAAAAATCACCTATTTTTAAAGTAATTTATTTTATTTTAGTCCCAAAAGGAAAAAAAAAAACATTCTTTGTCTTATATTTCTATTGCCAGCTGCAAACAGCAACAACAAAACCCCTATGCATCTTATTTGTATATGTAATGAAAATTTAGCATTTTAATAATTCAAACTAACAAACATAATTATCTCATTTAATTAACCAAAAAATATAAAGCCAAACAAAAATAGAAAGCAAGGATTTGGGGGTTTTCCACTGTTTTATGTATGAAAAAGCAGGGGAGTCAAATTTCTCTTCTAAAATCACAGTACAGCCAGTTTGTTGAATCCCAGACTTCATGATCCCAAACACCTCTGGTGTCTGAATCCATCCTTCCTCAGTATCCTGTTTCTTACCATTTGCAACAACACGGATAGACCTAGGGGGTGTTCTGCTAAGTGAAATAAGTCAGACATATACTGTATGATTTCACTTATATGTGGACTCTAAAAAAAACAAAACAAATGAACAAACATAACAAAACAGAAACAGAGGTATAGATTCTGAGAACAAACAGGTGATTGCCAGAGGGGAGGGGAGTGAGGGCAGGAAAGAAATAGGTGAGGGAGATTAAGAGGTACAAACTTACAGTTGCAAAATAAATGAGTCATGGGTGTGAAATGTACAGTGTGGGGAATATAGTCAATAACTGTGATTTCTTTGTATGGTATAATATTGGAACTAGACATTATGGTCTTGTATAGAAATATCTAGTATAGTATATAATATAGTGTGAAATGTATGGAAATATTGAATCACTACGTTGTGTAACAGGAACTAACATAGTGTTGGTGGTCAATTCTTCTTCAAAAACAAGCAAACTCATAGAAAACGAGGTCAGATTTGTGGTCGTCAGAGACAATGTGGGGGGGAGGTGGGGGGAGAGGGCACTGGACTAAGGTGGTCAAAAGGTACAGACTTCCAGTTGCAAGTCAGTCCTGGGGATGTACAACATGAAGAATATAGTTAACACTGATGTATTATATTATATATGAAAACTGTTGAGAGTAAATCCTGAGTTCTCATCACAAGGAAAAAAATTTTTTTTCTGTTTCTTTAATTTTGCGTCTATATGAGCTGACAGATGTTCACTAAACTTGTTGTGATAATCATTTCATGATGTATGCAAGTCACATCCTTATGCTGTACACCTTAGACTTATGCAGCGCTGTATGTCAATCATCAGTAAGAAAAGTGGAAGAAAAGAAAAATATAACAGAAGAGATATGTCCATAAATTAAGAATCACTAAACTTGTGAAATTATTTATTTAACAGGCAATTCAATATAAATGTTAAATAGAGAAGAACAGCTAACACAAATGGCACAGAAAGGATTCCTAAATCATCTTAAGGTCCAAGTAAACAATTGCTTATAAACAAATAAAATAGTGCATGATGAGTGAACAAAAGAAAGCATCAGCAACTGATGACAGTAAGACCATACAAGTACTAATCAGCCTCATCTCCACCCCTGGAAACTCCATCTCTTCCCTCATGTATTAAAATCATGGTCATCTAACTGCAAAAAAGGATTCTGAATGGCTGCTTCAACACATATTAATCTATTGATATTTAAAGAGATAAGTAGTCAAATAATCCTTCCATGGGCTCTCTTCTCTTTAAACTAATTATGATTCTGAAATATTGATAACGGCTCCTTCCAAGAGTAGCCATTTGAGCCCTGAAAGGCTACATTACAACTTGTGATAAATGCTCAAAATAAAGGAAGAGAGACCTGGTAAGAGGAAATTATATTGCTGAGGAAATCAATACGAAACAGCTTGGCATGTACCCACTTGTAGTGAATAATTTATAAATGCAAAGGCAAGAACTGGCAAAGATAGACTAAAAGCAGACTAACCAGGAGCCCATCCTTCTCGTGTTTTTAGGGAATGCCACACCTGGAATCAGGAGGGTTACTCTCCAGTTCTTCTCTGACTGCTTGATCATGACTTCATGTGCTCAACCACAACCATGGTTCATGAAATCTCACCCCATCCTTCTCAGAGCTCTTGTGAGAACACAGTGAGAAAGCCTGGTGAAAACACATTGAAAATTTTTAAAGTTATCATTATTGACAGACTTCCCAATCGTATATTTTCTTATGACCCTGAGCAAGTTTCTGTGTTCATATGTGGACACTTTTTAAATGATTTAAATAATTATATGCCATTTTGATGCAGGAAAAAAAAGAAATAAAAGAGGACAAAAAATCTTTTAAAGAAGTGTTATATTGGTTTTCATGAGATTGACATATTCCTTAGGTGTTATTGGTATGATCATTAATGTTTATCCGGCTATTTTGATTGTCCAAGTCTTCATACATAATTAAAGTGGACCCTAAATAAACAATAAGTAATCCATAACTAATGAATGGAATAATATAATCAAGGGGTTATTAAGATATTGAGAATCGCTACTGAATGGTTTCTGGCCTGTCTATAAATTCTGATCTTGCAAGTCAGTAATCTAGACAGTATCAAATCTTACAAAAGGTAGCTCGATAACAGTGATACTTTTGGGTCCTCCGTTATGACTATATTTGGGTGAATTATTAGCTCCTGAAGCTGTTATAAATTGTTTAAGAATGAAACTTTTGATCTATCTAACATAATTATAGTATTACTCGTGGCTGGTTCCTTCCACATAAATAAGCTAATTTAATTTTAAGATAATAAAAAGTACCTCTAATAGACGAAGCAACTGTGATTTTATAAGTTTAATTGAATAACACAAAACTCTAAGAAATGATTTTTTTAAAGGCTGAAACATTAGAAATTTGGCATTAAAGTTGGTGTTTTTCTTCCTTACTTTTACATCCTGGACATCTTTAAATGAGCTTTGAGTCATTTCTCCGTACTTCACCACTGAAAGTTAATCAAAAGCAGAATTTGCATTGAAAAACATCTAAATTGAGGCATATTAACCTACTAATCACAGTAGATGACAAAGTCATAATGACTGAGCATCAGTTTCCAAATCATGACAACAGAGCTTCTTCTAGGTCCAATCACACACGTGTTTTTGAAGGGGACTGTTTGAAGATGACTGTTAATAGATTGTTTCTGTACCACGAAATAAAAATGAGAATTCCTTTATTCTTTTAGTAACGGACATATGTTTCTAAACTAATTTCAAGTAGTAAACATTTCTCACAATATTATATATCTGAACCAAATTGAATTCTGATGTGCCTATCATCTAATTTATGTTGAATGTGTATTTATCAATGGAAAGATCCATTTTTCTCAAATAAGAAAAAAATCAGGATATTAAAAAAATAAGATGTGAACACTTTAAAATTCTAAAGTGGAATATTACTAAAAACATTTTTTAAAGATAAATTCTACTTGCTCCTTGAGAAAGGAAGCATATAAATTAAACACGATCCCTCTAATTTAGACTAAACAGACATTTTCTGTGCTTGACAGCTGCCCGTCCTCTTAAGGATAAATTCTTAATCCCCTCGTGAACTCTGAGTTATCCTCTCAATAAGTTAGTGTCGGAGAGCAGAGGAAGTCATACACAGACGCAAATGGTGGTGAATAAACAAAGCAATAAGCAGTCATTTCCTAGGCGTATTATTAAAAACAGGTTGGAAAATAAATTCCTTATTTCTGATGGAAATAAGGAGGTATGTCTCCCAGCAGCTGTGTTTAGCATGTTTAACAGGCAGACATATGAAGCAAGATTTTGTGAGTAAATTATCAGCTTACTATCAGCTATAGTCTGTTTGCTTATAATGTTTTCTTCTTTCCATTAGATTAATTTTTCCTCATTAATCCTTCATTTGCTATGGTCAAAATGAGTGGATGCAAACTTGGAGGTACATAGATACCTTTGATGAGCAGTCAGAACCACTTAGACTAAACAGAATAATCCAGCACCTGTCCCAGGAGGAAAAATCACTGCTATTTATTTCAGCCTTTTAGACTCAACGTGAATGTTTACATGTTCCAAAAACATAATGGAATGAAGTCTATTGGAATGTATTTTTTTGGGAATGTATATTTTTAACAGTCTTTTTTTAAAAAGTGTGTTGATGCAAATTTAAATAATTTCTGACTTTAGACAGAACAATGATCTCAAATTATTAAAAGCACATATATGTATATTTATTACATACATACACACAAATACACGTATATCTTTGCAATGAAATAGTGTTATTGTTTAGGAATATAGTTTTAAGATTGCAAAAGGTTTAATGTCCAGTAGTTTAAAAGGACAAGGGAGATTACATATGACAACCTGATCTTTTTATAGATTAAGATTCTCAGGTTAAATGAATTGTCCAAGTTTTACTGTCTCAAAGTGCATAGCCAAGATTTAACAAATGCCTAATTTCACCGGCTAAATTCCAATGTTGTTACAAATGCTTTATTTCCTGGTAAAATGCTGATGATATTCCAGGGCTTATTTCAAAGCTAAAGCAGTCCTAAAATTAAAATTTTACTACACTACTTTTAAACGTCATTTTACTTTTCTTGTTGAATTCAGTGATTTGTTATTTTTTTCCATTTTGATAAATTGTATTCTTTTTTTATTAGAAGTATAGTTAATTTACAATGTTGTATTAGTTTCAACTGTACAGCAAAGTGATTCAGTTCTTTTTCAGATTCTTTTCCATTAAGCGTTATTACAAGATATTGAGTATAGTTCCCTGTGCCATACAGTAGGACCTTGTTGTTTACCTATTTTATAGATAGTAATTTGTATCTGCTAATCCCAAACTCCTTATTTATCTCTACACCCCCTTTCACCTTTGGTAACCATAAGTATGTTTTCTATGACTGTGAGTCTATTTCTGTTTTTTAAATAAGTTTATTTGTATCATTTTTTAAGATTCCACATATAAGTGATATCATATATTTGTCTTTTTCTGTCACACTTCACTTAGTATGATAATCTCTAGGTCCATCCATGTTGCTGCAAATGACATTATTTCATCCTTCTTTATGGCTGAGTAGTATTCCATTGTATAAATGTACCACATCTTCTTTATCCCCAGTCATCTGTCGATGGACACTTAGGTTGCTTCCATGTCTTGGCTGTTGTAAACAGTGCTGCTATGAACATTAGGGTCCAGGTATCAGTGATTTCCTATTTGAATTCAAATAGGTCCTACTTACACTGCAGTTATTTTTGAACATTTTGGTTTATAAACTCAGAGATTGATAAGGTTAGTTTTGTAGTGTGTAATATTTTATTTCATTAATTTTAGCTTTACTTTTTACGTGGTGGGATTTTATCATTAAGGATATCTTTATCAACTAGCAAGGTTTAGAGATGTTTTCCTTTCACTCACTAATAGGATGAATGAAAGAGGAAAAGAACAAAAGGAAACAAAAAAAGGAACTGGCAAAATGTCAGAAGAGGAGGGAAGAGAAGGGTTTTCAGGAGAATGGACCCATGCATCTGGAAGGCAGTGGCACTCTGGGCAGAATTAACGGAGCTGTGGGGTTTGTAAGAAGCACTGCTTCTCTGAAGGAAAGGGGGGGGGTGGGAGGGGAGCAAGTGAGGGAGTTCCCCATCAATCAGGTGATGGCTGATCCCAGGGCAGTATAGGTGCTCTGAGGAATGAGGCTGGTGGATCACAGCCTAAGGAGCTTTGGGAGGCTGTGTGCTGGTTGCCATTTAACATGTATAAAACATTAACACATTTGTACTTGGCAAGTGAGCTCTTAAAAGGGCTTCCCTGGTAAATATCGCTGAATAGAGCTAACATCAATTTTTTTTTTTTTTTTAAGTAGGGAGAAAATGGAAAACAGAGCTACCTACTAGTTCAATGATGCTCTAGAGAGGAAAGACAGTTATTTTGCCTTTGTCAGTTTAAAGGGGTTTGGGCTTCCAAAAAAATGTTATTAAAAGGTTATGCATGGAGATAGTGATCCTGTTTAGCACCTCTGAATTCTTCTTGGAAAGTGCTAGACACATGTAAGATGGAACCATAATGAGGATCACTGGTCATAAGGGAGAGAAAATTATGTTTCTCAGTCAAGTTAGACTCTTACTTTGGAATAAATTAAGGAAAGTTAATACTCAAATAATTTTGATTGTGGATGGGTATTAAAGGATGTTTTGTGATTTCTCTACTCTGGATGGCCATGTTGTAAATGCATATCCCCTAATGTAAGCAAATTGAAATAAATACTAACTAATTTATAATTTTGACTATTTTAACATATACTGAATGATTCCAAAAATACCAATAAAAGAGAGGGATCTAATTTCTCTTATGAAGACACATTATTAGGTTAAGTGCTTTAAAACCAGAACCAGTTGACTGACTGTATCATCCAAATTTGAAACTAAAATCACTCAGGTTTAACAGGAGAACAGTTGGGATAGAAGTTAGAATTGGATGAGGCTGCAGACACCCTAAAAATAAGATCTCCTCTATCTTGAGCTAAAGCTCCACCAACCAAGAATGCTCTTTGAATTATCCTTGTAGTTATTAACTGTATGCACTAGGGAGAGATAAGAAAAGTAAGGAACATTTTGAATTGGTTGGAACACGTGGTAAAATTATTTTAGAACAAATAAGATGTGATTGTGGTGATGGGAAATGAAAAGGTAAACAGGAAGACAGAATGTAATTATTCCGTGAAAATAAATGTTCTGTATTCATTCTGTCCTTTGATTTTCATCCAGATCCATGCCTGACTTTTAGTGCACTTCCACTCATTCATTAACTATATCAAGGCTTCCTGTGCTGCAGGTGCTGTGCTGGGCTCTGGGGACAAAATGCATGATCTAGAGTAAAAGGGCCTTTGAAAACACACATGTCTGTGTTCAAAGAAGACTTCTCCATTAATGTCTTTAACCTTGGATAAATTAATGAACTTCATTCAGCCTCGGTTACAAAAATGAAAATGATAATTCACACCTCTTAAGGATAAGTGAAATATTATACTTTAATCTTTTAGGTTTAACAGTGTCTGGCCTATAATCACTCCATAAATGATAGAAATATTTTATTGATGTTCAGATACTTGTTATAAATTTATTCAAAAATCACATACTAAGTACTTAATATATATTTTCAAGAAAGTTTGATGTCTAAGAGAAATTACTAAATAAATTAAATGTAGCATCATTAGGATTGTGGCTGACTTTTCCTGGCTTTCCAAAAGCCATTCTCAAACCTGTCTTGTCACCTCCCATAATAAGGCTAGGAAAAAAAAAAATACTTGTTTGACAACCTCCCTGGAAGCCAGATGAGTTACTGGTCAAAACCTGATGAAAGGCTGTTTGGAAAACATTTTTCTCCCTGTTAAAAAGAAATTCCTCTTTTTCTGACCATTCCTTTCTGTAAGTTTGAAATGATAATCTAAAGATGTAAAAACCACAACTGCAGCAGCCATCGTGCAGCTAGGGCAGTGGCCAAGATCATTGCCAAAATGCTGACCAAGATCTCTGGCATAACTGAGATTTGCATCAACACTGAAACTACTAAACTCTATATTTTTTTGCATGAGAAAAAAGTCACTATTAAGCAAATATCAGTCAGATATTCTGTGTTTTAGAACTTCAGTCATTTCTAATTGATGAAAGTCTTATTAAGGAGTGGTCAGGGTTAGAAGGAAGCCCATGAGAATAATATCTAATGTTTTAGTGTGTGATGGGGACAGTGACTTGGGGTTATTCCTAGAGGAGATGACATGAAAATTAAAATTTAACAAGTAAATAATAGACTGGATAGACCGGGAGTTTGGGATTGACATGTATACACTGCTATATTTAAAATAGATAACCAATAAACAAATCAATTACTTTTGAAAAAAAAGTAAATAATAGCTCTCTTTAGTTTCCAAAAGCTTGTCTGTGGTTTGTCTTGATGTGGATTTCTTTGGGTTTAGAGTTTAGAGTTTGTTGTTTATCTTGTTTAGAGTTTGTTTAGAGTTTGTTCAGTTTCTTTAATCTGTAGGCTTCTGTTGTTTTCCAAATTTGTAAGTAGTCTAAATATGTCAATTAAAAGACATAAATGGTACAGTGGATCCAAAATCATGACCCCACTGTCCAGAAGAAATTCACTTATAATATTGGCTGTTAGAAAGTAAAAGGATTGGAAAAGATATGTCATAAAAACATAATAAAAAGAAAACAAAAATGGTTATATTAACACCAGATAAAGCAGACTTCAGAACAAAGAAAATTACCAGATACAGTTAGAAACATTATATAATGATAAGTTAGTCCACCAAGAAGATATGGCAATCCTAAACTTCTATCCATCAAACAACAAAGCTTCAAAATATATATAGCAAAAATTAATAAAAATGAAAGGAGAAATAGATAAATCCACTATTATATTTAGATAATTAAACATCCTCTATAAACAGTGGATGAAACTAGACAGAAAATCAGCAAGGATGTAGACGAATCCAACATCATCAACCAAAGGTTCTAATGGACATTTATAGAACATGCCATGTAAGAATAGCATGTTCTTTTAAAATACCCATTGAATAAATACCAATATATATTATATCCTAGGTCATAGAACATGGCTGAACAAATTTAAAAGAACTAAAATCATACAGTGTATGTTCTCTGACCACAATAAGATAAAATTAGGAATCAATAATAGTGACATGACAGGAAATTTCCCAAATACTTGGAAACTAAACAGTCTGCTTCAAAATAATCCAAGGATGGAGAAAACCTCAAAGAAAATTAAATATATATTTAATTATATATATATATATATATATATATATATACATATATAACTGATTGAAATGAAAATAAAATGTATCAAAAATCATGCTAAAGCAGTATAAAGGGGAAAATTTATAGCACTAAATGCATACATTAGAAAAAAGAACAAGTTTCAGATCAGTGATCTAAGCTCCCACCTTAATTACATAAAAAAGAAGAGCAAAATAAAACAAACAGGGAAAGGAAGAAATAAAGACAAGTAGAAATGAATAAAAAAAAATTCAGAAAGTGAATGAAAAAGTTCTTTGGAAAGATCAATAAAATTGACAAATGTTTAGCAAAACTGTCAAAGAATAATAGAAGATTGCCAATATCAGGAATGAATCAGACCTGTATACACCAATAGGAAAGTAAGGGATACTCCAATTCTGCTCGTATAAATCTGAAAAAATAGGTAAAATGAGCCAATTCCTCAAGAAAACAAACAAAAACCCCTCAAATTACCACAACCCACTCAATATGAAGTAAATCATTTGAATTGTCCTATTACATCTATTAAGGAATTTGAATTCCTAACTTAAAACAACAAACAAATGAAAACTTCAACAAAGAAATCCTCAGTTCAGAATGGTTTTCACTGGAGAATTCTACCAGAACTTTAAAGAGTAATTGACTCCAACTCCACACAGTCTTTTCCAGAAGTTAGAAGGTGAATCATTCACAAATCATTTTATGAAGGTAGCTTTATCCTAATACTAAAACCAGAAAAATACAGTACAAAAATAAACACACACAAAAACAACTATAGACCAAAATCTGTATGAAAGTATTTGTACAAATCATTAACATAACATTAGCAATTAGAAATCACCCTTTCATAAAATGAATTATACACCATGATAAAGGAGAGTTTATTCTAGGGATTCAAGACTGGTTCAGTATTCAAAAATCAATCAACGTAATCCACCCTGTTTTCACACTTTTATATACTCATTGTGGAGATAGCATTTGACAAAATTCAACATCCATTCAAGATAAAAATTCTCAAAAAAGGAGGAACAGAGGGGAACTTTCTCAACTTGATAAGGAGCAACCACAAAAAACATACAACAAACATGATATTTCATTTTGAATTTTGAGAAGAAATACAAGTTTTGGAAAACTGAATGTTTTTCCCCTATGACCAATAAGGCAAGGGTGCCTGCTCTCACTACTCTTATTTGGTGTAGTGTTGGAAGTTTGAGCCAGTGCAATAAGGCAAGAAGGGGAAATTAAAGGCATACAGATTGGAAAGGAAGAAGTAAAGCTGTACTTACTTTACTTATTTGCATATGGCATGTTTGCATATCGTCTTAGTTTAGGTTGCTGTAACAAAATACCAGAGAATGGGTGGCTTAAACAAGAAACACTTATTTCTCAGAATTCTCAGACCCCTTTGCAGACTGCATATGTTACTTGGGTGCTGAATTCAGAGCTGGATTAAGTGATGATATTGTGGACCCCCCCAAAAGTGGGGTCCGGCTTCTGGCCGTTCAAAAGCCAATAAAGAGGCCAGGTTGGTGGAAAGGAAAGTTTGCTTTATTTTGGATGCTGGCGAGCGGGGGTGGGGGGGAGGGCGGATACCTGTCCAAAGGTCAGCTCCCCCTCCCCGGACAGTCAGGGGGCAAGAGCTTTTATAGGCGGAGGGAGGGGCTACCTGCAGAAACAGCACAGTCAGCTCTGACCGTCATCTTGAAATTGGTCGTCGGTGCTCTGACCAGCGTCATCTTGATTGTTTTAGGTACAGTTAATCTTCCGTTCCAGGGTTGATTTGTTCCCATTTCCTTGAGGCCAGTTCTCGGAATTGCGGCAGCTTACGTCATGGCTACAGCCTGATCATCAAGTAGTTAACTCCTTCCACCTGGTGTGGGTTTCTGTAGCTGTAAGACAGCTCACAGGATATGGCTCAGAATATTATCTGTAGCCTTTATGGAGGACCTAAAGGTTCTTGACTTTGCTTAATGACTAAAGTATTATTATTTAGTCTCCTTTGACTGTTTTGCTTTGTTTCTGCATTTTCTCACTTCTCTGATTAAACTTATTTTTTGGCTAAAGTTTTTCCGCAGACAAAAGGCAGGCTGAGGACATGGTGGGGGGGAGCAAGGACCATAGGGTCCTGCTCTGTTTCAATATTAATTGGAAGATAATGTGTTCTGGAGCTGGATGCTGCAGGGATGGCTTTCTAGTGTGGCAGAGGTAGCTCTCCAACAGTGGAAGAGCAGAAGCTCCCCTGGCAACTCTTATCTGTGACAGGAGTTTTGGAGTTGTTCTTGCAAACTTAGCCCAGCATCTGTCCCTTGAGCACTCCCAGAACTTCTGGATGCCATAGAATATTTTGTAATTAATCTCTTTCTGTTTAAACCAGCTGAAGTGAAATCTGTCCTCTGCTGCTGAATTCTGACCAATACAAGGCAGGCGTACTGTGTTTATTTTGTTGAAACAAATGGAGAGTGATAATCCAGAGTTTGAATTTGGGGGAGAAAATGTGACATATGTTATTTCCTTTTAGCATAGTGCCAACTTGTGATAGGTGACATCTAGCCTGCATTTTTTCTTCCCCCTAGGAAAATTTCTTATTGCATGAATAGGCATAGGATTTGGTTGTCAAGATATCAATATATCTTTTTCTAAATATGTATCTTTTTCTAAAATTTTAAGTCCACCCAGAGACTTGGAAATGTCTATCTATTAAATGTTATAATAAAGTTGTTTTAGGAGACTTGTAGATCCAAATATAATGGAGTTGATTAAATAGGTAGCATTATTGTTGATGTTGTTTATTATCAAATAATTTATCATATAAGATAATAGAATTAAGCCTATAATCACTTAATTATTTCCTGCACACTTTGATGAGTACGTCTTCAAAGATGTGATAGAATCAAGACAGAACATATTCTCACTTTAAATCTTATGCCAAAGTCTTAATGATGATGTTGAATTTCAGGAACCAGAGCTTATGTTTGGGCCATTAGCCAGTAGTGGGTACATTGAGACGATGGAGAATGTCCTCTGTGCATTTGAGACGAATGTGTGTTTTGCTATGGTTGGGTGGGTAGAGAGTTCTGTACGTGTGTGTGAGATTTAGTCATCCTACTGTGTTAAAGTCCTCTATTTCCTTACTGATCTTCTGGTCTGGTTATTCTATCCATTATTGAGAGTGGGGAACTGTAGTCTCCAACCACTATTGTAAAACTGTCCATTTCTCCCGTTAATTCTATCAGTTTTTGCTTTATGTAATGTATCTGTTGTTACCTAAGTAAATATTTATAATTTTTATATCTTATAATTGTTATATCTTCCTAAGGTATGGAATCTTTTATTAATATATAATGTCCTTCTTGGTCTCTCATAACCTTATTTGGTTTAAAGTGTATTATGAGCTCATTATGCTTAAATGAACAGTGCCTCCTGCTTTTCCAAACTGAGTTGTTCATTAGTTGAAACAGAGACACCCACCTTGCCTCATTCCTTCAGCTATCCTGTAGACAGGTTAGCGCAGCCCCACAGGACAACTTGTAATTAAGTCTCCTCTGCTCCCTCCCTCGGGCTCAAGGGAGGGACCAGGGAGATGGGCTTCCACTGCTCAGGGAGGGAGTGGGTCTGGGGCAAGTGAAAATGCCACAAATCTTTCTTATCCTTTTGAACGTGCTTATTGTTGATGGGGCTTTTGTTTGCTGTAAACCTTTGACTGTTTCCAGAGCTCCAACGAAGTTGATCCTGCTCTTTTATTCAGCATTTGTGTACAAGAATGAGAGCTTGGAGCTGCCCTAGTTTGCCATTTGCTAACACCACTCCAAGAATTTCTTTTTTGAGGCAAATTTTGTAAAGAATCTGCATTAAGGCGAAAAGAAGCAGATACTTAAAATTCACATTCTCTGCCACAGAAAACTATATTATCTTATCATACTTCTGGAAATTATTCTTTAAACCACTATCCCAGAAGGAGTCTGAAAATGACAAAAAAGTACTCAAAAAATTTCAGGAGTAAGATGTGAAAAAAAAATGAGACATAAGATTTTTCAGGAAAATTCTCATGTAAAAAGATAATAATGGCACATGATATTTATGGTGTTACACATTGCAAACATTTTATTTCAATGCTCTCATGTCTTTCAGGTATAAGATTTTAAGAGAGATGTTGAAATAAGTAATCTTCTGCAACATTTGACTTATTCTTTTCCTGCACATGTGATGATGGTGTTAGATCATTTTTTCCTCTATTTGTTATCACTTTAATCTAAAGTAAATGTAAGACTTTGTAAAAGACTAAGAGCCTTCAGTCTGTCACTTCTATGTCATGACTTGTGGCTGCCTTTAGCATCTTGACAGGTTTTAGTAAGTTTAGTGAGGTGAGAAGTAGGTGATAAAGTACAAGGTTTAGCTGAGAAGGAAGAATACCACAGCTTAATTCAAATGACCATTTTCAATGTTGTCATTGAAGAGAAGACACAGCCTCCCTCACGTATACTGTTATCAGATCATGAATTGGTATTATGTTTTAGTAAAATAGGGTAACATAGAGAAAATCTTAGTGAGGTACGTTATAGTAATCTCACTTCTTTTTAAAAGAATTTTATTGAAGTACAGTTGATTTACAATGTATTAATTTCTGATGTACAGCAAAGTGATTCAGTTATACATATATATATATATATATATATACATTCTTTTTTTATATTCGCTTCCATTATGGTTTATCACAGGATATTAAATATAGTTCCCCGTGCTATACAGTAGGACCTTGTTTTTTTAATCTCACTTCTAAATATTGGTTTTCAGGAACTAATCTAAGATGAAGAGGAATCTAAGATATAGGATAGTCCGTGAATGACCAATCTGGATTTGTGTAGGTGTGTGAATGTGTGTGTGCACATACATGTGTGTATTAGAAATTGCAAACAACTCAATAACAGAGGATTATTAAATAAATCATAGTTCACTTACACAACCAAATACCATTCCACAATTAAAATGATGATATCGTTTTATATTTCATATAAAATGACACTAAAATCAAATTAAGTGAAAAAGCAGCCTTCACAGAAATGCACATCATATGATTACATATAAATATACATACATAAGAGTTGTGTTTAGGTATGTAGACTAAAAGCAACCGTGGCTATCACTGAGAAGAGGCTTTTCCTTTCTGCTCTTACATATTGCCTAGAGTTTTGTTTTTTTTTTAATCATAATGTGTTCGATATTGGAAAATATTCGTTGACAAACGCAAAATTTGGATTGTTAGAGTTGGCAATACAGAGATGAGAAAACTTTAAGTTTAGAGATGGAGGGCTGGGAAGAGAATAAAATGAAATTTACTTCCAAGGATTAACTAAGAAAACGCCAAGATATAAAGTTGATAATAGAAGATGATAAAGAGTTAATTCAGTGTTCAAAAGAGCACAGGTATAAATTAAAATGAGACTGGTCTTCTTACATTCAGGAATCCTAAAGTCCTTTCTCAGAAGTAGAGGGTATAAGGCTTGGTCAGTTTAGCGGTGAGCCAGGGTGGAATTTAGATAAAAGTGAAGAGGATGTGATTGTAAGTTCAAAATAACTGTGAACACTTATATGATGCTTATAATGTGATAGGCACTGTCCTAAATACTTTACAGGTATTGTAAATACTCATTGATCTTTCACAGTCACCAAAAAAGAGTTTCTGTTACTGTTATGCATAAAGCACAGAGAGGTTTATAGGTGTCAGAGTTGGGATTCTAATCCAAGCAACCTGCCCCCAGTGTCCTGTGCTACGAGGCCCTATAGCCAGTCTAACTTTAGTCTGAACCATCCTCAGCATAGAAGTCACAAGAATGATAGCAGAACAAGTTGTAGAAAAAAAGCTGAGAGCCAAATGCTGAAGGTGAGAACATCCCTCGAGGTTAGTAAAATATAATAATGATGGAGAATCATCACATAAACTCTTAATGTATGCATACTCTTTGCAAGAAAAAGAAATCAAAATCATTTATGGACTTTATAACCCTGAGGATTAATATCTTCTCATGTTGGCAAATGGACTTACAGAAAAACCCTGAAACAGCCGTTCCCCTTTTTGTTCTCTTGTGTTTCAAATAAAAACCCAGTGTAGTTTGCCTCAAGGTCATTGATCTCTAATTTAGAATGCAAAACCTCCAAGCCTGCCTACAAAGCCTATTGTTAGACTCTCTAAATAAAAACAACAACCAAGGCATGGATGAAATAGAATATCGTATATTTTTACCCATAAAATTGTAAGGTGAAGAAAATTTGCTGATGTAAAATTCAGGCATGTGACCTTCAATGGGGAATAGCTCTAAAAGATAGAATTTGAGCTTCTAGAGTCACGCAGCTCCCTAGGAAAGCGTGGTAAGCAGAATTCTCTGATGGCCGCTGTGATTCCTGGCACAGACCATGCCAGCCTGCATATTCCCTCTTCTTGAGGGTGGATACAACCTCTGAATATGAATTATCTGGATATCAGGTCCCTCGATTTAGTTACTTCACACAGTAAGTGGTGGTGGACGGTCACTCTCATGATTAAGTTATTATATAGACAGCAGACTGGATGGGGGATGGGAAGTCAACTTGATGGGCTCACACCTGCCCATCAGGAATTCCTGGTGCAGATGGGGGGTGGGGGATCACAGGAGGCCTCTGTGTGTGGCCTGGAGGAGCTGAGAGTGAACTCCAGCTAGTGAGCAGACAGGGACCTCCATCCTGCTCCCTCAATGGATTGCATTGTGCCGTTGACCTGAATAACCTTGGACGAGCCCCCGGGCTCCCAGATGAGATGCGCAGCCTGACAACTTGACTCCTACCTCTGGGACCAAGTCATCATGCCTAGATCCCTGTTCCCAGGAGACACTGACATCATAAAGTTGTGCCGTCTTAAGCTGATAAATTTGCGTTAATTTGTTATGTAGCAACAGTAAACTAATACAGTACATGGAGAAAATGTTCTTTATCAGAAAATGAAACAAAATAACACAACTTTTATTAAAAAAAATATTTTGACAAATTCTGACAGATGATTAAAGTTACTTAGGTGGAAGTTGGCCAGTGTTGTAGTTAACATCTCAAAACTTTCAGCTATCATTCATTATAATACCTGTCCAGTACACTAAATCATCCTTAGCAAATCATTAAATACTCATTAAATGCCCATATGCACCAGCTGCTGTACAGGGCACAGGTACCAAAATTAACACAAAACTAGATAATTGCAATCTGTGAAAAAGAAAATACTTAGGTCTGATATGAGCGGGGTTGGTTTTCCCCACCCCTGCTTTTAGGGTTAAAGTGAATATACATGGATAGAGAAAGTAGCTGAGAGCAATGGAGAGAAGCCAAGCAGTCACAGCACCTGATTTCGCACTGAGGTTTTTCTTAACTGTATATTTCAGGGCCCCACCCATGTGATCCGAATGCCTATTAATGGGGTCTGAGAATTCGTGTTTTAAAAACCTCTCTAGATAGTTCTAATGCACAGCTATCACCTTAAAAGATGAGTGAGACCAACAGTGACAACTAAAGCTGCATTTTCGTGCACTTTAATGACTATGCAAGTGACTTAATTTTTCCAGTTATTTCAGCAAATATTTATTCTCTGGTGACCCAGCGAAGAAGAAAAACACTGCCCCAGTCCTCAAGAGTCTCACAATCTAGGACGATAACGGTAATAGCACGTGCTAGGTGTTATACCCTCATATGAACAATGTCGAAGAAAGCGCAATTAGGATCGCCTGTGGGAAAAGTGGCTGGGTGGGAAAGGAGACTTGACAGAGGAAATGATATTGGAGTGGGACCTCAACATTTGAGTCAAATCAATCAACGTAACAAGTTCTTTCTATCATCATTCATTTGATACATATTCTAAAAAACCGTGAAACAGTATGGCACTGTGATTGAGAGTTTGTGCTCAGACAGATACGGATTGATTCCCAGCTCTGTGATTCCTAACGTTTGGTTTCTCCTTTTTGCCTTGGGTAAGAGAACTGGGATGACCTCACAGAGGATCATGTTTCTGAGGATTATATGTGGGTAAACTCTTAGCATGTTCCCTACCACATATTATTATTTTTCTTGCTGCTGTGCCCCCCACAACCATAGCTATGGGGCTGTTCAGTAAGACTGTATTTTAAGAAAGCTAGAGGCGGGCCTTGCTCATCAAAGAGTATCATCTGGTCTGGGAAGAGGAGGTCGAGACACACAAACACATCGTTTCAGCACTTCACCACCACTGCCCCAGAGGCATAACAGTGCACTCTGAAAGAAAAGAGTGTATTTAAACTTGCCTGGAGGAGTGAAGCAGAGAAGTGAAGCTTTTCAAGAAATGAGTTATTTTAGGTAAGTTTTGAGGATCAATTGGGAATTTATCAGCACGGAAGGAAAGCTATGAAAGCCAGGTCTTCTAGGTGAAGGTAAAGGGAAGTATTTGTGCCCAGGGAAAGCTTTCAGTTGGCATGATCTGCTCATTAGATGTTTTTAAGGCATTGTTTTAGCCAAGTCCAAGATATTTCCATCAAGAATTTTTAGACATATGAATGGAAATGCATATACCGTTTCTTTGTTATTTCTACAGGGTATATTTCTTGGGTAGAACACACCGATATTTTTTACTGTGTACTTGAAAACAGTTAACAACTTTGAGTCCTGATCATGTGTGAGGCCTTGATTAATGAGCAAAGGAGGCATTATCCAAAAAAAAAAAGGGACTAAAATCTTGAATCTTTCTACAAACACCTAGGAAACCTTGTGAGTTGTGAAGAATATACATGGATTACATGGAAAGGAATATTTCCAAATTCAAAGATTTGAGTTTTACTCACTTTACTGTAAAATCAGGGTCCTATGGAAGTAACTTGGTGTGGTGAATGAGTCTCACCCCTTTTTTCTCCACATGCTACAGGGTTCTTTTGTTTGTCTGTTTTGGCTCTTCCTATGATCTCTGGACCCGATAAGGATTACATAAAGAAATGTTTTACTTTCTTAGAATAATATTATAGAAGATTTAGGAACTCACTGGTCAGCTCTGGATCGTATACCATAATATATTCTCTTTAAGGAGACTGTGAATCAGAAAGAGAGAGAGAAGAAAAAAGGCAAGATTAGAATGATTTTTTTTCCTTTTTTTAATAAAAAGGTGATTATATCAAAAGCCTGTGGGCTTGTGCAGCCAGTAGGAGTATGAAGTATTCTGCTATCTAGTGAAAGATTTTTCAGTAAATCACCTTCTTAGTTGACCCAGGTCTCTTTGTTTATATGATGAAGATCAGGGATTCATGCCAGTAGAAATGACAGGCTTTGCAGCAATTATTACGTATAGATTATATAAATCAAACAGTCACAGAAACACAGCCATGCCCATTCACCAAGCCCCCATGTGTTTGGCAGCCCTAGACTTTTTGGGGGAGTAGTTCAGATTTTTTTATGCTTACAGAATTATACTTTTGCTGTTGTCATATTAGAATAATTTTGAATATCATTTTAAATAGAATTGTGTAATACAAAGTGCAGATTCAAAAATGAATGAAGATCACTTTTTAAATGTGTGCAGTTATTTTCTCTGTAAGATTCACAAATGTTAAACTAAATCCATTACTCCATATTGGCAGTGATTGATGATTTATGAGTAAGTCGGTTTGATGAGACATTTGACACAAACTTTGGCTTACTTGTTAAAATCTGTCAAAAACGAACTTCATTCTTTGGTGATAACATGGTAGATGTATTGTTATTAAAGTACGCGAACACATTTAAAAAACCGTTACCTTATTTTGACTAGCTGCAAATCATGTTTTGACTAATCCTTGAGGTAGAAGTAATTATGGAGTCGATGTATATATTTAGCTTCTAGAAAATTCTCAAATTCAAAGGGCTGAATTACAGCTATTCCAAAGTGACTGTTGTTCCCCTTCCCTGGTTTGTGAACAAACTCCACTTGACATTTCTCATTGGAAAAGTGGATGTTTGAAATCACCGTAAAGAAATTACCTCACTTTATTCTTTTAAGTTCCAGTATACTGCGTAGTTAGGTCTGAGGTTCATGGGCAATATATTTCTGATCCAGAGCCTCTGTAATTTAATACTACAATTGGTATTTCAAGTAATTATCTTTTTGAAGTCAGGAAGGGATTTTGGCTGATTTAAGAAAGAATATGCTTTTCTCAGGGGAAAGGGCTGGAGACAGAGATGAGGAAAATGATTTTCTGCTCGGTGAGGCAATGTGATGTGAAATATCCGTCCATGCATTAGAGTAGGAAGCGTTTAGTTTGCTTCTCAGCCAATCCCTCTTCTCTGAGAACTTGAATCACAACTTCAAGGTAAAGCACAGCATCCATGTCTCCGTTACATGACCCTCACCGTGTAGACTACTTCATCCTCATGTTTGCCTGGCAACCGTCCACAGAATTCCTTTCACTCAAGAATGTAGTGAAGTCAGGTTAATGATGGGGCCCTAGTATAAAGCTCTACGGATTTCTGCTGCTAAATTCTGTGGAGCACCCATGACACCGGTCCTTTCTAGGGAATACTTGTACAGGTCTTGATTTTTGATTCTTAGATACCCAAAGATCTTTCCAGAATGTCTTCATTTTGCATAAGATAGTGATTTTCTCTTTTCTGAAAACGGTAGATTCTTAAGAGCAGTGTATTCAGCTGTCAAAGTTGTGGTAGCTCTTTTGAAGTAACAACTATAAGGAGTGGAAACACCATGGCTCTCTCTTAATGAAGGAAGGTATAAGATAAGAAAAGACAGTAGAGTTTTAAATCAACATTATTTCTTGGCACCTCCCAGGATCACATTGTGTTATGTTACACTTTTAAAAATTGTAGCAATATAATTTTTTTTTAAATAGTAAGAGACACCAAGTAGTGGTTTAAAAAAAAACACACACGCAATTTTAGAGCAAAGTTACAAATTATTTATCCCCCAATTTCTACCCATCATTGTGAACTACTTCACTGAAATGGATGAAACCAGCCAAATAAGAAAACCAGGATTTCATACATGTATTGTTTCTAGACTGCATTTTGCAATAAAGTTTCTTTTTTTTTGCTTTTAATTTTGCATGGCTAAAATTACGACTGTGTGTATGAAAAATAGCTGCCTACAGCCGTATCATTATCCTCTTTTTTTGCCTTCTTGTTTCTTAACGTTTTGCATTCTACCACTCTCTCCTTTGTACGTATTTTCTTCTGACATTTTCTATTAGACTCACTCTCTTTTTCCAGACATGAGGGATTTGTTTATCTGAGCAGTATCTATGTACTGATAT
Source organism: Balaenoptera borealis (assembly GCF_965194805.1). Taxonomy (NCBI): domain Eukaryota; kingdom Metazoa; phylum Chordata; class Mammalia; order Artiodactyla; family Balaenopteridae; genus Balaenoptera; species Balaenoptera borealis. The sequence continues at coordinate 29,902,409 of NC_138880.1, read as the reverse complement.
AAAAAATTGTTACAATGTTAATTCAAAATGGTTCTAGATAAAGGTAAACCTAAATTGCATTACCATTTTAAGTTATATAATTAAAAGGTAGTTTATAAATGCTATATTTTCTTTCTCTTTTTCTTTCCCAAAGGAATATTTATCTTTTTATTAGTTAAGAGCAGTATCCTTCTTTCTTGTTTATTTTTAAAAGAAAAGATACAGTGAAACAGTTAATTCATGTCATTACATTTTTTCATTATTAATGAATCTACTGTTTTCTCAGTTTTTTCAGTATACCATAAGACTTGCCAAAAGATAAAGACAGATTTCATTATATCATTTTGTGACCCCTTGTGGGCGTATGTACATGTACAGCGTAGGCTATCATTTACATGCTCATTCAGTCATCATTCAAAAAAGAAAGCCTGTTTTAACGTTACATCTCTAAAATATTACAATTAATTTTTCCAAGAAAAATGTGGGTTTTGCTTGTGCAAAGTCCAAATTTCTGAAATATTAAGATTAAGAATTCTTACTTCTAGAATACCTCAGACTTTGATAAGTAAAAAGATGCATAAATGTAGAACAAGACAGTAGAATGTGTGTGTGTGTGTGTGTGTGTGTGTGTGTGTTTGAATTTGGAAAAATCCTTGAACATATTTTAAACTAAGTAGGAAAACATGTCTAAAATATTATTTTGATAAAACAAATATTGTCTTCTATATGAAAAAGTTCAAAGTTTTAAAATCATGTGCTTTGTAGATTATGATTGTCATATGTGTACTTAAAAATGTGAATTTTATTGTATATAACATAACATAACAGGACAGAGTAAAATATTTGTCTGAAAGGATCGCTTTCCATTCATTATTTCTACCACTTTGAATGCTTACTCATTTGGGCTTCACTCCTCTAACCTCTCACCATAAATCTTCAGTGTCTTCTCTTCATGAATTTGGTCAGACTCTCTCCTGAGAGAGAGTTTCATTTATTTGCTCATTTGCTGCATTTGGGGAGGATTCACAATAACCCTTTCAAAATACAGCAAATTTGAGGTTGGCTTTTAAATTGATTTTTAAATCAAAGAAAGCATTAACAGAGTTTGCTCTGTCTAGAGCAAGAGCAATTTGATTAGTACTTGTGAATAAGTTTTGCTTCGTGTAGTGAGCGAGGAATTAGACATTGTCATGTCAGAAGTCCTAGATCTGTGTTTATCTATATTTTTAACTAATGAAGATTTATCGGAAGATGGTGTTAGGTTGAGCGGTTGGAGCTCTTATGGACACAGTGCTGTAAACCATCACTTCAAAAGCTAAGGCAGCAACATGGATGGACCTAGAGATTATCATACTAAGTGAAGTTAGTCGGAAAGAGACAGACAAATGCCATATGATATCACTTATACATGGAATCTAAAGTATGACACAAATGAACTTATCTATGAAACAGAAACTGACTCACAGACATAGAGAACAGACTGGTGGTTGCCAAGGGGGAGGGGATGGGAGAGGGTTGGATTGGGAGTTTAGGATTAGCAGATGCAACCTAGTATATAGAATGGATAAACAACAAGGTCCTACTGTATAGCACAGAGAACTCTATTCAATATCCTGTGATAAACCATAATGGAAAAGAATATGAAAAAGAATGCATATGTATGTATAACTGAATCACCTTGCAATACAGCAGAAACTAACACAACATTATAAATCAACTACACGTCAATTAAAAAAAAAAAAAAGTGAAGGCAGACAGAAGCAATTCTGCTGCCCTTTGGTTTGTCCTGATGGATAGATGAGTTTTATTGTTGGGCCCCCGTAGAACTCACACAAGTACATTTTCCCAAACATGCGCTACTCAGTGGAGAATACATTGTGTGTGAGTTTTCTCACTGGCAGTTCTTCTCTAAGTTTTCAGTGCACAAAACATGGACACGCATCAAAGACATGTGATTTGTTTAAGGTCAGTTCTGGAAAGCATGTAGCCGCACAGTAATGGGGAAAGCATTAGTCTTGGGGTTACACTAGCAAATTTCAGAGAATTTGCTAGCAAAAAAGGACCTTGACAATGTACTCATTATATCTGAGGCTTCCCATCTCCATTTAAAATAGGAGAACAGGACGAGATGTTCACTTCTCTTTGCATTTCTTCTAGTATCTGGCAGATAATTAATAAGGAAGATTCTGGACAAAAGAAAAGGCCCAAAAAAAATGAGCAACAACAAGAAAAATATTTAGTCAAGTATCAGTCAAATGTCATGAACTGTGGAAGTGCTTTTATTATTGACTGGAATTCAAAAAACACCTAAAAAATACTTGTACACTCACTGGATATAAGGGGAAAAGCACTTCTTGGCTATATTATTTCAGTAAGCAAATATCTTTATTTGACCAAATATTTATCTTTTCTTAATATCCACTCTTTCCATTTTGAGGCCATAATTATAGACAGGTCATGGTAGGAGTACAACCATGGCTAGCAGGAAATTTTAGGGCTAAGACTGGAATTCAAAGACTTAGAAACGCTAAGTTCTAGCTCATCAGGATAGCCTGCCTCCAGTAAGGGAATATCCCAAACTTGGTGCCCATGGAAACATTGTTAACCCTGACTTACTTATTTGTAATAGCATAATAGTTTTAAAATATCTATTTAGGGTGTATAATGTGATGATTTCATGTACAAACACATTGTAAAATGAAGTTTATTAACACACTTATCACCTCACATTGATTGTAACCCTTTTTATATGTGGTGAGAACATTTAATATCTACTCTCTTAGCAAGTTTCAAGTATATAATGCAATATTATTGACTATAGTCACCATTCTCTACATTAGATCCCAGAGCTTATTCATCTTATAAATGAAAGTTAGTACCTTTTGACAAATATCTCCCTATTTCCCCCACACCCCAGCCCCTGGCAACCATCATTCTACTCTCTGTTCTATGAGTTTGACTTTTAAAAATTTCACTTATAAATGCTATCATGCCATGCTTGTCTCTCTGTCTTGGGTTTATTTCACTTAATACAGTGTCCTCCAGGTTCATCCATGTTGTCGCAAATGACAGGATTTCCTTCTTTTTTATAGCTGAATAATTGTATGTACATAGCACATATTCTTTATATATTCATCGTTGTCGGATACTACATTGTTTCCGTGTCTCGGCTATTGTAAATAATGGTGCAGTGAACTTGGGGGTGCAGATATCTTTTCAAGATCATGATTTCATTTCCTTGGGTATATAACCAGAAGTGAGATTGCTGGATCATATGGTAGTTCTATCTTTAAGGAACCTCATTACTATTTTCCAAAGTGGCTGTACCTGTTTACACCAACGGAGTGCAAGAGTTACCTTTTCTCCACATTCTCACCAGCATTGTTCTTTCTTGTGTTTTTTTGTTTGTTTGTTTTTCTGCTTTTTTTGTTTTTAGTAATCCTGGCTTATTTCTTGAGAGGAACATGTGAATGGAAAGAGAGGATGCTGAACATAATGGAGAAATTAATTGCTATGTGGCAAAATTGAAGCAAGCCTACACTGTATGTTAAATCCCAGGAAAAGATGGGTACTGCCTGGGTCCAAGGTCATCAATAGCTTCCCAAAGGCATAGCAGATATTATTATACACTGAATTATTTAGTTTTTAAAATTTCACCTTTAAGGAGCAAATGAAAGTGTCTGCCTCTTGTACAGAAATTGTGGGCTTTGAGGCATATGGCAGAGACTCATTCTGGGGTGACAGATGAAATTGTGCCATCTACATGGAAGAAGGGCTGTGTGATGGGTATAAACAAAAGGACAGCCATTAAAAAGCTTGAGAGAAAAACGTACCTAAAGAGACAAAAGACCTGTATGCAGAAAACTGTAAGACACTGATGAAAGAAATTAAAGATGATACAAACAGATGGAGAGATATACCATGTTCTTGGATTGGAAGAATCAACATTGTGAAAATGACTCTACTACCCAAAGCAATCTACGGATTCAATGCAATCCCTATCAAACTACCAATGGCATTTTTCACAGAACTAAAACAAAAAATTTCACAACGTGTATGGAAACACAAAAGACCCCGAATAGCCAAAGCAGTCTTGAGAAAGAAAAACGGAGCTGGAGGAATCAGGCTCCTGGACTTCAGACTATACTACAAAGCGACAGTAATCAAGACAGTATGGTACTGGCACAAAACCAGAAACGTAGATCAATGGAACAGGATAGAAAGCCCAGAGATAAACCCATGCACCTATGATCTTCTTATCTTTGATAAATGAGGCGAGAATATACAATGGAGAAAAGACAGCCTCTTTAATAAGTGGTGCTGGAAAAACTGGACAGCTACGTGTAAAAGAATGAAATTAGAACACTTCCTAACACCATACACAGAAATAAACTCAAAATGGATTAAAGACCTAAATGTAAGGCCAGACACTATCAAAGTCTTAGAGGAAAACATAGAACACTCTATGACATAAATCACAGCAAGATCCTTTTTGACCCACCTCCTAGAGAAATGGAAATAAAAACAAAAATAAACAAATGGGACCTAATGAAACTTAAAAGCTTTTGCACAGCAAAGGAAACCATAAACAAGACAAAAAGACAACCCTCAGAATGGGAGAAAATATTTGCAACTGAAGCAACTGACAAAGGATTAATCTCCAAAAATTACAAGCAGCTCATGCAGTTCAACATCAGAAAAGCAAACAACCCAATCCAAAAATGAGCAGAAGACCTAAATAGACACTTCTCCAAAGAAGAGATACAGATTGCCAACAAACACATGAAAGAATGCTCAACATCACTAATCATTAGAGAAATACAAATCAAAACCACAATGAGGTATCACCTCACACTGGTCAGAATGGCCATCGTCAAAAAATCTACAAACAAATGCTGGAGAGGGTGTGGAGAAAAGGGAACCCTCTTGCACTGTTGGTGGGAATGTAAATTGATACAGCCACTATGGAGAACAGTGTGGAGGTTCCTTCAAAAACTAAAAATAGAACTACCATACGACCCAGCAATCCCACTACTGGGCATATACCCTGAGAAAACCATAATTCTAAAAGAGTCATGTACCAAAATGTTCATTGCAGCTCTATTTACAATAGCCAGGACATGGAAGCAATCTAAGTGTCCATCGACAGATGAATGGATAAAGAAGATATGGCACATATACACAATGGAATATTACTCAGCCATAAAAAGAAATGAAATTGAGTTATTTGTAGTGAGGTGGATGGACCTAGAGTCTGTCATACAGAGTGAAGTAAGTCAGAAAGAGAAAAACAAATACCGTATGCTAAGACATATATATGGAATCTAAAAAAAAAAAAAAAAAAAAAAAAAAAAAATATGGTTCTGAAGAACCTAGGGGCAGGACAGGAATAAAGACACAGACGTAGAGAATGGACTTGAGGACACGAGGAGAGGAAAGGGTAAGCTGGGACGAAGTGAGAGAGTGGCATGGACGTATATACGCTACCAAATGTAAAATAGATAGCTAGTGGGAAGCAGCCGCATAACACAGGGAGATCAGCTCGGTGCTTTGTGACCACCTAGAGGGGAGGGATAGGGAGGGTGGGAGGGAGACGCAAGAGGGAGGAGATATGGGGATATATGTATATGTATGGCTGATTCACTTTGTTATAAAGCAGAAACTAACACACCATTGTAAAGCAATTATACTCCAATAAAGATGTTAAAAAAAAAAAAACTTGAGAAAAAGCTAGTGCCATGGAAATTACAAGCGAATGATGCGCTTTTATATTTAGCCATTTTGTAAGGGTTAAGATAACTATATAAGGGGGAAATATAAGCCCAAGTCTATGGGAAATGTTCACTTTCAAAACTGGTATAAAGCATGGGAGTGAGGCAGTGAATAGAACCGTATTGATTGATTCACTCATAATTAAACAGTCTGAAAAGCAGGCAGTAATTGCCATGATGCTCTTGAGCATGTTTATGTTCTGTGGGTAACTAAAAAAGGCGACATAAACATGGTAATTAAAGGGTTATTTTTTTGTCCTTCATATTCAAGGATGTTATTACTCCAAGATCAACTTGATTTGTATGTGATCTGAGTACAGTATCGAAATTTCGATTTTCTAGTGCCATAAAGGGGGTCATTGGTGTGGGTAATTGACCACTGCATATAATTAACATGACAGGGGCTGGTGTTCAGCATGGCCAATGCCTCTGCATGGTCTTTGAGCTCAAGTTCACCTTCCATCCTCTTAGATCTTCTCTGTGCAGCTGTAGAACCCATTCAAAGTCAAACATTGAGAGTTCTGTATCACACAGTGTGTTCAGATTAAAAGTGCACACCTGTATCCTAGAATAGTAGCTATGAAAGTATAGTTGTATCTACTAAGATCAGTTTATCTCTTTAGCAATATTTATGGTTGATCTTTATCTTTAGACTTTAGGAGGGTAGCAAATGATGTGAAGAATTAAATCTGTGTAATGAAATGGATGTCATTCTTAGAGTGTGCTTACACTTAAATATATAAAATAGAAATATTACATATGGGTATAAATAAAAGGATATTCAGAGTTACTAACCGACACTATCCAGTTAGAATATTGGTGAGTATGTATTTCTAGATATAGATATTCAGAGTAGAACATTTTCCCTTATCTCTGATTTGCATTCTGTGATTCAGAATCCCAGTTCTCAGTCATTGCTGGTAGTAAAAACATAAATAATAAACACTTGGAACAAATAGGAAACTTCACTATGTTTCTATTTTTCTAGCTGGTTTGATTTTATTATTTATTATTTTAGAATCCGTGTAATAAAAGAACTGTGTTTGGTGACATTCTTTTTCCATAAGTTCCTAATATTTGTTTTTTTATATTTTATTGACAAATGATTAACATTTAAAAACACACCTATTTAGCTCTACATTTTGATAAGTATATGTAGAATTTTAGGAAAATATAAGATTATCTGAATAAATGAAAATGGTGTTTCTTTTTGTCCAACATTTATGCAAGTCTCTCTCTCTCTCTCTTTTTTTTTTTTTGGTGTGTTTGTTTTGTTTTTTGTTTTTTTTTTTTCTGAAAATTGTTAAGAACTCCAGGACAAAATATCATAGTAAGAGGGAGATTGGCTGTCATTTTTCTCTGTGATCATTTGGTAGTATTCCTAAAGTTTCATAAATAATAAGCTATTTAAGAAAGATTTCTAGTAGATGAGCTTTTTTAGATTAAAGTAGTATTATTGTAAAATGAATGGGTAAAGTTAAATGTAATGTTTCCTTCATTATCAAATAAGATGATTATACGAATGTTAATGTGATGAATTATGATGCTGTATTATCTGATGTTGAACCATCCTTGCAGTCCTAGAGTACAATCAGCCCTGTCAGAATTCTGTGCATGTGTGAGTATGTGTTATGTGTTATATTGTGTCCTGCAAGGAGATATGTTGAAGTCCTGACTGCTAGTTCCTCAGAGCATTAATTACTTGGAAATAAGGTCAGCACAGACATAATTAGTTAATTTAAGATGTGACCATACTGGCATGGAATGAACCCTTGACCAGATATAACTGGTGTACTTGAGGAGAGGAGAAGAGGCACAGAGACACAGACACACAAGAGAAAAAAGCCATGTGAAGATGGAGGTAGAGATTGAGGTGCTCCGTCTATAAGCCAGGGAACACCACAAACTAGGAAAAGAAAGTCATGGAACAGATTCTTCCCTAGATTCTTCAGAGAACATGGCCCTACCAACACCTTGATTTGGGACTTCTAGATTCCTGAAATGATCAAGAAAAATTTCTGTTGTTTTAAGCTGACCCTTTGTTATGGCAGGCTAACAAAACCAATACTCTGTGTGTGTGTGTTTGCGTATGTGTGTGTATACACAAATAATCATGCAGTTTTAAGCTTTTATAACTTCACAAGTGTAATCGGTACATATTTTTAAAAAGCATTATTTTGAAGTTTTTTAATTGTGAAAAAGAATTTATTTGAATTTTTTTCAAGGTTTCCCATCTTCAGTCAGGTTGGCTCAACACCGCAAACTATAGTTTTGGCAAGAGAAGAGACATTCCATTTCCAGGCATAAATGTTATTTACCTCAGTCCACTTTGCCCCACATAAAACACTTAGCTTTCAGCTGAAAATTACATGATATTCAAAGAAAAAAAAAACCAATAGGACCAGGTTCACATATGACCCAGATGTTTGGACTATCATACAATTCAAAATTTAAAATTACAATTAAAAATAACGATGATTAATATGTAAAAGGCTTCAGTGGGAAGGTAGGAAACATGCATGAATGGGTGAAGAATTTCAGCAGAGAAATGGTAATGAAAAGAATTAACTAGAAATGCTGGAAAAGAAAAGCATGGTAACAGCAATAAAGAATGTCTTTGAAAGATTCATTAGTGGACATGACACAGCGGAGGGAGGAATCAGTATACTCAAACACAGTCTAATTCAAATTTTCCAAATGAAAGCACCCAAAGAAGAACTGAAGATGCATTATTAAAATATCACTCATAGGGCTTCCCTGGTGGTGCAGTGGTTGAGAATCTGCCTGCCGATGCAGGGGACATGAGTTCGAGCCCTGGTCTGGGAAGATCCCACATGCCGCGGAGCAACTAGGCCCGTGAGCCACAACTACTGAGCCTGCACGTCTGGAGCCTGTGCTCTGCAACAAGAGAGGCCGCGATAGTGAGAGGCCCGTGCACCGTGATGAAGAGTGGCCCCCGCTTGCCGCAACTGGAGAAAGCCCTCGCACAGAAACGAAGACCCAACACAGCCAAAAATAAATAAATAAATAAAATATCACTCATATAAGTGATTAAGAAATATAAATGCAGTTGACTCTTAGAAAGTGTGAGGGTTAGGAGTGCTGACCCCCCATATAGTCGAAAATCTGTGTATAACTTTACCGTTGGCCCTCCATATTCATGGATTCAGCCAACCATGGATCATGTAGTACTGTATGCAATTATTGAAAAAAATTCACATTTAAGTGAACCCACGCAGTTCACACCCATGTTGTTTAAGGGTCAACTGTAATTACACTTTAAGTGATGTTTACAGTTTGTAGAATTTATACCTCAGAAGTTATAAAAGCTTGAAACTGTACTAAACTTTTGGGAATACACACACACACTCATAGACACATTCTTCTGTATTTTATTTGTTAATATTTTAGTTAACATTTTTACATCTTGTTTTCTGTTTTGTTCATGGGTGAGCATATTTAATTTTTTGCTATGTACTGTCCTGTCCTACTTTTTTTCTGTTTGAAAAATTATACAAATCCATTTATTTATTTCTTATTTGTTTCTATTTATTTCTGTTAATACTATTCATCAGTGTTTTCCAGAAAGACAGAACCAATAGGGTATATCTCAATAGAGATAGATAGACAAAAGATGATATAGATATAGATTTATTATGATGAGTTGGATCATGCCAATTAAGGAGAAGTCCCAAGATCTTCAGTCAGCAAGCTGGAGACCCAGGAGAATCAGTGATGTAGTGTCAGTTGGAAAGCCCACAGGCTCAAGACCCAATAAGAGCCAGTGTTTCAGTTCAAGTCCAAAGGCAGGAAAAGATGGATATCCCAGCTCAAGGTAGTTGGATAAGAGGAGTTCCCTTTTCCTCTGCCTGTTCGCTCTATTCAGGCCTTCAACTGATTGCGCAAGGCTTACCCACAATAGGGAGGGCAATCTGCTGTACTTAGTCTACCAGTACAAGTGTTAATCCCACCCAAAACCACTCTCACAGACACTCCCAGAATAATGTTTGACCAAATATTGGGACACCCTATGGCCCAGTCAAGTTGACACATAAAATTAACTATCACAAATGTTATCTGTTCTTCAGTATTTAGGTAAATCCTACCTTTGAAAAAATTATTTTAGCCTGATGTGTCACTTTTTAGGGGAATATTTGTGAAATTTAAAGATATTCTGGTTTTCCATTTTATTTTTAAACCAATTTTGGTAATTTACATTTTTCTATGAAAATGTCCACTTTATCAAAAATTTTAAATTATTAGCTTATATGTTATTATAGAATTATTATTATTATTGCTATTATTATCATTATTATTATGACTGTTTTTTCCCTCCTCATTCCAGTTAGTAATTTGGACATTATGAGTTACTGTATAAGTATGCTCTCTTTTTCTTTTTTTTAATTCTTCCACTAAATACTTATCATACATACTTACATAATTACTTGAGCATCTATGTAGCTAAAGTTCAAACCAGATCATATCTTGGCCGCTTGTGAATTCATCTTGCTAGGACATTAGTGATATCACAGATCCAGTTACACAGTCAAACACATGGCTTTGCCAGGTTCTACTTGTAACGGATGTGTCTTTCAGTGATCTGTAGATCCAGGTATTGAGGGCAGCTCCTGGCAGTCTTCTCCATGGGGGTCTGTGCTACATTCAGCCCCTGACTTCCAGGTGTGGCTTTGTATTTTATCCTGACATTGCACCAAACCCTCCCTGGCCCAAAATATCCTAGAGGAGTTAAGCTTACCTGCCGCTGATCTATTTCTGAAGCTGGAGCCTGTGTTACACTTGTGGCTCTGGTAACTGTTTTTGTGTGTATGGTTATGTTTTGTATGTATGGTTTGTCTTAGTCCAGCTGGGCTGCTATAACAAAATACAATACACTGGATGACTTGTAAGCAACAGAAATTCATTTCTCACAGTTCTGGAGGCTGGAAGTCTGATCTGGGTACCAGTGTAGCCGGGTGAAAGTCTTCTTCTGCGTTGCCAACTTCTCCTTGTATCTTTCCATGGTGGAAGGGGCTGGAAAGCTCTCTGTGGCCTCTTTTATAAAGGCACTAATCCCATTCATGAGGGCTCCACCCTTATGACCTAATCACCTCCCAAAGTCCCCACCTCCTAACAACCATCACCTTGGACATTAAGATTTCAACATATGAATTTTTGAGGGATGCAGATATTCAGACCATAGCATCCATGAAATGTTTGCATTGTTTAAGGATGATAAAGTAACCTTATTTGTATTAGGTTACAGTATACTGGAATTTAAATGCCCAAATGGAGATATTTATTATTGTTTTATTCACTAATTTAGTCCCAGTGCCTAGAAATTTGTGTAGAATATGGTAAGCACTCATTCAAGTTAGTTAACTGGATAACTTCTTATTGTTTTCATTTCTACCCTGGGTCTAGGTTAGGAGTAGTGATAGTGTTCATAGAAGTACATGAATCTATCTAGGAATAATTACTACAAAAACACATCCTAGAGTGGAAACATTTTGTAGTTTAGTGACAATACCTCATTTGATTCTATCAGATTCATCCTGAAGCTGATGTGACCACCCCTGCCTTCTCTTCCACGTGTACAAATGCAGAATCAACAGAATACGGCAATCTGCATTAAGTATATTCACAAAGTTCTCCTATTTAATCCTCATATCACCCTTGGGAGTTATGATTATCTAGCCCAATTTTACAAACCAGGATTTTTTTCATACCAGTTAATGACACAACACAGATATTACTAAACTTCTTTGGAATTTGTATTTCACTAGCTTGTGTTATTAGTTCTCGCTCAGATTCATCTTCCTCTCACACTGGATGACAGTTATCTCATTTTATATGAGTTTTTAGAGCCCAAGAGAATTATTTTTGATTGACCCAGATGTTGAGTCAATACTCAGGTATTGTTGATTTGTGTTATAGTTAACACTTGTCTTGAGTGACTACATGAGAAATAGGACCTGCCTCAAGGGTCCTGCAACTACGCCTGGTGAAAGTACATATTTGGCAACAATAGGGTGCTTTCTGAGAAGGTGAAGATCACCTTTTCATGCACTGTATTGTCCGAGGATGCATAAAAATAAAACCTGGTCATAACAATTCTCTGATCTTAATGTTGTTAAATTTACAGTTGGATCAAGGTTACAACCTACTACCTGTAAATGAAATAAAGGAAAACTGATGTGTGTAAGATTTTTTTGACATCATATAAAATAATAAGAGAACTCACTCTAAAGATCAATCTTTTAAAGGGCTACTGACACAGCCTTTAATAAGGTGCATTTTTGGAGACATTTAATCTGAAGTCAGGGCTTCAAGATTTAAGCCTGAATTCATCGCATTTTCTGAACCACACCGTCCACTCTGAGAACATCAGAGCCTCAGATAACAGGGACTTACACATGATAAAAGCATAGCAAAATGCAAAACGGAGTGAATGTTACTGAACACAGGTTCGTGTGCCAGATGCACGGTGACGCCAAACAATACTGAAACATCGGAGTTGGAGCAGAGAAGAGGTTTCCTGCAGGGCCATACGAAGAGACTGGTGGCGTGTGCCCAGAGAACCGAGAACTCCCTGAAGGGTTTCAGCAAAGCGCTTTTAAAGGCAAGGTGAGGGAGGGAAGTGGTTAGTTGCTGCAGACTTCTTGGTGTCGGAATCCTTTGTTCTCACAGCTGTCCGCCTAGGTCAGGTCAGGATGTTCCTGTAAACTTCCAACAAGACAAATGTTATTTTCTGTTCTGCAACTTTTTATCTCTATATGAATGGAGAAGTGTTATACTCTTGAAGGTCCGAGTCCTGAGAAAGGGCTCTGTATCCTGTATATTTCAGGCTACAGGCAACATTATTTTACAAAAGGTGCAGAGCCAGCATGACTAAGCACAGGCCACGGGGCACAAAAGTTAAAGCAAAAGGAACAGATCTAATATGGAGTCAGATTCGTTCTTCCCTATTACATGAACACCATAATATCATATTTTTTTCATTGAGTTTTTAGTGAGGTGAAAACTCTAGGTGATGCAGTTAAGCTTTATTTCCTGAAAGTATGTTATTTGATTTCTAAGCAATCCCCCGTCCTCAGAGATCACTGCTTCTAAAAAAAAAAAAAAAAAAAAAAAAAAAACCTCATTTTAAAATGTTCAGATAAAAGCTTTACAGTGTAATATTTCTTTTCAAGTTATGTTAATTTAGAATATTCCCAGCAGAGTAACTTGCGAGCTGATAATCTGGAAAATATATATTGAATAAGGTTTAATTCTCAGAGTTTAAGGATAACATGCCAGAAATCTTGTAATTTTTATAACTAAGAGCTCAGCAGTATTTTTAAAGCAAGGATGTATAAGCCCATATGTGTATTGTTATAATCAGCTGAGGTCTCCTTCATTCCTATACTCTCATCTTCCAAAATTGAATCACTGATATTTTCTATCATATCCAACGTTAATTTGTAATAACAGTCTCTCTCACAACTATATATATAAGGATAATTCAAAATATAAGTATAATTGGCTTTTAAGCTATGGGGTCACTTAGCATTTTACTTTTATTACTAGAAAATAAAAGGTCATTTTACTTTAAAAAATAAGATCTCAGCCAATCTTAATTTTTGTTTTAGAATGAAAATAATGCAAATTTAACACGGGAAGGAAAAAGATGAAGTATAAGGCATCATAGTAAAGTATTTGGACCTGAGAGGGAGGAAATACCAGAAATACCACTGCCCATGAAATCTTACAGAAATATAAACACCAGGAAATAATCACTCCATATTTTGGTATAATTTCTTCCACTACTGTACTGTTTATGCAGATGTAATACACTCTGGATATGGATATGGAAGGAGTTCCATATCCTTCCCCTCTCAACACTGTGCAGTCAGTTCTGCTATAATGCAACGTGTGTTCCTAAATGTCACCACATAGTGTAAAAAAAAACACACAATAAAAGCAAAATAAAACAAAACACAGGGCTTAAGTAAAGGGAGAATTGGGCTAGGGTCACACCACTCAACAACTTGGTTAGTGATTAAAAAAAAAAGATAGGAATCTAATAAAAAAGTAGGCACAATATTATACATGTCAAATGATTACAGGATACATAATACTACAATAAATGCGGTACCTTGCCTTCACAAAGACCTAAACCTTATTTGTGGAAGCCCTTCAGAAGGGCTGGAGCTTGTGAATTATGGTAAAGTTCTAAAGGAGGATGACCTGAAATGGAACTGAGGTTGACACAGCAGAGGTAGATGTGTGTTGCTCATAATACAAGGAGTAAACTGAGGTAGCTTGTAGATATCGGAGGTGTGTGTGTGTGTGTGTGTTGCAGGTAATGTATTCTTCTGCAGCTCATTTCAACTGAGTGCAGTTTTCTGCACTTGCCTAGTCCTTTTGAAGATGAAACTGAGAATAAACAAAACTCCCCTTATGCTCAAATTGTTCCCAGTGTATCAATCCTATTGGAACAATGTCATGTTTTCAAAACATGTTTTTATACAGAACTGACTGTATCATGACATTGTATCATTTTTGTTAGTTGTTCTTCCATGAAAATTATATGTAAAGACATCATAATACTCCAAGAAAAAATACATATGTAGTTTTTCTGCTGTGGAACAAAGAGGTTGTTTCTAACTTTGTTTCTTGCTTTTGGAATATCCTTATAATCATTGGCATATCCATATTTCTTTAAGATAAATTAGGATTAAAGTGTATGTTGTGAGTAGTTTAAACAGAGTATGTGTAGTGAGTAATTAAAGGTGAGAATCTGAAGTTAATTCTGTTTTTATCACTTAAAATTTATTTAAACTTGGGCAATATCCTTAGCATCACCAAGCCTCAATTTCTTTGTCTGTAGAATGAAGATGAAAATATTAGCTACCTTCCGAGGTGCAAGAGAGTGGAAAGGTGTAACACTCAGAAAACAATCGGCTCAGCACTTAAAATATATTGTGCACTCAATAAATGTGCTATAGATACATAGTCCTAGGAGTTGGATCATCTTCTTGAGTATTAAGTATTTATAAGTTTCCAATACATTTTAGCAAATTACGTTCCAAAACTCAGTTCCAAAAGGCTTTCTCAGACAAAAAAGAGCCTTTTGTCATAGCCCAACCTAACCAAAACTATTACTAAAAAATCTACTGTTTTTAAAGGCACATTTCCTTTTCTTTTCTTTGGTTGCTAATGAGGTTGAATAAACTTTCTTAGGATGTTTTCCCTGTGGCGCAGAGTTTTTCCTATTCTACGATAAGCCGCCCATTGCATTCCCTAGCCCGTGGCCCTGTGTCACTAACTTTGGGTTTAAATTTGGAGGCACCTTTACTGAATCTTCTGTCTTCCTTGTAGTCTCTTAAATGCCTGATTTTTATCTTTCCTGCTCATGTTCTGCCTTCCTTTGAGTCCTTTTTACTTCCCTTCACCTCTTCATCCTCACGTGACCAAGTAAAAACCAGTCAAGCAAGTTCGTGTAGAGCCCCTCTAGTTCCCCTCACTAAGGAGATTCTGCCCTCTTCCACATGTCTGCCCACACCACCTCCTCGTCTATGGATCCTCTTGTGTCGCTAGGACTGATCAAAGTAAACGTAGCCTTATGGAAGACAACTACAGAAGCCAGAGGGGCTAGCGAGATCTATATCAGAATAACTTCTAGGCTTGTATTTATTTGAAAATTCCAAGGCTGAGCCTAAGATGAGAGAAAATGTGTTGGGTTTTGAAGGGGGCATGTTCTTCTCATTGACACTAATCCTTGCCTGATAACCTGTCTCCATTTTAAGTTATTTCATTTGCTTGAATTTGGATTTGATGCTCTTAACATCCTGCTTACAGTGATCTGTGCCATGTAGGTTCTGTAATGTGGCCACAAATCCCTTCAATCTGAATTGTTAAACTCTCAGCACAGAATCACCCAGCTGACATTTATACAACAAACCCTGCAATGAAATTCCACTTGCCATTTCTGATGCATGCCTTGTCTTTCGTTTTCCCATTATAAGTATTTTTACTCTTGGCTTCAGCTAGATGACCTTTTGTTTCAGGCTTTATGGCCTCTCCACACATCTCAACTATTTTTGTGTTCCACTTAATTTCTACCTCGTTCTTGATTGACTTCTCTTTGTCTGGGTTCTCTAAAAAGTACAACCCCTACCGTGTGTGTTATAACCTTATGCATTATAACTTTATTAGTGTGTAATCTCAGGGAAGCAGGAGTAAGGAAAAAGAAGAGACAGGGAAAACAGAATGAGTCAAAACGAAGGCACCTTTCTCAGATGTCTACCACCTGTTATCTCTCAAGTGAAGCTAATTGTTCAATCTTAATCGACCATCTTCCAACAGAGTATATAGCTATGGTGTCTCAGGATATTGCATGCGTTGGGTTGGGTATATGAGAAAGGGAAACAAATGTATGCTTCCTTTCCTGACTCTGCTGGTCAGAGGTTTACCCCATAGGGCATGATCCCACCTGCACCCCTGGTTGCTCACACATGACCGTTAAGTGGCTTCCCAAGGTCTCGTGTGCCTCAGTGTCACATGGGAAGCTCTAGGGCAGGCAGTGAGAGGCATACGGAAAAGAGCTGAATCCCCTACACAGTAGTGGCTGGAATGAAAAATAGAGGCAAGTGAGGCCAGAGGATCTAAAATGGGCATACGAGATAGCTGGTGTATCTTCCCAGCCCCAAACCTCTCTGCTGCCCTGCCAGACTGAAGTGAGTTCCCTTCTGTCTGATAAACATCAAAGCACTATATATTTATCTTTTCTCAACTTAGCTCTAACAAAATGAAGTAAGTGATAACGGTGTGTACCTAACTCCATGAGGACATACTATATGTATCCCTATAACTTTTAGAGCGTTGTTGACAATCAGTATTTGTTTAATAAATAGATTCGTAAATGTATTAAACTATAGTTAGCTGCTAATGAACAGAATTTTTAAAAATATTATATATCTCTCTGCAAGCCCCAATGCATTACTCTTTTCTGCTAACTGAGCTAATAAATAAAAATTATAGAAATGAGTTGATAGAAAAAAAAAATCCCAGCAAACAAATTAAGCATATGTCAAGAATTGTGAAGGGTCTACTAATTTACCCTACTTGCAATTAAAATTCTGGGCCTCCAGTTTCATGAATGCTGGCTGGGATGTGAGATTCCTGGGTCAGAAATAAAGGACATTATTACTCCCAAAAGTAGTAATAGGTCAGAATATCAGCATTTTCTTGCAGCTGCTTCCACCAGCCCTAATTCCCTCAGAGAAACATGACTTGCCTGGTGACACCTATGTATGCAGCGGGTCGCATTACCAGAGAGGAGTCTGAGCTTTGGGAACATAACTCTTTCATAATGGCCAGTAAATAAACCTGCCCTTTGCTCTGGACAAAGATGCTATCTCTATCTTCCAAGACTGATCACTCTGAAAACACCCTTGACATTTTGGAACAAAGATGTTGTAGAACAAAGGCAGTCAGCACCTCTGCTTTATTGCAAGATAAGCGGAAATGTGAGAAGCCCATAGGGAATTGTCTTCTGATAATAAACACCACTCATTTCTATGCTACCTTGCTTTCTGAAAACATTTCCTAAGAGTAAGGCACTCTGTTGTCCATTCTGATTCATAGGACCTAGAGGGTGGGATGAAATCCATTCAATTTTCCTGATACAGGATCTAATTAAGGCTACCATCATTACAAGAAAGGAACCCTGAGATTTGGGAGCCCAAAGTAACTTGAGTGTTTGCCTTGTAAAGAGATGGTTCTCAGGTCCTTGAGAAGAGAGCTCTGGATCTTAGAAGATTTACATCTCAAAGGGTCAGAGAAAGCATTTATAATTGTGAGCCTTTCTAAAGTAACTGATCCAAGAGGGGTTAAGGAGTCTATCTGCCTATCATTGAGTTTTGGCTGAAACAAACAGTAAGTTCTCCTGGCAGCTCTGAGCTTTCTCAGGTTTGTACTTGAGGCTGGGGACATTCTAGGATACGGCCTTAAGCTGTTAGAAACTATGCTGGGGCTTTGTTATGGACTGCACATTTGTCCCTCTGAAATTCCTATGTTGAAACCCTAATCCCCAATGTGCTGATATTAGGAGGTGGAGCCTTATGGTGGCAGTTAGGTTCGGATGGGGTCATAAGGGTGGAGCCCCATGATGGGATTAGTGTCCTTATAAGAAGGGGGAGACACTCTAGCACTCTCTCCACCTTGCCAGGACCTACTGTCTGCGAGCCAAGAAGAAAGCTCTCATTAGGAGCCCAGCTAGCTGGCACCTTGATCTTGGACTTCCAGCCTCCACAACTGTGAAAAATATGGTATTTTGTTATAGGAGCCTGAGCTGACTAAGACATGTTTGTTCACGTCTCTCAGTGTGGAGGGAGGACCAAAGAATCTATGATGTGAGTCTGTGGTTCTCGGAGGTCAAGGCTGAGGCCAGGTCAGGAAGAGGGCTCAGAGGTCAAGAAGAGGGCTCAGAGGTGTTCCTTCTTGAATACGCCATTTCCTTCTGAAAAGTGAGTGCCCTCGGGTCTTCCTTTCATTGCGAGTCCTGGAGTCTGAGTTGACACACCCAACAGGAGCATTTCAGTCACACGGCCTCCTGGGTCAGGTGTTCGGTTTGAATGAAAGCCCATCGTCCCATTAGGAAGCTAATGGCTGCTTTTGAAGTGGGGTGTGGCTGGTTGCTATGTCAAGGGGGCAACAAGTCCAAAAACCTGGAGGGCTGTGTCTGTGCGGAGAGCACCTCCTTTGCCAGGGGCTCCATTTGGCAACAGCCTCAGGCAGAGAAACTTACAGCTTGAAGTGCTCTTCAGGATCGCAGGGTCCCAAAGGTGCTAGCGCCTCTCTGCACGAGAAGCCCCCAATTGAAAGAGTCCTAGAATTTATGCGACAGGGATGAACAGGTACACAGCACCTCAATGCCTACTCTATACTTGGTTGTAGGAACAACTAAAGAACACTGATTTGGTCCATCTCTTGTACCCCCAAGGTCAAGGTCAGTTTCACGTCCCTTCCCATTGAGAACACCCGTAAAACCTATTCAGGGGACAGGGAGATGCCCCTTCTCCCCACAGTGTCAGGTAGGTTGGTCACACAGTGACTGGGGCTCCAACAAAGTCATACAGGTTGGAGCTCCTCCCGTCCCTGAAGTTTGAGATCCTGGCCTCACCCCTAACCATCTTTTTCCTTACACCAACTGAGGTCCGAGCAACGGAGAAGGTCTGAGCATCGGGGTCGTGTTGGAGCGTTTGGCTCCACCCAATACACGAGGCACATTGACCTTTTTTTTTTTTTTTAATTAATTAATTAATTTATTTATTATTTTATGGCTGTGTTGGGTCTTCGTTTCTGTGCGAGGGCTTTCTCTAGCTGTGGCAAGTGGGGGCCACTCTTCATCGCGGTGCGCGGGCCTCTCACTATCGTGGCCTCTCTTGTTGCGGAGCACAGGCTCCAGACGCGCAGGCTCAGTAGTTGTGACTCATGGGCCTAGTTGCTCCGCGGCATGTGGGATCTTCCCAGACCAGGGCTCGAACCCGTGTCCCCTGCATTGGCAGGCAGATTCTCAACCACTGCGCCACCAGGGAAGCCCCTGAGGCACATTGGCTTTTGTCTCTGAGTGGCATGACTACTGCTAGCAACTCAGTCAAACAAAATTCAGTGTTTCAGTAGCAAGGTCATCATTATTGACACCATCTGTTTTATATATTGAGTAGCAAGGTCTTCACTATTGACACCATCTGTTTCAGCATTGGGAGCCTCTTAGCAGTCCTCCCCATATTGCTGTTGGGTTGCAGGGTTTGCCCCCTTTGGCTGACCTGGGACGGACTCGCACTGTGGCATCCTTTAAAGGCGTCCACCCACCTCAATGTTCCATTACCACGTCATCGCTTAAGTTCTTCCCGTTTTCAACAAATGAGCTAGGAGAGTCTTCCAGGGATGCATGGATGACTGAAATAATTTGTCTGAAATCCCTTTGTTCAGTCTCATTATCTAGTGGGTCATCTTTTACCTTGTAAACCCAGCCCAGGGCAGTGAGAGCCTCATACAAGGGTCAGTCTCTTCTGTGGGTTCCCCTGGGAGTTTGTCTGGCTCAGGGAAATCTTCCCTGAAGACTTGAACTTCCTTTGTAGCTGAGTGGACCCATTGCAAAAAATCTCTAGCATCTTTTCCTGTTGTCTCTGAAAGATCTAAGGCTGGCCCGAGAGACCACAGAAGGGGTCCAGCCATAATGGATGGTTGTTTTTGTCCTTCTTTGACAAAATGTCCTGTACCCCACGCTCTCCCTGCCCAAGCTGGACGGTCTGTCCTCGCATTACTCCTGGTTTCTGCCCACAGTGGTCGCCATGTCTCTCCCCTCATATTCAGTATGGTTATGCATCTCCACAACTCTTGTCTGAAAAGGAGTGGAAAATTCAGCCCCCCCAGGAAGAATCTTAGTGTTAGTTTTTATAATGGGGCAAACCTAAGGCTGGCATCAGACTGGCCAGGAAGTGCCGCTTCCTTAGGAGAGCTAACCATGACTAGAGCACTGTTTGGACACAAGTCCTTGAACTTACTTGATGGTACTCAGCCGGCAGCCGCCTCCCCAGTTCCTACTAATCAACAGCCATGGTGTAAAGAACCATTGATCGCCCAGTTGACTGTGCATTTTGGTCAGTATGGTTGCTATTGCTGATTGTGGACTTCCCTCAAATCCTGTTAATCTTGTTGCTGAAACTCAGCCTCTGTTCAACGGTACTGAACAGAAATGCAGAGACAGAGTTCTGGGTGAAGTAGAAAAGAATAACTTAATTGCTTTGCCAGGCAAAGGGGGCCACAGCAAGCTACTGCCCTCGAGACTGTGTGTCCCCCCTGGAGGGGTAGTGAGGAGTCTTACAGTGTCCAAGGAGCAGGGCGTGGTCAGCTCGTGGACCTTCTTCTGATTGGTTGGTGGTGAGGTAATGGGGAATCACCATCATCGGCCTTCTGGTTCCACCTAGTCTGGGATCTACGTGCTGGTGGGCAGCATGCGGTTAACTTCTTCCACCTGGTGGGAGTTTCAGCATCTGCAAAACAGCTCAAAGGACGTGGCTCAGAGTGTTATCTACAGCCCTTGAGGAAGAGCTAAAGGTCCTTGACTTTGTTCCGTGGCTAAAGTATTATTATTTTGTCTTGCTTGACTATTTTCCTTTCTTTCTGCATTTTCTCACTCCTCTGATGAAATTTATTGTTTGACTGAAGTTTTTCTACAGACAAAAGGCAGGTGGAGGACACAGGTGGGGGTCTGTTCTGGGAAGACCTCGTAGGGTCCTGCTCGGTTACGGTCTGTCCAAGAGGGCTTTGATTTTTCCTCTTCCAGAAAGGCATGCCTTTGTCAGCGTTTCCATGCTTATGGCCAAAACTGTGAAGGTATGATATCGTACAGGTAGCCTGCAGTTGGTTCGTGGATGCTGGCTGGGCTGAAGGTATCAGATTCCTGAGTCAAGACAAAGGACTTGATTACACAGAGCAACACAGAAGCCAGAGGGTCCGCATTTCCCTGTCCCAGTTCTCTGAGTCCTAATCCCCCCAGGATGACACTAAGAGTTTCAGGCGACACTGGCAACATGCAGTGACCTCCATTACAAGAAAGGGATCCTGAGATTAGGGAGCCCAAAGTGTTTACTATAATTGCAGTAAGCAAATTGGCCTTTGGCTCCAGAGAGAGATACTCCCTGTATCTTCTAAGTCTATATGCAAACCTTCCCTTTGTGCCGGAGAGAGAGCTCTGTCTTCCAAGAGGACTTGCTATAGGGACACCCTTGTAAAGACAGTCCCGAACAGACGGTCAGTGTGTCTGCTTGCAAGAGTGTAGAAACACAAGGGATCCACGGGGGACTGTCTCTCCAAAACATAATCACTCCCCCCAAAATAACTTTATTTGAATCTAGTTTCTACAGCAGGAATTCTTAAACTGTGTTTTGTAGCCCATGTGAAAAATCATTTGTGATCCCATTGATGTCCTTTCCAGAAACACATTGCAAATGTCAATACAAAAAATTCAGTGTTCAAAGGCTGTCTGAAGCCCATGTGTAGATCTGGGACCCCCCCGTTAAGAATCTTGATTGTAAGGATTTTTCTGGCCATTTATGTAAATTATGTAACTGTGTGATGCTATAAGATAACACATTGAAGCATTTTGATACAAGAAAGAATGTAAAAATGGGCAGTAGAGATCAGGACTAGAACAGAACCATTCATAACTCCTTTTCTCCCCCCTCCCTCTTTTCATGCCGCTGCTGCAGTCCTTCGTGCAGTGGTCAAGTTCCTTCCAGTAAGTTAGGTAGTAGGGTAGACCCACCCAGATGTATTGATGTTTTAGCTCTGACGGAAAAGACGGTAATGCGTTTCTGTAAGGAACACGGAGCTAGACTCCACTGCTGACTCAGATTTCTGTTTTTAAATTGCGCTCTATTTTTTTCTTGCTTTTTACTGTCCCACTATACTTGTTTCTAAAAGAGCCTGGACTCACAGAGTATCTCACATATGCATGTTTGCAAGAGGTTTCCTTAGAGCTTTACTTTACCAGTAATTATTATTTTTATGGGAAAAATACAGTTTATTCATCCGTTTAGTCATACACGGCATAGTCTCTGTTCTCAAGGATCTTTCAACTTAATGGAGAAACCAGAATCACCTGCTAATTTTATTAAACATGAAAGGGAAGGGACAGTATTTTAGAGTCTTTGAGAAAACACTTCGGTGCAAAGGATGGTTAGGACGAGGAGCATCTGGACAAGTAGAAATCCTTCCAGTGGCCAGTCTCAGAATGAGCCCAGAGCCCAGGAGGTAACTAGTATCTAGACTGGCATCAGAAGATTGTAAATCACAGAGACAGTTGGGTTGAGGTCACAGCCAAACAAGATCGCTCCAGGTATCCCTTTTAAAAGTAGATATTTACCACCTCTTTGGGTTTTTTTTGTTTTTTGTTTATTTAAAATTTATTATTTTTTTTAACATCTTTATTGGAGTATAATTGCTTTACAGTGGTGTGTTAGTTTCTGCTTTATAACAAAGTGAATCAGCTATACATATACTACCAGTAATTATTATTCACTAAAAACTCCTGTATTAAAGTTTAATGTAGACACCAAGGTATTCTTGACCCCACTGACAAATGTAGATTTGCTAACAATACATTAACTCTGTCACCATAAATGTAATTGTGGCTTTTATATCAGGGTGTTCCAGTAAGACTTGACAAATATAAAGGAGGCCTCTTCTACGACATCAATATTTAACAGTCATCAGATGCACTTAAGAGCTTATACTGTTAGCATTCATGCATAATTTGCCATTTGTTTTCTTAATGATGAAAAGATTATTTTTGGGTTGCTATTTAGCTTTCTGCAGTATTAAGCTTTTATGAATGATTGATTATAATAGGTGCTATACCTTAAATTATAATATGGAACACTGAAAGAATGGTCCACTTTTAGAAGATTATTACAACTCTGAAAGGTCATGGCAACCTACAGGCAACATTTGTATAAGTACATAAAAGGATAAATAAAAATAAATGAGGTTTGAACCAAAGTTAAGTTGTATGTAATATACAGTCAACATGAATGGACTCACTCAAATGTAAAAAACATTTGGGGCCATTCAGTTCAAAGTGAATAAGATATAACAACAACAACAAGACTTTCCTGACATCAATTACCTAATTCAATATTCTATTGAAGATCGATTGAGTTAGTTTGAAAAGCTTCAGATTAATATAATTATACACAACTCCAAAAAAAAAAATGGTGGAAATATCATGACTGCAGGCAATATAGCAAATGGTGTTGCTTTAATTACATTATTCAATCAATAAGAGGAGACGAAAATGAATTAAGAAGTAGAAGGAGACCTGAATAGTATTTTCTTAGTTGAAAATTCTACAATAGCTATGAGCCAGATGATATATAAGAGAAAATCAGAAAAAAATTGTTTCTGAAAAACAGAGGGGTTGGTGTTCCTCTCAAAAGCACTGAAATTCTCAGGCCTTGCCTAATTTTGCCAGTCTCTGATGATTTCTGTAGCACATAACAGGGAATAGCTTTACCCCCATTATCTTGAACTATTTCAGATTAGGAAGAGGGGATTTAAGGAAGTCTAGTATAAAAGTGCAAAACTCGTCTTTGTTGCTAAAGACCCAAGTCAGATCATTGGTCTCTGTTGTGATTTTGAGACCAGATGCCCAATCTCTAGCCATGTTCTTACAGTTATTCCTGACCTTATTTGCCTATATTTCTGCAAACTGGATTGTATTTATTGTCTAGAGCCATGTATGTCCACTCCCCTATCTTTGCACTTTCCATAAGGAATTTACTTCCAGATGGTTAATCTTTCTAAATTGCCTTGACCCATTTAACCACTTCGTGCCTAGTGACATGCTAATAAATACAGAGAACGTGATGAAAACGTAGTACCAAGTGCGATGGATACCACTTTGTCATCTGTCTTGCTTCCAATTTGTTTGTATATGTTTATTGCTCCCTCTCTCATACGTGAGGCATCTCCCTTCTCCATCGTGGCAAACACGTGACCCAAACTGGCCAGAGGGCCGCCATCCACTTGAACCCAATCATTTGTCCTGGGATGTTCACGTGATCGAGGGGCAGGATCTTCCTTGTGGACACTAGGGGATTGCAGCCTCCGCTTCCGAGATCTCACAAGCTGTAAGGACCAAGTAAACCTAAAGAAGATGGAGACAATTCTTCTAAAAACACAAGAAACCCTACTGCAACATGTTGGCCGCACAGAGGAAAGCAGAGCTCAAACTTGAAAGCTAGCAAGACTCCTCCCAGCATTTCTGACTTCCTGAATATTTCAATTAAGAGAACCAAAGCATTTTTATTTTTTCTAAAAAGAATTTGAACCTACCCCTCTTTCTCCCTCCCTCTCTGTCTCTCTCTGTCTCTCTGTCTCTGTCTCTCATAGTATTTCTGGAAGTGATGGTTCTCCTCACTGGTTTCCACTCCCACCAGTCAGCTCCTCCTTCTAGGGTCCTAGCTCCCACCTGGCAGCCTTTTCTTCAAGATCACAGTGCTGGCCAGGCCACTCAGCTCCTGCACTCTGCAGAAGCCAATTTCTCTCCGTGCCCCTGCATTCCCAGGGTACCCCTCCCACTTTTTATTTCTGTTTTGCTTCACTTTTTTCCTGTTTTTAGCTCTTCCACTAAATATACCAGCTGTATCAATTTTCTCCATGGAATAAGCTGGCCTGGGTTCCATTGTTCCATACGGAGCCTAGCTGATAAAAAGGCATCTACTCCAAAGCGGTTTCCTAGGAAGTAGGGAAGGTAGATTTATGGAGTCTTCTGAGTCAGATTTATACATCTCCCATGTTTTCTTAAGGGTCATCTTATACCAAATCAAATATATAAAGAAGGCACACTTTTAAAAGTTGACAGTGTAGGTGCAGGTTACATTCTTGATGTTTGGACAAGGTCTTAGATCCATATACTCTCTTTCGTAAGAACAAACCACAAACTTGATGCTAAGATTTACTGTCTCATGAAATAAAAATGTGGGAATGTGATTCACTTATGAGCAAGCACTAGAGAATAAATGAAAGGAGAATAATGTAAACAAATCAATGCCTTTGACAAGAGAGATGCTACAAGATTCTAATTAGCTGTGTTGAAAATATTTCTTCCTTATATTCGAGTTAGACCAATCATTCCATTATTTTCTATGGCATGTGTTAGAAAATGAAAAACTGTAATTACGGGAAGTTGGTAGTTGACATTTTAACATTATTTTTACTGTTGCATACTGTTTGTGTAATACATATAAATCAGGAGTAAAACATTAAATCTAACATTTTCTTATGTTACGGGGGCTTGTATGTTATTTGTTCTTCATTGAAGTGCTATTTCTAGCATATAAATTCATGTGCAGTTTAGTAAATCTAGCTTCATTCTCACTTTTAATTCTCCAATTATTTTTGTCTTTCATTTTAACATCTGCTGTCACATAGGCAAGAAAAGGACAAAACTAGAGAATCTGAACCATTACATCTAAATACAGAAGTGCCTAGAAATTTAGTTCATAGTTCTCATTATTTGATAAATTCTTTGGCTCTTCTGTATCTCTCTCAGTTCTTGCTTATAGCTCTTTTCCCCACACTGATCACTCAGATGGGGTCCCCTTGGTCTCCCCCTACATTATGGCCACCTGAAAACCTCAGTGGCTAATTGCATAGAAGTTCAATAATATTTAATATTAATCTCAAAGATAAATTTGCAGCCTCACTCTGCGATAGAAAAATGACCCTTAAGAAGGCAAAGTGACTTACTAATTTATACAGAAAATTAAGAGGGGAGCCGAGGTTAGAATTCTGCTGTTCTGTGTCTTTTTACCATTCAGAAAAAACACTTAAAATCCTGGCACACTCCTCCACTCGCACCTGCCACCACCAACTTGAAGATATATCAAATTTAGGAATCGATACCTAATGTTTAGCTTAGAAGGCATTCGAAGCGGATTTTGCATTTGGAAGAAAGTACAAATATGGGTCGATGCATCCCTTGGTTAAAAACCAGTGCAAACCGTTAGTACATTTACCTCATATGGGAAATTGTTTAATCTCTTTTGCCATTATATCTCCAGGACCCAGCGCATTGCATTGTGCAGTAGATACTTAATAAATATTTGTTGAATAAATAAAATAATTATTTGTATCAGCTTGAGTTTCTCACTCTGAGTACAGAATGTGAGCAGAAGGTCTATTGGGGAATGTTCTTGGGAGAAACATCTGGAAGGGCGAGAGGAAGGCAGGATTGCAGGGGAGAGCGCTGATCTGACCTACGTGTGCACCTGAGGCCTCAGCCAATCCTGTAGGGAGCTCTGGAGTTGGGACGGTCCCAAATTAAGGCAAGGGGTCAGACCATTTATCCTTGCTGGTTCTCAGCGTGGACTACCGCCTTGGAGGAAACGTAATCTTGGGTGAAGCTACCGAAGACACTTTCCACGGAGAGGCAGCTGTGAGCTGTCAGCAGCTAATGTTTTCAGTGTCGGAGAGTGTGAGTGCGAGAGGGAATCTGGGTGCAGCACCACAGCACACATTCTTTTTTTCTTTCCATTGAACTCTATCTTTTAATTGAAGTATAGTTAATTTACAATGTTGTATTAGTTTCAAGTGTACAGCAAAGTGATTCAGTTATACATATATATACATATGTGTGTGTATATACTTTTTCAGATTTTTTTTTCCATTAAAGGTTATTGCAAGATATTGAGTAGAGTTCCCTATACTATACAGTAGGTCCTTGTTGTTTATCTATTTTATATATAGTAGTGTGTATCTGCTAATCCCAAACTCCTAATTTATCTCCCTCCTCCCATCGTCCCACTATCCCCGTTGGTAACCGTAAGTTTGTTTTCTATTTCTGTGAGTCTGTTTCGCTCAGTATACATTCCTATTCAACTTTGTTTCTTCCATACTTAGGAATTTTTTAACTAGAGAAAACACAAACACAATACACCCATGATATGTTCTCTTAGTCCTAAATTACTGCCCTTATTCACTGAAAAGAGCTAATGCTTCCAAAGCAGAAATGATTCTCCTTCACTAGAACACATGGGGATTGGAACAAAGGACTATGGAATAGTGAGATATTCCGTACATATATTCCAGAACATACAGCTGCAGGGATGAGAAGTACAGAATGCTTATCCAGGTTGACTCACTGACTTGTCAGCAACTTCACTTGCAATCCCCCATTTATTCGTATGTGAAGATTTTTCTTAATGGCTGCATAAAGGCATTGAAGGTGATCGGTGTTGAATGCAGTGTGTACCGTGTCCACAGTATACACATTATTGCCTCATGCACAGTCAAGCCCCATTCTTTAAAAGCACCCCAGTAGAGCCTTTGCTCGAGATTGGAGCTTCTGCTGCTATGCCTTTAGCAGGTGACTCTGACCTTTTAACTATGTAGATTCAAGTAGGGATGTAATATAATCAGGTTTCCAAGTGGTGTGCCCAGATCATCTCTAATTATTTATATATATGTAACATATATATTGATATATATATATATATATATATATATATATATATATAGTCAGTTAAAAAAGACTTCTTAATTTGTGAGTGCTCAATTCAAGTATTAAAAAGCAATATATTTCATTTATTAATAAAATAATAATAAATAATAACAGAGAAAAGACATATAGAAAAGCTGTCATTCATTGAACACCAGCTAGATATTGGGAATTATTGTGGTCATTTAAAATATTCACTCATTTAATACTCTACCTACAAGGTAGGTGTTATTATTATTACCTAGGTGTTATTATTATTTATGTTTTTTACGTGAGGAACCTGGGGTAAATTACCCATGTAGAATTAGTTTGCTAATAAGTGGAGTGGTTGGGAGAAGGGAAAAAATGCTGCTTTCTAATTTCCTTATAATGCCCTGGTCTAATATTGATCAACACTTCCTTATCCTAAACATTTGGGGATAGATACCTTTCAGGATTCTTGACTTTCAAGAAAGCACTACAGTGTATATATCATATAAAACTCTAATAACCCCCCAAATACATCTGGGGCAGTACCCTTTAATCACATGCATTATTATGTCTACAATGGAAGGTAGACATACATTATATTGGATAAATAAAGGCAATAAATAGCCTCACAGTAAAACAGGTCCAGTCAATTCATGATGATATGAATTCTGATTTAAGAATGTTTTAGATTTTATAATTTTGAGTAAGAAATTTTGGTCCAAACTTTTATGGAGTTTCAAAATCTATAATTTGTGAAAACTGTCTGGGGAAAGATGAGACTGATTTCTGCCAGAGTCTGCAGGCGGTGATAGTAGATACTCATTGTCCTGAGCCAGGGTTTAGATTGTTCTTAACGTGGGCACTATAGACATTTTGGCCCAATGTGTCTTTGTTGGTGAGGTCTGTCCTGTGCATCATAAGATATTTAGCGGCATCTCTTGCCTCCACCCACCAGATGTCAGTTGCACACCTGCCTTGTAACAAATGAAAATATCTCCAGACACTGCCCAGTCTACCCTGGGGAGGCAAAAACTGCCCCTAGTTGCAAATAAAATGTAAAAACTTGTTTAATTTTAAAATTCCTGCTATTCCTTTTTTTGAAAATGTTTTCCTATTACTTGAAATTTTTGTGTTCCTTTTCTGATATGAAAGCAATTGTACCCTCAAATTGGGATGTTTCATTTTATTTTTATGAATGAAGAAATACACACTTTGTGTTGCATATGATGTTTAGAAATTTGTATTCCATGGGCATTTAAATAGAGTTAAATGTCAATGTGACTGACAACAAATGAATTAAATGGAGTGAGAAAAAATCGAAGGCTAGCTTCATATGGGAATGCAAACCATGTTTCCTACATAATGGATTGTGTGTTATTATTATTCATTAACTCATTTAATATTGAATATTTGTAATAATCTCATATTTTGGTTGGTATTACTTATCTCATTTTGCATGTGAAAGAGTCACGTCTGAGGGAATTTAAATAGGTTGTTCAGTATTACACACTAAGTTTTTTTAAAAGTTCCATGTTTTAAGTTGGGGAATCATTGACAGCAAATGCCCTTATCATAATTAGGTGTGCAGCTCAGCCATTTTTACACACAGGTATTGACTTTTATAATCACCACTCAGACCAAATATGGGGCAATTCCACCCCCCAGGAAAGCTCCCTCACACCCACACCCACTCAGTACAACCTCCCCATGGGTGTCATGGGGCATCACTCTTACTCCTATTACAGTAGATTAGTTCTTTCTGTTCTTGGGCTATATATGAGTAAAAGCACATGGTATGCACTCTGTATCTTACTTCTTTTACTCATTAGTATACCTACGAGATACATCCATGTTGTTCTATGCTTTAGTATATTACTCTGCTATTCCACTGTATGACTATCCTATGATTTGCTGTTCTACCATTGATCATTGTTTGGATTATTTCCAGTTTGGGGCCATGACAAATAAAGCTAGTATGAGCATTCTTGTCCTTTGTACATCTTGCATTTTCATGGATGTAATCATTTGTCATGTATCACATATCCAGGAGTGAAATTGCTGGTCTGTAGGTTATGCTAATATTTAGTGTTTTAGTAGACATTACTCACATTTTTCCAAATGCTTCTAACTACTCATCTCACATCAGAAATGTCTGAAGGTTCCCATTGTTCTGCAGCCTTGGTACTGCCAGTCTTCTAAATTTCAGCAATTATGGTAGGATTAATGGGTATCTCATTATTATTTTTAATTTCCATTTGTCTTATGAATAATGATGTTTAACCATGTTTCATATGTGAATGGATATTTTAATATTCTCCTTTGTAAAGCATTTTACCCAATCTTAATTAGTTTCTCTCTTTTTGTAATTGATTTGAAATAGTTCTATATTTTGATTTACGTGAGTCTATTAAATAAATATGTTACTAATATATTATCCCATCTGGGGCCTGACTTTTTACTTACTATATGACATTTGTGTGGGTGAAAGTTTTTATTTTTGAAGTAAAAGTATCCAATTTTTATTTTATACAAAGTGCTTTTTGAATTCTGTTTAATAAATCTACCTTAATCACGAAGTGATTCTCTTCGGTATTCTTCTAGAAGCTCTAAGACTCTAGCTCTCACTTTTACATACATGCTCCATCTCAAGTTAAATTTTGTTAATTTTCTAAATAATTATGCAAGTGATTCAGTGCCATTAATTGAGAAGACCATGCTTTCTGAACTGATACGGAGTTATGCCTTTCTGAAATCATGTTAACTTATGTGAGTGAATCTCTTTCTGGACCCTCTATTCTGTCCCCTAGTCTATTCGTCAATAGCAAATGCTCTCCCGCTCTGGGGCTTTCCAGAAAGCTGTACTGTCTTATCATCTGGTAGAAGATTTGGTAGAGTAAGACCTGTAGCTTCCAACTTAAGGCTACCTGTAGCTCTTCTTGGGTCTTCGTGATTCTGTATGAACTTTACAGTAAGAAAGTTAATGTACTCAAATCCTAGTGATTTGAATGACATTGCACTGAATCTGACAGTAAGTTTGGAAGGATTGATATATATCAAGTTTTCTGGTCTGTGAAAACTACATCGCTCTCTCCATTGATTTAGGTGTTCTTAAATCTCTCTCAAGTACATTTTGCAAATTACAGTGTAGGAGTTTTGCGCATGCTTTAGTTGATTTATTTCTAGATGTTTGATCTTTTTTCTTCCAGTTTTATTGTATGTCCATCATTGGACATACAGCACTGTGTAAGTTTAAGGTGTGCAGCATAATGATTTGACTTACGTACATCATGAAATGATTATCACAAGTCAAGTGAACATTCAGTGTCTCATATAGATACAAAATAAAAGAAATAGAGAAATAAATTTTTTTCCTTCTGATGAGAACTCTTAGAATTTACTTTCTTAACGACTTTCATATATAACATAGAGAAATGCTGATTATGTTTGTCATAGTATACATTACATCCCTAGTACTTGTTTATCTTATAACTGGAATTTTGGACCTTTTGACTGTCTTCATCCAATCCCCCTTCCCCTATCCCCCCACTTCTGGTAACCATAAATCTGATCTATTTTTCTATGAGTTTGTTTGATTGATTGTTTTTGAAGTATAATTGACCTACAGAAACTATGTTTGTTCCTGTTACACAATATAGTGTTTTGATATTTCTATACATTTCAAAATTATCACCAAGGTAAGTCTAGTTACCATCTGTCACCATACAAAGGTATTATATTGGGTTGGCCAAAAGTTTCCATTGTTTTTTTCCCTAAAATGGCTCTAGTAGCACTTAGTTGTCTTTAACTTAATTCAAAAAAATTTTGTTAGATTGTATGTGACAGCTGTCATATCAGTGTGCACTTAAAAGAAGACTTATCAAAATTGGTGAATTTTTGTGTCGCCATTTTAATATTGAAGATGGAAGAAAAAAACAACATTTTCGGCATATTATGCTTATTATTTCAAGATAGGTAAGAACACAACTGAAATGCAAAAAAAGGTTTGTGCAGTGTATGGAGAAGGTGCTATGACTGATTGAACATGTCAAAAGTGGTTTGCGAAGTTTTGTGCTGGAGATTTTTTGCTAGATATGATGATGCTTCACAGTCGGGTAGACCAGTTGAAGTTGATGGCGATCAAATCGAGACATTACTTGAGAACAGTGAGCATTATACCATGCAGGAGATAGCCGACATACTCAAAGCATCCAAATCAAGCCTTGAAAATCATTTGCAGCAGCTTGGTTATGTTCATCGCTTTGATGTTTGGGTTCCACGTAAGTTAAGCAAAAAAAACCTTCTTGACCATGGTTTCCGCATGAGATTCTCTACTTAATGTAATGAAAATGTGCCATTTGTGAAACAAATTGTGACGGGCGATGAAAAGTGGATACTGTGCAATAACGTGGAACGGAAGAGATTGTGAGGCAAGCGAAATGAACCACCACCAACCACAGCAAAGGCCGGTCTTCATCCAAAGAAGGTGCTGTTGTATATATGGTGGGATTGGAAGGCAGTCCTCTATTATAAGCTCCTTCCTGAAAACCAGAGGATTAATTCCAGCAAGTACTGCTCCCAATTAGACCAACTGAAAGCAGCATTCGATGAAAAGCATCCGGAATTAGTCAACAGAAAATGCATAATCTTCCATCGGGATAACGCAAGACCGCATGTTTCTGTGATGACCAGGCAAAAACTGTTACAGCTTGGCTGGGAAGTTCTGATTCATCCGCCTTATTCACCAGACATTGCACCTTCAGATTTTCATGTATTTAGGTCTTTACAAAATTCTCTTAATGGAAAAAATTTCAATTCCCTGGCAGACTGTAAAAGGCACCTGGAAGAGTTCTTTGCTCAAAAAGATAAGAAGTTTTGGGAAGATGGAATTATGAAGTTGCCTGAAAGATGGCAGAAGGTAGTGGAACAAAAGGGTGAATACATTGTTCAATAAAGTTCTTGGTGAAAATGAAAAAATGTGTCTTTTATTTTTACTTAAAAAACCAAAGGCACTTTCTGGCCAACCCAATATATTGATGACTATATTACCCACACCGTACATTTGATACCCATGACTCATTCATTTTGCAACTGGAAGTTTGTACCTCTTAATCTCCCCTCCCCTCTGGAAACCATCTGTTTATTCTCTGTGTCTATGACTCTGTTTCTGTCTTGTTATGTTTATTCATTTGCTTTCTCTTTTAGATTCCACATATAAGTGAAATTATACAGTATTTATCTTTCTCTCTCTGACTTATTTCAGTTAGCATAATGCCCCCTAGGTCCATCCATGTTGTTGCAAATGGCAAGATTCTTTTTCTTCTGTAATGACTGAGTAATATTCCATTGTTCTCACTCAAGAGCATTTTGCAGTTTATGGTGTGTGAGTCTTACAAACAATTTAGTTGATTTATTTCTAGATATTTGATTTTTTAAATCCTATCATAAATTATATTTTGTTTTGCCTTCCTCTGTCTTGCTAGCATATAGAAATAAAGTTGATTATTTTTCTGCTGACTTTGTTTCCAGGAACCACGTTGAGAACACATGCATTATTACATTAGCTAGGGGCTTCTGTACGATGTTGGATTGAAACGGTGATAGTACTCATCCATGTTTATACTCAACTATACAGGAAAAGCTTTCAAAACTTTATCATTAGATATTATGTTACCTGTAGCTTTTATAGCATGTTCTGTATTAGATGAGAATGTCCCCTTCTATTCCTGATTTGCTACAAATTTAATTAAGAATTTTTTAAATTTATGAAATGTTTTTTATATCTATTAAAGTGATCATTATGTCCTTTATTCTATTAATGTGATGAATTATATTCATTATTTTCAAATATATTAAATGATCTCTATATTTTTGGAATGAATCTTATTACTTGAATCTTTTTTTTTCCATTATTATATATGTAACTGGATTCCATTTGCTAACATTTTGCTTAGTATTCTTGTATCCATGTTCATGAGAGATATTGGTTGTTTATTTCCCTTAATTGGAATGTCTTATGAGATTTTGATATAAAGCTTCTACTGGTTTTGTAAAATATGTTTGAAAATCTTCCCTCTGCTTACTGTCCTCTGCAGTTTTCATGCAAAATTGGTATTATTTCTCTCATAAATTTTTGAGACTTCACTTCAAAAACATTTGAGACTGTAGTTTTCTTTATCAAAAGGTTACTGATTAAGGATTCAATTTCCTTAAAGATATAGGTCATTCATATATTTCTTCTTGTGTCAGTTTTTATGTTTATTTTTCAAAGGATCTGAAAATTTCATCAAAATATTCAAATTTATTGTCATAAAGTTCTTTATAATAATCCCATTACCATTCAACTGTCCATAGGGTCTGTAGTAGAGATCTTTCTTTCAGTCTTGCTATTTGTAATGATTGTTTGCCTTTTAATATTTTTTGGATTACTTATGCCAGTGGTTTATTAAGTTTATTAATATTTTCAAAGAATAAATTTCTGTCTGTATTGGATTTTGCTTCTATTCTATGTCTGTTTTCTATTTTCTTTTTTTCTTCCTTTATTTGTATTAATTTTATCCATCTAATTTCTGTGTATTTAATTTGCTGTTATTTTTCTAGCTCCTTAGCTGAAAGCCAAGATTCTTTATTTTAAGCATTTTTAAATTTTCTTTACCATTATATGCAATTTAAGCTATACATTTTCTTCTAAACCACTGCTTGACTGTTTGTCATATACTCATTATTACTTAGTTGACTTGCAATCATCTGTTGATTTTCTAGTTACCTTAATATTCTTGATTTTAATTTAATTCTACAGAAGTTAAAAAAAATCACTGAATTATTTAGCTAATTAAAATATATGGGCCTTAGCTTTGTTGTCAGATACCCAGTCTATTTTGGTAAATATTTTATTTACACATTAAAAGGATTTGTATGCTGCAGTTGTTGGATGTAGCCCTTTATATATGTCAATTAATTCAAGTTACTCTTTATGTTTAAATCTTTTATAGTATGAATAATTTTTGTCTGCTCTTCTATCAGTGACTGGAGATGTGTGTTAAAAATTCCAAATATAATACTAGGATTGTCTATTTCTTTAATTTCTTTCAGTTTTCTGTATATTGAAGTTACATTATTAGGGGTCCATACTTATAATTGAGCTATACCTATATAACTGTATATCTCAATTTTACATATATATATATTTTTTTTTTTTAATTTGAGCCACTTAACATTATTTTCATTATCTACCTTAATGCTTTTTGCATTAAATATTTTTTCTGTCTAATACTAATATAGCCACATCAGATATCTCTTTCTGGTTAGAAATTGCATGATATACCATTACATACTTTTACTTTAAATTTTTCTATCTTTATGTTTAAAAGTATATCTTATAAATATTATATAATTGGATTTTATTAATTAATCTAGTCTGACAATCTTTTTAATAGCTTTACTGAAGTATAATTGATACACATTAAACTACACATATTTAAGCTAAGCAACTGGTAAGTTTTACTATAATTATAGTAATGGAAAACAGATTCGTAACAATCTTTATTGATTTATATCTCCTTTTGTCTCCTTATGTTTGATTATTCAAATATTGTACTATTATTACTATAATTTTTATTATTATAAAATCCTTTTGTCCAGTTGTTGTGGTTACTCCACATAATAGAATAAACCCCACTCTTAGGTTCGATTTGGATATGGAGACCAATGATGTCACACATGGGACAAGATATTTATTATTTACATGTTAAGTCTTTCCTGTGAGAACACAGTGAGCTTCTAAACTGGTCTGAAATGGCTTGAGAGAGCAGGGAAAAGGGACTGGCTTGGACTTTTATAGTGGTTAAAGGGTAGGGCTGGAAGGAGGGTTTCCACATGGGGGCTGGGTCCGCACAGTTTGGTGTCCTGCAGTGCCAAAGGAAGAGGAAAACCAGGGTTTTCTTATTAGCTTGCTGAGATATGGGCAGGTGGGGAGGAGCAGAAAGAGGGGTGGTGAGGCTTGAAAGTCATTACGAACCCAACAGGAAAAATGGAGTTGTACTGTTTATTACACCAGTATTATTTTTTCGGTTTAACAAACTTTTACAATATTAGAATAGTTTTATTTGATGTGCTACACTCTAACCTTTTCCCTAATAACACAAGAATCTCTCAAAAGTGATTCTGGGTGTTCAGAGCATGACACTTATGCCCAGGATATGATCTTTCCTGGACCTTAAGTGAAAACCTGTGGTCTCCACTATGGGGAATCCACTCTGCCCAAGTCTAAACACTGATATCTCCCATTCGCTGCACAGCTGCTGAAATCTCTCCTCGGCTCTCACTGTCCATGTCTAGCTTAAGGGTCAGCCAGAAACCTAAGAGGAGACTTTTCACATACTTTAGGGGCTCCTTCTCTGTGTCTTTCTTCTCTCCCTTGGAAATTGCCGTAATGTGAAAATTGCAATGAATAATGATGTTCGTTTTTGCACCCTGAGCCGGATCCTGTCTGATCAGTTTTATAAAGCCAGTTGTTTCATGTAAGTTGTCAAGTTTTTATAGTTGTTTACTGTGAGAAAGTAAGTTCATTGCAGCTGGACTCTGAAGTTTGGATTTTAGATTAAAGTGTAGTTGAGTCCTGATACAATATGGCACCACAGAGATTCAAAGTTAAGTTCTCAGCATCATTTTCAGTACATCCACAGTCTAAATTCAGTTTCAAAAATCAAGGGAGTGAAATGGTGGAGGTAAAACAAACGCGTGTCTTCCTAAGGGAAAAGCTATAGAAGTAGTAATTTTTCAGTGATATCCCATTTTATCACTCTCTAGGGATATTCCTGGATTTCTCTTTATGAATACATCCTGTATATCTTTTGCTAGTCAGATGTGTTCACTGACACAGGTAGACTAAATCCTGACAATGACTAAATCCTAACAGTGACTGTGAGAAGAATATTCTATTATTATTCCCATTTTGCAGATGAGGAAACTAAGCCTCAGT
This sequence comes from Balaenoptera borealis, assembly GCF_965194805.1. Taxonomy (NCBI): domain Eukaryota; kingdom Metazoa; phylum Chordata; class Mammalia; order Artiodactyla; family Balaenopteridae; genus Balaenoptera; species Balaenoptera borealis. The sequence continues at coordinate 29,865,661 of NC_138880.1, read as the reverse complement.
TTATCTAAGGTCTCAAATAAGCAGTAAGCAGGGCTAAATGTGCAATCAAGGTGTCAGTTTCCAAACTCAGGTGCTTTCCATTTTATTACATCACTTCTTACCTCCCTCCTGAATAACTATTGTTTTAAGATTCTTCTCATATTGTTGGCAAAAAAAAAAAAAAAAAAAAAAAAAAAACTCCTTGAAAATTTAGGTTCATATTCCAAATCCACTGATATTTAAAAGATAATTTGTAAGTAAATGAAATAAATGAGAGTGCTGTTTTAATTTCATGATCCCCATTTTCCTGATTTATGTGCATTCAAGTGTTTAGTCATTATCACTATGATGTTCAAGGCTGACTTAGTTTTTAAATTCAGGCTGTGTGGTTTTCCGAGTTAAAAAAAATCATTTGTCTAAATCAATATAATGTTAGCATTTGGTTTGAACCAGATTTAGCCCGTGGCTATCCCTAATATGTTTCCTTTTTTTTTTAATGTTTTCTAGTTAAAGTAGATAATATTATAATGAAACTATTTTGAGGGAGGAATAGAAGATTAAGTTGGAGTGGATATAATGTTTTATTTTTTAACATGATAGATTACCGTTAAGACCCTTCATTAAGGCTAAATACACACCTTAACTCGCCCTGTCTTTCTCTCTTATCTTTCATTTCTATGTTCTAAGAATTGAAAGCAATGTGAAGAATAGGATGACTGGGAGCTAAAGAAATTCATATTCTAGAAATTCAGTGAGGTCTTCCTTCCCTGTGCTTCTCAGGGTGAATTTTAATGAATTTTTTGTCACTAACAGAAGGATAGTTGAATTGTCACTAAGACACACATTTCTCAAAGATATTTTGTGTTAAATTGGTACATGAATTAACACCAGCCTTGGATTAATATACTGCCCCTTTATTGGACACCTGGAAGGTGAATCTCAGTTCTTTTAAAGATAAGTGAATCATGGGTAAAGTTAGTTACAGATTTTTTTATTCATTTAACTCTCGTACAGCATGAAGTGTTGAACAGAATATAAATAAATAGAAAGTTCTGGGATTATTTCCAACTAAAATCTTTGGCAATGGTGGTCGGTTACCATGAGTACCCAGTATCTTCTGTTCCCAGGAAACCTAATTCTACCACAGGCTAATATATCTATCTATATCTATCTATATCTATCTATCTATCTATCTATCTATCTATCTATCTATCTATCTATATATATATGTCTCTATTTTTGAAATTGTAGTTACTCACAAATTTGCAAAGAGGAGGGGAGATTAGACAAATATACACTGAGAAACACAATGATGGTATTGTGCTCGTGAATATGATGCATCTGAGGTTATTTTTCCCACAGCTTCACATGGGCAGTGGTACCAAACTACCATGCCTGCTCTATTAATCCCACTTTTGAATCACACTGAGTGGAATCCAGGGCTGAATGAGCCTTGGCTGTAGGAGGAAAGCAGTAAATAATCTGGCCCCTCAAACATTTCACACAGGAGCTACCCTGGAAGTAGCCTTACAAATCAGCACACCAGCAAGTCACGTCAGAAGCCTGGCAGCCGTGAATGACAGAGAAAGCCCTTGCTTGGGAATGTCTTTCAGAAATTCGTGCGCTGGCCTTCTACAGAATGTCATTTATGTCAGTCAACAGGGGAGAGAATTTATTTGGGAAGCAAGACAGATGGCAGCAGCCAAAACAATGGCCAACAGTTGTGTACTATACTATCCAGGCAGGCATTCTAAATCTTGGCACTGGATGTAGTTGGCAACAAGTGCCACTTGGCCTACTGCTACCAAAGTCTGATACTCCTAAGCTAATGGCTGTTTCTTCAAATTGTGAGTAAATTAAGGCTAAATAGACAGTGAAATTTGGCTGGAATTATTTTTCCAATCCAGTATCGGAATCCACCACTGAATTGAAATGCTGGCTCTCTGGGTTTCTTTTCCACATATATGCCACCCACAGGATTTCTTTATTCGTCTGGTTTCAGTTCCTAACATGTAAAAAGCTTGGAAGCTGTCAGTCACATCGTTACAACAGGAAATCGCCAAGCAAACTGAAAGTAAATGACCATTCCTGAGCATATCAGACAACTGTGGTTGCAGGTAAACCACCATTCTGGAGGCACGGGGGACCCCAAAGCATCAGGGCTGATGTTTGCTTACCTGGAGCAGGAGCTTCAGGAGCCAGGAGCTGGTAGGAAGGCACAAAGAGTACATTTGATGAACTGCTGGAGGCTGAGTGTGGAAAGAACTCCTGGAACCGTGCTCTCTGGAGGTGGCCCCACTCTTGTAGGTTTTGCCTCTGGGAACTGTATTGGGTTTCACAATGAAGAACCAAGAGGAATCTCCAAGTGACCCTGGAAGGAGGAGAGACAGGGTTATAATTGTGAAACACACCAAGTGTGTTCTCTATAACAAGGGCTTAATCTCTGGGGAAAGAGATTTAACGGAGCCTTCTCCCAGCTGGAGGGAGGGCACTGTTTCTAATCCACCCCCCTCTAGCCTTCCTCATTCACTGTACAGGCTGAGGGAAAAGCCAGGACAGTGGAGAAGCACTCGCGAAGGTCACAGCTCAGAGGCACAGACCCATTAAAAGACTTTAAATTTAGTCATAAGATTATAGAACCCTTCCCCTCCACCCATTTCACCAACCTCCAACAGGGACCCAGTATAAGACAGTGGGTTAGAGTTGAAAGAGCTGTAAAACACAGAGTCTCCAAGAAAGAGGGGGTGCAAATGTCAACATTGTGGATGAAAACTAGGACACTGGAGGAAGTTGGTGTCTCTGATATCTACAGGTACAGCAAATATTGAACAAATACCAGAATAGCATAAAACCTTGTGCTATAGGCCTGTTCACCTTAGCTCCTATCGCCTGATACATCATGTCCAGGTTTCCACCATGAATTACAAGGCATACTGAAATAAAAGAAAAGATAAAAAAATTTGAAGAGGCAAAGCAACATTAGAAGCAGACTCAGACTGCATGCATGTTGGGATTGTAAGACCAGATATTTAAAATAACCATGATTAATATGTTAAGGGCTTTAATGGAAAAACATGTAGACTACATCAAAGAACCGATGGATTTAAGTAAGCTAAGAAATGAACACCCTAAGAGAGAATCAAAAGGAAATGCTAGTAATCAAATGCACTGTAACGTAAGTGAAGAAAGCCCTTGCTGGGCTCATCAGTAGACCAGGCACAGCCAAGGTAAGAATCAGTGAGCTTGAGGATAAGTCAATAGAAACTTCTCACACTTAACAACACAAGGAGAATAAAGAATCCAAAAAATAAAAAATAAAAGATCAGAACATCCAAGAACAGTAGTACAATTTCAAAGGAGAACATATACATAATTAGAATACCAGAAGGGGAAGTAGGAGAGAGTGGAGTAGAAAAAAAATATATGAAGTAATCATGACAGGAATTTTACAAATTAATGGCAGACACAAAACCCCAGATTAGGGAAGCTCAACGAACACCAGTCCGGAAACGTAAAAGAAATATACTCCTAGGCATATCATATTCAGTGCATGTATCTTTGTCAATCTTTTTCAAAAGACAAAGGAAAAAATGTAAAATGTAAAGAAGCCAGATTTAACAGGTAAAGTAGTTTTTTTTTTTTAAGGACCAAAAATAAAAATAATAGCAAACTCTCATCAGAACCATACAAGGAAGAAAAGGGTAAACTAAAACATTGAAAATGTTGAAGAAAACAACAACAACAAAAACAAGTGAGAATTCTATATCAAGTGAAATGAATCTTTGAAAAAGAAGGAAATAAGAAGTATCTTAGACAAACAAAACCAACCTGCAGGAAAGAAATGTTAGTTCTTTAGGGGGAAGGAAAATTACATAGATCAGAGTCTCAGATCTATAGAAAGAAAGGAAGAGCATCAAAAAGGAAAATGAAGGTAAAATAGAAAGTTTTATTTTTCTTAATATTTTTCATTTAAAACATTTTTAAAATTGTGGTAAAACACGTAAAAGTTATCATCTTAATCATTTTTAAGTGCACAGTTCAGGACTGATTGAGTATATTCACATTGTTGTGCAACTGATCTCCAGAGCTCTATTCATTTTGCAAAGCTGAAACTCTATATTCATTAAGATGTACCTCCCATTGCCTCTCCCGCCAGCCACTGGCACCCACCATTCTACTCTCCATCTCTATGAGTGTGACAACTCTAGGTACCTTGCATAAATAAAATCATACAGTATTGGTTTTTCTGTGACTAGCTATTTCAATCAGTATAATATCCTCAAAGTTCATCCATATCATAGTGTGCATCAAAATTTCCTTCCTTTTTAAGGCTGAATAATATTCTGATGTTTGTGTGTGCATGTGTGTGTGTGTGTGTGTGTGTGTGTGTGTGTATTTGCCACATTTTGGTTATCCATTCATCTGTGGATGGACACTTGGGATAAGCTGCTTCCTTTTGGATATTATAGATAATGCTGCTATGGACACAACATTCTGGAACTAATAAGTGAGTACAATAGGATCACAAGATACACAAAGTAATATACAATAGTCAATTAGTTTCCTAAATATCATCGATAAACTGTTTGAATTTGAAATTAATAAAACGTGATTTACAATAGCATCAAGAAGTGGAAATTGTCCTTGAATGGGATAATGGTTAAACAAACTGTGGTATATCCATACAATGGAATATTATTCAGTGATAAAAAAGAAATGAGCTATCTGGCAACAGACATCGTGAAACCTTAAATGCATATTAACAAGTGAAAGAAGTGCTACAAACTGGAATGAGTTGAGTGTAATAATAATCATTGGATAATAACCTCAAGTATAAAATAAATATCTTTGCATCCATACTGTTATAAATTAAGGATCAAAGAATTAAAATACATGCTGAAAAAGGGACAACTCTCCCATGCAGAAGAATTCCAGATAATTTATGTATATTTTCTGCCCTGAAGGAGGTGGAACATAACTCCTCATTCCATAAATTTCACTTGTTTATAGTAATTTTCTTTCAAAAGATGGAGTGTGGAAAGTGGCGGGAAAAAGCATGACTTTTCAGTGGAGAAGCCTAACAAACACTCCTTCAGTCAGGTGATCAAGTTAAACATCAACTGTGATGAGTCATGTTGATGCTGTGTACCCTTGATGTGATGTGGTGAAAATGGCAAAATATTAACAATTGAAGAAACTTCAAAAAGAGTATACAGGCAAGTAAAGGAGAGATTATGCTATGAGGCTGGTTAGACATAGAGAATGCCAAATATTTACTGTATGTAGGTTCATATTTTATGAAACTCTGCTAGACTATTTCTATTCATCTTTTAAAACTATGATATGCAGAAAATTTCTAATTCATAAATATCCATCTTCAGGGAAATAAACTGTTGTAGGTATGTCCTATAATTATATATAATTTTATATTTATCATGTAAAGATATATGTGTGATGTCCACATTTTGAGCAATTACAGTATTATTTTTAACTTATTTACTAAGACACCCATCACTACCATTGTGTAGTCAGTAGCCCCTTATTATTCACTTTGTATTAAATACTTTCATTTTTGTTTATTTTCAGGAATTCTACCAGATGATATGTATAAGCATTTAATTTACTAAAAGCTAGTATCAATTTGGGTGCTGTCACACTAATATGAAATTTTCAAATAGTACTTAGTTATTGAAAGTAAATGAAGTATCTTGTATTATGAGAGATGCAAGGACTTATAATCATACACGTATGGACTCATATCAGTGGTTTTCATCACAAAACATCATGAGTCTTATTCATTTCCTTTGCTCACAGTGTTCATCTGCTTGGAAAATATTTATTCTGCCAAATCAGTTTCATATATTTTGTCCATCCATCAAGGGTTTTTTCAATTTGATTTTTTTCATGTGAAGGATACCCTAACTACTTCAAGCTATAGGAATAGCTTGTTTCCTTTAACTTTTGCTACACTGTCTTGATCATTTATGTGGAGCTCAAGCTATGTTACCATATTCAATATTTTATATTTTTTACAAACATTTTTAAAACTCTATTTTTAAAATCTCACTCTCCTTAGAGAGTATCTTTGGATTTTTGCTGATTTTAAAATATATGCAAAGACACATATGTTAATTTAATGTAAACTTCATCTGAGAAGCACTTGAACTATTCACATAGATTCAAATAATATTACAGCTAAACAGTTTTTTGTATGATTAACAACAACAAAAACCCACAAAAATCTACTCAAGGATTAGCACTAATATGAATTTAAGTCAAGTGAATCATCTCATCACATGATTAAGCTCAAGAGACAGCACTTCTGCCGTGTATATGTTTGTGTGCTGTTGTTTTGTTGACATTGAACTTAGGTGGTAAATCATCTTTGTTTTGGTGGTTGGGAGCTCTAAGCATGGGATTTGAATCCGGGTGACAGAATTTTAAACTCAGCACTCCATTTGCTTAACTCTGTGGCTTTGGACAAGTGACTTAAAATTCTTTCCATCTTGGTTTCTTAATTTACAAAATAGAGATAATAACAGCATATATTTTGTAAAGTCATGTTAATAATTACATAAGTCAACGTATATAATGCTCAGGACAGTACTTCGCACACACACAAGGATTAGTTTTCATTATCGATGCCTTATTAGATTTTATTAACATTTTGGGCACAACTGTGTATTTCAGAAATTGTTCCTCCAAAAGTAATTGTGGGATATCAAACCATCTAATTCTCATAGTTTTTAAACTACCAAAATATTATGACTACTCTGGTTGGATCCTTCACTTTGAAGTCCTTTATTATGATCAGGAAAACTTAATTTGGTACAAGTATCAGACAAAGATGACACATTTGAAGACTGCATGGAACAGTGGGTGTGAGTTCTAGTGAATTGAAAACAGAGACTCAGGACTTCTAGAGTTAAAGGAAACTTTAAAATCGATAGACTGGCTTTCTTTTCCCTCACTGAATGTTGATAAGTTGACCTCTGGCTATTTGAACAAAATTGTTTGCTGACCTGGTACTCTGCTGGCAGCCAAGGATAAAATACCTTTTGCCTCTTCCCTCTAATCTCTGTATTATGTTACTTTAAAATCATGTGGAGTGCTTCAGAATTCCAAAATGGGTCTAAAATTGAATTTTGTCCATTTACATAAGCTTTTATTTAGAAAATGTAATTTTTCACATAATCAAACCAAATTATTTTCTTTGTGACATAGAGATTTTTAGGGGAGAAAATCATGAGTTTGCATGATTTAGTAGGTTTTGCCATAGTTAGTAGCAAGAAAGATAGAGATTTCTTACTCAAATGTGAGGAATTTGTATGTAGGCAGGATACCACCACTGCGGGTCTTACCGTGCAATTTCATACCAATACAGCAGTCTATAAGCTATTGGAGGAAAGAGATAATTTTTATCTCTCACATTACCTAGCAGTGTCCTTCTTTAAGTAGGTGGGAAATAAATTCTTATTTGGTGAATGAATCAGTGCATAGTCAAACAGTAGTTTTTGAATGAAACTGTGGTCTTTTCTTTCAGTAATCTTGGAGAAACATTTCTAAATTAACGTCTTCACCTCCCCCGCCGCCCAGGGACTCAATTGAAACCACAAGTATTTTCCTCCTGTTGAAAATGTCATTTATGATATTAACTTAAAATTATGATAATAACTTTTAAATATGTAACTCAAATTTAGGACATTTTCATCTCATCAATGTTGTGATTATTTTTGCCCCCAAATGCTGTTTATATACTGCATTTGGAGGTTGAAGCCCTATATTCACTGAGTACAAAACACCTTTTAAAAATGTTTACTGAAACCCTGCTTTCTATGGAGAATACTGAATTCTATTCTGAAGACTGGTGTTACAAAGTAGTTTGTCATGAACTTTATTCAGGGCTATTAAAAGAGTTCAAGTGAATTAAATTTATTTAAATATGTTTTCAGTTACCTTTAAATAAGAAAATGTATTTTAAAATGTATAGTTCAGAAGAGAATTCATTTAACTTAATTGTTCATGATTCAATAAATGCATTCTTCCCAAAACCCCGTCCCCAACCTGCTCCCAACCTAGACGTTGTCACCCAACTGGACTTTGTGTTTCTCATTTTTTGCGATATTTAAACAACATATTGTTTTGTCTAGTTCACTTTGTAATTGTATAAACAGTATACTCTGTATAGACTTTTGTAATATTTTCATTCAGCATTCTATATTTGATATTCAGTATTTCTCAGGCAACTATACTATTCATTTGTGAATGATGCAATTCATTGATACATTTTTCTGTTGAACATGGACTAATACAGCTGTGACACATTTACAAGTGAATAGGATATTTCAGTAAAAATTTCTGTGAACCTCTTCTGATTGGAGGATTGTCTGTTCTTTTACCTAATGGTGCCTTTTGAAGAACAGAGGCTTTCATTTTAATGTAATTGGATTGTGGTTAAAATGGGGTGATACTTAAGAAATTTTTTACTTCTCTAAATTCAGAAAAAAAAAAATCCTATATTTTCTTTTAAAACCTTAAAATTTTTGCTTTTTATATTTGTCTTTGTTAATATACCTAAGTCAATTTTAAGCTATGGCCTAATGTAAGAATCCAGTTTAATTTGTTTTCCATGATAATAACCAATTGTTCCAGGATCATTGTTAAATAATCAGTTATTTTTATGCTATGCTGTGACTTTCATTTTCTCGTATGACTGTGGATCTGTTCCTGCAATGTCTCCTCTCTTCCATCATCTTTGATATTTTACAAATTCATCAAATTATGTCTACAAGTGAATTTGCTTTCCTTTTTGCCTGATATAGCCATTGCTTTTCCTGTATCTTTGTATTCATGCCTTAAGTTGTAAACAATGTTCAGTTTTTAACATTTTAAATAATACTTCTCCTTCATTTACGCTATTAACTCTTTGTGGACCTTACTCAGCCATATAGTAATCCTAATTTTATCACCTGTGTCTCTCAGATTTCATGTTTTCTTTCTTCATTTTGCTTTATGCCAATTTCTGGGTAATTTTTTCCAGATCCACCTTTGAGTTTGCTGTTTCTCTTCAGCTGTATCTAATTTATTTAACTTATCCTTTGAGTTTTAAATATAAAAATAGTACACTTTTATCATATAAATATTTCTTTTCCTATCTTTGTGGTCACTTAAGAGACCCCTGTTGCTTGCTCATTATTTTTAGTTATTTTTTATTTCTTTAATCATTGTCTTCATTTTTCTTTTATTACTGTAACTAGTATCTTATATTTTAAGATCATATCTTCAGAGTTTAAATTATTTGTTGTCTCTGATTCTCATGCTGACTTTTTCATCGTGTGTTGGTAATTTTGGATTGTGAAATCATAGTTGCTTGGTTTTTATCTTCAGGAATCCTGTTGTCCTAGTACCTTTCAAAAGTCAGGTCTTAACTCAGTAATTTCAAATTCAGTTCTGCGGATTTGTTATGGGCTCTGAGTATCATCTAAGGTCAGTGAAAGCACTGGTTTTGGTTCTTGCCCCCAGTCATCCCCATGTTTGCTCATGGTTCCCCACTCTTTTTTACTTAGTACTCATGGTTCCCTTATTCTTTTACTTAATGATTATAGATCCCTATAATTTTCAATTGTGTTTGTTTTTCGGTCTTGGAGACTGTATTAGTTTCCTGTGGCTGCCATAATAAATTACCATAAACTGAAAAGCTTTAGACAGCAGAAATTTATTCTTTCACCAAAGTCCACAATCATGGAGCCAGCAGGGCTGCAATCTCTCAGAAGACCCTTGGGGAAAATTCTTCCGTGACTCTTCCACTTTCTGGTGGCTTGCTTTCTTCTTTGTGACTACCCAACCTTTGCCTCTGTCTTTACATGGCCTTCTCTTCTCTTTCAAGGACGCTTGTCATTGGATATAAGGTCCACCTGGGTGGTCCAGAATGATCTCATCTCAAGTTCCCTAACTTAATTACATCTGCAAAGACCCTGTTGCCAGATAAGGTCACATTCACGGTTTTCAAAAGTTGGGATGTGGACGTATCTTTTGAAAGGACTACCATTCAACCTATTACAGAGGTTTCCCTTGTTTTCTGTGAAATATGTTCTATCCTGGATCTGATTTTAAATTTTAAGATTGTCCTTCAGATTATATTGATTACATAGATCCCTTTTCCTATATTACTTTCAAGAATACCGGTTTTAGAGTCTATATAATCTCAGTAGTCCTAACTTTCTGATTTTGGATAAGACTAGAAAGATAGATAGATATAGGCAGATATAGACATGTATGTTCATATATGGTACCTTATTCAATCAATAACATTTACCATTTGTTGAATGCTTAGCTTAAAGATACTATAACTACCAGACTGAGAATGTAATGGTGAATTTTGAATAAATCAAAGTCTTATCTCTAAATTACCTTATATGATAGTGTGCCTTAAGTGCTATTATTATTGTTAATATCATCCTTGCCATCATTATCAGATAACATTGAGTACTGAGCTCTTCACCAGAGTTTACTCCCTTCAGCAAGCATGTCAGATTGGCACTGTTTTTTTGTTTTAATTTATTTGTTTTATTTATTTATTTTTGACTGCATTGGATCTTCGTTGTGGGGTACAGGCTTCTTAGTGCAGTGGCTTCTCATGTTGCAGAGCACAGGCTGTAGGCACATGGGATTCAGTAGTTGTGGCATGCAGGCTCAGTAGTTGTGGCTCACAGGCTCTAGAGCGCAGGCTCAGTAGTTGTAACACGTGGGCTCAGTAGTTGTGGCTCGTGGGCTCCAGAGCACAGGCTCAGTAGTTGTGGGTGCACGGGCTTAGTTGCTCTGTGGCATGTGGAATATTCCCGGACCAGGGCCCGAACCCGTGTCCCCTGCATTGGCAGGCGAATTCTTAACCACTGCGCCATCAGGGAAGCCCTGGCACTGTTATTTTCAAGGGGCCAATATAAAAAAAAAGTTATTTAAACATGATAATACTTCATAATGGCTTTGTTTTTTAACATCTTTAGATTGATAGCCAAGAGATTTAAATTTGATCTTAACTCTGCCATAGGCAAACTAGGTAGTTTTAAGCATATCCTTTAACTTTGCTGGGCCTAATATTTTACTTCCATAAAGTTGGAGATATAAGCTCAGTGGTGAGGCAGGGCCTTTCCAGGTTTGAAATTTCAGGACAGTTTACAAAGCAAACACTCAAGAGGTTAGGACATTTGGCGATTAGATTAAATGCAGATACTATATAATAGTATGGAAATCATGCTCTCTATTCCACTTGGGTGCATGTGTGTGTTTATATTTAAATCTGTCAGTTATCTAATCTGGTTATTCTTAATTCATAGCTGCTGAATGCTAAAATTTCGAGTCTGAGAAAAGAATGTCTCAAACGTGGCAGAGGGTACAGATTACACAGATGGAATTTCATTACAATAAGCTTATTGGGACCCCCAAATATCTTCAGTGATATTTAATGAAATTTAAAGAGAGCCACTTTTCCAGTGAACTTTTGGGTTTACTCCATTCAGGAAAAAAACAAAACAGAGGGTCAAAAGTTAGAAGGCAGGGTTGCACAGGGGTCCCTGTCACCCTGGTGCCTTCAGAGACCTCAGTCCTATCATGTCTATGCCGTCCAGGAATGGGATCTCCAAATGCTGGAGACTCTTAATCTAATTAATTAAATTTAATTTAGCTCACCTAATGCTCTCCCATCCCTTAGAATATTGTTTATAAATATGCCACAGAGTTGTCATCTTGACATTGCAATGTGACAACTTACTGGCAGTTAACACACCACCCAATACTTTACAAGTTGAACAATCTCTAAGTAATCATTTGGCCCCATAAAACCATCAAATGTGAGGCAAATCTAGGACTGAAATCATGTAACGGTGCTTAGCTATACTGTAATTGTCTCTGTCAGTTTGGGCTGCTGTAGCAAATGCCATAGACTGTGTGGCTTAAACAATAAGCATTTATGCTTCACAATTCTGAAGTCTGGCACTCTGAGATCACGGTGTCAGCATGATCAGGTTCTGGTAAGAGCTCTATTCCTGGTTTTTTTTGCATGGTGGAGAGAAAGAGAAAAAATAAAAAATAAAAAAAGCAAGCAAGCTCTCTCCTGTCTCTCCTCATAAGGGCACTAATCCCATTGTGAGGCTCCACCCTCCTGACCTAGTCACCTCCCCAAAGCCCCAAGTCCAAATACCATCACACTGGGGATTAAGGATTTAACATATGAATTTGGGGGAGGGGGTACAATATTCAGTCCATAAGGGTAATCGTCCGGATAATCTCTAACTATGGTTAAACTGTATTATTTTAAACCAAAATACAAATGTTCAAATTATTATATAGGACCCTAGTTTGATAAACACTGTCTGATAGAAAGAAATGTAAATATAATTTCTACCTTAGGTCACTAAATGTAATTTGAAAAGCAAAATGTTTTATGAAGAATATTTTCATTGCATTTTTTTTTTTTCTTGTAGTAGTCATTGCAGCTTTTCAGCAAAGTCCAGTTCTCTCTTCTATCTGGGACATGGAAGACTGAAATTCCTAGACCTCTTGTGTTTCCTGAACCCATGACAATAGTTCTGGTTTGTCTCATGTCAAATATGTTTTATTTGTAGGAAATAAACCCTCCAAACGCTCTATTATTTCTCTGTTGGCCTCCTGGGGGCTGTCTTGCATTACTCATTTATCCGAAATTAACTGAGTGCCAACCACTCATTCAGGCATTTAATTAAATTTTATATATATGTATATTTATATATTTGTACACACACACACACACACACACACACACACACACACACACACACCATTCCTGCTAGGACTGTGCTAACGTTATTCTATAAAATCTCTGGTTTCTGTCCTTAAGGAGTTATGTTCTAGGAGCATCAAACGAGTGTAAGCCTTTAGACAAGGATCCTGATGAATTACAAAGGGTGCAATGATAGAGAATAGCATCGTCACCTTAGTTGGTAATACTGCTGTATTGTATACTTGATATGTGCCAAGAGAGTATAATTTGCGTCCTTACAAAATTTTTTAAAAAGGTAAATATGTCATGTGCTGGATGTGTTAATTAACCTAATGGAGGAGATCCTTTCACAATGTACACATCTATCAAAGCATCATATTTAGACTTTAAATATAATGCCATTTTATTTGTCAATTGTACCTCAAAAGAGCTTAAAAAATGAAGCAATGTTAAGAATTTACAGGTTTAGGGACTTCCCTGGTGGCCTAGTGGTTAAGACTCCGTGCTTCCACCACAGGGGTCATGGGTTTGATCCCTGGTAGGGGAACTAAGATCCCACATGCCGCATGGTGTAGCCAAAAAAAAAAAAAAAAAATTAAAAATAATGAAAAAAAAATTTAAAAAAAAGAATGTACAGGTTTATATTAGAAGAAAAAATAGGACATTTAATTAACATTTAATGGTGGAACTATATACATTCCTTAGATACAACCTAATATAGTTTCAAAAAGCTATTTTTGTGTTATTAATAAAATTAGCTTCCTATGTGAAAAATTATATATAATAATCATAACCTGGCTGCAAATTTAATGGTCATACTCCCTGATCTGGATTTCATGTTTCCAGTTTGAAACTGTTTCCTGTTGTCTGATTTGAGATAGTCTATTGTTTTTAACTAAAACATTTAGTTTTTGTAAGTATAGGCAGAATGAAAAGGGAATCCATCCCTTCAAATTCACCTCTGAAAGAAATACTTGGTAATTGTAATATTAAGAAATATTTTTATCTTATTGGTCTGGCTAGGACTTCCAGCAATATGTTAAATAAACGTGGTGGGAGTGGACATCCTTGTCTTGTTCCTGATCTTAGAGAAAAAGCTTTCAAATTTTCTTTATAGAATATATAATATTAGTGGTGGGCTCGTAATACATGGCCTTTGCTATATTGAGGTATGCTCCTTACGTACTCAGTTTGCTGGGAGATTTTATCATGAAAGGATGCTGATTTCTGTCAAATGCTTTATCTGTGTCTATTGAGAGAAGCATATGATTTTTGCCTTTCATTTTTGTAATGTGGTTTATCACATTTATTGATCTGTGTATGCTGAACCATCCTTGCATCCCAGGAATAAATCCCACCTGATCATGATGCATGATCCTTGTAATGTACTGTTGCATTTGGTTGGCTATATTTTGTTGAGGATTTTTGCTTCTGTGTGCATCATGGGTGTTGGCCTGTAATTTTCTTTTTTATAGCATCCTTGTCGGGTTTTGGTATCAGGATAATACTGGCCTCATAAAATTAGTTTGGGAGTATTTGCTTCTATTTTGTTTTTAGGAAGAGTTTCAGAAAGACTGGTATTAGTTCTTTTTTAAATGTTTAGTGGAATTCACCAGTGAAGCCATCTGGTCCTGGATGTTTTTTTGTTGGGAGGTTTTTGATTACTGATTCAATCTCCTTATTAGTAATTGGTCTGTTCTGTTTCTTTATGATTCAGTCTTGGTAGGAATTTATCCATTTCTTCTAGGTTATCTAATTTGTTGACATAACATTTTTCATGCTCTTTTCTTATGATCCTTAGTATTTCTTTATCAGTTGTAATGCCTCTGTTACATTCCTGATTTTTTTAGAATCTTCTCTATTTTAATCTTGGTTCATTTAGCTAATAAATGTTTGTCAATTTTATCTTTTTAAAAAATTCTTAGTTTCATTGAGCTTCTCCATTATTTTAATTTTATTTATTTATTATCATTATTATTATTTGGTTTGTATCTCTTGATCTCACTCACCTATTTCACTCATCCTCCCCTACCTTCTTTCCCTCTGGGAACTACCAGTTTGTTCTCTGTATCTATGACTCTTTTTCTGTTTTGTTATGGTTGGTTTTGCTTTTGTTTGTTTGTTTTGTTTTGTTTCTTAAGAATCCACATATAAGTGAAATCATACAGTGTACGTCTGATTTATTTCACTTAGCGTCATACCCTCTATGTCCCTCTGTGTTGTTGCAGATGGCAAGATTCCATTCTGCTTTATGGCTGAGTAACATTCCATTGCATATATTTCCACACTTCTTTATGTATTCATCTATTGATGAGCACTGAGGTTGCTTCCGTATCTTGGCTATGGTAAATAATGCTGCAGTGAACATAGGGGTGCATGTATCTTTTCAAATTGGCGTTTTTGTTTTCTTTGGAAAAATATCCAGAAGTGAAATGGCTGAATCATGTTGTAGTCCATTTTTAAAAAAATTTTTCTGAGCTACTTCCATACTGTTTTCCACAGTGGCTGCACCAATTTACATCCCCACCAACAGTGCACGAGGGTTCCCCTTTCTCCACATCCTCACCGACACTTGCTATTTGTCTGTTTGATAATAGCCATTCTAACAGATGTGAAGTAATATCTCACTGTGGTTTTAATTTGCATTTCCCTGATGATTAGTGATGTTGAGTGCTTTTTCATGTGTCTGTTGGCCATGTGTATGTTTTCTTTGGAAAAATCTCTATTAGGTCACCTGCTCATTTTTTAAATTGGGTTGCTTGTTTTTTGGTGTTGAGTGGTGTGAGTTCTTTGTATATGTTGGTTATTAACCCCTTATCAGATATATTGTTTGAAAATATCTTCTCCCATTCAGTAGGCAGCCTTTTCATTCTGTTGATGGTTTCCTTTGCTGTGCAAAAAGCATTTTAGTTTGATGTAGTCCAATTTGTTTATTTTTTGCTTTTGTTTCCCTTGCCTGAGGAAACATATCCAAAAAAAAATTGCTAAGACCAATGTAAAAGGGCATACTGCCTATGTTTTCTTTTAGGAGTTTTATGGCTTCAGGTCTTAATTTAAGTCTTTAATCCATTCTGAGTTTAGTTTTGTATGTAGTGTGAGAAAGTGGTCCAGTTAGATTATTTTGTATGTAGCTGTACTGTTTTCCCTATTCTTTTTAGTCTCGTTTCATTTATTTATGTTTGATCCTTGTAATTTCCTCCCTCTAACAACTTTTGGATCATTTTTTCCTCCTTTTCTAGTTCCTTGGGGTATAAAGGTAGGTTGTTTATTTATCTTTCACTTTCCTTAATGTATCAATAGGTATTTATAGCCATAAACTTCCCTCTTGAAACTACTTTTGCAGCACCCCGTACATTTTAGTATGTTGTGTTCCCGTTTTGATTTGTTTCCCTCCCTCCTCGGAATGCCTGAAGCAGGCAGTTTTGAATTAGACCAGACTTCCTTGTTTGTTGAATAGAAAGACGCATACTAACTCATATCACATATGCAGTTGGCGTTATTCTGTCACTCAGAAACCAAAACGTGTCCTGCCTTGATAAAGTGGAGTCAGCGGGTTGCTGTAGGTGTCTGTGGGAGAGGTAGGCCAAACAGAACGTCACTGGCTGTGACTTCTTGTTTTTATTTGATGTTGGGTAAAAGCTACGATTTCTTGGAATATGTGGCAATGCTTTATAGAGAAGTAGAATCCCAGGTCATTAAGGGAGAGGGGATAAGAAAATCAGGATATTTTCTGCTTTTATGAACAACCTCCATATCTTAGCACAGAGGTAGTTTATTTTGCACATGCACTGGAGTTTAGCTGGGGGAAGGGATCTACTCCACTCAGTCATTCAGGAGCTCAGGATCCTTGTCTCTGTGTCCCCACTTTCCTTTATGGTCATTGAGTAGTCCTTCGTTAGCTGGTATTGGGTTGGCCAAAAAGTTTGTTCGGTTAGTAAATACGTTGTTCAGTAAAGTTCTCGGTGAAAATGAAAACTGTGTCTTTTATTTTTACTTAAAATGGAATGAACTTTTTGGCCAACCCAATAGATGGGAAAGTGAAAGCATGTAGGATTACCAAAGAGGTTTTAGGAGCCAGGACTGTAAGGGGCTTATGTAAAATCTATCCACATTCCATACATAAAGTCTATGGATCTGACTCATTTACATGGCCTCACTTGTGTGCAATAGAGGCTGACTCTGCAGAGGAGAGAGGAAATGGAATATGAGAGCAGTTTGTTCTGTATTACAATTAACAAAAGGAATTAACTACTAAATACTCTACTTTTCTTCATGATATATGTATATATGTATTTTATAAATTTATTTATTTATTTACTTATTTTTTGGCTGCGTTGGGTCTTCGTTGCTGCGCACAGGCTTTCTCTAGTTGCGGCGAGCGGGGGCTACTCTTCATTACCGTGCACAGGCTTCTCATTGTAGTGGCTTCTCTTGTTGCGGAGCACGGGCTCTAGGCGTGTGGGCTTCAGTAGTTGTGGCTCGCGGGCTCTAGAGCGCAGGCTCAGTAGTTGTGGCGCACGGGCTTAGTTGCTCCACGGCATGTGGGATCTTCCCAGACCAGGGCTCGAACCCGTGTCCCCTGCATTGGCAGGCGAATTCTTAACCACTGGGCCACCAGGGAGGTCCCTATATTTTTTAATTCTTAAAAAGAGTTTAATATAAATCAGTGGAGCAGAATAGATAACTCAGCAATAGATGTGAACAAATATGCCCAGCTGATTTTTGACCAAAGGGTTAAAACAATTCAATTGAAGAATAGCCTTTTCAGAATACAGTGCTGGAGCAATTGCATATTCATGGGCCAAAAAACAAAACAAAAAACAAACCTGGACCTAAACTTCACACTTTACACGAATACTAACTTAAAATGGATCACAGACTTAAATTAATACTATAAGACTCTTAGGGAGAAAGGCAAAATGAATCTTTAAGATCTAGGGCTAGGTAAAGAGTTCTTGGACTTGACACCACATAAACAATCCATAAAAGAAAAAAGAAACAGGTAAATTGGACTTTCTCATAATTTAAAACTTTTGCTTTGCAAAAGACCCTTTCAAGAGGATGAAAAGACAAGCTACAGACTGGGAGAAAATATTTGCAAACCGTATATCTGGCAATGCACCAGTCTGTAGAATATATAAATATCTCTCAAAACTCAGTAGTTAAAAAAATTAATCCAATTAGAAAATGGGCAAAATACATAGAGACATTTCAATGAAGAGGATATAAAAATTGTAGATAAGCCCGGAGAATGATATTCAACAACATTAGCCATTAGGGCAATGCAAAGCACAACTTCAGTGAGATATCACCACACACTTATCAGAATGGCTAAAATAAAAAATAGCGATAACATTCAAACGCTGACAAAGAGGCAGAGAAACCAAGCACACATGCATTCCTGGTGGGAATGTAACATCGTGCAGCCGCTCCGGGAACTAGTTTGGCAGATTCTTAAAAAGCTGAATATGCAGTTACCACATTATCCAGCCATTGCATTCATGGGTGTGTATCCCAGAGAAATGAAAACTTATGTCCATACGAAAAAGAAACAAGAAAATTTGTGAATGTTTACAGCAGATTTCTTAATAGGCCTAACTGGAAACAACCCAGATGTCCTTGTACAGGTGAATGGTTAAACAGTCTGTGGTCCAACCATCCCATGAAATGTTACTTGGCAACAGCTTGTATGAATCTCCAGAAATTATGTTGAGTGAAAAAGTCAGTATCAGGTTGTTACATGATGGATAAACCCACTTAACATAGTCTAGAAATGAAGGAATTGCAGAAATGGAGAGCAGATTAATGGTTCCTGGGGGTGAGGGGGAAGTGGGAGGGAATTGAGTGTGGCTTTAAAAGGGCAACATGGGGGATGCTTGTGGTGATGGAAATGTCTGCACCCTGAGGGCATCAATGTCAATATCCTAATTATGATATTGTGCTATAGTTGTACAAGATATTACCGTTGGATACAGAGTAAATGGAATCTCTTTTTATTATTCTTAACAACTGCATGTGAGTCTACAATTAGCTCATATAAAAAGTTTAATTTAATAAAAGCTTACTTTGCTTTACTAGACAAACTTTTAACATCTTTTAACATGAAGGCTTTTTTAAAGTGCTCATATTTTAGCATAACTCACGTTTAAGTCAATACTTGATTAAGATTAGTTGCCAAACATTTAGATTTTTCCACTGTGTTTATTATCTTTTTAGTTTTAAATTAAACAGGGGTTAAGTTTCCATCTTTACAGTTATATTTCTGATGCACTGTTGTATGTGCTTTTCACCTGAATGTTATACACAATTTTAAATTTCTACTAAAATCGTATGTTTCTTAAATAAAATCTAAGAAATGTCTTCTTTAATTTCACACTTAATATTCGAGTAATATTGAAAACAAATGGACATATATGTACTTATTCTTTAAATCCCAATGGAAAATATATTTTTGAAATGCATTCAAAAATAATAAAATGGGGGGCAATTATGTCACATTGATCTCCCTTTTCCAAGTAAGTAGCTTCTCTACTAAGAGAAAAATATTGATATGAAAAGATTAGTTTCTTATTCTCCTAATATTATAATGGAATGTTTGCTCCATTAATTGTATAATTTCATAAAATGGAATCCTGAAAGCTCAGACCCTATTGGAGTGATGTTGCATTATCTGTATTCACAGGACAATAGTTTATAATTTTATACCCATTTTTACAAAAAAATGTTATATTCCGTCCTGTGCAGTTCTGCAAATAAACACATTTTTTGTCACTTCAACATGGTCACAGTTGTTTATCGTTATCAGTTAAAATTCAAATAATATGAGAGGAAATTACTTTTCAAATCCTAAAAGTTTATGCTCTTGAACATATTTAGCTATACTTTCTCTGAAATCAACAACTTATGAATCTTGTGATTGAAGTTGGATTGATATTTGGTTTTATTGTTCACAGAGTTAATTGGCCTGCATTTAGCTTCTTTGTTTTCTTTTACTAAAATTGCATCTGGTTTATCTCTCTTACTTATATCAGTTTTTCTCTGAAATAAGGGCAGGGAAAGAAATTTCTGTCCATTTTAGGGAAACTACCCACATACAGTGGTATTTACATTCCGAGGCATCTCCATGAAAAAACAAAATGGAAGAAGTGAGTCTTTGGTTGGAGAAAAAAAATCTTTAGTAAAGATCGATGGTCATCAAATACATAAGATTTGTCTTAAGAGAGTTTTATTGCCAAAGACACCAAAATCTTAGTCTCAAGACATGTTTGTGACCCTTTAGTCTGCAGAGCAAAGCTGAGGCTTCCCATGTTCCATTGGCAAGAAGCAGCCTGGACCACCTGCTCGGACCCCAGGCGAGCTTCTTCTCTGTCGTCTACTGCAGATGTGGCCAAGGATGAACATGGAAAAGTAAGGCCTCTCCCGAGGGCAGACCCTGGTCCCCTGAAGGTAAGCATCCGGTGTAACCAGAGAAAATTCTCCACCCCAGCAGTGTGTCCCTGTGGTATTTTAGAGCTGCCAGGGACTGGTGACATTGGTGAGTCTTACATGTCTCCCCACTCCGAGAGGGAGGTGTTTTCTGTGGTGATCTTGTGACTGTTCTGTTACTATGGGTTGTATGAGTGCGAGGGGGGTTTCCTTTCATTCTGGCTCGGCGTCTCTCTGCCAAGAGTGGCACCCGTAGAATATCATACGAGAACAGAGCACTGGTTCAGATCCCAGGCTATGACCTTGACACACTGGCCTGATGGGAGTGATGAAGACCCTTGGGCACATGATGAGCGTATCTTACATAAAGGACATGTTCAGAAGGCCACACACTGCTTTTTATTACTATTGCTCACAAAACATCATTTCTCTTTCTTCTGGGTAGATGATAGAATTGCACCTCTCAACCTTCTGTGAAATTAAGTGAAATAATGTCATATTTTGGCTGATGAAATAGGAACAAAAGTACCCGAGTCTTTTCTGGGCAGACACTTTAAAAGGCAGTGCACGAGTCACCTTAACGAGTGGAGGCACCGCATGAATGGATCGCCTGTCACCGTGAGCCCTGATGACAGGGGGGAGAGAAGGTCCCCATCACCCTGCATTAGCCGTGCGGGGTGAGTGAAGGTCAGGAAGACCTCCGCTGTCATGATGCATAAACTTGCCTTACATATAAATTGCATGCAAAGAAGATGTGATGCAGTCGTTATTATCATAGATGGAAAGACAGTTATAGCCAATCCGAGAGACAGAGGATTTTATTTTGAGGAGTTGGTTCCCGTGATTGGAGGGGCTTGCACGTCCACATTCTGCAGGGCCAGCCAGCGGGCAGGGGGCAGAGGGAGAGGTGGATGTCGAAGCCCAAGTCTGGAGACAGAATTTCTTCTTCCTCTGGAGGAGCTCAGTCTTTTTCTTTGAAGGTCTTTTGCTCTTAAGGCTCACCCACAGTTTAAAGAGTAATGTGTACTCTCAAGGTCTACCGATTTAAATGTTAATCATACCTAATAAAATGCCTTCACAGCAGCATTTCGACCGGTCTCTGACCAAGTATCTGGGCACCACAGTCTAACCAAGTTGACACATACATCGGTCGTCACAGGGGCAGAATGGGACTCATCTCTTTAAGACTCAGTGTTTTCTTCCCTTTCCTGTGTTTAAACGAATACCTGAGGTGGAGAGGTGGTCACTTCTGGGAGGCAGAAGTTTCTAGGTAGAAGCAGCACATTTCACACCTATAACTTCTATCAGCCTCAACGTGGGCGCTCACAGGACAGAAGCTAGGGAGCCTCCTTCTCCGTCTCCGGGCGCCGACCGCCCGTGAGAGTGACTGCGATTAGCATCTGGTGTGACGAGGCGCAGGTTCACCTTCCTCCTGTGTTAGGACTGAATGCCACAAGTCTGACTATGCGCCCAAGAGTGCAGTCTTTCCACGAGAGTGTGTCTTTTAGAAGGTGGCATCGGACTCATGGCTCTTACTGGTTGGACTCAAGAACTTCACAGGTAGCTCTTCTTGAGGTCCAAGCGGTATTCCCGAAGGAAGAAAAACAAACCAATATCCAAACAAACAAAAAACACCTTGTTGTTTGTAAATGCATTTTCTCTCCTGGTCTAAAAAGATGCAAAAGATATGATCTTTTCCTTGCTGTCCTCCTTGTTTAATGAAGGGTGATTTTCACTGGAATCTACTATAAACATGAGATTCACTTGGTATATCATTGTGGAAAATGGTCATAAACCATCTGAAATGTTGCCAGGTAGGATTCGGGTTATGATTTTCTTAGTTTGAATCCAGGAAGGATTTGGGCTTTTCATTTTCTTAGTATGAAATCCTGAATTTTTTTATTTTAAAAATAATTTTCAGAAAAACTTATCCTATTGGTGAAAGTAAATAAATATCCTTATAACTATAATCAAGTTAATCATCACTAAATCGATAATAGCATTTGAAATCCAAGTGATAGATGCATGTAATGACATATATCTATATACCTGTATGTATATGTATACATATATACATATAATTCTGTTCTGGGTTGTGGCTATTTCTTAGCCTAGGTGTATCGATTTTGAGATAATAACTCAAGCTGTACACCTGTAATTTTTATTCTATACTTCAATACTAAAAAGTCTAATTTATAGGACTGATGATTGTGAAAACAACAGTCTCTCACCACATCACTTTTCACCCAGTTCCAACTTTGTTTATTGTCTCATTTCCTCGTTTTAGGTAGAGTGTCTTGAATGCTTGCGAGCACCCTTACTAGGTGTCTTTTCTCTTGTCTCTGTAATTCTCTCAGTCTGTAAGTCTCAAGTCATTCCACTTACCTTGTCCTTTTCTGCCTTTCTCTCTGTAACGTTACATTTTCTCGTGTGACTGCACATCTCTGGTTGTTGTGCTGTGCATTGTCGAGGTGGAAGGATGCTGTGGGTTTCCAGGCACAGACATGGGTTCACATCATCCCTATGGACTGTGCAGGCATGTATATACCTTACGTATTTAGGTTGGGACGTCCACTGCAAGAATATAGTGACAAGTGACAGGCTTCCGCAAAAGTGGAGATGGAATAAGACAGTAGGAGAGTGGGAATACTTCTCGAGATCTTGGAGTGAGGGAGCCTGGCTTGAGTGTGGAAGCTGCTGTTTACTTGGGTGGAGACTAGGCTGTTCTTAACCTCTCAGTGCCTCTGTTTCTAAACCAGGCTAAGATAATACAGGCCAACTCTCTGGGGCTGCTGTCACTAAGTTCCGGAGACTGGATGGCTTGTAAACAACAGAAATCATTGCTCACAGTTCTGGGGACTGGGGTGTCCAGGATCAAGTTGCTGGCACATCTGTGTCTGATGAGAACCACTTCCTCTTCATAAACATTGTCTTCTTGCTGTGTCCTCACCTGGCAGAAGAGACACAGAAGTTCTATGGGGTGCCTTTTGTAAGGGCACTGATCCCATTCACGATAGCCCTACCCCTCATGATCTATTCACCTCCCAAAGGCCTCACCTCCTAATAGCAGCATGTTAAGGATTAGGTTTCAACGTATAAATTTGGGGGGGACACAAATATCCAGTCTGTGGCACTAACATTTTTGTCCTCTGTTTGTCAAGTTTTGTACTAACTTTTTTCATTAGTTCTTATTTATTTATTATTGTCAGAATATGAGGTAAGTTCTATTATTACATAGATTGGGAAACTTGTAATTAGAGAGATTAAAAAAATTTCTCCCGAGGACATGAAGAAGAGGGGTGAGAATTTCATTTTCGATCTATGTGGTCCAAGAGTCTGTTGTTAACCACTAAGCTACACTGCCTCTGTTCATGAGGCTCTGTTATAATGGCATCAGTTCTTGTGTCTCCAGTACTCAAGAATCCAGTCCTGCTGAGGAACTAAAACTTGCCCTGACTTCAGTCCTTGAGCATTTCTCCCAAACTTTCTAATTACCCACCCCTATGACCATTCATAATCTTGGTACTTTTATATCAAAAACAAGGTCCCATTTTTCCTGAGTATTGTGAATACATGTATATATCACAGGTAGATGCCACTTGGGAGCTGGCCCCGTCTTCAAAATACTGATTCTTTAATTTACTCCATGAAAATTCCTCACCTGGTCTATGAGGGTTTCCTTAGTGTGATGTGGATATAAGGAATTTTGTAGGAGAGTGAAATTGGTGTGACATATTAAATCCTGTACCTTTCATAGTCATCAGCTTTTGGATAAGTAGAATAAAACCTGACACATACAGAGATTTGAAAAGGAATGTTATGGATAGCAGATTTTCTTAATGTCTCTGAAAATTTTGCAATGAAAGAATCCTGGAAGACCATTAGGTATATGTTTCTATAGATAGAGGAACTTTTCAATATGGAGTAATAAATGGTAATATACCAAGTTAGCCAGTATGACATGGATGATTAAGTATTCAATTGGGTGAAAATGTGCCCAAAACACATTTGGGGTTGTATTAAATGGTTATGGACAATTTTGAATTATCTTTCCCTGAGGATCAATGGTAAAAGAGGTCCATTATATTGTGTGTGAGTGGGGAGGTGGAGAGATTGTTCAAAGAGCATGGTATGGACAGATAATCTATGAAATTGGAAAAACATTAAAGTGTCTTTTAAATTAAGGAAACAATCTTCAGTAATATATTTTGAAAGAAATAGAAAGGAGCTAAAAGCTCAGGTATTAGCACAGCAGAAAATCGTAACAAAAGACCTATAAGTCCCATGGAATGATTAGTCATTCATCTCTTGTTCTTTGTATTTCATATATTTTATTTTCATGGTGTATTCTTTGTTTTACCTTACTGTTGTTGTAAAAGGTATCAGGAACAGGTAAACAGTAGCTGACCGTGGCAGTCATATGTCTGATAGCTCCTCCTCTTCTCTTATGCAAATTCTTAATGCAAGTACTTGTTTAGTGCACATGATCGGTAGTATCTAAATCATATCTGGTGTTCGTGATGGAAGGAATTCTGGTCAGTAGTAGTTACAGCATTTTAGAGTTGACACTCTAGAAGATGAATGGATTTGTGCTCAGAAAACTTAGTCACAATAGCCACATATCCTCCAAAAATATCACCTGCTGACCCTGTCTTCATTACCACTTTTCTTCTGGTGGGAGGAGACTTGATGGTGGGCCAGTTGGGGAAGGGTGGTCCTGCACATATTCTTGAAGCAGCAAAGTACATTTGAGAAGAGCAGCCACCTCTAAGATTATGCAGGTTAATAACAGGAGCAGTTCCAGAATATGTATTTCCATAAGATTAAATACTTTTTTGACAAAGAATACAAAGTTATGAACAGAAAAGTGAATATTTACAATAAAACATATTAAAATGATAATAAGCTATTAAGAGAGTAATAAGGGAATATCACAGACAACTTCAAGATGATAGATACAACAACATAGATGAAGTGGAAAAGTTTCCTTAAGGACACAAACTATCAAGGCTCACACAAGACAGATAACCTGAGTCACTCTACAACTATTAGAGAAAGGGAATTTATTGCTGAAAACCTTCCCCTGAAATATCTGTATATCCAGATGTCTTCACTGGTTAATTCTATAAAATATTTAATGAAGAAATAATATCAATGCTATACAAAAATCTTCCAGAAAACTGAAAAGAAGGGAAAATTCACCGTTCATTCTATGATGCCAGAATTACTTTGATATAAAAACCAAAGATATTACAAGAAAAATACAGAACAATATGTCTCATAAAATAGATGCAAAAAGTTTTAACACATTTCCAACAAATCTAATACATTATATATGTATAATATATATATTATAATACAGTTTATATTATAATACAATATATATATGGTGCTAGCATTAAGATAAACATATACATCAATGAACAAAATAGTGATTCCAGGTTAACACCTACGTGTATACGGTCAGTTGACTTTTAATAAAAGTGCAATAGCAATTCAGTGGAAAAGAAGATAGTTTTTTTAAGAATCAGAGGCAAAAACAAGCAAGCAAACAAACTTTACTCTGTATCTCGTCCCATATACAAATATTAATTCAAAATATGGCATAACTAATCTATAAAACCTCTAGAAGAAAAATATAGGGAAAAAAACCTTTATGACTATAGGTTAGGCAAAGATTTTATAGGTACAATACCAAAAGAATTATCTATAAAAGAATAAATTGATAAATTGGAGTTTATCAAAATGAAAACATCTCTTCTTAATAAGACTCTGCTTGGAAATGAAAAGACAAGTCAAGGACTTGGAGAAAATATTTGCAAATCAGACAGCTGATAAAGGACTTTGTATCCAGAATATGTAAATAATGATGTAAACTCATTAATAAGAAAACAGCCCTATATATAAATGGGAAAAAACTGGGACAGGCACTTCACCAAAGAGGATATCCAGATAGCAATTGAGTACTTGAAAGATACTCAACTTATTAGTCATTTTAGGTAAATGCAAATGAAGCCACAATGAGAAATCACTAACCAACTGTTGGAATAACTAAAGAAGAAAGAAAAGAAAAAGACTGTCCAGACCAAGTCTTGGCAAGGACGTGTAGGAACTAGAACTCTCTCACAATGATGGTGGGAATATAAAATGATACAACGATTTTTGGAAAACGGATCAGCAAATTCTTAAAAAGCTAAATACACACCTACCAAATATTCATTCATTCCACTCCTTGGCATTTGCCCAAGAGATATGAACGCATATGTCCATATAAAGACTTAGACGTGAATGTGCCTATCACCTTTGTTTGTGTTACCCAAATGCTGGAAATAATCTAAATGTTCATCAGGGGGTGAATGTTTAAACAAACTATGGCCAATTCACACAGTGGGATATTTAGTCTCTACTATTACTGGTCAAAATTTAGTCTCTACTATTACTGGTCAAAATTTATTGGGGATGCTTGGGTTCCTAAAACATACAACTTTACACTTAGTACACTTTACTTCAATTACACTGTTCTCAAACGTTTCAGTGCTAATAAACTTATGTCATACAATCTCCAACAAAAAAGGGAGTGATCATATTGGATCATTCATTTATCTACTTCCGTAACACTGCTGCATGACCAAACTCTGCCAGACTTAGTGGCTTAGGTAAGAATTATTCATTCCCATGGATCTATGGGTTGCCTGGTGCTTGGCTGGTCTGGGTGCCTCAGCTAGATGGCTGGGACAACCTAGCTTCTCACTGAAGTTCTGTGGGTCAGCCAGGTGGCTCTACTCTTTTTCTTCTAGAACTGGGAGCTAAACAGGGCATATTTTGCTCATGGCAGTTGCAGAGGGAAGGCAGACAAGCAGAACTATGTTTTGTCTCTGAAAGCCCAGGCCAGAATGGACACATTGATATTTCCACCTCATTCCTTTGGGCAAAGTATGCCACTTGGAAGAGTGAAGAGATGGCTGAGCAAGTGTGATTTCCCTGTAACAAGAGCATAGCGAAATGTGGATGGATAGAGACATGAAGAAATAGGGCTAGTTGTTCAATCCACCACCTGCATTTATATTGATTTATATACTAGATTACTAAGTATACTCCTTCTAGGAGGTATCTTCAGGTCTTCTGTCTATGTTTTTTACACATCTGATGATTAGAAGACTTTTGCAAGTCTAGCTGTTGGATGCACACATTTCAAACTTTGTTTTTTCTCTACTACCCGTGTATTTACAATGCCAGGCTATGTCCAAACAGTGACTCATCTCCTTTCCCTGAAAATTTGTCACAGTGCTGTGTAGGTTGGCACCATGGGCTAAAGAAGTGTAACTGGAAACCATTTATATACTGGAAGAGTGGTTCACAGAGTAGCTGCAAACCATGTAATCAGATTAAATGTGTTTCTCCACCCAACTTCTCCTTCACTGGATACTGAAAGTATCTGCATCCACTGCCATTTACCCAATAAAAGCAAAAGCGAGGCAAAGGACAAATTGGAGAGGAAGTAGAAAGGTTTTTTAATCAACTGTGATTTTACAAATTTATAAAAATATATGACAGTGTGAAAGATGTAGTACATTCATCCAGGTCTTTAGAAATGCCTAAGCAAGCGAGGCTCTCTTAAACTCAAAACTCATGCCTGGTTAGTTTCACAACAAAACAGTCTTTGTGTTAATTCCTGTCTTGCCTGTTTAAGCTATTTGCATATTGAGCTCACTCATTAGTTCAATGAAAAGTCTGTGCAAACTGTTCCCCAGTCGTTCTTCAGCTAAAAGTATAAGTGTAGTCTCAGTATATCAAACTTAGCAGAGTCAATTTAGTTCCAACATTTACTAATAACTACTCTATGCAAAAACTGGGTAAATATGCAATGGTGAATAAATTGGGGGTTTTGTCCACGAAGAGTTCACAGTCTTGGACAGTAAAGAAGAATGGCCCACCACAGTTAGAAGACTCATCAAATTGCGTGCATTAAAGAGGTCCAGGTCTTTGTATGTAAAAGAAAGAAGACAAATTTAAAAGCATGTTGTTAGGGCATAACAAAGTGTTGGTAAAAATAGAAAAAAAAAGGAAAGGGGATTTTTACTGACTGTCTAATATATGCTTTGTAGTGTGCTAGGTACTCAACATACCTTATTTTATTTATATCTTCACAGCAGTCTTATGAGCTCAAAACTTACCTTCTGTCAACCTTAGAATTATCTCACCTCTTGGGAAAGATCTTACCTTATTTTATGTGATTGCAATAAGTTAGAAACCTTAGGACAGTAAGAGTCAGTTACAAATAGAAGGGTGTAACTTACAAGATTCCTTATTGAATGAAATGTCCAGTATTGCTGGCCCTGTCATCAGTCTGAGGGTGGGGTTTGTCACCCATAGGATAATTTGCTCTAGAGCTGGCGTGGCATGACCCCTGTGCTCGGAGAAAGACAGAAGAGGTCATTTCCCACTTACTTCATTTTTTATCACTTTTGCAATCATTTCTTAACTTGGTACACTAGAAGACATGCTTTTATCTAATTTTTATAAAAATAATAAAGCAAAAGTCATAGCTAAAAAAATTATTTGAGCAGAAGACTTGGAGATGACACCTGCTTTTCTTCCTTGTCGTGTCTGTCTGTGAGGACGGGCACAGAGGTCTAAGTGTAACTCACTTAAGGACACTATGTAGTCATAGTGTGCTGGCCTCATCTGCTTTCAGTGAAAAGTGAGAATCATAACATGATGAGGCCGGAGATCTTCAGGTATCTTGTTCGGAGTTTCCTGAGGGGCTCACTGATTTTTACATAAAGACCGGAGAATCCTGGAGATGATATAACTCATCCAAAGGCACACACAATGCATGTGACAGATCCAGAATCCAACTTAGGCCAAACTCTCCCAAGTCATTAAAGAGAAGAAAAATACTTCTACTTGGGAAAATTCAGGAGGTGATTTTGAGAAGATGCATTTAAGTGGGGCCTTGAAGAAAAAAATATATGATTTTAAGAGGTGGAGGTGATAGGAAGGGATGTTTTATGAGCTGGGAAGGAAGGAAATGTAGGGTCCATTTCAAGAGAGAAAAGGAGTCCAGGGTTCAAGAATAAGATTGTTTTGGGAGGATGGGATTATGCAGGAAAAAAAATAA
Source organism: Balaenoptera borealis (assembly GCF_965194805.1). NCBI lineage: Eukaryota > Metazoa > Chordata > Mammalia > Artiodactyla > Balaenopteridae > Balaenoptera > Balaenoptera borealis. The sequence goes on along the minus strand of NC_138880.1, from coordinate 29,836,382 downwards.
AGGTACGTCAAAGCACAATTATGGATGGTCTGACGCACCAGCATAAAGTGTATGGATTTTATACTCCATGCACTGAGGAGACAGTGCAGACATTTTTATCAGAAATCTGGCTTGAATTTACGTGGGTAAAAGGAGAGAGTCTTTGATAAAATGTGACAAGGTTATATAGAGATTTGAAAATGTCAGAGGCAGATGCAGCAGTTAGCTGACCTTCACAAAAATTAAGCAAGAGGAAGGGGGGAAAGTGGTGGGGGGAGATGATGGTGGTGGGATGAACTGGGAGATTGGGATTGACATGTATACACTAATATGTATAAAATAGATAGCTAATAAGAACCTGCTGTATAAAAAATAAATAAAATAAAATTCAAAAACAAAACAAAACAAAATAAATAGTGTCAGAGCTGACAAGGGTTCTTCATGACAAGCCAGGCCAGGCCAGGCTGACCCAAACCCTTTAAAGAACAGATACTCAGAGTACCCATTAAAGCTGCACCAAAAATACTTCATTGTTTATAAATAAAATAATAAAAAAAAAATTAAGCAAGAGGCAGGGAATTAGGACAAACTGATACAGTTGAGACATGTGAAAGGTAAAAAAAAAAATCACAAATAAAATTCAACAGAAAGAAAAATTACAAACTGATCTCACCAGAGACAGGAAGTCAGTGTAGTAAGCAGCTCCTGGTAACTGAAAAGGCAGAGAATGTAGTTGTAACAAACATGTTCATCAGGAATTCCCTGGTGGTCCAGTGGTTAGCACTCGGCGCTTTCACTGCCGTGGCCTGGCTTCGATCCCTGGTCGGGGAACTAAGATCCTGCAAGCTGCATGGAGCAGCCAAAAAAACCCAAACAAACATGGCCATCGTAGTCTGTGTGTTCTTCTGCCCTGTAGCTTGGGAACCTGCTACATTTCCTGCTTCACCTCTATGCCATTTTTTCCTCATCTGTGAAATGGTACCATAAATACTACATGCCTCTTGGGATTGTTACGATAATTCAAATAAAGTATTTAACATGCTGAGAACAGGACCTGATTCATAACTATTTTTAAGGGCTTGTTGGAAAAAGGGACTTGCCCATAGTATGTACTCAAAACTCTTTTGAAAGAATGAACCCCGTTGCTGTCCTTCAGCCCAAACCATTTAATTTTCAAAACGTGTTGGTCCAGCGACCCTAATATTCTGTGTAGCACCAGCTCGGATCTTGTGTGAGAGTTGATATCAAAGCATTTCCAGTCCTCTTTGCTTTCCACCCAAGTTATCACATTCTTTTTACATAAGATGGAAATGACAAGGGTTTAGTGGCAGGATAGAAGTTATTTATTGAGCATATCCTATGTCCAGAGAATTTGAACATTAATTTAATTCTCACATTGGAGTAAAAGGATGCTGACTTTGTGTGACTTAACAAATGAGGGAAGAGAGGTGTGGGAAAGTTAAGGTACATGTCCAGAGTTGTCTACTTAGTAAATGTTGGAATTTTGGAAGGCAGTTTGAACCTAGATGCGTCTGGCGGCAACACCCCTGTTCCTTTTCACTGATCTGTACAGCCTGCAGGGCCAGCCGGGGCTGGGGCTGGCATTCGTGTTGTTTCAGTGGCCATTCGATTTGTTTTCCGTTAAGTTGCTTACCCTAAAAGAAGCGTGCGATGTTGAGTTTCTTGCATGATGTTCGTATCTTCATGGAGGGTCATTTGCCAAACTGAGCCGCCTGATTTGCTAGTGGAAGCCGGAACAGGGCGTCCAAACTTGAAAAAAAGACAGACAAACAAACAACAGGAACAACTTTTTTTTTTTTTTTTTTCTCTTCATAGAGAGGCATATAGTTGGAAGATGAAAAAATGACAGACAACTTTTCCAGAATGGAATGACGCATTATGTTAAACCATACTTTGTAAATTACTTGACAAGCTCTGTAATCATTCTCCCAGTTTATTCATTGAAGGCTTTGGGTTGAGAATCTGTCACATGGAAAGGGTGGGCTCCGGTGGCCAAAATGTTCACCAACACAACAGCCCTGAGGAATTCAGGACTTTTGTCAAATAGCAAAGTCTCCTTTGAGCCCAGTTCCAGAGACAAACCAGAAAGCTGGCCTGAGCCCTTCATGTCAGCTGGCCGGTCCCTTGCCTGCTCTGGTATCCAAACTTTACAGGCTGAAACTTTGTGGCGTTTTGTCTAAAATGAGACGAGTATGGCTTCCGAGACAGTCTGGTCTTCGCTCTGGCATTTTAGTTGGATGTTAGGCGCTGTTCTTGTACAAACGGAAAAGTCACACCAGTCACTCCTGGAAAAAATGTTCCTGTGAGTAATTATGTTTATGAGCAGAAACCGTGTCTGGAGAACTAATAGTACTTTCTGAACCGTGCACTTTAAACATTTGCATGACATCTTACCATGTACAGAAACTGGGGGAAAATATGTGGAGACCTGAAGGTTAGTCTGCCCCTAAGTTGACGCTAATTACGGAACACGCTTCCCTTGATAAACTATGAAAGTGAGGAAGAGGAGAAAACCACAAACACAACCACACAACCACACATTGAGCATAGTATCCACTTTCCCTTACTCAAGAAAGCTGTTTTGAAACAGAAGGTCTCGCCTTTACATTTTCCCCTTGTATCTTCATTTTTTAATATTTTTAGTAGGTTTTAAAGATACTTTATTGGTCTTAATTCAGGGCTCTTTTTCAAATGCCTGTGTTTGCCCTTAGTACTAGGACACTAACAGAAAGTGGTAAAGACTTTCAGTTTTCGTGGAGATAAGGTAGGTGTGACACCTAAGTGTGAGGTTCCTTTAATTCTCCTACCTCTGTTCCTGGGCTTTTGTTACATGTCAGAGGGAACTGATGGATAAAAGGCAAATGAGCATCAGAGAGAAGATGGTACCCAGAGTTAGATGGGATGACATTTTCCCAATGGGATAGCAGAAGTGCTGAGCTCATAATACCTTTGAGAGGATTGAATGTGTTCGTGCTCATAACGGGCTTAGGTCAGTTTGGGGTTCATGGTAAGTGTCCGGTAGGTACGTGGCCTTAACTACCAACTACTAACACCAGCACCACCACCCCGCCTCCATCTCAGCACCATCTTCATCCAGTCATGGGAGTGATTCCCTCGCTGGCTTTCCACGGCAGCCAACGGAGACAGAACCCGAGGGCCAGTGGTCACATCCTGACGTTTACCGTCTCCATTGCTACAAACGGTATTGTCACTCCTGTGATGCACTTTTACACATGCAGAAAGCACAGCCCATTTTTTAGAAGTACTCTGAGGTTGATCCATCCATTTTCACGCAGGGAGAGATTCCCTTACAGCATAACAGATTCTCCAGGGAACAAGGCGAGCAGGTGCACTGATGACCCCAGCAGTGGGCCACCATAGGGTTCCGGAGATGCACGTATTGTGAAGATGTTTCCAGAAGAACCCTTGTATGTTCTTTCCCAGAAATGCCTGCCAAGCATAGGTCCCCTTACCGGGAGTCTGTGATTAGGCTTTAGGCCAGCTGTGATGAGTGCCTGAAACTCATCACAGTAAGGGCCATGTCACTTAAATCCCCCAGCTGACCTGCATACAAGAAAGGTGTGGAAATTGCTCCAACTCCCATCATTTTGAAAATTGAGACAACAGAGCATTTGATTTACTCTCCCCCTTTTACACTGCCAGGCTTTTTCTTAAACTGCAGGTGGATACTACAAGCCAAAGGGGCAGCACCTGAAACGCTCAAGCCGTTGTTCACACTCTGATGCTCTTGCACCTACAGACAAGCCAGCAGGGCTCTGTTGGTGGTGACACAGCGACCCAGACTCAGAGCTCTGTTTCCCTCACTTGCCCTCCTCCACACTGCTGGAAGACACATTTGCTTCTTATTCTGCAGGAACAAAATTAAAATTATGGTAGGCTCCCATAAAAAACAAAAACCTGAAATCTGGGGCTGCAGGGAAATGAAATTTGCATTTATTCATAGGTCATGATCAAATAAAAATGTTTTTTTCACAAAGCATTCATTTGAAATCCATGTATGATATATTAAAAAGATAATGTTTCAGATTCTATTATTAAAACTTCCCCACTGTTTTGAAGCCATCTCTATCATAGGCAAGCTTCCTTTGTATTTGTGACTGAATGGGAACTCCTTACTTTGTATATAATCAGTTACATTTTCTTCTTTCTGCACTAATTTGTCACTGTTTTTAATACTATTCCTATGAATGATATCTTCTATTCAGGATGTTTTTCTAATTCATTGTTGGAGATCATCTTGTAGCTGACGAATTTGCTGAACTCTAACTTGTTTAACATGTTTATCTGATGATTCTATTGTGTTTTCTTTAACAATGAGCATGTTGTATACACATAATGCCAATTGTTGATTCCCTTCTCTTCTAGCCTGGGATTCCCAGGAAGCAGCAGCTAATGCAGTGGCTTATGTGCTAATAACATATTAGAGAGGACAATTCCAGAAATAGGACTGAGGGTCAGGGAAGAGGGAAGCAGAGGACGGAGAACTCAGGCAAGCAGCTGCCCCCAAGTGCAACCCAAGGCTAATCCTTGGCTTTGTGTACCAAGAAGTCATTTGAGTTGCATTTTAGGGCAGTGCATCCAGAGGAAGAAGGGAGAAAAATGATCCCACTGGCTCACACCTCCGCTTGGCTGAAGATTTACACCAGTGTGCATTAACTTCCTTGAACTTAAAAATTTCACCTCCTTGGGTGCCAAACAAGCTTCATGCACCATCATAACCAGTAAAGGAAGAGAGAGGACCACAGTCTGGGCAAGCAACAAAGCCCTCCCCAGTTGTGTCTGAGTGGAAATTGGTTAAATCACAGGTGAGTCCATCCCTAGCAATGGCTAGAACTGGCCGTAGGTAAGGAAGGCCAAGAAAATTTGATGTGGCTCGTGGGATGCGTCTGACAGACCCCCTCCTGGGCACCACTTGTTCCCTCCGCTAGAGCTGGCCCCCCTGTTGCAATATGGGATCTCCAGAAGGGTGAGAACAGGTGCTGTCACTCGTTCTCTGAGAAGAGATTGAAAAGTCCAGTTTGTCCCAGAGTCTCCTCCAAGATGGCAGCCAGATGTAGATGCTACAGAGATTTCAGGCAAAATGGAGAGTGCAACAAGCTACAGGTTGTAACTGATGTTCATCCTCTAACCCTTCAACATCCATTTCGGTTTTCTCTCACCATTGGCCAGTATTTTGGCTGATCTTCGTTGCTTAAATGGTGGAGTAATCCAGCCTTCATCCCCAAGAGAATTGAGTTGTTCGTTATCTTGTTTTTTTTTTTTTGCCAGGTGATAGTTTTGCACATATATTCCTATTATACACTGGAAAAACAGAAGAATAACCCCAGGGTAGATCTTCAGATCCATTGGTCCTACTATGAGACAGGCCTTAGCTAAAACTCCATTTATCACATAACCTCCAGATGCCCCCCCTCTATCCAGAGGATCACGGTGGTAATGACTGTCTCCTGGTATCAGTGTCAGCTCAGGCTTCATTCCTGCTAATCCTCAAAATATCTGGGTATCCTTATCTCTGTCTCCAGGGCACAGCTACCCAGAAAATCGTCATAGATCTCTTTGAGAAAAGTTGAAGAAGTATTTGGGCATATACTTGTGGTGACATTGCAGAGAGCTTTTGGTCTGTGGACTGATTTTGATCTGGAAACTTGGTGAAGAACCATGATTTTCCATTTGTCAGCTGATAATAGCCTTCAGTCCACCAGGCTGTGTAGGACATATCAGCACAGAAAAGTTCTATCTATCGATCAATCAATGGATAGATAGATTGACTGAAGGATAGATCTGTCCATCAATTTATCGTCCATCTCACCCTAATTGGCTGTCCACCTCTCTTTATTTATTTATTTATTTATTTATTTATGGCTGTGTTGGGTCTTCATTTCTGTGCGAGGGCTTTCTCCAGTTGTGGCAAGCGGGGGCCACTCTTCATCGCGGTGCGTGGGTCTCTCACTATCGTGGCCTCTCTTGTTGCGGAGCACAGGCTCCAGACCCGCAGGCTCAGTAGTTGTGGCTCACGGGCCCAGTTGCTCCGTGGCATGTGGGATCTTCCCAGACCAGGGCTCGAACCCATGTCCCCTGCATTGGCAGGCAGATTCTCAACCACTGCGTCACCAGGGAAGCCCCTGTCCATCTCTCTTAACCATGAAAACACTATGGTCAAATATCCATTGCCGGCCCATTAGCCTTACTCGCCATTGCAGTAATTATATCGCCTTGCCTCAGAATGTGTTGCATGTCACCATGCCATTTTTGGAATCCTATCACCCTCAATGCTATTAGGGAACTCAGTCTATGGCAGCACATCTTACAGCCACCTTGGCCTACAAAAATAGCCTGCATTTCCTCAGATATTATTTGACTTCTCTCAAAAGTATATTCCTTATTTCCTTAGTAAAGGGCGTGTCCTTGGACCATCTCGAGGAACATGGTTGGCTGTAGTTTCTGAGTTCTTACATAGTAAGTCTGTTCTAACATTCTCACTTCCCTGAGACGACTGATATTTCCCTCAGTACTGTGCCAAGACATTTCTGGCATATTTACCTTATTGACTGGACAAGGCTTTGAGTGTCAGAGTTGGTTCAAGGAGCAGCTCAGTGAACTATTAAGATCGCTTTGTGGTGTGTTTGCCAGAACGCTGAACCCTTGACCATGTGCCCTGTGACCTGCATACACCGTGTCAATAAATGTGCCCTATTTATACATCTCTAACCTTCAGTTCAATACCCTTAACATCCAGCCTCGTGATCCATCTGTGCTCTCCTATTCCCATTGGTCGATGAGCCAGTTGCTTCAGTTTCTTTGGCCATATAGCTGTTTCCTCTCAGAGCAGAGATTATAATTCCCCTCTCTCTCTGTTGTGTGTCCTGCCCCGCGGTTTCTTGTTGATGCCAAAGCTGGGACATGATGGGACCCCTACCTGGCAGGACGGTTGTGAAACTCAGAACTGTGGGTTATTTCATGTCCCATGGGCCAACTCTTGACTAATGAGATGTAGGAGCCAGATGGTAAATTCTCCCCTTTTCTCCTCCAGACAGTCTCTCCAGAGACGCAGTTTATTCCTCTTCTTGGAGGATGTTGCAATTAGCAGTAGCTAATTCATTGCTTCTCCATACTTTTCCTCGACATTATCCTTGTCAATTACTCCTTCTCTTTGAGATTATATCCCCTAGTGAAGGAGAAGCATGGGAGCCTTTGCCTGAGATTCTTTCTGAGAAACTAAAGCTAAGACAGAAGTTAACGTTTGGCCCTAGAACACAGACAGTCACGTCGGGATTTTGTATCTGTGTTATTTAACAGTTTCAACATTACACACAAACCAAATCCTGGTGCAGATGTGACAGTGATAACTGCTGGCTTAAGCAGTGTTGCAATTATGAAGGCTTTTATCTGTGGTTAGTCGTGGTGAGAAAGAGGTAGGAAGTGAAACATTAGTGTACAACGGCACCTGAATAGCATGGAGAGCAAAGAAAAGAACGAGGGTTGTAGAGTGAGTTGGTTTAGATTAACTACGTTTGGAATCTGGGACCAAAGAAAATAATAGGTTTAGGGCAGTGAACTTCCATCACAAGGTGCACCATGAAATCCATCCGAGGGACTTTTCATGACTGACTTAAAGAGCTTTTCTTATCTATAGGAGCAGAGCAGACTATGCTAAACTTCAGGGGCAGAATTGCCTTGTAACTGTGGTGGTGAGGCTTCAAGGGAGATGCATGCATAATGCCCACGTGCTCCAAAATGAGAATCAGAGCCCTGAGATGCAGACTGGGCCCTGAATGCTAAGGTAGGGATATCTGGGTGGATGAACCTGGCTGTCTTGAATCTTGAGATACTCTTGAAACTTCTGATTGGTAGAAGCCTTCTACTGATTTTTGGCAAAGAAAAGTAGCCTCATTTTACCCAGAGACGATGCAGTGAGTTCCAGACGTAGGGGTGTGCCCCAGAGACGCAGACTTTCCTCAGGATTTGCTACCTGGCTTCTCACCGCTTCCTGGCCAGAACCAGAGGCAGGTCATTCAGAGAGGGGACTAGCTCTCTGCTCGGGGAGAAAACAGCAGTGTGGCCAAAGAGACTGAGGAAACTGGCTAAAGGAGACCCATGGGCAAGGGCGAGGTTTCCTCAGAGAGAATTCGGGTGGAGTTCACACAACTTTAGTCACTGTGACAGTGGCTGGAACGCAAGTCAGAAAAGGCTGGGGAGGCAGGCAAGGTGTATACTAGGTGTTGGATACACCTACCTGTTTTAAACTTCACTTGTCTCTTTCTCTTGATTTTTCTTTCTTGCTTTTCTATTCTAGACTTATTATATTGGATGATAATGGTAACAGTATGTGCTTTGTTCTGAGTAATAAAGGAAGCACAACCAAGTTGTTTCTATTGTTCGTGAGATTTGCTGTAAGATTTTTCTCATGAATTCTTTTTCTTTTTTTTTTTAATTGAGGTATAGTTGAATTACAATGTTGTGTTAGTTTCAAGTGTACAGCAAAGTGACTCAGTTATGCATATATACATATTTTTTTCAGATTCTTTTCCCTTATAGGTTATTACAAAATATTGAGTAGATTCCCTGTGCTGTACAGTAGGTCCTTGTCGGTTATCTATTTTATGTACAGTAGGGAGTATAAATTAATCCCCAGCTCCTAACTTATCCTTCCTTCCCCCTTTCGCCTTTGGTAACCATAAGTTGTTTTCTATGTCTGTGGGTCTATTGCTGTTTTGTATATAAGTTCATTTGTATTTTTTTTTTTTATTTTAGATTCCACATATAAGCAATATCTCTCTGTCTGGCTTACTTCACCTTAGTATGATAATCTCTTGGTCCATCCATGTCTCTGCAAATGGCATTATTTCATTCTTTTTTTATGGCTGAGTAATATTCCATTGTATATATGTACCGCATCTTCTTTATCCATTCATCTGTCGGTAGATATTTAGGTTGCTTCCATGTCTTGGCTGTTGTAAACAGTGCTGCAGTGAACATTAGGGGGCATGTGTCTTTTTGTATTGTGGTTTTCTCTGGGTATATGCCCAGGAGTGGGATTGCAGTAAGATTTTTGTACATGCTTTTTTTTCCATGTGAGGCAGTTTCTATTTTTTTCAATTTATATATATCTTGTATATTAATTTCAGTTTTAAAATTTACCAACAGTTGTATGCATCTATTCAGATAATTATGTGATTTTTATATAGTTGATCGAAGTGATGGATTCAGTTGTTGGATTTTTCAGAAGTTTTAAAATCTTGCATTTCTGGAATAGACTCATGTTGATTGCAATGGTTTGTTATTTTTTGATGCACTTCTGGATTTGGTTAGATAATATTATACTTTGGATTTTTCAGAGCTATGCTACGAATTTTTGCTCTTTATCTGGCTTTGTAATCAAGGTTGTATTAAACTTACAAAATCAATTGGGTGACTTTCGTTTCAGTCTGTTGTGAGGAAATAAACCTTTTATGAGTCAGAGGATTTTCCTTTAACAGAGGGGTTTTTTGAGCATTCTCATGGAAAGCCACATAGGAGTGGAACTTTTGATGGAGTAGCAAGCGTTGTGCTTTGATCCTGGCTTAACATTTTTATCTGCAGTTGGTCCTTTGAAGGTTTTTACTTTCATTCACCAATTTTGACCTTTTTTTTTCTTTTTTCAAAACCTATTTTGCTTAGTTATGACCACCTGGCCCCCAGGGTGTATGGTGGGGCTCAGCAAACATCCTCACCTGTTAGCTGTGCCCTCGCCATCCATTCTCCAATGACCCCTTGACCTCTACTGGCAGCTCCTCTTTCCAAGGAACCCTTTCAGCATCAATCAGAAAACAACAAACTGAATGTGTATTTAATTTAAAAAAATAAAGTAATGATTTTGTTGTTGAAGAAGATTCCTGACAAGCACGTAACTTGCAGAAAAGATTTGTCGACATTTACCATCTGCTCTGGTGCTCCTACTGGTTGACATCATTTGTTCACCTAAAATCCAGAAGATGCAAGTCAGAAGCAGCGGCATGTACTTCAACAGTGTGCAGTCATTTTTCAAAGTCAGTGCCCAAAGAGGTGGTTTAACGTGTTGAGCAGAAGAACAGATATGGAAGGCCCTCTCCGTGCATCGTGAGTTTTCATTTAGATCAAATGACTCTTCTTGTCAATTAAGTCATCTCATTTCCAACTCAAAGTGTGTGTGTGTGGGCAGCGGTGCATATGTGAAAGGTCAAGAAATAGACGTTATTGGATCGGCATCATGAGCAGCGGCAGAACTTCACAGACATTTGAAAAGGTGCCACTTTAATAGCAGTGTTTATCAAAAAAAAATTAGGCTAATTCCGACAGCAGTTTATTTTTTAACACACATTTATGGAAGAAAAGCAAAGCTCTTGAAAATTTGTTCAGTAAAAAGTGAAAGAGCAGAGATTATTGTGAAGGCTACCATGAATTCTGCAGTTCAACCTTGAAGAAGAACAGTGGTTGTTTTTGAAACATAAAAATGTACAAAGACTTTTGGGGGTGGGGAAACATAGTAACACAGTCGTCTTACTAAATTAAGAAGGTTACGTAACATGAATATCTTTGAGATGAATTGTGGTTAAAATAGTTCATAATGTCATCCAAAAAGCATCTAAAAGCAACCGAAAGAAACCATAGTTTTCAAACTTCATAAATAATGCTCATGTATTTTTTTCAGAATAACTAAATTAAAAAAGTATGTTTCATGATTCTGTTTTGGATAGAAAATCAGCTTATTTTTATGCATTTTTCCTCTTTGCTATTCATGATCAATTATATTTTAGAAATAACTGAGCCTTTAAAACCTACGTTATAAATCAGTTCTGTATCCTGGAACAATATTAAATATTTCTCTAATAAGTTCTTCTAAATTTTGGTTGCAATTCATTAAAAATCAGTTGAAAATATGTAAACAAGAGAAACACCAAACTTCAGCTTCTGAAAGTTTTAGAAAATTCCATTTATTTTAAAACAAAGCTAGCAAACAGCATGGAGGCCCAAACTACCTAGAATATTTAATTTTCAGAACCTATGATTACCCTATGGGATATCTTGATTTGTTTGAAAATGGTTCTAATTTTAGTTATATACATTTATATCCTGGACTCTAATAAAATGAAAACGCAAAGGTCTGTGATTCTGTAGTATCTAAATTTGGTGCAACATTTGAAAGAATTATAAACAGAGAAAACCTATTAGACATGCTTTGTCTTGTAAAACGTGTTTGTTCAGTGGGAGGTGTCATGACTACATGTAAAAGAGGAAAACGTGGCACACTGATGTTCTGTAAGTATTTGCAAATGACTCCATTAACCGCATGAGAGCTAAGAACATACTCCATCTAGAATAACTTGCGAAACTTAACGTGTACCTACTGCATTGCAAAGACAGGATCTTCTCATTTAAAAATACAAAGGTATCAATTGAAGGTGTCAATAATTTCAAATTTGTTAACCATAAGATGCAACTTTAAAGAAGATTGAGGACAATTTTATTTAAAGATCACATATTATAAAAAATCCTCGGGGGCTTCCCTGGTGGCGCAGTGGTTGAGAATCTGCCTGCCAATGCAGGGGACACGGGTTCGAGCCCTGGTCTGGGAAGATCCCACATGCCGCGGAGCAACTGGGCCCGTGAGCCACAACTACTGAGCCTGCGCGTCTGGAGCCTGTGCTCCGCAACAAGAGAGGCCGCGACAGTGAGAGGCCCGCGAACCACGATGAAGAGTGGCCCCTGCTCGCCGCAACTAGAGGAAGCCCTAACACAGAAACGAAGACCCAACACAGCCAAAAATAAACAAATTAATTAATTAATTAATAAAATCCTAGCTGGAATATCTCCCACTCTAGTGAGTGTCCCTTTAAAAAAAAAAAAAAAAAAAAAAAACCTCGGGACTTCCCTCATGGTCCAGTGGTAAAGAATCTGCCTTCTAATGCTGGGTATGTGGGTTTGATCCCTGGTTGGGGATTTAAGATCCCAAATGCTGCGGGGCAACTAAGCCCGCACGCCACAACTATTGAGCTCGCGCATCTCAACCAGGGAGCCTACGTGCCCGCAAACTACAGAGCCCACGCGCCCTGGAGCCCTGCACGCCACAGCTAGAGAAAAAACCCGCACCCCACAACTAGAGAGGAACCCGAGCAGACAGCCCACTATAACGAAAAGATCACGCATGCCTCAACAAATATCCCGGGTGCCGCAACTAAGAGCCAAAGCAACCAAAAAAAAAAAAAAAAAGGAAAATAAATAAATATTAAAAAAACAATAATCATTAAAAAAGAAATCAGAAATCCTCAAATGAAAAGAAAAGAAAAGAAATTAAAAATCCTCAGAAAATACCAGTGTCAGATAGGACTGAGAAACTTATGAAATACTTAAATATGTATTACCAAGATAAATGATTCTGACTACACTTTTATAATGGTGAGATAAGCAGTATGAATAAATTGCTTTTTATAATTTTGTTTAAATGTGTGTACATATGTCCCTTTGATTCTAGTAAAGAATCTGTCTGTAATATGTTTGGTGAGCTGTGTTTTAGGTTTGCCGATGCGATTTAACAAGAAGACTATCATTTTGTTTATTGTTTAGTACCTCCTTCTTTTACCTTCGCAAGTTTACTAGTTAGGATAATAAAATGTATGTTTAAATAGAGATGCTGGATGTAGTGACAGCTTGGCTATGTTATCATCTGGTCAAAAACATGAGGATCAAGTGCCCAGCATTATTATTCCTTATTTTTGAATAAACTTTCCGAATTTAAAAATAGTTTTTAGAGTCACAGAAAAGTTGAGAATGAATTTTAGCATCTCCATATATCCCACACCCTACTCCTTCTGTTATTAACATCTTAATTTAGCATAGTGAACACATTGTAAATCAATTATACTTCAATAAAAAAAGTTTTTAATAAATCATAAAAATAACCTTAGCATGGTGTATTTAATACAGTGAGCACATACTGATCCGTTATTATTAATGGAAGTCCATGCTTGATTCAGATTTCCTTAGATTTTACCTAAAGTCATTTTTCTGTTCCAGGATCCCACCCAGGATACCAAATTATATTTAGTTGTCCCATCTCCTTGGGCTTCTTTTGGCCTTAAGTTTTTCAGACTTTCTTTGCTTTTGATGAACTTGACAGCTTTGAAAAGAGCTGGTCAGGTATTTTATAGGATGTGCCTAAATTAGGATTGTTTGATTCTTTCCTCATTGCCACCCTGGGATTGTGAGTTCAGGGCAGGAAAACGACAGAGATTCAGCGCCATTTCCATCATATCACATCAAGGGTATGTAAAGTCATTTTTATGTACCTTTGCAATTATTGATGTTTACTTTGATCACCTGACCAAGTTAGTGTTTCTCAGGATTGTTCCCTGTAAAGGCCCTCCTCTGTTTCCTCTTTCCATACTGTATTCTTTGGAAGAATTCACTATGCAGAGCCCACACCTAAGGGGTAAGGGGCTGTGCTCCAACAAACTGCGGGCAGATGACAGCATTTGGAAATTTTTTTTTTAATTCATTTACACAGGAGATTTATCTGTTCTCCACCATTTGTTTATTTATTCAGTCATTTAGTTAGGACATTATGGACTCATGGATTTTTATTTTGTACTTTGTATTATAATCTGATACTACTTTTTTGAGGGGGGGTCAAATGGTGCAGCTTTGGCCATTGACATCCTTTTCACTTGGCTCCTTAGTTCCTTTGATATATATGAATCCCACCCATTATGGATTTTTTTACATTACTTTTTAATCTTAATTATTTATCCTGATTATTAATTATTTTTCTGATATATATGTGTGTATATATATGTATACATATATATACACACACATATAAATAATCAGAAATTTTTAAAAATGTCATTGAATATCCTCCAGATCACACAAAATGTTGAGAGTAGAAGTTGTCAAGTTTCCTGTTATTAATTAAGACTATCTTTATTTTACTAAGGAATTTTCTTCTTTCTTCTTTATTTTTTTATTTCTGGTGCTCTTCATTCCTTCTAGAATATTCCACGTACCATCTGTTTTCATTTCTTTCAGCTTAAAGATGTCTTTTAACATTTAAAAATGCAGTAGAATGGTTAACTCTACTGCAGTGGATTCTGTCTGTCTTCAATTGTTTGGCAATGTCTTATTTACGTCCATTATTTAAGGCTATTTTTGCTGCATATATAAATCTGAGTTGACGTTCTCTTTCTTTCAACAATTTAAATATACTGTCCCCACTGTTTTTGATGGGAAGTCAACAACCATTCATATGGTATTTTCCTGTATGAGATTTATTGGTTTTATTCTGGGAAAATTTATATGCAGTGAAATGCCCAACTGTTAAACATGGATGGAGTTTTACAAACTTATACAGCCAGGTAACCACCACCTTATCAAGACCTAGAATATTCTACTCAATTGAGAAAGTTTATTTATGCTCTTCTTAAGAAAGTACTCACTGCCATAAGCCACTATACTGATCTGTCACCTTTTGTTTTGATTGTTATTCTATTGTTTTTATGCTTTATAATTCATCAGTTATTTCTCTTTATATTTCCATCATCCTGCTCACCCCGTGTTTAATTTGTTCTTTTTGTTGTTGTTGTTATTTTACATTGAAGGTTAAGTTATTGATTAAAGATCATATCCAATAGAATGACTGTCATCAAAAAAATAAGAAATAACAAATGCTTGCAAAAATGTGGAGAAAAGGGGACCTTGGTTCACTGTTGGTGGGAATGTAAATTGGTTCATCCACTATGGAATAGTGTGGAGGTTCCTCAATTAAAAATTGAACTACCATGTGATTCAGCAATTTCATGTCTGGTTATATATCCAAAGAAGATAAAATCATTATGTCAAAGTGGTATCTGCATGCCCATGTTCATTAAAGCATTATTTACAATAGCCAAAATATATATATGGAAACAGCCTATGTGTCCATTGATAAATGAATGGAAAAGAAAATGTGTGTATATATATAATATTATTCAGCCTTAAGAAAGAAAGAGATCCTGCCATTTATCACAACATGGATGGACTTTGAATGTATTATGCTAAGTTAGATGAGACATACATATACTGTATGATAGCTAGTCTGATATGTGGAATTTTAAAACATTGAACTCATATAAATAGAGGGGAGAATGGTGGTTGCCAGGGACTGGAGTGTGAGGGAAATGTGGTGACGTTGGTCAGTGTGCAAACTTGCAGTTATAAGACGAATAAGTTCCAGGGATCCAACATACAGCATGGTGACTCTAGTTAACAATACTGCACATTTGAAAGTTGCTGTGAAAGAGATTTGATGTTCTTCGTCTAATAGCAAGGGCAACATAACGGTAATTACGTGACGTAAATAACGTATTAATTAACCATACTGTGGTGAACATGTTGCAGTATATATGTGTGTAGCCCACCCTGTTCTCAATAAGTGTCTACCAACTGACACAGAAGACCATGAGGTCACTTCTGACAGGTGCTAGATCTGGAATTCCTCAATAACTAGATTCCTTGAGGCTGAACAGCAATTTCTTTTTGTTGAGGAGAACCAATTAGCCTAGTTATGTGGTGGCCACATCTTGTGATCCAATGCCAAAATCTGTGTTTCTCGAACCTACAAAAGTAGGCTGTCTGGATCACAGTTCCTGGTTTCCAAGAAGGAGTACTTCTGCCCTGGGATGCAATTTGATTTTTATTGAACTCAAAGCTAAGAAATACTACCTGGCCATTTTGTGCACCTCTTCCAGTGGACCAGCAAGCAAATAAAGGAGTTACTCTTTTTACAGAGTTCCTGCCTTCTCATGATTGATTCATGAGAGATTTTTACATAAGATACAAGTCCTTTGTTAGACACATCTTGGGAAGACAATCAACTACAATGTGGAGACTTGGGTTCTCCCTAGTAGTATGTCTGCAAGCAAATAAAGGGATCATGACATAGGTGAGGTACTTCAGTTACATCTTTGTCCATCCTTTTAACCTATTTGTGTCTTCATATGGAAAGTTAGTTTCTTGAAAACAGCAAATAGTTAAGATATGCTTTTTCATGCAATCCAACAATCTCTGAATTTTGTTGAGTTGCATAGACTATTTATTTTTATAGACTATTTATATTTAATGTACTTATGCATATCTTGCTATCTGTTTTCTATTTTTTCAAGTGTTTTTGTTTATTCTCTTTTTCTCTGCTTTTTTGGTAGATTGAGTGTATTTTCAGGTTTTTTCTTTG
Organism: Balaenoptera borealis; assembly: GCF_965194805.1. Classification (NCBI taxonomy): domain Eukaryota; kingdom Metazoa; phylum Chordata; class Mammalia; order Artiodactyla; family Balaenopteridae; genus Balaenoptera; species Balaenoptera borealis. Next base: position 29,820,142 of record NC_138880.1, on the reverse strand, counting down.
CAATTGGCTTATTAGCTATAATTGTTACCTTGTTTCATCTTGTTGTATTTTAATAGTGGCTGCTCTAGGATTTATAATATACCCCTTTAACCAATCACAATTCATCTTCAAATAACATTATACCATTTCACATATATTATAAGAACATTATAGAAGCATAGTTATATTTCCCTGCTCCCATCCTTTATGCTATTGTTGTCAACATTTTACTATTTTTACACACGTTTAAACCCCATAATACATTGATCTTATTTTTGCATTAAATTGTCAGTTATCTTTTAGAGATTTCAAAACTGGGGAGGAATGTATTTTATAATATTGAGCCACATTCAAAATATTTATGATGTTTTGATTAGTTACAGCTTTTCATCTCTTAAGCTTTTTCTTTTGGCTTGAAGAATACCCTTTATGATATTCTTGTAGTACATGTGATGGTGATGACTTCTCTCAGCTTTACTGTGTCTAAAAATGCCCCTTTTTGACTAGTTTTTTAAATGTATTTTTACTAGATACAGACTTTTGTCTTTTAGTACTCTAAAAATTGTTGCTCCATTGTTTTGTAGCCTGTACAGTTTCTCATGAGAAGTCTGTGATAATTCCTATTTTTTTAATCTAAAAGTAAGTTATCCCCTCCACCTTTATACTGTCTGCTTTTTAGATCTTCATTTTTATTACTGTTCTTCAGCAATTTTATTATGATACATCTTTGTAGAATTTTCTTATGTTCTTGTGGTTGGAGGTTGTTGAATTCTTGGATCTGTAGGATTATACTATTCATCAAATAAGTTTCTATCTACTATTTCTTTAAATATATACATATTTTTTGTTTTTAGTTCCTTCTCTCCTCCTAGGGCTCAAATCGTATGCATTTTTGACTGCTTTATATTTTACCATGGGTCAATGATACTCTGTTCATTTTAATTCAGTCTTTTCTTTCTGTGTGTTTAATTTTTGAGAGTTTCTATTGCTATTTCTTCGAATTCACTAATGTTTTATTCTGGGTTTTTAATCCTCTTCATCATACCCAGTGTACTTTTTATTTTAGATGTTAAATTTTCATCTCTAGAAGTTCAACTTAGATTTTTATGTTTTCCAATGTTTTTCCTCAACATGCTCATGTTTTCTTCTACATTCTTGAGCATATGGATTATATTTATACTGGCTTTGCTAACTACCACATCTACTAATTTTATCATCTCTGCCATTTCTCTGATTTTATTACTGATTTATCTCCTGGTTATGGATCATATATTTCTGTCTCTTCATATGCCTGGTAATATTTTATTGGATGACAGACATTATGATTTTACACTGCTGGGTACTGAGTTTTGTTCTGTTCCTTTAATGGTGTTGAGCTTTGTTCAGAAATTCCGATAACTTAGAGTCAGTTTTACCCATGCAGTGCTTATTTTAAGCTTCCTCAGGGCTGAGCCAGAGGACGCTTCAGCCTGGAGCTAATGTTGCCTGCTACTGTCTTTGGGAGAACTCCACTAGATGCTGTGTGTACTTCAGGGTCTCTACATTCTGTCTGGTTGGATACAGAATTTTTCCAGCTCTTTGTGGCTCTGGGGGTTTTTCGGCCTACATCTTCCTGTGTTTTTTCTCTAGCATCATTGAATTTCACCTCATACGTGCTGGATTAAATAAACAAAAATTCAGGAATTCTTTTGCATATCTCTAAAGTTCTCTTTCCATCCACCTGTCTCCCCTCTGATGTTCTCATCCCCAAAATCTAACAAGCTCTGCCTCAGTGAATTCTGATCTCTGTCTCCTAGACTCAGAGAACTTTGGGCTCTATTAGTTAAGCTTTTTTGTTTTTTGTTTTTGTTTTTGTTTTTCCCCATGTACTCTGGCTTTGAAGCTTTCTCCTAGCCTTAAGGGGCTGGCAGAAGACTTATTTCATTGGTTTCTTTTCTCTCAAGAATGACAACCCTGTGTTTGTCTTTTGCCCAAATAATGAAAAAAATCAATTTAATATATCCTGTGTGGCTTACTAGTTGTTTACTACAAGAGAGCATTTTCCACCACAGATGATTGTTCATGAAAGCAGAAGTCCATGATTATGTATTTTGATTTGACATATATTATAAACCCTAATTAGATATTTTGGTTTTGTAATTCAATATGCATTTAGAGTTTAGAAGGGATTTTTAGAGACTTATTTTTTAAAGTAATTGACAAAATTGAGAAACTTATGTATTTTAATGGACTTTATTTTTTAGAGTAGTTTTAGGGTCACAGCAAAAATGAGCAGGTGTAAGATTTCCCATACACCCCCTGTCCCCCCACACATGCATAGTGTCCCCCATTATCAGCAACCCCACCAGATGATACGTATTATTTTATAACCCATGAACCTATTTTGACACATCATTATCCCCCCAAGTCCATAGTTTACATCAGTTTACAACATCTTGGTGGTGTGCATTCTATGGGTTTGGTCGAATGTATAATGACATGTATCCAGCATTACAGTATCTTACATAATAGTTTCACTGCCCTGAAAAACCTTTTTTGCCAGCCTATTCATCCTTCCTTCCCCCACCAAATCCTGGTAACCACTATCATTCTTTTACTGTGTCCATAATTTTGCTTTTTATAGAATGTCACATAGTTGGAATAATACAGCATACAGCCTTTCAGATTGGCTTCATTCACTTCGTCACATGAACTTAAGCTTTCTCCATATTTTTTCATGGTTTGACAGCTCATTTCTTTTTATTGCTGAATAATATTCCATTGTCTGGATGTTTCATAGTTTATCCATCACCTACTGAAGGACATCTCAGTTGCCTCCAGGTTTTGGCAGTTATGAATATATCTGCTGTAAACATTTGTGTGCATGTTTTTGTGTGGATGTAAGTTTTCAACACCTTTGAGTAGATACCAAGGAGTATGACTGATATATTATATGATAAGAGTATGTTTAGCTTTGTAAGAAGCTGCCAAACTGTCTTCCAAAGTGGCTGCACCATTTTGCATTCCCACCAGCAGTGAACGAGAGTTCCCGTTGCTCCACATCTTCCGCAGCTCTTTGCGTTGTCAGTGCTCTGGATTCTGACCATTGTAATCGGGGCGTAGTGGTGTCTCATTGTTGTTTTAATTTGCACTTCCCTAATGATATGTGATGTGGAGCATCTTTTCCTGTGCTTATTTGCTTATTTGCCATTGTCTTTGGTGAGGTGTCTGTCAAGGTTGTTAGCCCAGTTTTAGTCAGTTTGTTTTCTTATTGATGAGTTTCAAGAGCTCTTTGTATATTTTGGATAACAGTCCTTTATCAGATGTGTCTTTTGCAAATATTTTCCCCCAGTTTGACTAGACTTTTCAAGAGAAACTTATTTTTTATGGAAATAAAGATACTATTGGCCATTTCATGTGCTATTATATATAATAAATGTCCTAAAACTTCATCCATGGGCAATAGTTTATCTTCATTTTTATATATTTTTGCAGTTTGGTGCCCACTGAATTAGAAGGAAACATGACAGTGTCACACCTTGATAGTTTCTTAATTCTTCTTGATTTTATATGCTTAAGATTATTTAGATTTGGGCATCCTATTACAAGTAGCATTTTTACACAGAGAACATCAACTCAGAGAAGATTAATCTACAAAGGTTTTCTCAGAAAACAGTGGCATGATTGTAACTTGTGAGGCTGAACAGACATCAAAAATAAGAATATAGCAGAGAGGACAACATATGGAAAATTCCCTTCTTGCTGCAGACACCTTTGAAAAGAAAATGCACATTATACATGAAGCCTAGGCAACTTTCCTGTACCTATTTCTCACCCTCTCCACCACGAACCCCTCAGCACCGAAAAATATTCTCATAAATTCCATGTTTACGCTTCCCAAGAGCAAAATGCTTAGAACATACCTGGGCACATAATGCTCAGCCAATGTTCTGGATATTTCACTATATATGTATTCATAATATTACTTGATATTGTATGAGAAGTATGGAAGTTTCACTTTTCTCTGCAATTTACATATCCTTAATCCATTTTATGCATTTGAATTACCAAAACTGACAAAGTCATTTATAGTTTCCAACTTGTAACTGGCATTCATTTTTACTTTGTATAAAATACCCACTTGTTTTTGCATGAAAGTGCCTGTTGCTCTGTGTCATTGCCAAGACATTTTCAGGTTTGTGGAAGGATACCTGGGGCACAGGAATGGAGTGATTATCTCTACAGGTGGGTGTGTTTCCAAGGAGACTTTGAATGCAGCCAGGAGTAACTAAGGCAGAAACGATGGGTCTGGAGAGGAGGACTTGAGACATTAATAAGGTTGTTACTAAATCACAAGTTGAAGCTAAAAACTGAAAGAAGAAGAAGGTAGTCACTTTAAAAGGGTGAAGATACTGGGCAGGGGGGTGGTCGTCAAATCATGTGAGTAAGGAGTGTAGGTGAGTGTGCGGTCAGCAGTCCACACGGGGAAGGAGGATCCGGGGCAGGTGCGTCCTGCGCTCAGAGCGGAATTTGTTTGTAGAATAAATGAATATTATGCATGAAAATCTGGAGACCAAGCATAAGTAAGTGTTCTAAGTGCCGTGAGTTTCTCTTCATCCTTCACGGTATAGCCTGAGTGTCCCAGGCACATCCATGCTTCTAGAATTCATCCATGAACTTAGATCTTTCCTCAGTATGGCCAGGGAGACTATTTCAGAATATTCTCTGGAAATGGAAAGAAGATCATGTTATGATTATTGAGATGCCATCCAATCTATACATAGCACTTGAAACTTTAAACCTACCCTTCAAGAGCTTCCCCTATGAGGGATGTGATTCATTTGGGAAACAAAACAGAAGAGTGATCTTGCTACACTAATTATGTGAGTTCGCACTCTAATTACCATCAAATTATAAGTTACAGTAATGTCCCGTCTTCCACCTGGGAAAATGAAGTTACTTTGAATTATAATGGCAAATTAGATGGTATCATAAAAACAGGAGATGGCGTAAGTAATTTGGGTCACTGTCATGTGTGTTATGTCCGCAAATACATCCTTTTCATTTTCTGATTAAATAAATACCATCTATTCATGCCTGTATTTAGCCTTCCTCCCACCCAAAGTATAGTGGATGAGGCTCAGGGAATCACAGAAATAATAAAGAAGAGTTCTACCCGTTGGAAGAGGACAAATCTCATAAATGAGCAAGAGTGAGCAAGGGAGTTGAGTTTGTTCAGCCTGCAGTGTACGTGCAACTTTCATCTAAAGCATAAGCTTCCGATGCAGCTGGGGTGCATGACAAATGGCCCGGTTTCCATCCGTAGCAGCTGATGTAATTCTTAAAGTCTGGTCCAGCAGTAGCATGACCATCCGCCCCATGAGGTCTATGGAACAGAGATCTGAGCCCTAATAGAAAGACAATAGGGCTTTTATTCGGAGAAACCTAAATTTGAATCCTGGGCTTACCTGACTCTCTTGAGTTGTAAATTCTTTATTGATTAACATGGGTATAATATTCCCATTCACAAAGCTACTGGGGTAACTAAGTTACAACACACCAAGTGCCGAGCAGCAAGCTTATTATTGCATGGGGTTTTTAATAAGCATTATCACCTCTCATGGTCCCCCAAAATCTCCATCCAAAAGGGGCAGGATTGCATAGTATTTTTCCCCTTAACAAAATCCCAGGCAGGATTGGGCTGATCACCACACAGTTTTTTTATAAAACACTTTCTCATTAACCACTCCTACTAATGTTGCGAGGAGCACGTAAAATGGTTATGGAAACTGTCATGTGCTTTATACCAAGAGTTATTATCAGACATTACGTCCATCCCCCGTCCCCGTGTTTACCTCCACGTGAAATGATTCTTTACTTGGGTGCAAACAGAGGTTCAAAACTGAATGATATGTCCACGGTGACACAACTCTTAGACTAGATTTTGAACCCTGATCCTCTAAAATTTTTGTTGTATACTACCCTTCTCGTCGACGGCTCTAGAGGAGTGCAGAATAGTTTCACCTGTGGATAGAAGGACAGAGTTTTTTATTTATCACCATGAAATAGGGTTTTGGAAACTTGGGGGTGATTAGCTTACCTGATCAAATGTGATGAAACATTAACACAGCAGATAAGATCAGATGTCCAAAAAAGTAGATGCCCCCCCCCCTTTCAGAGAATAGCATTATTGCCAGAAAAGATTTGGGACTTTATGAGTCAGGCCCCTTGTATCTAGCTGTAGTTACGTGACAAACTGTCAGAAAAGGAAGGTGAGAGTGACAGTGACTTGTTTCTCTTCTGGATCAGGGGGCTTGTAAGAAAGTCTTTCTCTTCTCTTCTGCTCTTTTCTTTCTCCTCCTCTTCCAGAGTCAGCAGACAGATGGCAGTGAGGACCTTGGAGATGGGGGTGGGCATCAAAATGGAAAGACCCAGGACACTAGGATGAAAGCCGCCACCCGTGTTGCACTATTGCTTGACTAAAAATAAGTTTCAAACCTATTTCCAAGTTATAAGATAAAACAAATTTCCAGTTATTAGACAAATAAATCCCAGGATGTAGTATACAACATGACTGTAATTAACACTGCTGTGTGGTGAATTGGAAAGTTGCTAAGAGACGAGATCCTAAGAGTTTTCATCACTAGAAAAAAAAAGTCATTGTTTTCTCTTTCTTTTTCTTTTTGTATCTGTATGAGTATGATGAATGTTAACTAATCTTATCGTGGTCATCATTTCACAGTATATGAAAGTCAAGTCAGTATGCTGTATACCTTAAACTTACGCAGTGCTTTATGTCAATTACATCTCAGTAAAACTGGATAAAATAATGAAAAAAATGTCCATTATCTTATAAAGTTAATTTGAAGTTTTTTGGTTTTGTTTTCAAATTAGCTAGCATTTCCCATGTATAGCTGACTTCCATTTGGACAAAAAATCCTAAGTGGATCAGTATATATAATATGGGACGATGCCTCATTGTTTATAAATTACTGGTACTTGATGACTTATGATTTGAAAAAGATTATACATTGTACAGGATTATTTTAGTCATAGTAAGATGGCATCTGAAGCTCAGTAACATTATTTTAATGTACTTTATTTTTTTAGTCGGTGGTTTGTAACAGACCTTCAGTTGTGTTACATTTTCTTGGGAAAGGAAACATATATTATAAAGAGCTGTATAAGAGGAACAAAGAGACCTGAGTTCATCCCTGGCTTTGAAACTTTCCAACCACAGAGTCTTAAACTGTTAATTCAATTTCAACCTCATTTTCCTCATTAGTGAGAAACTATAGGTGGATATATGTCCTTATCATGTACCAGTAGTGAGATATGTAGAAATTAGTGCCTATGCTCTAACTCACATAGTTTTAAGCTATTCATATACTGTTAAAATATTATGACTAGTGGAACATTCTGATTTATAGTCATGTGACCATTATGTAAATAGACTTTTAAAATATACACACGCTTGTGATGTTATAAAAAATACAGAATCTGCGAACTCAAATTCTAAGAACTTTGTGAAACATGTCATATCATTATATTGTGCTAATATTTTGGTTCCACATTAGTTGCTGGGTATTATTAAGGTTTGTGAAGAATCTTCTATTCTACCTCCTTCCTCTTCATCATTCTTCCTGAATTTGTTTATAAACAAGGGGAATTTTTCATTTATATATTTTTTTCTTTCTTTGGAGTCATCATTAGGTTATCCTTATGCAAGTGATTATAAAATAATTGTGTAGAGTTCAAAAAAAAAAGACCCAGTTTGTTCATAAATCAGGTTAAGATCCACTCTCAAATGTTAAAATGCAAGGTCAGAAGTGCTAGATTACTGTCCATGCTGAACAGCTATTCTCTGGATCCTATAATCGTGGGCCAGTTATTGATAAGACTAATACCCTCTCCTTGATGACCTCCGAATGGTTTTGCAAGGTGTTTAGTCCACGGCATAGCCATGTGCCATCAATTAAAATTAGGCAAAGATAATTAACAGGACACACTTGGTCGTTGCTGCGGGTTGATGCTTAAAAGATCTGGGGATCAAAATCATGCCTCCAGAGAGTTTATCTTTAAAAACTATGAATCTGTTAGCAATAAAGGCCTCAAGAATGTCACCTCATCGCCTAAGACCTTGCAGCTGTAGTGAATTAGCAATATATATTATAAATTATATATAACTATGTATTTGTATATGAAGTTTATATATACATGTGTTTATATACATGTCATGTACATAACCCTAGGGCCTTAAATTGACTACCACCCTGCTGTACTATGCATTTTCTTTCACCTGTAATATATAATCTAGGGACCATGAGACCTGATGAAAACCTGCCATCCTAAAGATAATGTATATATTCTGGATTACTCTAGAATATCTTAGGGGGCTTAGAAATCTGTGTTAAGAGGGTAAAGGCAATCCTGGAATTATTAATTCAGTATCTGTTTCTGTTCATTATTTTTTTTTTTTAAGATATAGCAAACAAGGTGACTTTATTATCAGAAGTTAAACTCCTTGAGCTATTGTGTTTTTTTTAACATCTTTATTGGAGTATAATTGCTTTACAATGGTGTGTTAGTTTCTGCTTTATAACAAAGTGAATCAGCTATACATATGCATATATCCCCATGTCTCCTCCCTCTTGCATCTCCCTCCCACCCTCCCTACCCCCCCCCCCAGGTGGTCACAAAGCACCGAGCTGATCTCCCTGTGCTATGCAGCTGCTTCCCACTAGCTATCTATTTTACATTTGGTAGTGTATATATGTCCATGCCACTCTCCACCTTGGTCCCAACTTACCCTTCCCCCTCCCCGTGTCCCCAAGTGCATTCTCTATGTCTGTGTCTTTATTCCTATCCTGCCCCTAGTTTCATCAGGACCTTTTTTTTTTTTTTTAGATTCCATACATATGTGTTAGCATATGATACTTGTTTTTCTCTTTCTGACTTACTTCACTCTGTATGACAGACTCTAGGTCCATCCACCTCACTACAAAATAACTCAATTTTGTTTCTTTTTATGGCTGAGTAATATTCCATTGTATATATGTGCCACATCTTCTTTATCCAATCATCTGTCGATGGACACTTAGGTTGCTTCGTCCTGGCTATTGTAAATAGAGCTGCAATGAACATTGTGGTACATGACTCTTTGAATTATGGTTTTCTCTGGATATATGCCCAGTAGTGGGATTGCTGGGTCGTGTGGTACTTCTATTTTTAGTTTTTTAAGGAACCTCCATACTGTTCTTCATAGTGCGTGTATCAATTTATATTCCCACCAACAGTGCAAGAGGGTGCCCTTTTTTCCACACCCTCTCCAGCATTTATTGTTTGTAGATTTTTTGATGACGGCCATTCTGACTGGTGTGAGATGATACCTCATTGTGGTTTTGATTTGCATTTCTCTAATGATTAGTGGTGTTGAGCATCCTTTCATGTGTTTGTTGGCAATCTGTATATCTTCCCGGAGAAATGTTTATTTAGGTCTTCTACCCATTTTTGGATTGGGTTGTCTCTTTTTTTTATATTGAACTGCATGAGCTGCTTGTAAATTTTGGAGATTAATCCTTTGTCAGTTGTTTCGTTTGCAAATATTTTCTCCCATTCTAAGGGTTGTCTTTTGGTCTTGTTTATGGTTTCCTTTCCCGAGCAAAAGCTTTTAAGTTTCATTAGCTCCCATTTGTTTATTTTTGTTTTTATTTCCATTTCTCTAGGAAGTGGGTCAAAAAGGATCTTGCTATGATTTATGTCAGACAGTGTTCTGCCTATGTTTTCCTCTAAGAGTTTTATAGTGTCTGGCCTTACAGTTAGGTCTTTAGTCCATTTTGAGTTTATTTTTGTGTATGGTGTTAGGGAGTGTTCTAATTTCATTCTTTTACATGTACCTGTCCAGTTTTCCCAGCACCACTTATCGAAGAGGCTGTCTTTTCTCCATTGTATATTCTTCCTTTATCAAAAATAAGGTGACCATATGTGCATGGGTTTATCTCTGGGCTTTCCATCCTGTTCCACTGATCTATATTTTTGTTTTTGTGCCAGTACCATACTGTCTTGATTACTGTAACTTTGTGGTATAGTCTGAAGTCCAGGAAACTGATTCCTCCAGCTTCGTTTTTCTTTCTCAAGATTGCTTTGGCTTTTCAGGGTCTTTTGTGTTTCCATACACTTTGTGAAATTTTTTGTTTTAGTTCTGTGAAAAATGCCATTGGTAGTTTGATAGGGATTGCATTGAATCTGTAGATTGCTTTGGGTAGTAGAGTCATTTTCACAATGTTGATTCTTCCAATCCAAGAACATGGTGTATCCCTCCATCTGTTTGTATCATCTTTAATTTCTTTTAACAGTGTCTTATAGTTTTCTGCATACAGGTCTTTTGTCTCCTCAGTTAGGTTTATTCCTAGGTATTTTATTCTTTTTGTTGCAATGGAAATGGGAGTGTTTCCTTAATTTCTCCTCCAGATTTTTCATCATTATTGTATAGGAATGCAAGAGATTTCTGTGCCTTAATTTTGTATCCTGCTACTTTACCAAATTCATTGATTAGCTCTAGTAGTTTTCTGCTAGCATCTTTAGGATTATCTGTGTATAGTATCATGTCATCTGCAAACAGTGACAGCTTTACTTCTTCTTTTCCGATTTGGATTCCTTTTATTTCTTTTTCTTCTCTGATTGCTGTGGCTAAAACTTTCAAAACTATGTTGAATAATAGTAGTGAGAGTGGGTAACCTTGTCTTGTTCCTGATCTTAGTGGAAATGGTTTCAATTTTTCACCATTGAGGACGATGTTGGCTGTGGGTTTTTCATATATGGCCTTTATTCTGTTGAGGAAAGTTCCCTCTATGCCTACTTTCTGGAGGGTTTTTATCATAAATGGGTGTTGAATTTTGTTGAAAGCTTTCTCTGCATCTATTGAGATTGTCGTATGGTTTTTCTCCTTCAATTTATTAATATGGTGTATCACATTGATTGATTTGCGTAGATTGAAGAATCCTTGCATTCCTGGGATAAACCCCACTTGATCATAGTGTATGATCCTTTTAATGTGCTGTTGGATTCTGTTTGCTAGTATTTTGTTGAGGATTTTTGCATCTATGTTCATCAGTGATATTGGCCTGTAATTTTCTTTCTTTGTGACATCTTTGTCTTGTTTTGGTATCAGAGTGATGGTGGCCTCATAGAATGAGTTTGGGAGTGTTCCTCCCTCTGCTATATTTTGGAAGAGTTTGAGAAGGATTGGTGTTAGCTCTTCTCTAAATGTTTGGTAGAATTCACCTGTGAAGCCATCTGGTCCTGGACTTTTGTTTGTTGGAAGATTTTTAATCACAGTTTCAATTTCAGTGCTTGTGATTGGTCTGTTCATATTTTCTATTTCTTCCTGGTTCAGTCTCAGAAGGTTATGCATTTCTAAGAATTTGTCCATTTCTTCCAGGTTGTCCATTTTATTGGCATATAGTTGCTTGTAGTAATCTCTCATGATCCTATGTATTTCTGCAGTGTCAGTGGTTACTTCTCCTTTTTCATTTCTAATTCTATTGATTTGAGTCTTCTCCCTTTTGTTCTTGATGAGTCTGGCTAATGGTTTATCGATTTTGTTTATCTTCTCAAAGAACCAGCTTTTAGTTTTACTGATCTTTGCTATCGTTTCCTTCATTTCTTTTTCATTTATTTCTGATCTGATCTTTATGATTTCTTTCGTTCTGCTAACTTCGGGGTTTTTTTGTTCTGCTTTCTCTAATTGCTTTAGGTGTAACGTTAGGTTGTTTATTTGAGATGTTTCTTGTTTCTTAAGGTAGTCTTGTATAGCTATAAACTTCCCTCTTAGAACTGCTTTTGCTGCAACCCATAGGTTTTGGGTCGTTGTGTTTTATTGTCATTTGTATCTAGGTATTTTTTGATTTCCTCTGTAATTTCTTCAGTGATCTCTTGGTTATTAAGTAGTGTGTTGTTTAGCCTCCATGTGTTTGTATTTCTTACAGATTTTTTCCTGTAATTGATATCTAGTCTCATAGTGTTGTGGTCAGAAAAGATACTTGATATGATTTCAATTTTCTTAAATTTACCAAGGCTTGATTTGTGACCCACGATGTGATCTATCCTGGAGAATGTTCCATGAGCCCTTGAGAAGAATGTGTATTCTGTTGTTTTTGGATGGAATGTCCTATAAATATCAATTAAGTCCATCTTGTTTAATGTATCATTTAAAGCTTGTGTTTCCTTATTTATTTTCATTTTGGATGATCTGTCCATTGGTGAAAGTGGGGTGTTAAAGTCCCCTACTATGATTTTGTTTCTGTCGATTTCCTCTTTTATGACTGTTAGTATTTGCCTTATGTATTGAGGTGCTCCTATGTTGGGTGCATAAATAGTTACAATTGTTATATCTTCTTCTTGGATTGATCCCTTGATCATTATGTAGTGTCCTTCTTTGTCTCTTGTAATAGTCTTTATTTTAAAGTCTATTTTGTCTGACATGAGAATTGCTACTCCAGCTTTCTTTTGATTTCCATTTGCATGGAATATCTTTTTCCATTCCCTCACTTTCAGTCAGCATGTGTTCCTACGTCTGAAGTGGGTCTCTTGTAGACAGCATATATACGGGTCTTGTTTTTGCATACATTCAGCCAGTCTATATCTTTTGGTTGGAGCATTTAGTCCATTTACATTTAAGGTAATTATCGATATGTATGTTCCTACTACCATTTTCTTAATCATTTTGGGTTTATTATTGTAGGTCTTTTCCTTCTCTTATGTTTCCTGCCTAGAGAAGTTACTTTAGCATTTGTTGTAAAGCTGGTTTGGTGGTGCTGAATTCTCTTAGCTTTTGCGTGTCTGTAAAGGTTTTAATGTCTCCATCGAATCTGAATGAGATCCTTGCTGGGTAGAGTAATCTTGGTTGTAGGTTTTTCTCTTTCGTCACTTTAAATATGTCCTGCCACTCCCTTCTGGCTTGCAGAGTTTCTGCTGAAAGATCAGCTGTTAACCTTATGGGGATTCCCTTGTATGTTATTTGGTTTTTTTCCCATGCTGCTTTTAATATTTTTTCTTTGTATTTAATTTTTGATAGTTTGATTAATGTGTCTTGGCGTGTTCCTCCTTGGATTTATCCTGTCTGGGACTCTCTGTGCTTCCTGGACTGGTTGCCTATTTCCTTTCCCATGTTAAGGGAGTTTTCAACTATAATCTCTTCAAATATTTTCTCAGACCCTTTCTTTTTCTCTTGTTCTTCTGGGAATGTTCATGCATTTAATGTTATCCCAGAGGTCTCTAAGACTGTCCTCAATTCTTTTCATTCTTTTTTCTTTATTCTGCTCTGCAGTAGTTATTTCCACTATTTTATCTTCCAGGTCACTTATGCGTTCTTCTGCCTCAATTATTCTGCTATTGATTCCTTCTAGAGAATTTTTAATTTCATTTATTATGTTGTTCATCATTGTTTGTTTGCTCTTTAGTTCTTCTAGGTCCTTGTTAAACGTTTCTTTTATTTTCTCCATTCGGTTTCCAAGATTTTGGATCATCTTTATTATCATTACTCTGGATTCTTTTTCAGATAGACTGCCTATTTCCTCTTCATTTGTTTGGTCTGGTGGGTTTTTACCTTGCTCCTTCATCTGCTGTGTGTTTCTCTGTCTTCTCATTTTGCTTAACTTACTGTGTTTGGGGTCTCCTTTTCACAAGCTACAGGTTCGTAGTTCCCATTGCTTTTGGTGTCTGCCCCCAGTGGGTAAGATTGGTTCAGTGGGTTTTGTAGGCTTCCTGGTGGAGGGGACTGGTGCCTGTGTTCTGGTGGATGAGGCTGGATCTTGTCTTTCTGGTGGGCAGGACCACGTCCGGTGGTGTGTTTTGGGGTGTCTGTGACCTTCTTATGATTTTAGGCAGCCTCTCTGCTAATGGGTGGGGTTGTGTTCCTATCTTTCTAGTTGTTTGGCATCGGGTGTCCAGCACTGTAGCTTGCTGGTCATTGAGTGGAGCTAGGTCTTAGCGTTGAGATGGAGATCTCTGGGAGAGCTTTCACTGTACGATAATATGTGCAGCTGGTAGGTCTCTGGTGGACCAATGTCCTGAACTCGGCTCTCCCACCTCAGAGGCACAGGCCTGACACCCGGCTGGAGCACCAAGACCCTGTCAGCCACACGGCCAGGTATGTGGGGAGTTTCTTGCCTTTTGGGAAGTCTGAGGTCTTCTGCCAGCGTTCAGTAGGTGTTCTGTAGGAGTTGTTGCACATGTAGATGTATCTCTGATGTATTTGTGGGGAGGAAAGTGATCTCCACATCTTACTCCTCCACCATCTTGAAGGTCCTGTTCATTTTTTTTCTTTACCCATTAAAGACAGTTATTTAGAATCAGCCTGAAGTCAAAAGTGTACAGTAGAATATAGGATTAGGAGTCATTTCCCCCATAAAATTTCTCCCAGCTCAAATACTCTGTTATCAAAAGGGTTCATCAAATTTATTCGGGTACATAATTACTTAAAATTACATGGTTGCATCCACATATCTACTCCTGCAGAAGTGAAGATTTTGACATTTATTTTTTAGAACTCAAATTTTCTCTTTTTCATTGAACAGATCAAAGGTAAACACTGGGATGAGTTTTCTAAGACAAACAGGATCAGATCCACCTCAGTTTTCTCATCTGTAAAATTAGGACTATAACTTTCTCTAAAGAGTGTAGATTAAGTTAGATTTTAAAAGTGAAAACATTTTTAAGAAAAACAAGGGAAGAAGTTTATATATCTATGAGTGTGCAAATATAATTATAAATAATATGTAATAAAATGATATGTATATTTAATTGAAAATATCTGTGATTTTAATAGCTAAGCTAAAGATATTCATTTACAATAACAGGAAGAAAAAATTTCTTCCCCAAAAGTAACAGGGATTCTGCAGGTCGCATTGCAAACTTCCAATACACATTCAAAAGTTTTTAAACTGTAGGTTATATCTTTCATTTTGAAATGACAGCTCGTCCCGTGTGGCAAAGCTCTCTCTGTGGCAGCGACTTTCTTGAAGACTCATCTCAGCAAATGCTATAATTTTCTCCCAGTTTGCCATTTCCCATCCCCTTCGTGTGCACTTTTCTTTGATGGAAAAGTTCCCCTCTGTGGCACAGCCTTAGAGATTGAGCAGTTCAGCTCCTGAACAATTGTTTCTCCAAAAATATTCAAAAATTCATTTTAAGATGATGAAATGTCTTTCTTCCATCTCCAGATACTAGACAATGAGACAGACAGCCGAGGGGTTACCAAGGGCTCAGCTGCTTTCATCATCAGAGTAGCTCCTGTTGGCAATGAACTTGGGGCTGGCCCAGTGCAGAATTGCGGCTCTGTTGGCGTGGTTACCAGATGATGTAGTTAATGAGCACCTTTAAAGTGCCTGCCTTGGGACAGATCAAACCTGTTTGCATTTTAATTGCTCTCCTTGGTGGCTTAGGTTTCCTCCTGTTGCCTTTCTTCTAACAAGATTTCAAACTTGCCCGGCTCTGCATATAAGATCCCTGTACAAAACCATATTGAGATATAGCTATTTCTCCGAGGTAGCCTGATGGGTAGAAAGGAGACAGTAAAGGAATAAGAAGATCTGTGCTCTCCCTGTGATTCAGCCACATGGAAGGGGCTTATCATTGTATGAATACAAATTACTTTGCATCTGAACCTCTGTTTCCTATCAGTGACATGAAGATTTTGAATTGGGTGCTTCTGAGATCACTTTTAGCTGTAAAATCCAAGTTGCTTTTTTACTGCAAAGCCATTAGAAGATTAGAATCTATGCATTCTCAACCCCACCTATAAAACTCTCCCTCCTATGTAAATTTTTAATTTATGGTCTATGACACTTCTGCAGAATTAGATAGCTCTACGACCAAATCTGTAATATACTAAGTTTCAGGAAGTTAAAAATCTCCCTAAAATCAAACGACTGTAGTTTAAGTCCTCCTTTCTATATCAGCAGTTTTAACAAGACAGGCATCTTTTAAATGGTTGCGACAAGAAAATACAGATACTTAAAAAAAAGTGTATGAAAGGAAAGACTGGCTGATTGATTCAGCTAAAAGGATAAGAAGTCTAGTGTCGAGTTTGAGGAACCGCGAGACTGTGCTGTTTGGGGCGCGCGGCCGCCCGCCCTGGTCGCAGTAAAAGGGGGCGGGGCTGTAGAGAAGGTGCCAGACCGCGAAGATGGCTCTGAGACACTCCTCTGCGAACCCGTTTTCAGCTACCAAGTGGCATCTACGCTCACACAGGTGGAATATGGTCAACAAGTTGCTCGGACGGGAAAACTAGCTGGTTTGCTGGAAGAGTTGGAGGCAGGTGGGGGGCGATTTAAACCCGTCGAGCAGTGCTGGGGTTCACACCCTCTTCCGGTTGCCCTTGCCTGGACGGTCATCTCTGGGGCCCAGCCAGCGCAGGTCCAGTGAGGAACTTTTCTTGCAGCGCACGTAGCCGTGCAGAGCTTCCCAGCTCCATCACGGAATCGTTAACTCACTTCCGTGCTCGGTTTCTCTGCATGTATCCGCAAGCAGCAAAGACTTAAATGTGTGATCTTACAGGGAAGTTTTTTTGTTTATTTGTTTAAAAGAGTATTGAGGGCTTCCCTGGTGGCGCAGTGGTTGAGAATTCGCCTGCCAATGCAGGGGGCACGGGTTCGAGCCCTGGTCTGGGAGGATCCCACATGCCGCGGAGCAACTGGGCCCGTGAGCCACAATTGCTGAGCCTGCGCGTCTGGAGCCTGTGCTCCGCAACAAGAGAGGCTGCGATAGTGAGAGGCCCGCGCACCAGGATGAAGAGTGGCCCCCACTTGCCGCAACTGGAGAAAGCCCTCGCACAGAAACGAAGACCCAACACAGCCATAAATAAATAAATAAATAATTAATTAAAGAGTATTGAGAATCAGATTTAGGCCTTTGGCATCACAGAACCAGGAGGCTTGGGTTTAAGAGAGATTTATAAAACTTCACAAGCCAGGACACATGCCAGAATTGGCCAACGGAATGGCATCCCTCCTTGTCAGTTCATGCATTTCCTAGAATCCTCACCAGGCAAGTCCGAGGTCGGGATCTGGAGTTATAAAATACGGCATTTCTGACCTAAAACTGTTCTTTTTGCAGATGAATGTGATTTCAACTAAGGACCTGTCCAAATTAGGAAATTTTTTTAAACATCTTTATTGCTTTACAATGGTGTGTTACTTTCTGCTTTATAACAAAGTGAATCAGTTATACATATACATATATCCCCATATCTTCTCCCTCTTGCATCTCCCTCCCACCCTCCCTATCCCTCCCCTCTAGGTGGACACAAAGCACTGAGCTGATCTCCCTGTGCTATGCAGCTGCGTCCCACTAGCTATCTATTTTACATTTGGTAGTGTATATATGTCCATGCCACTCTCTCACTTCATCCCAGCTTTCCCTTCCCCCTCCCCATGTCCTCAAGTCAAATTAGGAATTTTTTAATGTTTGGGATTTTTTTCCCCTATTTTTAGACATCTTATTCTATAGATTCCATCTTTTTCTAACCTCTTTTAGGCATACCAATTGCTGGCAAAAAGAATTGCTTTTTGAAAGTTGAATTTCTGGTAAAAATGAAGCAGTGAGCAAAATCCTTTTAAACACAGAAATCCTGAGTTCATCTTGTTGGTGGGCTCAGGCAATTCTGTAGCAAATAAATCCTTTGAAAGAGCTCCAAAAAAAAAAAAAAGATTGTGCTATTTGAAGCTAAGTGAACTATAAACTCATCATAGCTGAAACCTGTTATTGTCACACAAAAATGATATGACTAGAACAGAAAAGACAGGCCAACAATAGACTTAGGGTAGATGAGAATTTTGTAAATGCTAAAAGCGTAATGACAAATAAGTAGGGAAAGAGTTACTCTATAATGATGCTAAGAAGAATCATAATTAATTATTTAGAGAAACCGGAAATTGGAATCTTTCCTCAGACTGTCCACCATACTTAATTGCAAATATGTTTGGAAATGTACAAAATGAAGTCATAAGAACTAGAAGCAATTAAGAGAATATTTATCGACAAGAGGGGTGAGAAAGGACTTCTAAGGATAAGATTGATAGATTTGTAAATTTGGAATCCACTCTGTCAAAAATTACCATGAATAAAATGAAAGGAACTACAATCCCTTGCTCTCCATCCATGTTGTGATGTCATGGGTGTCAGCAGTTTACTGTTTTCTATGCCAGTTAGTATTACGTTGGATGAATATCATCAGGGTGCTTATTCCCTTATTGAGGAAGATCTGGTTTGTTTCCAATGTTTGCCCTTATGGGTAAAGTCACTGTAAACATTTTGGAACACATTGTGTGTTCCAAACACATTGTGTGTGTGTGTCTGTGTGTCTTTGTTTCTATATTTCCTTTCTCTTTTGTAAATACCGAGGACTTGACTTTGTGGGCCATATGTCAGGTGTGAGTTTGATTTATAAGAGGCTGCCAGGCCTTTCTTCTAAGTGGTATATATATCATTATAAACTCACACCAACGATGTTTGCATGTTCCATTTGCCCAGCATTCTCGCTAACACTTTGTGTTATAATAAATTCTTTTTTTTTCTTTTTAGGTATACTAATGATGTACATTTCATAGCAGTTTTAATGTGTATTTCTCTGATTTCTGATGATGGGCCGCAATTTTTCACATGTTTATTGGGCATTTGAATATTTTCTTTTTGCAAAGTGTCAGTTCAAATATTTTACATTTTTATTCTATTTGTTTGAGTTTCTTAAATAGTGTTGTAAAAGTTCTTTTGTAAATCTGAGGTACCATTCCTTCGTCAAATGCATGTTTTATAATCATGTAATTATTTTCTCTAAGTCTGTGACTTGCTTATTTATTTTCTTAAGAAAATAAATGGAAGTTTTGCATTTTTTAAAATATGTGTAAAGTCTAACTTATCATATTAATTGCTATGATTTGTCTAAGAAAACTTGGCCTACACCCAAGTCATGAGGTCTTTCTTCCATATTTTTCTCTAATGCTTTATGATTTTATATTTTACATTAGTTCTTTGATCTACCTTGACTTAATTTGTGTGTAAGGTGTGACTTGGGGGATAAGCTTCTTTTTTTTTTTTTTAATGGATATTCAGGTATTACAGCATTATTTGTTAAAAAGACTTTTCTTTCTCTATTGGACTATCTTGGCACCTTTTTCAAAAATTACATGTGTGGGTCTATCTCTGAGCTCTCTGTCAGCTCCACTCTGTCTTAGCTACTATAGTTCTAGAGTAAATCTTGAAATCTTGAAAGCAGATAGTGTAAGATTTCTAACTATGTTCTTTTTTTGGTCAAGCTTGCTTTGGTTTTTCTAAGTCTGTGTGTGTGTGTGTGTGTGTGTGTGTGTGTGTGTGTGTGTGTGTGTGTGATCTTTTAATTTCTACAATAATATCCTCCTGGATTATTAATGCATATTGATATTGCCTTTTTCTGTTTCTCCTGCCCCTCACTCCCTTGCTTTTACATCTTGCAGTCACCTCAAAAACCAATTACATGCATTCAGTTCCTTGTCTCAGGCTCTGACTTGGGAGTGTGGGCAAATGATGTTCTTTGTGTCCATTTACCTTCACTGATCTTATGTCATACTTAATGTGTGCTTTCTCTATCTTAGGATTTTTAATATATTATAAACATACTTTTTAAAAATGTATTTAAATCTCTACCAAGATTACACATTAGATGAGAAGTCAAAAAGTCTTGGATGTAAAGCATTGCTACTTATGATCTGTATTTCCATGAAAAACTTATCTAATTATGATATGTTTCTACATTTTTAAAATGAACATAATTACGTATATTCTGCCCAGTCACAAATGTTTTATACAAATTGTGTTTTGAAATAAGATCATATATATAAGATGACTTAAAAATTGCATTTTATAGAGGAAGATTGACTTAACTTTGATAATAATTCATTTTCTACATATTACCTATAAATCACAAGTTAATATTTCAGTGTGAAGTTAGATTCACTAACACATGCTTGTTCGTCACATGAAAAATGAGTATCCTGGAATATTGCAAGGTTTCTTTCCATTTCAGAAATATTTCCCATTTTCTTCTCCTACCAAGTATCTTCATGTGTCACGTAGATCATAGTAAGACATGTCCATGAAAGTGGGAGACATATGTACTTTTTTTCCTCTTAATTGCAACTTAAAACACTTTTGTGAAAATTCTGCGGAAGTGTAAAGTGTTGAGTGATTTGCAGTAACTCGTTCTGAATCCAGGGTCCGAGATTTCCTTTCCTATACAGAATTATATTGCTGTCTGTAAAGACATATAAGATGTTAGGCTGGTCAATTTTCTTGTGATCTAGCTTAAATTTCTACCTCAAATCCCTTCCCTTACCCCTACCTTGCTGCATACCTGGACCAAACATCTCTACCTTATCCTTCTCCTTCAAAGCCTAGAGAGGATTAGAGATGAACGTTATTTCACCTTTTCCTTTTTCCCCACAAACCCTACCACTTTGCTGTTTGCTTCCCTGAATGGCGGACTTCCCAAGCCAAAGGGATGCCAAGAGAAGTCTTTCTATCCTGGTCTAAGAGGATGGAGCACAGTAAGATCTCAACTCTATCTTTAACCTTTAACTCATTCTTTGTAAATCTGAGTTCCTGCAAAGAGGTGGGTTGATACTATTCTATTCTCTGGTGATCGTAGGTCTGATATGATCCTGGTTTCCCGTGCAAGTAGTTCTCTGAAGAGGTCAAGCATGTGCAGTTAATTGACTATCATATTTTTTACAGATGTTTTTGGGAGTTTGGACAAGCCAGGTGAAGGGGGTAGCCTGTTAGTGAGTAAATTGAAATGGGTATGCTAGGGAGCATTTACATAAAAAGCAAGGTTAATCATTACTCTTACTGGGGGGATAAAGGAAGGAAGAGGATCTTTCTATATAACATTCATCATCCTTTGCTGCTAAAAGAACAGCCACCTTATCCAGAGGAGTTAATCTCCTAGCGTCTGCTCCCCGCTTTGCCACCATCAAGCAGGATGTGGATCTAAATGGCATTTAGTTTTGAGAGAAGATGAGGGTACGGTGATCATGCAGAGCGAGAGATTAAAGAACCGTCTTGACTGGAGCACGGCTGAAATACAGCTGTTGTAATGAAATTCTGCTGCTCCTGATAAGATCATTGGCTTACGTTTAACTTATTTTTGACATGATGAATAGGTAGGGATATTTTATTGTTAATCTAGAAGTTAAAACAAATATAGAAAAAATAGCGTTTTATTGTTAGCCATCTTCTTATAAACACTGGAGGTGAAGTCATAAAGATTCTCCATTTCCCTGTATTCCTTTATCGTCAAAAATAGTTCAGGACACAACAGAGTTCCTTCCACTTTCCTTCTACTTTTCAGGCCTGAAGAAAACCTTCTATTTAAATTATGCCATTTAATCTCATCATAATTTTGAAGTGTTCATGGCCAAATTCCCAAAGAAATGAGCTCCAAATCTTCGTATTTGACCAATTCCTTCTCCTCCAGAGATTGCGTTCACTTATTCTTTGTGTGGGTTAAAAATATTTTTTAAATTTCAATTATCTATAAAATTAAAAACAGAACATATTTTAAGGGTTAACCAAAATGGCATGAATATTAATCACATCTTAAGTTGGTTTCAACATCCCACCTTTTTCTTACTTTTTTGTACACCATCATTGGTGACTGCGGTAGACACCTTTCAGAACACAGCCACACAGAGCAAGAATTCAGAGGCTGCTGTCGCCCTGAGTAGGTGAAGTGACGGAAGATAGATTCTTCTGTCATATCACCAAAGAATTGCTTATTTTATTCCAATTTATAGCGTCTGCAGAACCAGAATGCTGTCACTCATGATGGAGCTGGCCATTATTTAGTTATCAGTCCAGGCAGGAGTTGTAATTCACAACACACTGGACAGCTGCCGTTTCTCCCTCCTGGTCAGTCATTCCCTGCTTTTCTGTTAAGTCGGCTTTCTTTTGAAACCCACCTTTTCCCACTCTCAGTCTATGTAGTTGGCTTGTGTTTGACCCTTTCCCTTCAGTCCTAGAAGGGAACATCTGACCCAGACTTTGGACACAAAGATTGACCATACTAAGTTTACAAGGTAATTCTGAACCAATGAGAGAGACCTATAATTTTGAGCTAATAAGAAAGAAGGTCTTCCTTTCCAAGCAAGTTGCTGGCTGATAAGAGGCAGGCATGGGGATGCTGAGGGGCGGTGTAGAGAGAGCCTGCCAGGAGTAAATCCACACCAAGGAAAGAAGCCAAAGATGGGGAAGAAGGGATGCCTCAAATTAGGTCTATAGATTTTATTTTATTTCATTTTTTCCATAAACCAGGGAGAATAGGGTTTCTTGCAATGGAAAGAATTCTGATGAATAAGCAGGCAATCCTCTTGCTGATGAGACAGGAGGGGATACTAGAGACAGCAAGTAAGTGATCCAGAGAGCTGAACCTGTCAGGGATCAATTGGCTGATGCCATGGACAGCATGCATTCTTGGCATATCAGACAGACATAAATTCAGATGATCACATTTAGAGCAAACGCTGAACCATCCCCCCAGTATCTCCCAAAACAGAGATGGGCAGTTTATTTAAAAAGCAAGGTAGATGTGTGTTTGGCGCATTGTTTGTCAGACTTTGATGACTACTAGATAGTATTTTTCTTGCTCTAAAAAGAACAAAACCTGGGTACAGAGAAGTTGCTGTGTCCTCCCCAGATTACACACAAAGAATAGGGTATAGCGTCAGGATGTAAAGCCACGTCTGCCTGACCTGAAGGACATGTTCATCTCCTATCAGCTTACTAATAGCATGAATGATCCTAGTTATTTACTTTCTCCAGTAGCTCATTTGGGAGAGGGGGTGGGTAGGAGACACGCTTGATTAAAATGGCCTCACCCACCAACCTACCGTAGTACATGAAATCTTCATATCTGGAGGTGCCTCTGAATTCAGATTCTCTTAATTGCGGTCCTCCTAGGCAGAATACTTAAAATATGTCTAAACATATTATACTGAACACTTTTACAAAATAAAAGCCAACTTGGTCAGTATTGATTTCTTTAATCTTATTGATTAAAGAATTTGTGTTTTAGATTCTTATCAACTCAATCTATGTTTGAGTCCTATTGACTAAATCTCTGTGTTTGATGTAGAACTCTTTAGTTTACAGATGTTTTTGGATATACTGTTTAATGTGAATTTCACAAGGTCCTTGTCTGAGGACCACAAGCACACCATTTACATATAAGGTAATCGAGACTTGGAAAATCAAGGTAGCTTATATTGACTGGAGACATATTAATACGTCTTTTGTTACTGACAGAGATGTATCAATACGTTTTTAGAGAGTGATACAATTAACATCACCATGCGAAGTTGTTAGAGCTTAAAATTGATGAAGGGTTCATTATACAACTTATGATTGTCGTTGTAATTCACATTTTGCTCTGTTAGGTTTTTGTTGCAACCTTGTGTATATTATAAACATAAAATTTTCAAAAATGACGCATCGCGAAATTTTGAGTGAAGAAGAATTTTTCAGTGAATTTTATGCAAATACTTTCTCTGATTGTCCAAGCGACATATATACGAGTGTCTCAGTAGACGACAGTTCTTCACAATATAGTTCTGATTCAGACGATGTGAATATTAGACCAAACAAAAAGACAAAAAAACCTTAGTGATTGATTCTGATACGGAAAGTGAAAATGAAACTCATGGTGCTGGAGAATGCTCTTTTGCTTCTACACAAGTGTGGATTGAAGACAATATTTCATGAAAATTAGAAGACCTTACAGGTATGTTAGGTGTAACTACTGCATGTAATAACACACGAAGTGTTAGTGAAATAACGGAATTAATTTTCTGGCCAGCCAAAATAAAAATCGCTGGCCACAGGCGTTAGTTTCTGCAAAAATCCCCCAGTCAATAATGAGTTAAGAGTAGCAGAGCTGAGCATATGAAATGCTGAACTGACAAGGGCAGGAAACATTTAAAGAATCATGCAGCTTCGTGAAGGAAGAGCGTTATGAGTGTGTCTCATTTGCAGTCCATGAGTAAAAGGAAGTAAACCTTACAGAAAAAAATGTGGTTATTTGTAACAAGACTAAGTAGGCTTTGTTATTAAGCGGAACTCTTTATGAACTATTAAGTGTAAAAGAAGAGTTATGAATTCACAAAGATGATAAAAACAGCTTCCAAGATACACTCTGGGATTGACATACTCTGAACTAAATGCAGGAGATTAACTGGGGTTTTTTTTGTTTTTTATAAAGCATTCTTTTTTTTTTTTTTTGGCCGCACTGTGCAGCATGTGGGATCTTAGTTCCTTGACCAGGGATCAAACCCGTGCCCCCTGCATTGGAAGCACGGAGTCTTAACCACTGGACTACCAGGGAAGTCCCAGGAGATTAACTTTTACAAAGGAAAAGAAACCCAAGATGGTTGAAGAATTCCTAAGAGCACACTTAACCCAGTTAATTTACATGATAGGGAGTTAGAAATTTGCAAATTAGATTGCTTAAAATATTGTCAGTGACCTCCGAGGAAACGTGATTATTGAGTTTGTGAAAACCCAGATGAAGTAACACCACTATGCTTCATTCAATATGAATTCTCTTAGAATAAGCCATATCACACTAATTCATTTCTTTTTAAAGAGGACCTGGGAAAGGTATCCGTAAAATGGGGTTGTTAAAGTTAAGCATGCATCCAAATCACCTGGTGGGTTTGATAAACAGACCGCTGGGCTCCCATTCAAGAGTGTCAGGAAGTCTGGACTGGGACTTGAGAATTTGTATGTCTCACAGATTTCCAGGTGATGCTGATGCTGGAATCCCATTTAGAGCCACTGGGAGAATCACGGGACGCTGTGCTTGACTCCCCACCTGAGGTAACGAGCTTTGACGCCATCTGGAGAGAGAAGTCCAGATGTGACGTGAGCGCCGTTTCAAGCTGCATTTTTCTTAATCTGCAGGCCAGAATGATGTAACGTGTTTCACTAGAATTTCTGTTAACCGTGCTCTTGGTGACCATTAGAAGTCTTGGCATACCCAAGCTTTTTTCAAGTTGCCAGGCTGGGTCATGCATGCACCACTTTTTCTAACTTCAAAAAAAACACGAAGGAATGCATTCAAAGTTGTTTAAGTAGAAAATGCATTTTTAAGAGGTTCTTACATGAATCATAGAATTGTTGGGCTGGCCAAAGAAATATACTTAAGGATAAAATTGCAGGGATAATGCTCAGAACCATACCATTAAACCATAGGCCTCCTGCTATGTCCTAACGTGCAAACTATTGTCAGTCCTGTAACCTTACTGCTTTATTAGTCCACCTTTGAAATCTTCAGCATGTCCACAGCTGCCATCCCTGCCAGCAGAGTCAATTCTTCGCACGGAGTCTTTTTCCTACAGTTGCCCACCTGTACACTGAGGCCTGTAGGCATCTGTGAATCTACGTCTCAAGTCTGTATTCTAACCACAAGCAAACTAAGAAATGTGTGTTTTTGGACTCTTATCTTGGAAAGGCACTACTTAGAATATGGGCACCTTATTCAAATTTAGGGAGATGTTCCAAAAATGTCAGCTGTCCCCTCAGTGGTTATTCTGGTGTGTCATAGAAAATAATGCCAAACATACCGTAAGACAATTTACCACCTCTCGTGGCACTGTGGGTACACTGTCCTGAGCTAGGTGGTTCTTGCTTCAGGTCCCTGTAGTTGTAGTCAGGTAGTTGGGACTACTTCATCCAAAGGCTGGACAAGACTGGGTGTCCCAGTGGCTCACTCACATGGATGTCAGTCGGTGCAGAGAGTTCACTGGGGCTTCCAACCCAAGTGTCTACACTGTCTTCTCTCTGAAGACATGGACCTCTTATAGCATGATGGCTGCATTTAGGAGAAAAAAAGTGAAGGGTAAGTGTGAGGCAGGAATAGGAAGAAACTTCCAGTTCTGTAGAGCAGGGGTCCCCAACCCCCATGCCACAGACCGTTATTGGTCCGTGGTCTGTTAGGAACCAGGCTGCAGAGAAGGAGGTGAATGGCGAGTGAGTGAAGCTTCATCTGTATTTACAGCCGCTCCCCATTGCTTGCATTACCGCTTGAGCTCCGCCTCCTGTCAACATTATGGGGAGTTGTATAATTATTTCATTATATATTACAATATAATAATAATAGAAATAAAGTGCACAAGAAATGTAATGTGCTTGAATCATCCTAAAACCATCCCCCTCCCCAGTCCCTGGAAAAATTCTCTTCCACTAAACTGGTCCCTGGTGCCAAAATGGTTGGGGGCCACTGCTGTAGAGGACTATCCCTCTGTTGCAGGAAAATTGGGGTGTGAGAGATGGTTACTTCCCAGGTCTTGGGAGAGTCCTTGGGACGGACATCCAAGTGAGGGTCCTTGGCTTCACACAGGGAAGAATTCAAGAGTGAGCCAAAGTAGAGTGAAAACAGGTTTATTCAGGGAGATACACACTCCATAGACAGAGTGTGGGCCATCTCAGAAGGTGAGAGGCCCCAGGGTTCAGGGTGGTTAGTTTTTAATGGGCTGGGCAATTTTTTTTAAAAAATATTTATTTATTTATTTATTTATTTGGTTGTGCCGGGTCTTAGTTGCGGCAGGCGGGCTCCTTAGTTGTGGATCGTGGGCTCCTTAGTTGCAGCTCGCCAGCTCCTTAGTTATGACATGTGAACTCTTAGTTGTGGCATGCATGTGGGATCTAGTTCCCTGGCCAGAGATCAAACCCGGGCCCCCTGCATCGGAAGCATAGTCTGAACCACTGCGCCACCAGGGAAGTCCCATGGGCTGGTTAACTTCATAGGCTAACAAGTGGGAGGATTATTCCAACTATCTTGGAGAAGGAGCAGGGGTTTCCAGGAATTGCACCACTGCCCACTTTTGTGTCATGATGACTGTGGGTTTGTCACTTAGATGCTAGTGTATTATAATGAGTGTATACCGAGGCTCAACGTCTACCGGAAGTCAAACCTTCTGCCATCTTGGGCCTGGCTGGCTCTGACTAGTTTATGCCGTACCCTCAAAGGCTGTGCCCTGCCCCCTGCCCTCTTGTCTCGCCTGCATTTGGCAGACGGCCACTTTGTTCATAGTCTGTGGGTCCCAGGATTTGCCCAGGTTCAGAAGGCACAGGAATGGCAGTAAGACACTGCAGAAGAGCTTGCAGGTCAGGGGTTGTGGTGGTGAGCATGTTTGGAGTACACCGTCTGCCAGAATGTGGCTTGAAAGTAGAGACGTGGAGCATTTCTGCAGCTAACTCAAAAAACAGACACCCGTCTCATACTACACACACACACACTCACACACACATATCTTGGCATTCAGTCAAATGTGTTCCACTGTTGGCTTCAAATACTAAGCTAATAATCTTTACTACCTACTTATCTACACATACCCAGCCAGATTTAAGGTCATCTGCTATGATAGAAATAGGAAGGAAATTGAAGTGGAGGAGTGGATGTGGGACTTCCCTCTTACTAATCACAGGTGAAGAATAAGGTTCATCAATACAGGTTTCCATAGTGATGCTGTCTAATGAGATACAGCATTTATTCCTTTCTCTTTTGTCCTAAGATAATTTTCTGAAAAAACAGTTACACTGCAAACATGGAGTTGGACTGGACCATCTGGTTGATGCTCTACTCTTTTGAACTCAAATCACCCACATTGGATATCTTCATGAATTAGGGGGTTCCCATAATTAATAAGTTATATATTAGAGTTGATCATTAAAAACTAAAGGATCCATTCATTTTGTATCTTTCTCAAATGTTAGGCTATTTTCTCCCCAGAAAGACAATTGTGTACAAGGTCGCCGCCACATTTTCCTTCTTGACCATCAATTAGATGAGAGACTAATGATCCTCATGACTCCACCTGCATCTGAAAAAACAGGGGAAGTGGGTACTGTCACTGGCTGTCTCTGTTGAGAAGCTTTATAAGCACATCTTTGTTGTGGAATTGCTGTAAAGATAAAAGAATTCTAGACAACACTCAAGATTTCTTCATGCTTGATTACACGAGACATTCCAGGGACACCCACCAAGGTTATTTACGAGTACTTACTGAGATCACTCAGAACTCATTCAAAACCCAAGAGCTTCTTTGAGTCTTTGGAAACCGCTTCCAAATTCCAACAGTTGCAAAACGTTGTTTCATCTGCGTACTTGTAAAATCATTTAGTGCAATCATGAATATGAGTACAGTTTAATATATTGAGTCATACCAAATGAAAACTGTCTTACACCTTGAATTAAAGAATATAAATGTCCAGAGTTCCACTTTGCTTTCTGCCCCTTCACAATTTGCCATCACTTCAACGTAAATAAAAGGCACCCCTAATCTTAAACTAACAATTTGAAAATATGAGGCTTACATTCTAGAATTCAATTAGAGGAAGAAGTTGGGAGTCTCAAGATTCCATGTATGAACATTTACTTAATTTTGCTACTTTCAAAATGAATGTACTACCCTCAGTTAGGCCTGAAGTATTAAAGTCCAGGGATCCTAAGATCTGCCTTTTCCAGAAAATAATTTTCTGGTCTTCGGCTGAGGTAGAAGACAGAAACTTCTTGGCCTTTTGGCTAAGCTTAAGTGTAGTATCTGTTCTTATCAGTTTAATTACAGGATTCTGCGGTATCACATTCTAAATATATCTCAACTCCATCCTTTGTTCTTTATCTCTACTTTTAGTGCCCATGGTCGGCTTCTCATCCTTGTTATTTTGTCCTACAGGAATATACTGACGGAAATGGTCAGACTCTGTGCCTCCAGGCTTGTGCCCTGTATAACCATTAGAAAATCTACCTTAAGTATGCAACTATCTCATGGTCAAAGTTAAATAAAGATAAAACAAAATGATTTTTTTAAAAAAGTATCTAAAAGCCATGTTCCTTAGCATGACATAGCAGGAGCTGGGTGACCTGGCATCTCTTCCCTTCTCCATTAACCGGTGATTTGTAGTTTTCTCCCAAGATTGAGAAGGACCCTGCAACAGGGTCCACTCTTACTGGAATGCTAACCCACCTGTTTTTGGTCTACCCATCACCTATGTATTCTCTTTTTAAGGATTTAGCCCTGGATCATTTCTAGAAAATTTCTCTTTTTTCTCCATTCCTCAGTCTGAATTGGCTTCTCTCCTTTTCTCTACTCCCCTTAAACCCTGACCATCTCTCTAACAATACCCTTAGCATATTTTATCATCATCTGTTTTGTCCATCACAAAGTTTGAGGCCCTCTGCAGGCAAGGACCATATGTTATTTTTATTTTTGCGCCCATAGCCCCTAGCATAAGTAAATGATAAATACTTGTTGAAGAAACAGATGATTTTGTCCTCTACCTGATCATTTGGAAGAAACTTCACATTCTGAAAAAGATGTTTGGTATCCTTTGTAAATGTTCCAGAAAATAATTCACAGAGAAATGTTATACCATAGAAGTTTCCATCAGTTTTTTAAATGTCAAGGTTTTGTACCCACATGCAACATGCAAAAGTAAATTACAAAGAGGCATTGTCAAATTAAAAAAAAAATTCGCAATACTTGTTAAAACAGTAGATAGACTATCTTCACAGGTGTAGGGACCAGTGCAATGGGGTTTTGTAGTAGGGAAGGGAGATTAGGTTCAACTCCAAATACAACAAGGAAAAGTGGGGATTTATAGCTAAAAAGCAGTGTGGAGTCAGTGGCTAGAAAATTACTGAAAGGAAATATTGGGGATAGGGTGGATTCTGCATAAACTGACTTAGCAAGAATCTTGCTGAACTTGGTCTCTTGAGGATGTGCCTGAGGACGGCAGCTCATCTAAAAGGGCTCAGAGGAGTCCAGGGCTAGTTTGGTTGAGGAGAGTATCCATGGCGGTCAGTGCCAACATGCCATTAGCACTGCTTCATTTATTACATCAATGCCCAAAATGTCTTTGTAGCAAGAGTAGTTTATTTCCCCAAGGAAGCTGTGGTTCAGAATATGTATAAAGTTTGAATTGGTTCATCTTTCTTCAACACCATAACAATGATTTCTACCAATAACCATATAATAGAGACTTACTATCCCAGAAGGATGTTGAAAATGAAAATCACATGTGATAATCATTTGGCAGAGTCTGTGATTTCCAGTCTCTTGGGTTCTCTGCAGCCCTTGTACCCATCTCTGAGATGAATAGAATGTATTCAGGAAAACATTTTTAGTTGCTAAGGAGTTAGCAAAGCTAATTATACAAACATCAAACCTAAATTCATAAGTGAAAATAGCGTGATTTGAGTACACATACCATAGACTTTTTCCTTTGTAGACTGGAATCACTGCACAATTTGTGAATAAGCCATAGACAACCAGCCATTAGCCAATCTATGAATGTAAAAGCCAAATCATAATCAATTATTCAAACAAAATGCCCCTGTAAATTACTGGTTAAAAATAACGTCTGTGAGTTTAACAGAGAACTATCTCTCCAAGGTCTTATTAAATCTACTCATCGATTTTTCTCTTCACAGTTTGTTTAAAGGTCATGTGAGTAAAGGGAGGGTTGATGGGTCTGTTCTTTCTGGCAACAGGTGATGTGTCTTCTGTCCATCACAGACTCTCAACAGAAGCCAAACAATGGAAGGGAAAGAGTTTGGCGAGATGAGCAATAACCCATCTTTAATTTTGTCCCCCTGCTTGTAAGTGCTCAGCTGGGACTCTTGGCTAGTCACGAATTCATGGAGATGTTTCACAACTGTGCGAGCACACCAATACGATTGATGTAGACAACACAATAGCTTGAGAGTGGACGGGAGGTGCTCCAAATTCAAAAAGTGACAGGACACACAAAATTGAAACTCACTGATTATTTTTGTGATAACTGAATTTCATTCAGTTTTAGCCATAAAAATGAGCCATAAAAGGACTGTTTCCAATTGCAATTTCAGGAAAAGACTGGGATAGCATGACTCAGAAATACACGTTCAGCATGAACATTCACAGTCATCTGTGACACCAATTTTATACATGCGACTCGAAAACAAGTATGCCCTTATTTTAAGAATAAGAAATCCCTTTGTATCTGAAGAACTAAGGTTGTCAAATCACGTGATTATAGAGGAAAAACAACAGCTTTTCCACGTTTTATATCTCTGGGACAGCAAACTGTCTTTAGGGACTGTTTTAATAGATGCCTTTCTGAACATTAGTGCAAATGGGCAACTTTTCTAGAGACAACGTTAAGAAAAGATTTCCTAAGTAACAGTGATGTCCTGACTCATAAAATTTAATCATCCAATGGGAAGCATAACTGGCGTTTTGGGATGTTCCAGCTGATTGTGCCTAGTGATTTTACTTCCAAGCAATGATTCCCTTTCTCTTCTTTTCTTTTTTTCTGTTGTTTTCTTTGGCTGCACTGCGTGGCTCGTGGGATCTTAGTTCCCCGACCAAGGATTGAACCTGCGCCCTTGGCAGTGAAAGCACCAAGTCCTAACCACTGGACAGCCAGGGAATTCCCTTCTTTTTTTTTTTTTTTCTTCAGTTTTATTGAGGTATAGTTAATTTACAATATTGCGTTAATTTCTGCTGTACAGCAAAGTGAGTCAGTTATGCGTGTATGTGTGTGTATGTATACACACACACACACACACACACACATTCTTTTTCATATTCTTTTCTGTTATGGTTTGTCATAGGAAATTGAATATAGTTCCCTGTGCTATACAGTAGAACCTTGTTGTTTATCCATTCTATATATAGTAGTTTGCCTCTGCTACTCCCAAACTCCTTCCCTCTCTTTCCCCCTCCCCCTTGGCATCACTTTTGTTTTAATGTAGCTCAGATTCCCTCTGCCACTTTCAACAGTAGTTTCCAGAGAATCTGCGCTTAGAAGTGACAGGTTAAGCAGCTATCAAGAGGCTCTTGTTTATTGTTCTCTACTAAGATTATTAAGGCTTCATGACACATTTTGTCATTGACCTGCACATATTTAAATAAGGCAGACATAATACAGAATTTCTATAAGGAAGACCTGAGAATAACTGCTTCAGTTTTCTTTTTCTGTTATTAACTCTTCCCACTTTCACCCCTTTTTCATATCCTCTATTTTCCACCTTCCATGATTAATGGTTAATAAAATACATAGAATGATTGTTGGGATAATACCATGCAAGCTACACTTGCTACTAAATGGACAGTTCAGACAGACTCTGGATTTTAAGAGGGAGTTGCTTGGCTATGAACTGTATACTTTAAATAAAAATCTCTGGAACTCGTAGGGGGAACACTCCATCTGTTTTGGGAGTCACGGTCCTATATACTCCCTGGAGAGTGGGAAATATTATTTAGATATGTAACTAAGAATGTCCATGAAAGGGAAATGAAAAGGTCATTTTAGCTCTTGTCTTCTCTTTCTTAAAAGCCTTGTAATAGAAAAAAGTAAATTCTATTTTTGAAAGGAAACTAAATTTTACCAAACCTTCCATCACTTGTATGAAGCAAGAGGCATCCAGAAATGCTAGAAAAAAGAGTAACACTCACAGGTCTTTCTGAAGCTGCATTTACTTTTGTTTTGTATTGTTCTTTTCCATATTTTATGAGTATGCTGTTAACTTTAAAATATGGGAGTCCTATTATAAGTTAAGAAATAATTCACGATAGTAGATTTGGGGAAGGACTTAATGATCAAATATGGCTATTCTTCATGAATGAGTAATTGTTCTTTTTCACAGCTGGTAAAGAGAGTACACAAAAAATGAATGTCCTAAATAGATCTGTATTAGCAATATACACAGAATACATGAAGAGAATGATCCTCTTTGGTCCCCCCATGAAACTTTTATACAGGATTCAGTGTGACGAGGAAATACCACACATATAGAGGGAAATCCTACCAGTATATATTTAAGTAGTGGAAATGAGGCCAGTGTTGGTTAACAGGGGTTATACACAAACCTCCCGTAAGAGCATGGGGAATGCGGATGGCTGAGGAGGGCACAGTAATTTTGGCAATGATTAGCCTAATATGTAAATGTGAAATCTCTTCTTGATTATGTCCGTGTGACACTGAAATCATGGAATTTTATAGTCTAGGGCTCTAATTATTGGTCACCACAAGGCAACTATTTGTCTTAATATGTGGACTCTTACATGCTTAAAATCTTTAGGACTTTTTGGGTTTGTGTAGATTTTTATTGCTTGGTTAATTTTTTAATGTTTTATATTGCATATATTTTATTCTCTACCATAGCCCAGGATTTAGAAATGCCTAACACCTAATCGTTACTCAGTAATTATTGGCTGATCAATGAATAAATATTGTTATTGAGAGAAGCATATCAGAGTTTGTGAAACAAGGGCTTTCTGGAAAATGTAAGATACATGGGTAAAATTCACAAAGTATTACCATTCTTCATTGGTTTGTGGGAAAGACAGAACCCTTTGCCAAGGGCAGAGAAGTCACTTTTCAGCTTTAACTTTTTAAATGGACTTTTAAAAGCTCATAAGACAGACCACCACCATATAAAGTGTCAGAGAAGTGAACT
Source organism: Balaenoptera borealis (assembly GCF_965194805.1). NCBI lineage: Eukaryota > Metazoa > Chordata > Mammalia > Artiodactyla > Balaenopteridae > Balaenoptera > Balaenoptera borealis. Next base: position 29,786,655 of record NC_138880.1, on the reverse strand, counting down.
CTCAAGTCTGGTATCTAAATACCAAAAGAGAAGTTTGGTGAACTGATTGTAGAAGGTTTTAGTACAATCCAGAACATTAGTAAGATGGAAAACATGAAAAAGGCCAGTTTTCTCTCACTTCTCAGGAGGTTCGTGTAAAATCCCTTCTTGATTTCGGGCTGGTGTGAGGAGGTCTGAAAAGGTCTGAGAGAAGAAAGCTTGGGGGTGTGGAGGGTGGTGTGAGACCTGAGCTCCCGCAGTCACTCCTGCTTGAAAGGCCCCAGTGGGTTTCAGGAGGATTAGGAACCCCAGGTACATTTTAGGGGTTCAAAGTCAAGGGAATCTTGTTCTCCACTTTCTGCTTGGAATTCTGGGAGGAGACCATCACACAGTAGGATAGAAATCACAGTGTGAACTGGTATCACTTGCTAATACTGTAGCAAATCATTCTTTATGTAAAGAGGGACTAAAAATGAGTGATCATGAGAAGGTAAATCCTCGTTAGCAAGGCCTATTTGGAAGCTTCTGGTGTTTAGGCTGCAGGATATATTATCTTATACTACGGACACAGTAAATATTAGTTCATTTTCTTTCCCTCTCAGAGAGTTTCATGCAAGTCTGAACAAGATAGGTGCCTAGTAGGTGATCCTAGGTAAATCAGGGCCAAATTTTAGAAACTTCTAAAGTCAAGCCTAAACACTAGCCTCATGATTATACTTTATCCGTAATAAAAACAGAACACTTTATATCATCTTGAACACAGAACCAACTCTTAGGAAAGAAATGCTAGCCAACTTTATATTTAAGGTAATTGGTAGAGGAATTGGACTGACCTTTTTAGTTTTTTAAAGAGTTATTTATTATTTATTTTATTTTATTTATTTTTGGCTGCATTGAGTCTTAGTTGTGGCATGTGGGCTCTTCGTTGCGGAGCATGGGCTTCTCTCTAGTTGTGGTGTGTGGGTTTTCTCCTTTCTAGTTGTGGCACGCAAGCCAGGGCGTGTGGGCTCAGTAGTTGTGGCACGCAGGCTTAGTTGCCCCATGGCATGTGGGATCTTAGTTCCCTGACCAGGGATCGAACCTGCGTCCCCTGCATTGCAGAGTGGATTCTTTACCACTGGACCACCAAGGAAGTCCCCTGACCTTTTTAAAATAGGGATGAAATTTACCTTTCAGTGTACCTATGAAAAAAGATATACTAAGGCTATAATAAGAATTAAGATATTTGAGGCAGTTCAGGGAATTGAAAGAGCTGTAAACTGTTTCACTAAAGAAAATGTATAATTACCCAAGAATATGCAAGTGAAATTTTAAACAGGAAAAATCGTGATCTGAAATCATTAAAGTTTTCCAAGGCAAACGTTTAGATTGATTCCAATTCTGACTATTTGGACTCATAGAATTTTTAGGCTGGAATCTTTGACCAACGCTATTTGGTAAATAATGCAAGATCCTGTACAATGTGTGCTTTTGTTAAGTTTTATTTTCAGCACCTGGTGCTTTTCTGTGCATTCTGTACTAGATTTATTGAATCTAGTACAGAATTAGTCTATTGAATTACTTCAATTCAGTTAGACCTTGTTCTACACACTAGAGATACAAATGTGATTCAAATAGACAAAATGCTGAAAGACTTTAGAACTAAAATAGTCAAAACTACTCATTCTACAGAGAAGAAACCTAGACCTTATAAGACAGGGAATGTTCAAATGTCTCACAGCCAGTTAGTCACTGAGAAAGGACTGGAATGTGAGATCCCGACTTTTAATTCATTTTAATTTATTTAATTCATTCTTTGACCAGTTCTCATCTCCCGAGGAAAACAGATTCCTAGTAGATACCTGGAGTGTTATGTCAAAATGGACCTTCCAGCCGTTAAAACACAGCTATTGGTTTCGTTTTAATGTGAAACACTCAATAATACATTTTTACCACATAAAATTCCTGTTGGTGATATGTATATATTGCCTCTTTGAAAACTTTGCTTAATTGGGTAAGGACTAACAGCTTATGACAACATAAATTTGGAAAATAGCAGAATGTTGTACAAAATTTATTCACAGTGTACACTGTAAGTTTATTCTCATCTCTCCTCTCTATTTAGGCAAATTTTCAGTACATTTATGAAAGAAGACATATTTATGCATTTTGAAATTTTACTAGAATTTCCTTGTAAGTGACACAGTCTAACATGGATGAAGAATTAAATATCTTTAGAATACGTTTTGGAGTGTGTATAGTACACTTCATTATGATTAGGTACAAGCTATGTGAAACTTATGAGCCACATTTTTATCTCTTATTTATTGTACTATAAAACATGTCCTAAAAGTACCAACAGATACTTAGAATACCTTAAATTATCATTATGGAGTCTAATTAAAAAGATGTTTAATAGTACACAGTAAATACACCTGAGACTAAATCAGGGTAGGGACACAGTTGTTTGTTTTGTTTTGCCTTGGCTTCTGAATATTTTCAATTTTTGGAGACTGCTATCAGAGTGTTTTCTTGAAAAGAATGCTTATTGGAATTTTTTTTTTTTTTTGGCTCTTTTCCCCACAAGAGTTTACACTCTTGCAGACTGTGGCTTTCACTCACGTGTTAGTGAAATTACAGATCCAACCAGCCTCTTACTGGTGAGGAATGGAAAGATTTAGAGTTCTCAGAAAGCAGGGGAGAGCAGGTCACTTTGTCACAAAGCAGGACAGAGGTGATGATTGATCTTTATAAAATTTGAATGAAAACTACTCTGGAAATCAAATCCCCTGGGACCCAGATTTAGCTTTTTGGAACGTGTTGATCTGTGTGATGGTCAGGACTGCCTAAAAATGACCACTTAGGTATCTTAAAGCCAAAGATGTGGGAGAGCTAAGAACCACGTTTTGACACTCCCATGAGAACCCTCCAAGAGGCAATAGCAGCAAGACTTTCCTGGCTCCCCCGGTGGAGACTGTTATCTCCTCACATTTCCAGAAATTAGAGGAAGGGAATGTGTCTTCACAGAAGGAGCCGACAGAATTGAAAAGCTCAAGTATTTATGCTTCGTAAGTCCCTGGGAATATGACTTCTCATGGGGCATTTAATAACCAGATGCCATTTTGTTAATTAGAACATGTTTGAAAGAAGAGGTGCACAGAAACAGTGTCACATCAGCCTTTTCTCATCACCTAAGCCTCCCCGTGACACCTTGGCTAGCGCATTCCCTATAACGGGCTGCTGAGATTCACAGCAGAACAGCAGCCCCGTGGGTCCAGCAGCTATAATACATTTCACATTAAAGATGGGAGCATGGGACCCATGGAAGCATGAAAGGAACCTTGAGAAATACGTTCTGTAAATGCTTCATAAAGAGAAAAACATATATAAAGATCAGGAGTTGATAACGATCCAAGATCCTATGGAGAGAACAAACTTATGTGATAAGTGGGATAAAAGGTTCTATTTGCGACAAAACTATGTTTCAAAAAGATGAATGCACCCCTGTGTTCACGGCAGCACTATTGACAATAGCCAAGACATGGGAGCAACCTAAGTGTCCATCAACAGATGAATGAATAAAGAGGATGTAGTGTATATACACAATAGAATATTACTCTGCCATAAAAAAGAAAGAAATAATGCCATTTGCAGCAACATGGATGGACCTAGAGATTATCATACTAAGTGAAGTAAGTCAGACAGAGAGAGATAAATACCATATGATATCACTTATATGTGGACTCTAAAATATGACACAAATAAACTTATTTATGAAACAGAAACAGACTCACAAAGAGAACAGACTTGCGGTTGCCAAGAGAGAGGGGGGTGGGGAAGGGATGGATTGGGAGTTTGGGATTAGCAGATGCAAACTAGTATATCTAGAATTGATAAAAAACAAGGTTCTACTGTATAGCACAGGGAACTATATTCAATATCCTGTGATAAACCGTAATGGAAAAGACTATGAAAAAGAACACATATAATATATAACTGAATCACTTTGCTGTACAGCAGAAGCTAACACAACATTGTAAATCAACTATACTTCAATAAAATAAATTTTAAAAAGAAGGTTTTGTTTGCGATCATACCCTCAAGTTCAAAGAACTCACAGCAGAGAGAAATTCCATGATTGATGATGATCATTTTATATCTTTATGAACAAATTTATATAGACTCATTGGAGACTCTGCAAAGAGGAGAAACCTTATAAATATTTTACAGGGGAAAAAAAAATCTCCTAAGAGAGCAACTTTTCACTCTCTGTGTGTTGAAAAGGGGAGAAACTTCATATGCACAACAGATGAATGTATATTTTCTTTTATTCTTATTAATCATAACATATATTCTTAATTAAAGAAAAAATATCTATTGATGTGAAAACCTAGATATGAAGAAAGACATAACTACGTGGCCTAAAGATAAACACTCATAACATTCTGACATAAAATTCCAAAAATGTCAAACATGGAGTTACATGTTTATTTTCGTGGTATTATATTGTATAAATGATTCTGCAGAAATGTCCATTCCTTCTACAGTAGCTTTAATAGATTCCGTATAGTATATTAAGTGAATTTACTACAATATATTCAACATTGTTTATAATTTTCATTTCTGTATAAAATCAGAAAAAAGAATCTTTGATGAGCATTTCTATGAGCAAATATTTGCTCCCTTATTTAACTTACATCTCATTGACTAGTCGTTTATATATTCACTCCTATGAAAACTACTTAGAAATATAGTCAGGAAGCACGTAAGTTAATGTGCTTCTGGATAGTCCCGTCTGATTCCGGATAGTAAGTAGTAGCAAACATGTATAATATTTCTTGTATTTCTTTATTATGAACTTCTGAGTTCTCCTGTTATATATACGATCCAGTAGGAGTGGGTGAAAAGCACGGTCTTCTAAACATTGGAGGCTCTCAATCTACATGTTTTACCTTTACTTTCTCTACAGAAGATTTAGGACTTTCTCATTCACATATTTAAAAATCACAGTTTTTTAAAAAAGACATACATACAAACTTCAACAGACACCTATTAGATCAGATTTAAGCTAATATAGATTTTTTTATACAATATGAAGAGATTGGAAATCATGTTGATTCAGTTCACTTGGTTAATAAAAACAACTGCTATGGGCTTCCCTGGTGGCGCAGTGGTTGAGAATCTGCCTGCCAATGCAGGGGACACGGGTTCAAGCCCTGGTCTGGGAAGATCCCACATGCCGCAGAGCAACTGGGCCCGTGAGCCACAACTACTGAGCCTGCGCGTCTGGAGCCTGTGCTCCACAACAAGAGAGGCCGCGATAATGAGAGGCCCGCGCACCGGGATGAAGAGTGGCCCCCGCTTGCCGCAACTAGAGAAAGCCCTCGCACAGAAACGAAGACCCAACACAGCCAAATAAATAAATAAATAAATAAATTTTAAAAATATGGATCGTTACCTGGGTATTGTTTAAAAAAACAAACAAACAAAAAAAACAACTGCTATTCAATAAGCCACATTCCGTCAGGTGGTTTATCCCAATTTACTCATTAAATTATTAAAATGACACTAGGCAATGCCCACGTATTCACAAGGAGAAAGCTGCGGCTTGGAGCCATTAAAAAAGGTACCCCAAGTATCAGAGCTAGTCATCGGCAAAGCCAATGTTGAAATTATGTTCTGCTTTACCCAAAAACCGACAGATGAGTCTGCTGAATCTGCCTGGTTTGTAAACTTGCTGACAGAACCTGTTAAACTTTACGGATTGCTAAAGGAAATCATTTCAGTTGAGTTAATTTCCTCAAGTTGTCTCTTAAAAGCAGAAAGGTGATCGTAAATTTTTCCTTGTGCTTTCCTGAAGTTGTGAATTTTTAAAACAGAAAATACCCTTCCTCAGTGGCTTACCGAGCAATACTCTTTATCACCACCGGTGAACAAAACTGTCATAAATATTAGTGAATTACATACACGTGTGCATTCTGATAAGGACCAGGCTTCACACTCCTCCGCTGCCTGCGCCGACATAAGGCGAGGACAGCAGTTGCGTGCGCTCTTTCTTCTTCCACCTTAACCAGTGTCCCTGAAACCCACCACCACCGAGTTTCCTGTGATATTCCCAGACATATCATGGAAACATGTTTAATTTAATTATTTAAACTATTCTTTCAGTGCCCTCACACTTCTAATGCAGCCATCCAGCCCCTTTACTCTGACGCTGAAATGCATCATTCATCTTACTCTTATTTTCCTGGCACTAAAGGAGCGCACGATGTTTTCCCGCCTGTAAACAGCACCGCCAGCCCTCAAACACCTTGAGCCTCTGCGTTTTACAGAGCTCTTGAGGCAGGTTCGTCGCCTGTAACTGCTTCACTACCTGTTGCATTTTATTGTCATCAGCAATCTTGGGTCTTCCGTTGCTGGTTTTTTTCCCCAGGGCCCCCTTTGATCTTTAAGGCGGCCTCCGGGGGTGAGGGGGCAGTATTACAAACCTTCTGTTTCTCAGCAACTCATCCAATCAACGTTGGTTTTTGTTTATTTGTTTGGTTCTCCAGTGTGGACCCCGGTGTAGCCTCTTACTGTCTCTAGGGACCCAGCTCTTTCCTTATCAGGTTAAGTGGTGATGTGCCCCTTGTATTCTCTTGTGGAGCTGAGCGAGGTGAGGTAGATTCTGAAGGAAAGCATGTTGCCTTGTAAAGCAGAGGCCTCTGCGTTACCTTTCAGCTGTGAAAGGGGGAGACCACTGCGCTGGAATAGGTAAAGGCGGGGGCAACTCTGCAGGCTCAGGAGGTGAAGGGGGACGTGGGGTTTCACGGTTCGGTAGAGCATCGGCCCTGAAGTCTCCATCCCGGGTCTCAGGGTCCCATCCCTGCGCCTTTTCCGTCCAGGGCCCTGACTCTGGGGTAGCAGCACTGCCGGATAGAAGTCAGCTTTCTCCAGAGCTTCGCTACCCTTGTCATTAAGTCCTGGACCGGATCTTTCTGGCTTCAGGAGACAGCGTTTCTATTTCTATGCTACCGGAGATGTCCAAAGGACTGTCAGACTTTCCTTAAATTGGTCATCAGTAACGCTTTCTCTTTCTCCAGTACAGCTGTGGCACTTAGCAAGGGTCATCTACTGCCATTATTCTTTTTATTGTGACGCCCACTTACCTCTCAGGTGCTGGAGATGTGGCCCAGGCCAGCGCATTGTCCTCCACTGTTAGCCCATCCCTGTTCACCACCAGTGACATTTTAGCAATTTCATGGCTACAGCATACTGGGTGCTACCCAAAATCCAGTTAGTACCAGTGATGGCCAAACAATTGGCAAGAGACGTCGTCTTTGTCTGTTCTGGCTAATCCAACAAAATACCATAGTCTCGGTGCCTTATCAACAGCACAAACCTATTTCTTACAATTCTAGATGCTGGACGTCTGAGATCAGGGTGCCAGCGTGGTTGGTTGAGGACCCTCTTCCTGGTTCATAGCCAGTGTCTTCTCGCTGGGTCTTTAAACATAGAAGGAGAAAGGGAGCTTTGTGGGGTCTCTCTTATAAGGGCACTAATCCCATCCGTGAGGGTCCTGCCCTCATGACTTAAGCCCCTTCTAAAGGCCCCACCTCCCAATACCATCACATTGGGGGTTAGGATTTCAAAATATGAATTTGGAGAGGGGAGACATTCAGACCATAGCAGATGTGATACAATTTTAAGATCTCATTATGAAGTCTTTGTTATCAGACTACTTCTAGTACCCACTGTCTAAGGTCAAAGTCACTGAGACTCAGTCTTTGAGATAAGGATACATAAACCCCTGAATACTGAATTTTTTTAAAGTCTTTACTGAATTTGTTACAAGATTGCTTCCGTTTTATGTTTTGGTTTTTTGGCCACGAGGCATGTGGGATCTCAGCTCCCCGACCAGGAATCGAACCCACACCCCATGCATTGGAAGTCGAAGTCTTAACCACTGGACCACCAGGGAAGTCCCTGAATACTGAATTTGAGGCAGGAAATTCACCGAGGAATGATCGAGTGATACATACGATGGTATGAAGGAAGTTAGAATTAGAGCTAGAAGGTCAACTGTGATTAACTTGTAATAGTGGTATCAGCCAGTCCCAATGGGAACTCTGGTGCTAGGATGGCTCTTGAAATTTGTCCAGGATTGACTGAGGCATATACCCTAGAGTGGAGCAAGTCACTGTCTGCAGGCTGCTCCTGGGGAAGAACTATAACCTGAACAACGAAATTCTCTTTGGCCAAGGACAATTCCAAGGAGAGGCTCAATAAATTCCACGTGAGACTCAACTGTGAGCCTTCAGCAGCCAGCACTAACCCCAGATTTGAGGATGAAGACTTCCGTCTGGAACAGAGCATCAGGACCGTACAACATAGCATCCATGGCATTGAGAGTCCTGAGAGAACTAGCAGAGAAAAATCTTCAGTTTAGGGATGCATTAATGTGAGACAGAGGTCCCATCTGCTCTTTCATCCATAAAGCAATAGTGACAGAACTTTCTCATACCAGTATAAAAAGCACTCCAAATATTTCATTCAGCCAAATTGTCCCCTCTGTCTCAATGCAGGAACAAAGAGTGTTCCCATCAGAGCATAGAGGACTTAGTGTTCTGCCGTGGTGTTTTCAATTTTATTACTATTAATAGTGATTAAAATTATAAAATGATTTTCAAATGCTGGAGCACAGAGGAAAAGCATCACTTGTAATGTTACAGAAGTGCTGTCTTCATTTTAACTCCCTGCTTACCCACTTACTAACTGTGGTCACTTGTCTTTTGCATTGTTGTTATTTTAGGTTATATTCAATTTTGTATCTTGATTTTTTTCATTGAACTTTGCTTTTTAAAAATTCAACTTTATTGAAATATAATTTATGTGCAGTAAGTTGCATCAATATAAAGGGTACAGTTTGATGACTTTGAGATATATACACACTCAGGATATTATTACCATAGACAAGGCGTATCCCTCACCCCCAAAAGACCTTAGCTGGTCTAGCCCTCTCTACACCTAGCCCCAGGTCACCAGCAATCTGCTTGATGTCACCATCAGTTAGTTTGCATTTTCTCATATTTTACGTCAGTGGAATCATATGGTGTACGCTCTTTCAATTGGCTTCTTTTAATAAGCAGACTGGTTATACATATCAGCAGTTCGTTCTTTTTATTGCCAAGTAGTGTTCTATTATATGGATACACCACATTTTTATATCCATTCGCTGGTTGATACACATTTTGTTTCCAGTTTGAGGCTATCATAAACATTTGTTTACAAGTATTTTGTAAGTTTATGTTTTTATTTCTCTTGCATAAATACGTAAAAATGAATTGCTGGGACAAATAGTAAGGGCATATTTAACTTCTTAAAAAAGCGCCAAACAATTTTCCACAGTTGTTGTAGTAGTTTAAATTCTCATTAGTGTGTATGAGAGTTCCAGTTGCTCCACATCCTTGCAGGACTTGGTATTGTGGGTATTTTTAATTTGATCCATTCTAATGGACGTATGGTGGCATTAATTTGAGGTTTCAATTTGTGTTTTTCCAATAGCAAACATAGTGAATGTGCTTGATAATGCTTGTTAGCCATTCGTGTTTCTTCTTTTGAATATCATCTGTTCAAATGTTTGCCCATACATTTTAACTTACACTCTTTATAATATTGAGTTTTAAGAGTTCCATATAAAAGATTTTTTTAAGGTTTTTTTTTATTAGTTATCTATTTTATACACATCAGTGTATGCATGTCAATCCCAATCGCCCGATTCATCACGCCACCACCACCACCCCCCGCAGCTTTCCCCCCTTGGTGTCCATACGTTTGTTCTCTACATCTGTGTCTCTTATTTCTGCCCTGCAAACCGGTTCATCTGTACCATTTTTCTAGATTCCACATACATGCGTTAATATATGATATTTGTTTTTCTCTTTCTGACTTACTTCACTCTGTATGACAGTCTCTAGATCCAACCACGTCTCTACAGATGACCCAATTCCGTTGCTTTTTATGGCTGAGCAATATTCCATTGTATACAGGTACCACATCTTCTTTATCCATTCGTCTGTCAATGGGCATTTAGGTTGCTTCCATGACCTGGCTATTGTAATAGTGCTGCAATGAACATTGGGGTGCATGTGTCTTTTTGAATTATGGTTTTCTCTGGGTATATGCCCAGTAGTGGGATTGCTGGATCATATGGTAATTCTATTTTTAGTTTTTCAAGGAACCTCCATGCTGTTCTCCATAGTGACTGTATAAATTTACACTCCCACCAAAAGTGCAAGAGGGTTTCCTTTTCTCCACACCCTCTCCAGCATTTGTTGTTTGTAGATTTTCTGATGAGACCCATTCTAACCAGCATGAGGCGATATCTCATTGTAGTTTAGATTTGCATTTCTCTAATAATTAGTGATGTTGAGCAGATTTTCATGTGCCTCTTAGCCATCTGTATGCCTTCTTTGGAGAAATGTCTATTTAGGCCTTCTGCCCTTTTGTTGATTGGGTTGTTTGTTTTTTTAATATTGAGCTGCATGAGCTGTTTATATATTTTGGAGATTAATCCTTTGTCCATTGATTCATTGGCAAATACTTTCTCCCATTCTGAGGGTTGTCTTTTCGTCTTGTTTATAGTTTCCTTTGCTGTGCAAAAACTTTTAAGTTTCATTAGGTCCCATTTGTTTATTTTTGTTTTTATTTCCATTACTGTAGGAGGTGGGTCAAAAAAGATCTTGCGGTGATTTATGTCATAGAGTGTTCTGCCTATGTTTTCCTCTAAGAGTTTTATAGTGTCCGGTCTTACATGTAGGTCTTTAATCCATTTTGAGTTTACTTTTATCTATGGTGTTAGGGAGTGTTCTAATTTCATTCTTTTACATGTAGCTGTCCAGTTTTCCCAGCACCACTTATTGAAGAGACTGTCTTTTCTCCATTGTTTATCCTTGCCTCCTTTGTCATAGATTAGTTGTCCATAGGTGTGTGGGTTTATCTTTGGGCTTTCTATCCGTTCAGTTTATCTATATTTCTGTTTTTGTGCCAGCACCATATTATCTTGATTACTGGAGCTTTGTAGTATTGTCTGAATTCAGGGAGCCTGATTCCTCCAGCTCCGTTTTTTTCCCTCAAGATTGCTTTGGCTATTTGGTGTCTTTTGTGTTTCCATACAAATTTTAAGACTTTTTGTTCTAGTTCTGTAAAAAATGCCATTGGTAATTTCATAGTGATTGCGTTGAATTTGTAGATAGCTTTGGGCAGTATAGTCATTTTCACAATATTGATTCTTCCCATCCAAGAACATGGTATATCTGTCTATCTGTTTGTGTCATCTTTGATTTCTTTCATCAGTGTCTTATAGTTTTCTGAGTACAGGTCTTTCACCTCCTTAGGTAGGTTTATTCCTAGGTATTTTATTCTTTTTGTTGCAGTGGTGAATGGGATTGTTTCCTTAATTTCTCTTTCTGATCTTTCGTTGTTAGTGTATAGGAATGCAGGAGATTCCTGTGCATTAATTTTGTATCCTGCAACTTTACCAGATTCATTAATTAGCTCTGGTAGTTTTCTGGTGTCATCTTTAGGATTCTCTATGTATAGTATCATGTCATCTGCAAAGAGTGACAGTTTTACTTCTTCTTTTCCAATTTGTATTCCTTTTATTTCTTTTTCTTCTCTGATTGCCGTGGCTAGGACTTCCAAAACTATGTTGAATGATAGTGGCGAGAGTGGACATCCTTGTCTTGTTCCTGATCTTAGAGGAAATGCTTTCAGTTTTTCATCGTTGAGAATGATGTTTGCTGTGGGTTTGTTGCATATAAAAGTCTTTTATCACATATGCATGTTTTGAAAATTGATACCATACTGTGGTTTGACTTTTTTTTTCTTTATGGTGCTTTCATAGAACAAATATTTTTGATTTTGATATAGTTCAATTTATCAGTGTTTCTTTAATAGTTAATGCATTTTTTTACCCATCTTCAAAATCCTTGCCAAAGAGAGTTCCAAAGTTTTTCCCTTATATTTTCTTCTAGAAAATTTATAGTTTTAGATTTTTATCTTCAAGTCTAGGATCCACTTTGCATGAATTTATTCTCCCACCATTTTGTTGAAAACACTTTTCTTTCCTCAATGATTTTCTTGACACCTTCACCAAAATCAGTTATTTAATTCTGTGGATCAATTTTTCTTCACTAAGTGATCTGCTTGATTAGTCTATATGTCTCTACTTAAGCAATTCACCACTTTCTGGTTTATCAAATCTTCGTAAGTCTTAAAATGAGGCCATTTAAATACTCTAAATTTCTTCTTTTTAAAAATTGCTTTGACTATTCTAAGTCATTTGGATTCATATAAATGCAAGAAAGAATAAGCTTGACAGTTTCCACAAAAGCCTGTTGGAATTTTTTTTTTGTGATTGCCTTGAACCTGTGTATCAATTTGTAGGCAAACGACAACTAACCAATATTGAGGCTTCCCAACCATGCATACCGTCTCTATTTATAAACATTCTGTTGATGTCAGTGCAGAGGTCTTGCACTTCATTTGTTAAGTTTATTCTAAATGCGTAATGTTTTTTGATTCCAGTTTAAAGAGAATTATTCATTATTTTCCAATTGTTTGCTTCTAGAACACACATTTTTATATTAACCTTATAACCTTACTAAATTCACTTGTTAGTTCTAGTAGATATCTGTAGATTGCTTATGATATACTGAATAAACAGGTTTGACATCTGCAAATAATGACATTTATTTCAGTTATATCTGCCCTTAATATGAAAAAAAAGGCACATTACTTTCGAGCGCATAATACATTAGAGTTTATCCAAGGTTTACAAGCCAAAGGTTCACAAACTCCATAGCATGCTTTTTTAAGTTAAGAATGATCTCTGGTCATGCTGCCTAATAAGATATTACATCCTCCTTTAAAAGTGACTGCCAGCCTAACTGGTTCAAAACTTCCTTTGATCTACACATTCCCTCATTGTCTCTCCAAAGTATCACCCTTTTCTTGGTGGATGGAAACATTTTACTTCCTTTTTTTGTCAGCTAGAACTTTACCATCATGCCAGTTCCAGTTTGCTGGCATATCTACACCCAGAGCACGAGACAAAGTGCCCTCTCCTTTGTACCAGGAGAATTTAGAAGGCAACAGGAGATGAGAAATAATGCATAATATTCTATTACTCCCATGCATGTACACAAAAGTGCCATTGCAGAACCTAGCAATATTGTACTCATGGAACACGGAATGGACCAAAATACTAATAAGAATTTTTGGATGGGGATAATGGATGACTTGTTTTCTTTATTCTTTTTTCTGTCCTGTGTTCTTCAAATTAACTGTCATAAAACATGCATTGTTTTTCAACCATGAAATCAAAACTTTGTTTCCTAGAAGAAACATGAGAAAGTTTACAATCATTGGTTTTCAAACATATCATAATTATTTTATAAAGTTGATAGATGCAGGGCTTTGGGACTCTTCTTTGAACTGAACTTTTAAAAAGAGAAAACTTCTAGTTCTCCGTAATGCTAGTTGGAAGCACAGTATCTCCCTTTTATTATCCAGTTAGGGTCATCTTTCTAGTCTTCACAGTCTTATGTGCTGAAACTTTGGATTATCTATGCCAAAGGCTTTTCAAGCAGTAAGTAAATTATAGTATATTATTTGGAGCTGTGTTTGCATACAAAGTTTTTGACAGGATTTATTTTTTGAAATATTAAACTGAAATATGCAAACTAATATAATGTTACATGTCAATTATACCTCAATTTTAAAAATAAAGAGACAAAGAAGTATAGAAAAAAATTATATTCATTCCTATTTCATGAGTCGGTAATGCTCTCTGATTAAAAAAAAAAAAGATTTTCATATGTGGTATAAGCAACATTTATGTGGTTATTTAAGTTTAAACATGGTAATACAAACTTTTACTAAAATTTCTTTCCTGAGTTCCTAAACAGCATATATACTATACAGTATTTAGTTAAGGATATTAAATAATTCCATGGATTTCCAAAATTCAATGCATTGCAAAACTTAATTATAAAAGATAGAATTCCTATTACATTCTATCCTAATGTAAAAACATTCTAATATTTCTCAGTTTTAGAATTGCATTAATGATGATTGATGTATTTGGGGTACTAGACTAAGGGATGTGATGGGTTCTTGGTTAATCTGTCTCTTGAGGGGTTGCAGTTCTCTACTGTGTATAGATTAATGGTTTCTTTTCTTTTTTAATTTGTTCCATTTGATTATAAATCCTTTGAGTTGTGACTTTGGATCCCTATTTGTTTGAATAACAGTTTTTAGGGAACACATTGACTGCCAGCCTCTGATTGTTTCTGTATTACACCATCTCATGGTGGGCGAGTAGAGACATGATAAATCTGACTTCATGGCAGGGCATTAAAAAAAAAAGAAAAAAAAGCCTCAGAGGTTTTAAGTAACTGCACTCATGAGTCAACTGCTTGAACTAAATGCCACCCAAACTTAGGTGGTATTAATTGCCATTGGGTCTAAATGTTAAAATCAATGCATAGGGGACAGTAAAGAAGCTGAAAATTGCACACACCAACGTGATGATGGGTCACCAAATGGTAAAATGAACTATACATGTTGATTTTTGGAAATAGATGTCTTACAAGGGACCTAGCTACTGCCTTTGAATCATGAGTATTAGTCCAAAGGACAGGGCTGAGACCGATCTACAAAACCTGTGTAAGGAATGGACTAAATCTCAGGGAATGGGTTCTTTCCTTGACAGTGCAGAACTGGAGCCTGGGTGTCCTGTGGGGCAGTGTAAAATGGGGTCTCAGTTCATTCTCAGTTGGGGTAGATAACCAGATTTATTGCTTCTGCCTAGATTTCCATGATCTCTATAAAAGGGGAAGAGCTTGGAAGTAATCTGCCAACCTGGAACCCACTAAGATGAAAACCATGTTATAGTATCCAAGAGTCGTGTAAGTTTCAGATGACATTGCCTTTATAAATGTGGGTTTCTCGTAATTCGTAGCAAGCCCCTTTCCACCACAACTGGGTTTGTGTCAATGAGGTGACTTTTAGAAGGGGAACCAACCTTGAATAGAGGGTTGGAACTTTTGGACCCACCCCCGATTTCCAGGGAGGGGAGAGGGTCTAGAGGTTGAATCAATGGCTAATGGCCAGTGAGTTAATCAATCATGTCTGTGCAATGAAGCCTCCATAAAAACCAATAACAGTGTTGCAGGAAGGGGGACCCCTTCCAGGGCCTGAGAGTGGGTTCTGGCCTAACACTTGGAAATGAATTGTCCGAGGAGACACGCATGCTGACAAAGCAGGAGACTTTATTGAGAAAGGGCGCCCGGGCATAGAGCAGCAGGGTAATGGAACCCAGGAGAACTGCTCTGCCACAGGGCTCGCAGTCTCGGGTTTTATGGTAATGTGGTTTGTTTTGGGGTTGTCTCTGGCCAATCACTCTGACTCAGGGTCCTTCCTGGTGGCACGTGCATCACTCAGCCAAGATGGATTCCAGTGCGAAGGACTCTGGGAGGTTGGCAGGACATATGGACTGGTGTCTCCTCTCTCCTTTTGACCTTTCCCGAATTATTCCGGTTGGTGGTAGCTTCTTAGTTCCACGTTCCTTACCAGGACCTCCTGTTGTAAGATAACTCATGCAAATGGTTACCTTCGGGCCTGGCCAGGGCAGGCGGTTTCGGTCAGTGGTTCCCCTAACAGAAGGAGGGTGTTCAGAGCGCTTCCAGGTTGGGAAAGCAGATCCACATGCTGCCGTGCCGGGCCCCAAATTCCAGGAGGACATAGGCGCCTTTGTTTGGGACCTTATCCCATGTATCTTTTGATCTGGCTCTTGTTTGCATCTTTAAATATCCTTTGTAATAAAATGGTAATCTAGTGCATAAATAGGTTTCCTGAGTTCTGTAAGCTGTTAAAGCAAGTTAATAGAATCCAAGGAGGACGTCATGGGAACCTCTGACTTATAACCGGTCAGTTAGAGGCACAGGTGACAAGGTGGACCTATGACTGGCATTCTGAGGTGGAGGGGGGAACCCCCAGTTGGTAGCCAGTTGGTCAGAAACACAGCTGTTTGTTAACCCGGGCTTGCCTTTGGTGTCTGAAGAGGAGGGCGGTCTTGGGAGACAGGCCTTTGCCTGTGGAACCAGATGCTGTGACTCCAGGTAGATGGTGTCAGAACTGAGCTGCATTCTCAGACACCCTGCTGATGTCTAAGAATTGTTTGTTGGTTTGGAGAAGCTTCCACACACATTGCAGTGGGGTCCAGGAACTCAAAAAAACAAGGGCTTCAGCTGGTAACTTTCATAACTCTGATCTTGACTCTCTCACCATGCAACTGGACTTATTTCATTTGTGGTATTATATATTTAAAACTGCCTTTGTGGTCAGAACCATTTATTCTTCCTTCTTTATGATCCAAATGCTATACCAAGTTTTCTTCTTCTTCTTCTTCTTGCCTTAAATCCATAGACATTGTCAGGGAACAGAAGTTGCCACCCCAAAATGTGTCTCTAAGCCGGTTATTTTCTAAGAAACAGCAGAAACTCTGAAAACCAAGTAGGAGTTACTTTTTTGTAAGAAACATTTACATTTGTAAGGGAAATCTCCATTTGTAAAGGTGTCTCCCTCACTGTACCAGGAAGAGGAGGGTGACCACATTTTCTAGAAACTTATCAGTGGAGAAGGCAGTATCTTAAATCTGCATCCCAGTCTTAGCCTCATTTACTGTATGTTTCCTGGTGACCTCCCATAACTGACTCTCCCAGCCCTCAACATCCTCCTTTGTCTTAAGCTGAGGATGGTATTTAAGGTGAGGGCTCTGGCCAGTTTGGCGAGTTACTCAGTTTTCCTGGGTCTCTTCCATGTATACATGTTATTAAACTTGTGTCTGATTTTCCCCTGTCAATCTGTCTCATGTCGACTTCATTCTTAGGCCATCCAGAAGAACCTAGAAGGGTAGAGGAAAATGTCTTCATTCCCAGCGCCATCCTTTGTTCAGATCTGCTCGTGGTCTCCTGCCTGCACTTCCCTCCACACTCAGCTGTCAGGCTCTACAGCGCTTCAGGTGACACCCACACCTGCCAGCATCCTTAACTTTCCTACCACTGTCCTCTCCTACCAGGGACGCGCAGAGAAATTCATCTCAGTTGAATTTAACTTGCCCCTCTTTCTCCACCTACACTAGAGCTTTTCAGGAGCTACTTTTCCTTGCATCACTCTAAAGTCCTTAACTCCACTGAGCATGGAAGTTACTGTGGTTTTTCGCCAACTCTCCCCAGATTCTCCACGGTGGTCATTAAAAACTCTCTGCTCCCCTGGAAACTCTAAACCCCACACTTCCCACCAATCTCAAGAGATGTGATAAATCAGAGAAAAATTAAAATAAGCATATTTAAAATTCTCTCAACTTCCTGTCAAACTTACGCTGACTTAAAAAAAAAAGCACAACGTGAGAGTTGGGAGTTAGGTTTTATTTGGGGCAAAATGAGGACTGCAGCCCGGGAGACAGCATTTCAGATGGTTCTGAGAAACTGCTCCAAAGAGGTAGGGGGGAAGGTCAGTATATATGTGATTTTGGGGAACATACACGCAGTCAAGCACATATATTTTTGCAGAACATTTCTGCTAGTCTCGTGAAGGTTACCGCTAGTCATGAGGAGCAGTTGTCACCAAGAAGGATTTTAGTGCTTTTCTAGATATGAGGAGTTAACAAGAATTGGGCTCATAAAATAGGCTCCAGAAAAAAAAAAAAAAAAAAAAAAAAAGGGCTCCTGAGAATATCTAACTATCCGAAGACCTGTTCTGCCAGTTTTTCCCAGAGCACAGAGGGCCTCATTTCAGCTCCCCACCCTGAACTCCTTTCAGGGGGTGTTGAAAGTCAGCAGCTGAAGCAGCAAATGATTTACTCCTTGTAGAGGTAGATGGCCAGTGCCAATGGCAAGTACCACTTTGTAGTTGACACTTAAAAACATTATGGATTCTACAATTAATTTTTCCTTTTCCATTCTGAGAATAATACTTTCCTGTTTTGAAACTGTGGCCCAGATTTTAAAGCATAAACCATTAATTCAGGTTGAAGTCATTCTTAGGTACATCGGGTTGATTAGTCAAGAATTTTGGAACAGATTGTGGGGCATGATCCGTAACTGAAAGCTGTCCCTCCTTCTTCCTCGAGGTTCACTGAGGTGTCTGACACCTGAAAGGGTGTTCCTGGCACAGGTGAGACAGTAATTCAGTTGACTGGCTTTCACATCATTGATAGTCTCACTAGATCATGTGTCTTTGCATTGAAGAAAAAAAATCTTTAAGGAGAGAAATTTTAGACTCAGCGCCAGTGAATGGGGAAGACGTTGGACTGCCAAAATAAGTGAAGGATTCTGGTTTCATCCAAAGCATGTCGTGTAGATCATATCATATAATGGGTTTCTTGAAAATGAATGAGGTCATACTGTCAAATCTATGCCTATAAATATAGCCATGCTGCCAGTAGCATTCCTCTAGTTTTCCTTTTAATCTTTATCAGTCTCTCTTTCAAGCTTGGAAACTAGATTTCTATGCCTAGAATTAACATTATTGATTATCTTGAGTAGTAATGCATGGGTCACCAAGGGAGATATGGAGGGGTCAAATGGGTCTCTAGAACTCCACTCACCTGCTTTATAAAAGCTTTTGTTTTCTTTATATATTGGGTTTCTATGTGTGGACTCTGTGAATATTTTTTAAGT
This sequence comes from Balaenoptera borealis, assembly GCF_965194805.1. Classification (NCBI taxonomy): domain Eukaryota; kingdom Metazoa; phylum Chordata; class Mammalia; order Artiodactyla; family Balaenopteridae; genus Balaenoptera; species Balaenoptera borealis. The sequence goes on along the minus strand of NC_138880.1, from coordinate 29,767,972 downwards.
GCTTTATCTAAACAACTTCATTTTGTGCATTGTGGAATTGAAGTGTAACGAGGCAACTTAACCTAGGTCATGAAAGTGGTTTACTATGTCTCTGTTTGTTCAAAAAGGAGGGTTCAAGGCTGATCACAGAAATACCTGTGAGATATGATGGAATGTAAAACAGATAAGGTAATAGGGGTAGGGAACACTGACATGTATTTAATCGATATTTTAGGAGCTAAGAATTCTCCATTTCCCAGTGTCTCCTTTCCCATACTTCCTTCCCAGAGTATGACACTACAGCTCCCACCAAGTGATGGTTTTCTGACACCACAGGGAAATGAACCAGAAACAGTCCAGATTTTCCTTCCTGAGAACTGAGACTCCTTCCACTTAGTTTTCGAGTGGAATTATGAGATTATGAGGCTATGGATATCATTTTGGGGGGAAACTTTTGTGTTATCCTTTATTTCTTTTGTATATTGGACTTTTAAGTAAGATTATTTTTTAAAAGAGCTACATGATTATTAAAAAAACTGTCAAAACACAATTATTTAGGGCATTATAAAACTGATGTTAAAGAGGTGATCAAAGCTAACTCATGTAGTTGAGTTACTAAGTTCCATCTTACTTAAAAATGGGAGCAGGCAAGAAAATCTAGAAAGCATAATAAAATACATGCACAGAAATGAGAAACCTTTTGGTCCCAGAGATAAATGGCAAGAATGATTGACTTGGTTCCCGATGGCTCCCAATGACAAACTCTAACCAAACATTTCTGCCCTTAGTTTTCTTCAAGTACTTGGATTCCCTATAATAAATTCTTCTAAAGCTGGATTGAAGACTTTAATTGGTTGTCTGGCAAACAGTAACTCTGAAGCTTAAATTGTTGCTAGAGGTTGGATACAAGGGGATCTTACGGAGTCAAAGAGAAAAAGGAAATAGAATCAATTACGTTGTTCTTAGGAAAAAAGAAGTGTTCAAAATAAGTACAACTATTCCTTATAATTATAACAGAGAAATAGATCCCCTGCGTCTTCACAGAATAAGCTTTGTGTAATATGGCAAATTATCTTCAGGAACATCCTTATAATAATAAACACGACAGTGAGTTTCACAGGGTTATATGTATTAAATTTCTTAATATAAACCAATCATACAATATCAAAGGGAAAGTTAATAAAGGCAGTTCAGCGTGGGTGGTCCTGGCATACATCCTGGGTACAACTAGTACTGATGTTGTGAAAAACCAGGTCACCTAGTTCTTAGTTTATTGCTCTTTTTTCCTCCCTACATCTTCTATGAAGGGAAGCCATAGACATATACATACGTGTCTAAGAGAGAGACAGGGGTAGAGAGGTACAGACTGACTTCCATGTGATGTTTACATGTCAATGCTATGTTCTAGATTTGTGAATAAACACACACACACACATACACACACACGCATACACTGACTGCACCTGGTATATGGGAAGAAGAGTCAGTCTTCTGGCAAGATCTAAAATGTATTGACTGTCATAAGGTAGTTCTATTTTTAATTTTTTGAAGAACCGCCATTCTCTTTACTGTAATGGCTGTGCCAATCTACATTCCCACCAAAAGTGTGCAGGTGTTCTCTAAATTCTCCACATCCTCCTCAATACTTCTTATCCTTTGTGATTTTTTTTTTTTTTAATAATAGCCATCCTAACAGGTATGCGATGATGTCTCATTGTGGTTTTGATTTGCATTTCCCTGAGGATTAGTGACCTTGAGAATTTTTTCATATACCTGTTGGCCATTCTTATGTCTTTGGAGAAATGTCTATTCAGATCCTTTGCCCAAATTACAATCAGGTTTTTGATTTTTCACTCTTGCAAAGAGTAGGAATTCCTTCTACATTTTGGAAATTAACCCCTTATCAGATATATTTTTTGAACATATTTTCTCCTGCTCTGTGGGATGTCTTTTCACTCTCTTGATTGTTTCCCTTGCTGGTCAGAAGCTTTTCAGTTTGATACAGTCCACTTACATATTTTTGCTTTGTTGCTTGTGCTTATGGTGTCATATCCAATAAGTAATTGCCTAGATCAATGTCATGAAACTTCTCCCCTATGTTTTCTTCTAGGAGTTTTAGTTTTAGGTCTTACATTTAAGCCTTTAATTCATTTGAGTTGAGGTTTGTGTATGATGTAAGATAATGGTCCACTTTTATTATTTTGAATACGAATATCCAATTTTCCAGTAAGCCCAATTCTAATTATTTATCTAAAATAATTGAAATCAGGATTTGGAAGAGAATGCCTGGGCTCCCATTATTCACAGTAGCCAAGATATGAAAACAATCTAAACATCCATCAAGTGAAGAATGGATAAGAAAAATGTCTTATAGATATAGATATGAATATTATTCATCTTTACAAAAGAAGGAAATCCTGCCATATGCAACAACATGGAAGAACCTAAAGGACGTTATTCTAAGTGAGATAGGCCAGACACAGAAGGACAAATACTGCACGATTCCACTTACATGAAATATCTAAGACGTTCAAACTCATAGAAGCAGAGACCGTGCTGGTGGTTGCCAGGGGTTGGGAAAAGGGGGAAGGGAGCGTTCCAGTTCAGTGTGTATAAAGTTTCAGTTCTGAAGAATGAGTAAGTTCTAGAAATCTGCTGTACACCCCTGTGGTCATAGTTCACAATCCTGTATTGTGCACTTGAAAGTTCCCTGAGGGTAGATGTCATTGTGTTCTTACTACAATAAATAAATAAGTACATTGGCAGTGGAGATGACTCTCTTAATTAGGAATATGGAAACTCTCAGAAGAACTCTGAAAGCCATCGTGGTATGTATTTCCCTGGGTCCTTGGTTGCTTCCTACTTTACAACTACTCATCGACAGTGAAGCCATCTAAGCTACAGGTTCTAATCTGAGGAAATGCCTAGTCTGAAAATTCATACTTTGGCTTATTAGTTTTACTTAAACACTTTAAATTAAATAATAAATCTCAATGAACTTTGAGAGAGTCCTACCACAGTACATATTTTGTACATGAAAGCAGCTAATAAAGGGAACCATTTTCCTGTTATCACGGCAATATCTGGGATTAAAGGAAGCATCTATCTCTCTTCACCAGCTTTGTCTTCTTTGTACTAACTCTTCCTCCCATAATTCTCTTTATAAGTAGTACAGCTCTGGTTGCATAGGATTAAATATCTGTGGTGTTGACTATACTGTATTTCATAAGATGTTAAATCACAAAGAGACGAATCATCTCAATTTATTCCTTAATATTAAAGGTAAGGAAATATGGACTCAGCAAGGTAAAAGCACTGACCTCAAGCCATGTAACAAATAGATGACAGAGGAAGAGTGGAACCCAGGGATGCCCATCTTTAGATGGTTCTCGATGTCCCACTTATAGATGACATCAGTCCCCAGATGTTCACTCCCTGCCCCCCAACATTCTCTGGTAATTAAGTGAAAATCTGACAACCTCAAAAGGTACACTGAGGACTTCCCTGGCACTCCAGTGGCTGGCACTCCACACTTCCACTGCAGGGGGCACGGGTTCCATCCCTGGTCAGGAAACTAAGATCCCACATGCCACATAGAGCAGCCAAAAAAAAAAAAAAAAAAAGCTACCGACCTCCATCATCACCATGTTCAATTCTCTGTCTTTCTTTGTTTCTGTGTCTATTCACTAATTTTCTCAGGTGTCAATGTCTGTAGTGTTTTATAAACTGTAATTAAGTAGTATTAACTTGTTCATGCTGACTTGCCTTGATTCAGCCTGTGTGTCTCCAGTTTCCCGTGAGCCAGTCTCTTCTTTGTCATATCCCGTGATGAGGGGTATTTCATCTGGAGATAAACTCAGAGAGTTCTCCTGCGTTGTGAACTCAAATGGTTCTCTGTGCTGTCCGCTTACTGGTCCTAGTGCATTTCTGCACAATAAAACTGATATGAAGACTCACATCTGAGGAACTTTCACCTCTTTGCTGCCAGAACTCAATTCCCTTTTGAGCTTACTCTTTATGCTTGTAGCATCTGCCTATATTCCTGAAAAATCCCGAAGACACATTTGTATTGGGCACTTACTGTGTCCCACAATGCGTAGGTAAAATAAACACAGTGGTGGAAGACGTGATGTCTAAATGTGATGTCTGTTCCTTCACTAATCTTTTAATAAAAAGAGCAAATATTAAACATAACTATGCAAAAAGTTAACTAAATTTGTTATAAATTATAAAGAAATACAGAGAATTGTGAGAGAGTAAACCAGGGAGACCTAAACTAGTCCAGAGAACATTCGAGACGTTTTCTCTTCTCCATCTAGCCTGTATTCCAGTTTCTTTCAATTACAAGGTTAGGAGATACTTCTTCTAACCTCGTTCCCCTCTAAACAATACCCTTGGCTAGTCATTGATCTAATTTTTCTGTGTCTGTGTTACCATGAGGTTCCTAGAATACAACACAAGTTTTCACACGATGATACTGAACAACAGGGAGTAGGGTGTGGCTATCCCAGTAACAATTGCACATGCTCGATCCCCCCTTATGTTTGTTATTTTAGAATTATGTTTTGTGTTTAATGTTGGATGTAGCATTAAAAGTATAGTGTTATTATAAAATACATCATGCTAATTACGTGTAGACTACTGTATCATGAAGAGACGAAAGAGGACCGTCCAATGGGGCGGGCTCTACTGAACAGGGAACAGTGGAGGAGTTCTAGGCGAAGCTGCCCGAGACGTCACTGGAGCTGCTGTCACTGGAGCAACTTCAAAGGCAACGGGTAAATGTAGTGGGCAACTTGCACCTGCTTCCTTAGTGGGTCGTGGTTTCCCAAGGCTTTACTGAACCTGACACACGAAAGCACTCTGTGAAGGCACGTCGTGTGGGGATATGGAACAGACATGAGACAGAGACATGTATTGGTCAGAAAGGACCAGGTGATAACAACTTTGAAATCCCAAGAGCTTAAAGAGACAGAAGGTTATTTATTGGTCACTCTCTTCATGCCTTATGTGCTCTGTCTAGTGACTGCTCCACTCTGGGACCCAGGCTGTGGAGGGACCTTCTGATGTAAGTGGCTTCCGGGTCTCTGGGGGCAGATAACGAATGAGTCTCGGGGTGTCTTGCCAGTTCCCTTATGCCTTAGGATGGATGAGAAACAAAGTCCGTCTGTCCTCAGCCCATGGGCCAGAACTGGTCACTTGACTGCCTATCAGGAGGCAGGGAAACCTGGGACAGCAAAGAAAGTAATTGAACAGCACGGTTGTCCCTGGCCCCGAATAGTAGTTTTTTTGTTTTTTTATTTGCTTTGGTTTTATAATTTCTTTATAAAGATCCTTTGTCAGAAAATAAATGTGTCAGAATTTTTAACTTTTTATGGGTGATTTTGAGGCTTGGGGATCCTCCAGAAAGTGTAAAAATTTTATTGACTCATCAACTGTCAGTTTCTAGAGTTGTAAAGGGTGGAGAACATGCTTTTTGTGAAGCATTTATGGCAGTGTCTTGGGCACTGAAAACTTCATCTCTTGAAGGTTCCCCCTACCTCCCTCTGATGTCTTCTGTGAGAGCAAGCTTAACTGTCACCACTTCTTGGCTAATTCCACAGAGTTTTGCATTTTATAGCTGAACATATATATAAGTCCTGCTGTAGGGCCAACATGTTAAGAGGGTGATAAATAATTTAAGTTGCTTCTAATATGAATACGCCAGCATTTGGGCAACGCCTTGACATGCGTATGTAACAGTTTGTTGGATGATGAACTCCGAAAACATGTAAAACTGTTTTCCTAAAATGGAATAATGTCATTAGAGGATCTATTAACTTCAAAATAAAGCTGCGCAGTGGCTGTGGTTTGATATTTAAGGTTTAGCTGATCATACATTATACAAACATGATCTCATGTTATATCTTTGTAGACAGGAAAATAAGATTAGGGTAAGAATGACAAATTTTATGTTTACACAAAACAATTTAATTCTAAGTAACACATTTTATCCTTTGGAATGCAACCTCTACTTTTTCATCATTAAATGGTGAGTATTGACCATTTATATAAAAATTAGGATTCAAACGAATTTTTCAATTGTCGAGCCAGTGTTTGTATAACATAGATTTGAAGAACAAAGATGAACTCTTGAAAGATATATTTTTACAGGACATTTTTAAAAACTGAATTTTTTACAAGTTTTTAAAATAAGTAATACAGCAAATGCTGTACAATCAGATAGCACAGGAGAGTTAACTGTAAAAAGTCTCTTTAGAGTCTTTATAAAACCACAATTTGTGGACATCATTTTTTTCTTATTCTATATATTAATAGTACCTCAGGAAGAACAGTGACTAATTAAGGTAATTGTGCCTTAATTACCACACACACACACAGACACACACACACTCCTGTCATAACAACAACCAGATATTCATTTGAAGGCGTTTTATCAAATGATGGATTTTATCAAATGCATTTTAGCTCCTGCGGAGATATGTTTATCCTTTGATATCTTATTCTGAATTATTTTAATAGATTTCAAATATTATTATATTGATTTTATTCTACTTCAAGCTTTAATATCTCATTTGGAATATTTGCATTATTAATCATAAGTGATATCAGTCTAGAAATTTGGTATATGTGTGGTCTCTCTGATTTTGTGTCAAAGTTTTTGCATTGCGTACCAAAAAAAAATATTGCTTTCCCTTTCCTGTGCTCTAAAAGAGAGTATCTCTTCTTTAAAGTCTGCTAAAATCACCTATGAAATTGTCTAGAGCTTATTTATTTATTTTGTGTGGGAAGAATGTAGATTTTTAAAAAACTGTCTCTTTTTTTCCTATGGTAATATTACTTTAGACTTTAGTCACTCCTCAATAACATAAAATATTTATGTATCTTGAAAAATAATCAATTCCATCTTGGTTTTCAATGCATAAGCATCAATTGAAAAAATCCTAAGCTTTTCTTTTTTTATATTTGGGTTTATTCGCCTATATTACTTCTAATTTAATGTATGTGTACACTCTCCTCCTGCCTTTTTTTCTTGACTAAGTTAACTAATGATTCTGGTTCTTTTTACCTAGCAATTCCTTCTTCAATTCATGTCGCTTGATTCCAGGAGGAATCAAGTTGCTCCTTCAACACTTTGCTTAGAAAACTCCTCAGCTAAATATCCACTTTCATCGCCAGCTACTTCTGACTTCCATAAAACACTAGAACACACACACATTTCAGCAAGTTATTTGCCACCTTGAAACATCAACCACATTTTCTCCATTGTCTGATAACTTGATCCTCATTTCCACCTGAGGCCTTGTCAGAATGGCCTCTACCATCCATACTTCTACCAACATTCTGTTCATGATTACCTAGGTATTCTCTCCAGCTCTCCTCTTTGTCTCTGAGCCCTCCCTAGAATCACCGTGAAAAGTCCGTTCATGGCAATAGTGTCTCCTTCTACCACGCACCTCAAAACTCTTCCACCCCCTCCCCATTGTCTAGTTCCAAAGCCACTTCCACATATTTAGGTATTTGTTATATTTGTTACAGTGGCACCATACTTCTTGGTACCGAAATCTGTATTAGTCTGGTTTATCCAGGAAAAAAAAAATAACACACACACACACAAGAATTCCAAGATCTGCAGTTGGCCAGCTGGAGATTCAGGGCAGCCGATGGTACAGGTGCTTTCTGGGTCCAAAGGCAGCAGCCCAGTGTCTCAGCTCAAACGTAGGCAGGCAGAGAAGCAGAATTCTTTCTCACTCAGATTTTTATTCTATTCAGGCCTTCAACTGATTGGATGAGGCTCACGCACCCTGGGAAGAGCCATCTGCTTTACTCAGTCTCCTGACTCAAATTCATCCCATACAGAGAGCCCTCACCTGGGAACCTAATAGGCAGGCGCCTTGATCTGAGATGATCAGCCTTCAGAACATTGAGAAATAAATTCCTGTTGTTTTAGCCACCTGGTCTATAGTGTTTTGGTATGTCAGCCCAAGACGTCAGCACAACTGAATTGTGCCTTAAAAATAGTTAATATGGTAAATTTTATGATATGGATACTTTACCACCATAAAAAAGAAACAAATAACCAATAGAAGTGGAAGGAGAAATAGGTGATACCACTATTACAGTTGGAGACTCCAACACACCTTCATCAGTAATTGACACCATTGATTGATATACATTGTATTATTCTAAGTATACAATATTGTGGAAAAGGAGGAACAATAAAAGATGGGTGGTTGTCAGGAGTTTGGGGGCAGGGAGGGACGAATAAGAGGAACACAGAGGACTTTTAGGACAGTGAAATCATCGTAATGGTGAATACATGTCGTTGTACATTTGTTGGAACCCATATAATGTACAACATGAAGTAAGCCGTAATGTCAACTATGAAATTTAGTGAAAAACAACCTATCGACAGTGGTGCATTAGTTGTAACAAATGTACTACACCAAGGCAAGATGTTAGTGATAGGGCAGATGAAATGATGAGGTGAGTGAATATATGAGAACTCTCAGTACTTTATGCTTTTTCTGCAAACCTAAAACTGTCCTAAAAAATAAAGTCTGTTAATAAAACAAAAATCCAGAGGGAAAGACAAAATTCATAACACATACAACTAGAAAACCTGGTATTCATCCTGAAAAATTTCAACCTACTTTCTGTGGAACCCTAGTGTTTCATAAAGGGGTCTAGGAGACAAAAACCATGGAGCATGGAGATTCTGATGGGTGGGTGCAGTTGAGAGGAATATAACGATATTACCAAGCTGACTGCATACCACTTCATTTCTTACTGGTTTTATGCTTGAATTCCATCCTTGATTTCATTTAATATGAGTTTAACCACTAATATTTCTGAAAACAAGGTGTATTTCTCAAGATAAGCTGGGCTTCTCTTCTGTGAAAACTAAACTTATAATGGTCTCCGACAGTAAGAGTTTATTTCCTGGTCATGAGTCAGTCTGAGGAAGGTGATGTGGGTCAGCTCTAAGCTATAACTTAGGTCTTTAGGTTGCTTCTGTTTTGTTGTTTCAGTATTTTGAGGGAAGAGAAGGAGCCTGGTATTGGCTGCTGGAAATGCCATAGGTCACCTCTGCTCACTTGCCACTGGCCTTTACCAGTGCTTTGTCCCAATTTAACTGCAAGACAGGCTGCGAAATATGCACCTGTCAGGGGCCCAGGGAGATGTCAGGTGACCACCTATCTAGTCTCTGTCACTCGATGGACAGTCTATACTTAAAATAGTTACAAACTGATGGGAATTTGTCACTGAAATAGCATCAAAATATCAAAATACCTTGATGGAGAAAATCCAATTTAGGATCTTATGTTTGTGAAGGTTGCAAGTTTGTATTGAGTTAAGAGCAAAACTTTTCAACTTATAGACCCAGCAGAATCAGAAATCAAGCTGTGTAGCAATCTGTGAAACATCGTGTTTTTGTGTGTTTGCTTGTATTCTGTTTTTTTGTTTTTTCAGACTCCATGATACAGTTCTATGAATGAATGATAAAAATATGAAGTGGTGTAAGACTGGACTATCGTTGAACTAAAATATCACCCTAACCATGCTCTTTGTGCACAACGCAGCAAAAGTTTAAAAGAAAACAACACTGGAAAAAAATTCGACCCATTCGAGTCAATTAACAACTTTTACTTAGGAACCTGATCAGAAGTGACAGTCTTCCCGACCAGAAATAACACCAGGTTTTGTCTAATTAACATCACCCCTTCACTATGCAACACTTTAAAGTTTCTTCCTAGAGTTGGTATAAGTTCAAATTAAATGGAAAAAATAGATCTTATACACGAATGCCAGGATTTCAAGGGGAGTGAGTAGCACAGGGAAGATGGCAGTGAATCTGGCCAAATCCAAGTGTCTCCTGACGGATTTGAAAAGTTGTCAGAACCCAGTATACAAACCTCAGTCTTCAGGCTCAGAGAAAGAAACTTTTTTTTCAGGTTACCAACTGTGGGTCTACTTGTTGGTGAATATTTAAATTATTTGTCATAGCTTTAGTCAGGTGTAATTGGTATACAATAAACTGCACCTATTTAACATGTCTGATTTCATGAGCTTTGAGATATGTATATACTCTTGATACCATTACCTCAATGAAGACAAGGGACACATCCATCACTCCAAAAAGTGTTTTCAAAATCCTTGTAATCTCTGCCTCCAACCCTTCCCCCACCTCCTCCTGTAGCCACTGACCTGTTCTCTGTCACTTTAGTTTACCTTCTCTAGAATTTTTGTAAATGAAGCCACCCAGCATGCAATCTTTTTTTGTGATCCTTCTCTCACTGAACAACTCTCCTGAGATTTGTTCACGTGTGTATTCATTATTCATTCTTTTTATTGCCGAATTTGATTGCATTCCATGGGTATACCACAGTCTGTGTATCCATGCCCTTGTTGCAAGGCTGGGTTCCTTCTAGTATTTGATGACTACAACAAATAAAGCTGCTATGAGTGTTAATGCAGAAGTTATTTAATGGACATGTAATTTCATTTCCCTTGGATAATTACTAAGGTGTGGAATAGCTGGATGATACAGTATGTATGTCTAATATTTTAAGAAACTGTAAAAGTATTATTCAAAGTAGTTATACCATTTTATATTTTCACTAGACTTGTATTGGAGTTCCAATTTCTGCTCAAGTTTGCAAATGTTTGTTGTGGTCAGCTTTTTAAGTTTTTTTATTTTAATCATTCTAATTTGGTTAATGATGCTGAACTTGTTCTTACTATCTATTTGCTATCCATATATCTTTGATGAGGTATCTCTTAAAATTGTTTGGCCATTTTTTATTGGGTTGTTTGATTTTGTACTTATTAATTTGCAAGAGCACTTTGTATGTTCTGGATACAAGTCCTTTATCTGATATATAATTTTAAAATATTTTTCTAAATCTGTGTCTAATCTTTCCATTTTCTTACCAGTGTCTTTTGAATAGTAGAAGTATGTAATTTTAATGAAATATCTTTTATACATGTGTTCCCACATGAATAGTGCTTTTTTGCGTAGTATCTAAGATACGTTTATCTAACTCAAGGTCATAAAACATGTGGTTGTTTTTTTCTGTAGAGGTTTTACAGTTTTAGGGTTTGCATTTAGGTTTGTGATTTGTTTTGCACTAAATTTTGTAAGTGGGGAATAATACTTTATTCATATATATATTCAGTTGTGCCAGCACCATTTATGACAGAGACTATCCTTTATCTACTCAGTTGCCTTTAAACTTTGTCAGAAACTAGTTGTCCATATATGTGTGGGTCAGTCTCTGGATTCAATATTATATTTCCTTAACCTACTGTCCATCATTAAACCAATACCACATGTCATGATTACTGAGGCTTTAAATAAGTCTTGAAATCAGATAGAATTACTACTCTATATTTCTCCTTTTTTCAAGATATTTGGTGTTTGGGGTCCTTTGAATTTTCATAATAATTTTAGAATAATTTTGTCAATTTTTACGAAATTTTTAATTTTTCTACTTCTCCAAAACCTTCAACTAGGACTGAATGAGTGTATAGACCAATCTGGGGAGAATTGACATACTAACTATATTGAGTTTCCGGTCTGTGAAAATAGGATATTCCTCCACTTATTTAGGTCCACCTTAGTTTCTCTCTCTCAGAAGTGCTGTAGTTTTCAGTGTACAGGTCCTTCATATCTTTTGTCAGAATCTGAGTCAGACAGAATCTGAGGTGACCCCCATGATCTCCAGCTCCTGATATCCTTGCCTCTTGAGTGTGGTTGGGACCTGTAAGTTGATCCTAACCAACAGAATACGGCCAAGGTGACAGGCTGTTAAGTTATGTTTGTCTGATTATGTTATATAAGATTCGGTATCCGTCTGGCAAAGACACTGTCTCCCTTGCTGACACTGAGGAAGCAAGCGGCAGTACTGGAAGGTCCACCTGGCAAGGGACTGAGGTTTGCCTCCAGCCAACAGCCAGGGAGACACACAGACCCTCAGTGTCAGAGCCCTCAAGGAACTGAATAGCACCAACAACCACGTGAGCTCAGAAGCAGGTCCTTCCCCGCTTGAGTCTCACAGGAGACCACAGCCTCGCTGACACCCTGCTGCAGCTTCACAAGACCCTGAAGCAGAAAACGTTGCTGAGCCATGCTCTGACATTCTTCTGTCGTTCCTGATATTAGGGCTTAGCTGTACGTTCAGGCTTATATTCATCAGCTTGAGGAACTTTCCTTCTATGACCCATCCGCTGAGAGTTTTTTTAATCAAGAATTTATGTTGGATTGTATCAAATACGTTTTCTCTCTGTTTATTGAAATAACAACCTGAATTTCTTTTAATTTGCTAGGATAGAAAATCTCATGGACTGATTTTCAAATTTTAACTTGACCTTGCATTCTTAGGATAAACTGCAATTGATTATTATATGTTACGGTTTTATTTATTTTTGAATTCCATTTTCCAAATCTCTTTACATTTTTGCATCTATGCTCATGAAGGAAATTGGTCTGACATTTTTGGTTTTTCCTTGTGTTATCGTTGTCTGCTCTAGGTATTGGGGTACTGCTAACATCACTGAGTGAGTTGGAAAGTATTCCCACCTCTGTATGTTCTAGAAGAATTTGTGTAGGATCGTTTTCACTCTTACGTGAATGTTTGGTATCATTTTCAGTGAAGCAATTTAGACCTTGATTTTTCTATGTCATAAGGCTTTTAACCACAAAGTCAATTTCTTTAACAGACATAGAACATTCAGGTTATTTGTTTCTTCGTAAGTAAGCCTTGGTGTTTGTGCCATTGAGGACTTTTTCTGTCTCAGCTAAGTTGCTGAACTTATTTACATAGAGTATTCATATCATCTCTTCATGTTTTTATATCTGTAAAATTGAGGTGATTTCACCTTTGTTATGGGTAATTGTGTCTTCTCTCTTTTTTTCCTGATCAATCTGGCTAGAGGTTTACAAGTATTATTGATCTTCTCAAAAGAATCGGTATTTGGTTTCCATGATCTCTTTCTATTGTTTTTCGATTTTCTATGTGTTGACTTCCACCATCATCTTTATTATTTTCTTTCTTTTATTTACATTGGTTCAATTACCTTTTGTATTCCTAGTTTCTTAAAGTGTGAGCTGAGAATGTTGATTTGAGATCCTTCTTCTTTTCTAATATGGATGCTTCCCCTTAAGCCCTGTTATAACAGCATTATAACAAATTTTCAAATGGTGCATTTTCATTATAATTCAGTGCAAATACCTTTTAATTTCCTTTTGACCCATGAATTATTTAGAAATGTTACTATTTTCCTTTTGAAAAATCAGGGACTTTCCACTGATCTGTTATTGATTTCTAATTTAATCTCATTGTCATCAGAGAACATTCTTTGTATGATACGAATTATTTCAAATATATTTGAACCTCAGTTTATAGCCCAGAAAGCGGTTTCTCTTTAAATCTGGTCTTTATGAACTTGAGAAGAATGTATTTTCTGCTGCTAGGGGGTAGAGTATCCTGTAAATAAATGTCAATTAGGTCAGTTATGCTTCTCAAGTCTTCTGTATCCTTGCTGATTTTCTATTTGTTCTAGCAATTGTTGAGAGAAGAATATTGAAATCTCCAGTTGCAATTTTGGATTAGTCTATTTCTCTTGTCGTTCTATCAGTTTTTACATCATGTTTCTTGATGCTTCATGTCTTAGTCTTTTTGGGCTGCTATAACAAAATACCACAGACTGGGTGGCTTATAAACAAAAGATGTTTATTTCTCATCGTTCTGGAGGGTGGGGAGTCTAAGACCCAGGTGCCAGGTCCTGTTCTAGTGAGAGTCTTTCTTCTGGTTCATGGCTGGTGCTTTCTTGCTGTGTCCTCACATGATGGAAGGGAGAAGGGTCATTTTGCAGCCTTGTTGATAAGGCACTAATCTTATTCAGAAGGGCTCCACACTCATGATTTAAATACCTCCCCAAAACCATCACCTTTGAAGATTAGGATTTTAACATATGAATTTGGGGTGACACAAACATTTAGACCATGGCCCTCTATTATTTAGGGTTGCTTTCTCTTCTTGATGACCTGACCTCTTTATCATTATGAAATTATCTTTATCCATGCTAATATTTTTTGTTTTGAAAAATATTTTTGTTTGTAACTACATTTTAGTATAGTTACCCCAGCTTTGATTTAATTCATATTTTCATAGTATATTTTTACATTCTTTTACTTTTAACCTACTTGTTTCTTTACAAAGTTAAAGTTTATTGTAGGCAACCTATAGCTGGGTCTTGCTATTTTTATCCAATCTGACAATCCCTGCCTTTTAAGTATGGTATTTAGATCACTTAAATTTAATGTGATTGTTGATATGGTTCAATTTAAATCTGTCATTTTATTTGTTCTATATTTGTTCCTCTTTTTCTTGTTCCCCTTTTCCTTCTTTTCTGCCTTCTTTGAGATCATTTGTGTGTTTTCTTTTAATTTTTATATTTTATCTCCTTTGTTAGCTTATTAGGCATAAGCTCTTATTTTATATTTTAGTGGATGTTTGGGGGTTTAAAGAATACATCTTTAAAATACCACAGGCTAACTTCAAATTATATTATGCCATGTCAGTTAGAATAAGAACTTTATAACGATATGTCAATTCCATTTCTCTCCTCCTGATATTTGTGTTCCTGTTGCCATACAATTTATGTTTACAGGTATTATAAACCCTACACTTCATTGTCATTTTTCCCTTAAAACAGTCCTTTTTTTAAAGAGATTTAAATAGTGCCAAAAAACTTATGTATTTAATCACAAAGTCATCTTTTCATTTCTTTGTGTAGATCCATATTTCCATTTGGTATCACTTTTCTGCTGTTCGTATAATATTCCTTAACATGGCTATTACTGGAGATCTACTCCAGGTGAATTCTTCCACCTTTTCTATGTCTAAAAAGTCTTTATTTTACGTTCATTTGGAAGCTATTTTTGTTGAAATAGAATTTGAGACTGGCAAATGATGCGAATTTTATGTGTTGTGTTGGGAGCAGAACCTCCCCAAAGCCTCACTGTTATGTTCAAAGAGCTCTTTCCTTTCCCAGCTGTTTATCATGCTGTTCACATTCCTTTAGTTGTGACATCTGGCATTAGACAATTTTTCTTTATCTTTTGCTTGGTCTTTCATCATGGGCTTCTATTTTCACACTTTTTCTCTCTTAATCCTGAAAGAGTTATCAAAGGGCAAGTCCCTGAAGCAACCCTGTGCCCCCCACGTGCACCACTGTGGGCATCACCTTCCTTTCCTGTCAAATGAGTTTAAGGAAGTCTTAAACCTTACTTTTACTTGGCATTCTCTTTTTCCTTGCACGGTCATAATGAACTTTCCTCAATTTTTGATTTTTCGCTTCTTATTCACTTGTTATCTATTCTATGGCCTTCATGATCTGATTCTGTAGTTGGTAACAGGTATTTTGCTTTTTGAAATTAGTGAATTATTCCACATCTTTAGAGTGTTTCCCACGGTCATTTTATTAAAACAAGGTATTTCACCCAATCAGAGTACTAATAATGAAAAGAAAGTCTTTATTTCCCATTCCACGGCCATTCTAACCACTGTTAGCTGCCTTGGATTTTTCACAGTTGCTTTGAAATTTTGTTGTACATCTGCTTCCTTTGGCGTCTCACGGGTAGAGCTGTCTTTCCTCCAGTCATGTCTCAAGTATTTTTTAATTTTTCTTAAACTGTGGTGGCTTCCCTAGATTTCTTAAAAATTAAGGTACCCATCTTAACAGTACTCTTAGCTGTGAACTGCTTTTCTGATCACATAGTGGCACAGATTGTCCTTTATGTTTCATAAGTTTGTCTTGGTCTGTCTGCATTAAATGAAATAACATCCCCTAAAACTATGACTTTTGAGTCATTACCAAGAACAGGCTTTATAGTCGTCATCTCACTAACTTAAACCAAGAATTTTCCCCTCTGAAGGAAAAGAAAATTGTCAACACGTATTCTGTCAAAAAGGCACCATCAATAACGGATTTAGGTGCTTTCTTTCTTAGAGATACATATCTATCACTTAAGTCAAATCCTTGACCTAAAACTGTTCTATAAGCATATATCAATTTTCTCTCCAAAAATATGACTCCTAAACATCTGCTTATACCTAAAATAAAACCCTACCCTCTGGATTGAATTATATTGCCTAAATCTTGCCTAATATCATAAGCTCTCTGTGTCCTCCCTTGTTTATTCTCACGCTTGACCTCATGGTTTCCCCTTCTCTCTCCAACAAAGCTCTCCTCTCCCTGAGAAGCCTCACCCCAGCCCTCTTTGTCTCCCACCACTTGGAATCCACTCTTTCCCTCCCCTCCCCACCACCGTTCACTTCCTCCACCTCGCCTGCCTGCTAGGCAGCTCTTCCCCCTCTTGACCACAGGTGGTTACCAAAGCCACTGCTTCGGCATGGTCCTCTGGTTCTCCAACCCCCAATCTGAGATCTGTGCCCCTTCCTTTTTCTGTGAAGCCTCTCTCTAGCTTGATTGAAGAGCAAGATTGATCATCAGTATCTCCTCTTTAATTTTTGCTGTCTTCACTCCAATCCTCTTTTTCTGTCTTTATGTCTTTTCAGTTTGCCCTATTTCTTCCTGTTTTGCAAGACCCCCATTTTCCAGCAAAAACCAAAACTTGGAGAAAAATTTCTTCACTTGATACAATCAAACCCCTCCAGGGCTTTCTCTGCTGTCATTACCTATGCAGGTTTTTTTTTTTTTTTTTTTTTTTGGTCCAATTTGCTGCTCTTTCCAATTTGCTTCTCAATATTTGGTTCCAAACCTCCCCAGTCTTCTGACCATCACGCCCCCATAATTCCCTTCCTAGGATATTCAACTTAGATTTACAGGTCCTCACACCCATCCTTTAAGTTGGATGGGGCTGGGAGTGTTATACCATTTTAAAGAAGCAGAAACTGGGCAACACTGCATTTCACTTTGTTATTTGATCAATTTAAAAACTAAGCAAACATTCTGACTATGGTGAACATAAGAAACTATTTTGTTTGCAATTCCTTTGAATACAAATCTCAAGATGATACATATTTTTTCCTTCTTTAAATTAGTATAATGGAATTGGTAAATGAGCAGACTTGGTAGTAAATTCTATAGCCCTTGACAAACTTCTGTTTAATCCCTACAGCTATGGCATCAATTGGGTCAAGCAGTAATATTCCCAAATTAGCATTTCATTTAAAAGAGAAAACACATGCTAGAATTTTCTCTCACATCTGCTTTCCCAGCCTGATCAATTCGGCAGACTGAGATTATGATGAGCGACAGTCACATGAGAATACTTCAGGGAAGCCATTTGCTCTTTCTGAGCTGTAACTGCTAGAAATTAGTTTTAGGTGCAAGATACAAATGATAAGAAAAAAAGAATTCTGCTTTAAACATTGTCACTTTTTTTTCAATAGCCATGGTATTTTCCATTCTTTATAAGTACTCAAACAGGCATTTGAAGATAAAATAGGCATATATTCAATAAGACAAAATTTCTAAAATCCCCTTATAGTTACTTTATTCCCACTCCTTTTATATTGTTTCTTCTGCCCCTTTGATGTGCTTATTTTCAAGACCCCTTTTTCTTCGCACTATTGGATGACTGCTATGTTAAATTAGCTGTCTTCTGTAAAGAGGTAATTCAGTAATTCAGAACTCTGTAAGAAAATACTTCTTAGGAAGCAAATTCTTCTATCATGTCTTTTAAGGTGTATATACAATTTTAAAGGTTGAAAGGTCAATTTATGATTATTATTACTCCAAAATAATCCTTTTGAGCAAGCAGTCGACACGTTCTCCTAAGACTGTGTTCTATAATTAGTTATGGAGTTTCTGAATAGAACCTCTTCACCATCTGCCTTTCCTGTAACAAGTACGTATTAGCTCCTGTATTTTATAAGAATCATGTGTAGTATTACACTACCGGATCGGTGGATATTTCCCCATACTTTATTTTAAAAATTAGAAGCCAATTTGCCACTGCACTCAAGACTTGTCAGTGATCTCTTGAAAAAAGTGGTGATTCATTTCTGTGCTACCTGTGGGATCTGACTTCAGTCCAAAGAAATGAGTGATTATTGACCTTTTCATCTACTATGTCGTGTTTTCTGATAATCCTCAAAGTATCAATTGATTTTCACATGCGAAATTCAGCTCTACAAATAAATATACGTGAGATGTTGTGTATTTAAAAATTTGGAAAGCCCCGTCCTGGAATTGAGCCTTTTCTCTGTTTCACATCCACAGAAACTATGAGTCATTTTTAGCTCCCTGTCTGCTGTGTCCACCGGCTCCGAGGAGCTCATTTTCCCCGAAGGGTGCTTTAGACTGTAGTCATTAGAAAGATGTGAGAGTCCATCCAACTCTGCCAGCTTTGAGGCTTAGTTTTAATCACTGTTAATGAAGGTAATGATTTAGTGGGTGGAAAAAATGAGTATTAGAATAATTAGACTCTACATGAGTTTCATAAGCAATCTCCGTATAAGCTTTTTCTATGTCTCTGCTGATCTGTTTAATTCCATGTGTGGAAATTGTCCCTGAGAGTAAAGAGAGGTTGAAAAATCCTCAAACCCAAGATTTATTTAGGCAATTTTTTTTTAAGAGCTATACAATTTTAGCTTTATTTTTTCCAAATTCCAAAATAATGTTAGTCTGCCATTAAGGTTAAAAATAACTAATATTTAATGCCAGACGTAGGGGTTTCTGGCTAATGATAAACTGTGAGTTTTCTGTTGACACCTTCAGACTTTTAGAAAAGCAATAAGAAAAGCAAAACTTACAGGTAGAACGCACACACTGCAGATCTGGGAAGAATTTATTGCGGCCCAAATAAACAACTGGTTCTGTTACAGGGTGTGGGGAAATCTTCCTCCTCGCCCTGCAATGCTTCCTGCAAACCTCACTCTGCCTTGTTGATTTCTCAAGTGGTAAGAGATGTCTGAAAACACCATTATGATCAGAGTGGAAGAATGATAATAAATACTCAGAAGTCTGATTTTAATGCCAAATAACTCAGCAAACAAAACAACTTTGGAATAGCTGTAAAGGGCCAATGCTTGCCTCATGGTCTCCTGCTCTTAGTATTCCCTCCGGAATTATTTTTTCACGGGAGAGAAGAGGCATCTGTCTGAGCCTATGAGGTTGGGACAGTCTCTAAACTCAAGATAATTGGGAAACTGGAGTGACTGTGAGCTAATGTTTCTGTGATATTAAACAGGAATTGGTGTTCCAGTGTTTGCTAGAAAGCTTGACTCTCTGCTGGAATGAATATGGTTGGAACAGAAAAAAGAAAAGACTTCTGTAGGCTTTTAAACTGGCTACATTTGTATAGCGAATTCTTCATTAAGGAAATACATGGCTCATTTGGGAAAAAAGCTTTGCCCGTCTGTAACAATTTTAATATGTGCGTGTTTGAATACACAACTGCAAGAAGTATTTTCTTAAGTATGAGAAATAATTCTTATTCTTTCAAATATTAAAGAGTAATTCATGAAATTTTAGTTAATGTTGGATAATTCATTATTATGAATGAGATGTTTGTTAGAACAATGAAGTCAACTACATTCTTTGAAACAATTTTTAAAGTGTTTGGGGTGAGTGAGACATCATTGTTTTGAATGGTGTGTGACTGAACATAAAAAAGCCATCTTTAGGATGTTATTTAAGGAAATTATTTTAAATGCCTTTTAGGTCTAGCTCTGTGTTTTGTCTGAAGGTAGGACCAAGCTTCTCACTCTCTAGTTTCAGGAAGAAGGCTAGATTACCTTGTGTGAGGGAGACAAATGGTGGAGAGTGGTCCAGGAGTTTTGGGGAGGAGAGATGCTCAAACATGTAGCAAGTCATCATTTTCAAGAAGTGTCCTAAAAGTTGATTGTTCTCTGGGGTATTTCTGGAGCCCAGAATAAGGGAGAAAGTGTTAATACTGTTTTTGTCAGGATTTATTTTCTTCTAAAGATTGGATCTTATTGGGAAAAAAATCATTAACTGAAGACTGTTGCTTTTCTAGATGTGGTCAATAGAAAAAGGACTTACTGTAGTTTGCAAGAAGTAGTAGAGAGACATCATATTGGGTTAAGGCTGCTAAGGTCAAATTAATAAGCCTTACTGATTTATTTTGTTAAACTGCTAGTTGAATTTCTGAATTGGCTTTTTCGTGTGTCAACCTTAAATAAAAGTGCAACAGTCCATGTGGGTTTGATTGGTCATATAAACTGAGCTCCAGTGAAAAAATCATAGATGATTACATTTCTACACACAGGAATTTATCATCTTATGGGTTGAGTTGAAATTGGGAAAACATTTTATTACTATATTATGTCTTTCTTCCTGGGTTTCTATGTTGTGAAAAGGTATAGTCTTATTTTATTCTTTTGGTGGTTATATAGTTGCCCAGAACACAAAATTGAGAATGCATACATGGCTATTGAATCAATGCAAAATAAAGTTGTGTGTATTACAGGCACATGAATATATATATATATAGATAGAGAGAGAGAGAGAGAGAGAGAGAGAGCGCCATCGTTTGATTGGGGAATTATTTTGAATAGTATTTCGACAGGAGAAGAGATGCAAATGTTAATAGGAAATTTTAATCAAGTATACCCCAGAGTGTAAGACATACCAGCCTAGAGACTGTCTTCATTTTTCTGTGTGACCTGATTCATGAGGTTTTGAGTTTTACTGTAACTTTTTCATGATGCAGTGTAATTTATCCAAGTTGCACAGTACTGTGTGGAAACATTCTGTGGCATGTTTACTTCCTAATAATATTTTTGTGGGATTTTGGTAGGTTTAAATTGAAATAATAAGTAGCAATGTAAATTCAAATATCTCTGAGAAATTATTCAAAATTCAGAGTTTTGTAAAGGAATAGGCAGTTTCTAAAATGGTTTCTGAGACTGGATTGTTGGTTACATCAAAAAGCAAGAGGTTTGCTGTGTGACATGCTTGTATGATCTGTATGTGTACCTCCCCAAACCTAAGAAGGGGGTGTGTGTGTGTGAGACTTTATAGTGACAATCAGTGATGGCTCAGAGTCCTCAAGAAACGGAAGAGTTGATACTTGTGCCCCAGTGCAAGGACGTGGCTGTAGGTGTGACCTGCCGTTTAGCTGAAGGATATAAACAGGGACCGGGTGGATGTTTCTAAGCGAGAGAAAAAAGATTCAAAGAGAAATTGCATATGGTGAAAGGAGCAATGGCATTACGGAATTAAAACATGCAGGAGGAGGAATTAGGCTCAGAGAGAAGAGTGGACTAGTCTGTTTGTCTCAGCTCTTTCCATGGGCAGGCTTTGGTATTGAATGTCCTTTCCCCGTGCATCTTTGTTCTTCGCCCTTGACTGGCCCTCTTGCATCTTTTGCCTTCCACAGGAAGACCTTCTCTGCAGGCTCAGTCTAACCTGATCCACTCCTTAACCTCCTTTCCAAAAACACATCCAGCAACTCCCCATCACGCCTTATCACCTGCCCTCCTCTCTTTTCTGCTTATCCTCATCCCGGGCTGATCCAATCCAGTTTCTTGGCTTTTAATGACTCCGCATCTACTCTTCCCACACAACCATCTCTGATGAACTCCAGAAGCCTGTATCTAAACTGCTTACTTGACACTTCTGCTTGGATGTGTAATGAGCATCTCAAATTCAACATGCACTAAAACGAGCCATTCCTCTCTCTCTGCCTCAGACCCATTTCTCGCTCAGTCTTTCCAACCTCAGTCAATGGCAGCTCCGTCCTGCACTTTGCTCAGACCAAGAGGCTTGCAGTCACCCCGGCTTCCCTCCTCTTGAATCCCACATCCTATCCACAAGGTAATACTTTCGTTTTCATGTTTAACTTCATGAAACAATGGTGGCAGGTCTTAGCACTCACTTAGATTGTAAGAATAATGTACATTTTGAAAAATCTTTCTCTAATGGAAATTTGACAAGTCATATTATATATGACTCAGTTATCCCAAACTGTTATCCTAAAACTGTTATCCCAAACTGTTGAATGTGGATAAACTGAGTAGACCAGCCCATTACTGGTTAGTGCATGAATCAGAGATAGTATTTTAAATACTTAAAATTTTCTAAATATCAGGCTTATGTTAAATTAGATTTTGAACATTCTTGATGGAAAAGAATTACATACCTAAAGACTTAAATATTGTGACAATATATGTAATCTAAAAATGACCAAACCTTCAGAAATTTGGGGCACAATAGATTTTACTATGTGGATAAAAGTACACAGGAAACATAAAGTAAGATGTGTATGTGGCGTATGTGTATAAAAAGATGCTATAATCTCTTAATATGAGTGCAATCTTGCTTTCACATTATTTCCTTTAGATCCAAATTGGGAATTGGATAATTCTGTGATGTATCTTTTTATTTAAATTTTGGGTTAAAAAGTCACTAAAGTTTCCCCTGATCACATTTTCCCTCTCTAAAATAGTAATATGATACTGGTTATGTTAAGAAGACATTTGTCTACAAAGATATAACTAACAAAACTATCAGATTCGTCTGAATAACCACATTCACTGTTTTGGGAAAAAAGTGAAATCTTTTGCACTACCAGCGTTAAGACTGAATTTTGTGTATAAATTTATATGAGAGATGTTAAGCAATTTATGATATAGTGTACATTTTTAAAGGATAATATTCGGTTGCAGTCCTGTGAATGTTTTTTGTTGGGCATTTTAAGCAATTGTTATGGAAGATCCTCATAAAACAACTCAAATGAGAACCAAGGCCTTCACATCTACCATAAAGTGAGAGGTTCTTTCACATTGCATTGACAATGCAATTGTCAGTGGGTAGATTGACAATGGGTGGCATATTTTCTTCAGTACAGTATTTCAAGGTATCCTCATCTTTTCCATAGTTACACTGAAGAAGAATAAATAAAACCAGCCAATCACAAGATTAAAGTGCCTTCATTTGGGTTCCTATGTGTTTGCCCTGTTTGATATCACAGGTGAGTCAGAAACCGATGCCTTATTTCCAGAGGAGACTAAATAATAATACTAACAACAAAAACAGTGGCAAGTACACACAGAGTAAGTCCCACGTGCCAGGTGTCCTTGGAAGGGCTTCACATATATGAAGCCATTTCATCTTGGCATTGACACTAGAACCTGTTCTACAGATGAAGGAACTGAGTTCAAATAATTTAGTTATGCTGCCCATATTCATGCATTTTTCTAAGTGGCAG
Source organism: Balaenoptera borealis (assembly GCF_965194805.1). Classification (NCBI taxonomy): domain Eukaryota; kingdom Metazoa; phylum Chordata; class Mammalia; order Artiodactyla; family Balaenopteridae; genus Balaenoptera; species Balaenoptera borealis. The sequence continues at coordinate 29,744,784 of NC_138880.1, read as the reverse complement.
AACTGGTATCAAGTGCAGGCTGACTATTTTTTTTTTTAACCAGATGAGAGATGCACAGTTAGATTTAACCAGGAGCCCCATTTCCTCTCCCTTCTCCTTCTCTTTTGCCTCCAAATCTTCAAAGAAATGTGCTGGCTGTGAGCGTCAAACAGGAGCCTGACATCACGGAGGGATCAGGACTGCTTAGAACAGTGAGGAATGAGGGTACCTACAGATGGTTCCTGGGAATTACACTCTACTGGGAAGAGAGGGCCTGAAAGGCCTGCTCACTGGTCTCCAAATCTTAACGTTACCAAGTGCAAGGTCATACTGCTCACTGCATGACAGGCCAGTGAACCAAGAGACGAGTTGTTGGGGCAATGGATAGCAAGTTTATTCGGAAACCAGCAGACTGAGAAGATGGGGGACTCGTGTCCCAAAGAACCATCTTGCCCAGGTTTGGATGCTAGTTTCTTTTATAGAACAAAGAGTGGGAGGTGAGGAGGTGAGGAGATGAAGTAAAAAAGACAATAAGCTGTTGCAGATATTTCCTGGCTCCGGCCAGACTCCGGAGGGGCTGTGTTCATTTCTTCCTTCCTGCAGCCATTCATAGGTAGGCCTGGTCAGGATGCTTCCTGTGAGCTAAACAAAGGTATTTTGGCTTAACACTCAGGAGTGGCAGGTAGGGCTCAGTGGCCAGAGATGGGCCGTTGTGTACACTTTAAGCTGTAGGCAACATCCCGTTCATGGTTAACTTGTAGAAAAGCAATAGAATACAAAGGTTAAAGTAAAATAAAGAGATCCAATGTGGAGTCAGATTTGTTCTTTCCTATGAAGTTAATGTCCTGAACTTTCTCTTTTACTGTGATGAGGAAAATGTACATGTGGCCTGGCCCAAAATAGGGGAGGCACCAGGTTTGGGGCAGCCCTACAGCTGCCGTAATAAACCAGGAATGGGGTTTTCTATCTTTTTTGTACCTCAACCTTACTGAGATATAATTGACAAATAAAAATTGTATATATTGAAAATGTACAACTGCATGTTTTGATACGTGTCTATCTTGTGAAATAGTCACCGCAATCAAGCTAATTAATGTGTCTGTCCCCTCACATACTTACCATGTTCCCGAGTTTCATTTGTGTAAGTTGAGTATGTTCTGAGGATCCAATGCACTGCAGCACGACTTCAGTTAACAAGGCTGCATTGTATAGTTGCACTCGCTAAGAGGACCGTGGTTTTCTGATCATTTAACTTGATATGAGGATATAGTGTAGAAATTCTAGAGGAATATGCATTCCTTAGACATCTGTTTTGAAAATCCAGTCATTGCGTTGCCTAACAGATGTGCAGTGATCAATTGTGAAGGTAAAAGTCTCAGTTTGACAGCAAACGAGGGTAACATCACTACAGAGCTCCCTGCGGGAAGTTGCTCCCATGAGGCCTTAGGGTTTAGATTTCAGGCCTGTCCAACACTGGACGTTCACCTGTGTTTAGAGTAACCAACTCCCCAGGATTCATCCCCGCTGCATGAGAAACCATGTACCGCGAGCCCAGGTGGGAGCTGGCACATGGAAAAGGAGAACAAGTGTCTTCAGAAATCATCTCATCCGTTGGAAACTTATATTCAGAATTGGCTGACAGGAAGGTACATATTTTCTTCTTGCTGAGGGGAAGTAAAATATTTATTCGATCTCAGGAAAAAAAATTTTTATCCTGGTGATCTTAATAAATTCATCAAATTCTTACATCCTTTATGAACACAAACATGGAGAAGACTTGTAAATAGAAAGTAACCAGAAATAATGCAGTTTCTTCAAGCTTGAGAACTTAAAGGTCTTGCTTCTAAAGGCATTTATTTATTTATTTTTTTTAATTGAAGTATAGTTTATTTACAATGTTGTGTTAGTCTCAAGTGTACAGCAAAATGATTCAGACATACATATATATACATATATATATTCTTTTTCAGATTCTTTTCCATTATAGGTTATTACAAGATATTGAATATAGTTCCCTGTGCTGTACAGTGACCCTTGTTGTTTATCTATTTTACATTTAGTTGTGTGTATCTCTTAATCCCAAACTCCTAATTTATCCTGCCACCCCTTTCCCCTTTGGTAACCATAAGTTTGTTTTCTATGACTGTGGTTCTATTTCTGTTTTGTAAATAAGTTCATTTGTATCATTTTACAGATCCCACATATAAGTGATATCATATGTTATTTATCTTTGACTTACTTCACTTAATATGATAATCTTTATTTCCATTCATGTTGCTGCAAATGGCATTATTTCATTCTTTTTTATGGCTGAGTAGTATAAAGATGATTTTTAGATATGTATTAAGAATTTTATTTTAAGCTGTATGAGCCTTGGGAATTATTTAAGCAGTGTTATGTATTAACTTTTGTCAGAATCCATCTTCCTTCTGTATATGCATTATGTGTGTATATACATATATATGGCATATAATATATGTATACAATATTTATATGGTATATACTATATATTTGTGGCATATATCATCTATTGTATATGACATATATAGCATATCTTACATAATATGATAGATATATTCAAAATTCTCTTGTGTGAATGTTTCTAAAATTCTTTTTTCCTTTCCCTGACTAAAACATTTTAAACATTTTTAAAAATAGACAACCTACCAATACTTGAAAAGAGATTTAAACACATCACTGACTGGAATACTATGATATTTCCTAATATCATTTATGGTGCTTGATTTATAACGAAGAAAGGTATTGAAGTGGCGTCAACCCAGAGACGTTCCAGGGCAGCTGAACAGATCCCACAACGTCTACTCCTTCTGTAAAAAGGGAGGAAAATCAGGTCATTTGGCATCTTCTGATAAATTGCTTACAGTGAGTCATGGTTTGGGATAAAGCTGGGGGTTTTTTTGTTTTTGTTTTTTTTAAAGAATAGCCATTTTAATCAATAAGCATCCCTTCAAAGCATTTAAATATTAATGAAAGTGAATTTAAAGATAGGAAGAAAGAGAAGTAAAAGGCAGAAATGCACAGGAACCAAGGGGACTTTTAAGTTCGAAAGTAAAATTCAGGTTGGTGAAATGAACATAACAAATCATGGCCACAGTATGTTGATAGGAAAAGCAGGTTTGAAGTGAAAATTAAAACGGAGTTAAGAAATAATCTCATCAGTGAGGTGACTGTTGCTGAGAAATGAATGAGCACAGTTGAGGATTTTAGCACCGAAGGGAAAAGTGAAAGATGCAGTAAGTGAAATAAATTTGCTAGAAGTAAAAAAAAAAAAAAGCTTTTAAAAATGTTTACAGAATATACATTGAGTAATACAAGCTGTACAGATTTTATTTTTTTCCTTAATATAGAAAAAATCTTTAAGTGTGTGTTAGCTAATACTGAAGGGCAAAAATGTTAGGTGATCACATAACAACTGTTATCCTTTTAAATGTGATAAATCTTGCTTTCTTCAAAGACCATATACTCAAAGCCATGGCAGATCTCAGCCATCAGTGTAAAGACATATTAAGTTATTCATTGTTTCTGGCAAAGAGTGAGAAAAACAGATTTCAGAAGAGAGTCGTCTGACTAAACATAATTTGGTCACTTTTAAATAAGCTATTCTTTACCTGATTTGAAATATGGAATCAATTCCCATTCTAGACATTACAGCAATTCCATTTTCAGTGAACATGTCTCATTTCATTAAAAGTTATATACTCTCATCATTCCTAGAGTGGTCTTTGCTAGTGCAAGTGGCTCAGTAAGAGTTTAGTGGAGACATTACTAAATATTAAATATTGGAGTGCCTATATAAAAATAGTCAATTACAAAGTGGATATGTTCCATCTTTCTGTCTCACTGTGTGTTTTAATTCTCTTCATTCAGAACAGCAGACAGGAAACCAACAGACGGTTTACTATGTTCCAGACATTGTTTTGAGTGCTTCAGACCCATCCTGAGTGACTTAGATAAGATCCTGTCTTGTGAAGCTAACATTCCAGCATGGAAAAGGGCCCTCAAACATAATAAAATGAATCCAAGAAACCTGAAAAGTATGAGTCAAAGCCATTTCATACTTAAAATCAAAGATTAGAAGAATTCTAACATTTGTTTCATTCCTATTTTATAGTTGTTAAAGAAAATAAAACATGTTTTTCAGAAACACCTTCCCCCAAAAGAAGGTAACAAATCAAGTTGTTTATAGTGTTTAATTACTCCCTTAATGTACAGTGTTAAAATTTATGATAATCACATCACACTTGTACTTGGGTCAAACCATGAAGAATTCAAAGGAGTATGTTTTTGTAATTTACATACATATGATAGAGAATTGATACTTAACATGGTTAAAAAAAAAAGCTCTTTCCTACCATTCTTAGCTTAAGTCCTAAATACAACCTAAAATGATATTAGCATAATTTACCACATTATAAATGGAATATTTGCTAAAACTGAATCAACAGGACCAATTAGTTAAACTGTTGAAAGTGGTAGATTAATTTCCTCACAAAAGCAAACGCAGGACCAGAAAGAAGAATAAGACAATTGTAAAATAACAACAGGATGAAGTATTTTTACTGAAAAAACTTTTTGTAAGGAACATGGAAGACAAAGGATGCATTTTTTTAATCACAAGAGAAATGTGTGCACCTTTCAACTACAGAAGTCTTCCATAATTACTGTTTAAGATTGATTTATCCTAGTAATAAGCTTCTAAACACTGATGGGATTTTATAAAGAATTAAAATCTAAGTGTATGGATTAAAAACTTGAGAATCAATTTCCTTTCTAGTCCATAATTCTTTAGGTCAATATGAAAATCTATCTTTACTATTGTTAATAAGAAGTATAAGTTCTATTTCTTTTGATTTCTTTTTTTACTTTTATAGCAAGCCTGAAAAGTTGTATATGAAGCTCTATACTTCTTAAACTCTATAATACTTGATGAATTTTTTTTAAGCTATTTTTTTAAACATCTTTATTGGAGTATAATTGCTTTACAGTGTTGTGTTACTTTCTGCTGTGTAACAAAGTGTATCAGCTATGTGTATACATATATCCCCATATCCCCTCCCTCTTGCGTCTCCCTCCCACCCTCCCTATCCCACCCCTCTAGGTGGTCACAAAGCATCAAGCTGATCTCCCCTTGCCATGCAGCTGCTTCCCACTAGCTATCTATTTTATGTTTGGTAGTGTATATATGTCCATGCCCCTCTCTCACTTTGTCCCAGCTTACCTTTCCCCCTCCCCGTGTCCTCAAGTCCATTCTCTACGTCTGAGTCTTTATTCCTGTCCTGCCCCTATGTTCATCAGAACCAATTTTTTTTTTTAAGATTCCGTATGTATGTGTTAGCATACGGTATTTGTTTTTCTCTTTCTGACTTACTTCACTCTGTATGACAGACTCTAACTCCATCCACCTCACTACAAATAACTCAGTTTTGTTTCTTTTTATAGCTGAGTAATATTACATTGTATATATGTGCCACATCATCTTTATCCATTCATCTGTTGATGGACACTTAGGTTGTTTCCATGTCCTGGCTATTGTAAATAGTGCTGCAATGAAGATTGTGGTACATGTATCTTTTTGAATTATGGTTTTCTCTGGGTATATGCCCAGTAGTGGGATTGCTGGGTCATATGGTAGTTCAATTTTTTAGTTTTTTAGGGAACCTCCATACTGTTCTCCATAATGGCTGTGTCAATTTACATTCCCACCTACAGTGCAAGAGGGTTCCCTTTTCTCCACACCCTCTCCAGCATTTGTTGTTTGTTCATTTATTGATGATGGCCATTCTGATCAGTGTGAGGTGATACCTCATTGTAGTTTTGATTTGCATTTCTCAGATAATTAGTGATGTTGAGCATCCTTTCATGTGTTTGTTGGCAATCTGTATATCTTCTTTGGAGAAATGTCTATTTAGGTCTTCCACCCATTTGGATTGGGTTTGTTTTTTTCATATTGAGCTGCATGAGCTGCTTTTATATTTTAGAGATTAATCCTTTGTCTGCTGCTTTGTTTGCAAATATTTTCTCCCATTCTGACGGTTGTCTTTTCGTCTTATTTATGGTTTCCTTGCTGTGCAAAAGTTTTTAAGTTTCATTAGGTCCCATTTGTCTATTTATTGTTTCGTTTTTATTTCCATTTCTCTAGGGGGTGGGTCAAAAAAGATCTTGCTGTGATTTATGTCATAGAGTGTTCTGCCTACGCTTTCCTCTAAGAGTTTTATAGTGTCTGGCCTTCCATTTAGGTCTTTAACCCATTTTGAGTTAATTTTTGTGTATGGTATTAGGAAGTGTTCTAATTTCATTCTTTTACATGTAGCTGTCCAGTTTTCCCAGCACCACTTATTGAAGAGGCTGTCTTTCCTCCATTGTATATTCTTGCCTCCTTTATCAAAGATAAGGTGACTATAGGTGCTTGGGTTTATGTCTGGGCTTTGTATCCTGTTGCACTGATCTATATTTCTGTTTTTGTGCCAGTAGCATACTGTCTTAATTACTGTAGCTTTGTAGTATAGTCTGAGGTCCGGGAGCCTAGTTCCTCCAGCTCGGTTTTTCTTTCTCAAGATTGCTTTGGCTATTCGGGGTCTTTTGTGTATCCATACAAATTATGAAATATTTTGTTCCAGTTCTGTGAAAAATGCCACTGGTAATGTGATAAGGATTACATTAAATCTGTAGATTGCTTTGGGTAGTATAGTCTTTTTCACAGTGTTGATTCTTCCAATCCAGGAACATGGTATATCTCTCCATCTGTTTGTATCATCTTTAATTTCTTTCATCAGTGTCTTATAGTTTTCTGCATACAGGTCTTTTGTCTCCTTAGGTAGGTTTATTCCTAGGTATTTTATTCTTTTTGTTGCATTGGTAAATGGGAGTGTTTCCTTAATTTCTCTTTCACATTTTTCGTCATTAGTGTATAAGAATGCAAGAGAGGGCTTCCCTGGTGGCGCAGTGGTTGAAAATCTGCCTGCCAATGCAGGGGACACGGGTTCGAGCCCTGGTCTGGGAGGATCCCACATGCCGTGGAGCAACTAGGCCCGTGAGCCACAACTACTGAGCCTGCGCGTCTGGAGCTTGTGCTCCACAACAAGAGAGGCCGCGACAGTGAGAGGCCCATGCACCGCGATGAAGAGTGGCCCCCACTCACCCCAACTAGAGAAAGCCCTCACACAGAAACAAAGACCCAACACAGGCAAAAGTAAAATAAATAAATTAAAAAAAAAAAAAGAATGCAAGAGATTTCTGTGCATTAATTTTGTATCCTGCTACTTTACTAAATTCATTGATTAGCTCTAGTAGTTTTCTGGTAGCATCTTTAGGATTCTCTGTGTATAGTATCATGTCATCTGCAAGCAGTGAGAGTTTTACTACTTCTTTTCCAATTCAGATTCCTTTTATTTCTTTTTCTTCTCTGATTGCCATGGCTAAAACTTCCAAAACTATGTCGAATAATTGTGGTGAGAGTGGACAACCTTGTCTTGTTCCTGATCTTATAGGAAATGGTTTCATGTTTTCACCATTGAGAATGATGTTGCTGTGGGTTTGTCATATATGGCCTTTATTATGTTGACGTAAGTTCCCTGTATGCCCAATTCCTGGAGAGTTTTTATCATAAATGGGTGTTGAATTTTCTCAAAAGCTTTTTCTGCATCTATTGAGATTATCATATGGTTTTTATCTTTCAGTTTGTTAATATGGTGTATCACATTGATTGATTTGCGTGTATTGAAGAATCCTTGGATTCCTGGGATAAACCCCACTTGATCATGGTGTATGATCATTTTAATGTGTTGTTGGATTCTGTTTGTATTCTGTTAGTATTTTGTTGAGGATTTTTGCATCTATGTTCATCAGTGATATTGGCCTGTAGTTTTCTTTTTTTGTGACATCTTTGTCTGGTTTTGGTATCAGGGTGATGGTGGCCTCGTAGAATGACTTTGGGAGTTTTCCTCCCTTTGCTGTATTTTGGAAGAGTTTGAGAAGGATAGGTGTTAGCTCTTCTCTAAATGTTTGATAGAATTCACCTCTGAAGCCATCTGGTCCTGGGCTTTTGTTTGTTGGAAGATTTTTAATCACAGTTTCAATTTCAGTGCTTGTGATTGGTCTATTCATACTTTCTGTTTCTTCCTGGTTCAGTCTTGGAAGGTTGTACTTTTCTAAGAATTTGTCCATTTCTTCCAGGTTGTCCATTTTATTGGCATAGAGTTGCTTGTAGTAGTCTCTCATGATCCTTTGTATTTCTGCAGTGTCAGTTGTTACTTCTCCTTTTTCATGTCTAATTCTGTTGATTTGAGTCTTCTCCCTTTTTTTCTTGATGAGTCTGGCTAATGGTTTATCAATTTTGTTGTCTTCTCAAAGAACCAGATTTTAGTTTTATTCATTTTTGCTATTGTATCCTTCATTTCTTTTTCATTTATTTATGATCTGATATTTATGATTTCTTTCCTTCTGCTAACTTTGGGGTTGTTTTTTTTTTTTCTTCTTTCTCTAATTGCTTTAGGTGTAAGGTTAGGTTGTTTATTTGAGATTTTTCTTGTTTCTTGAGGGAGGATTTAATTGCTCTAACCTTCCCTCTTAGAACTGCTTTTGCTGCATCCCATAGGTTTTGGGGCATTGTGTTTCCATTGTCATTTGTTTTTAGGTATTTTTTGATTTCCTCTTTGATTTCCTCAGTGATCTCATAGTTATTTAGTAGTGTATTGTTTAGCCTCCATGAGTTTTTATTTTTTACCCTGTAGTTGATATCTAATCTCATAGTGTTGTGGTCGGAAAAGATACTTGATACAATTTCAGTTTTCTTAAATTTTCCAAGGCTTGATTTGTGACACAAGATATGATCTATCCTGGAGAATGTTCCATGTGCACTTGAGAAGTGTATCCTGTTGTTTTTGGATGGAATGTCCTATAAATATCAATTAAGTCCATCTGGTCTAATGTGTCATTTAAAGCTTGTGTTTCCATATTTATTTTCATTTTGGTTGATCTGTCCATTGGTGAAAGTGGGGTGTTAAAGTCCTGTACTATTATTGCGTTACTGTCAATTTCCCTTTTTATGACTGTGAGCATTTGCTTTATGTATTGAGGTGCTCCTATGTTGGGTACATAAATATTTACAGTTGTTATATCTTCTTGGATTGATCCCTTGATCATTATGTAGTGTCCTTCTTTGCGTCTTGTAATAGTCTTTATTTTAAAGTCTATTTTGTCTGATGTGAGAATTGCTACTCCAGCTTTCTTTTGATTTCCATTTGCATGGAATATCTTTTTCCACCCCCTCACTTTTGGTCTGTATGTGTCCCTACGTCTGAAGTGGGTCTCTTGTAGACAGCATATATATGGGTCTTGTTATTGTCTCCGTTCAGCCAGTCTATGTCTTTTGGTTGGAGCATTTAATCCATTTACATTTAAGGTAATTATCGATATGTATGTTTCTATTACCATTTTTTAATTGTTTTGGGTTTGTTTTTGTAGGTCTTTTACTTCTCTTGTGTTTCCCACCTAGAGAATTTCCTTTACCATTTGTTGTAAAGCTGGTTTGGTGGTGCTGAATTCTGTTAACTTTTGTTTGTCTGTAAGGTTTTAATTTCTCCGTCCAATCTGAATTAGATCCTTGCTGGGTAGAGTAATCTTGGTTGTAGGTTTTTCTCCTTCATCACTTTAAATATGTCCTGCCACTCCCTTCTGGCTTGCAGAGTTTCTGCTGAAAGATCAGCTGTTAACCTTATGGGGATTCCCTTGTATGTTATTTGTTGCTTTTCCTTTGCTGCCTTTAATATTTTTTCTTTGTATTTAATTTTTGATAGTTTGATTAATATGTGTCTTGGTGTGTTTCTCCTTGGATTTATCCTGTATGGGACTCTCTGGGCTTCCTGGACTTAGTTGACTATTTCCTTTCCCACTTCAGTTAAGTTTTCAACTATAATCTCTTCAAATATTTTCTCAGACCCATTCTTTTTCTCTTGTTCTTTTGGGACCCCTATAATTCAAATGTTGGTGTGTTTAATGTTGTCCCAGTTGTCTCTGAGGCTGTCCTCAATTCTTTTCTTTCTTTTCTCTTTATTCTGCTCTGTGGCAGTTATTTCCACTATTCTCTCTTCCAGGTCACTTATCTGTTCTTCTGCCTCAGTTATTCTGCTATTGATTCCTTCTAGAGAATTTTAAATTTCATTTATTGTGTTGTTCATCATTGTTTGTTTGCTCTCTACTTCTTCTAGGTCCTTGTTAAACGTTTCTTGTATTTTCTCCATCCTATTTCTGAGATTTTGGATCATCTTTACTATCATTACTCTGAATTCTTTTTCAGGTAGGCTGCCTATTTCCTCTTCATTTGGTTGGTGTGGTGGGTTTTTACCTTGCTCCTTCATCTGCTGCATATTTCTCTGTCTTCTCATTTTGTTTAACTTACTGTGTTTGGGGGTCTCCTTTTCACAGGCTGCAGGTTTGTAGTTCCTGTTATTTTTGGTGTCTGCCCCCAATGGGTGCAGTTGGTTCAGTGGCTTGTGTAGGCTTCCTGGTGGGGTGTCCTTGTGCCTGTGTTCTCGTGGGTGGGGCTGGATCTTGTCCTTCTGGTGGGCAGGGTCACGTCCGGTGGTGTGTTTTGGGTTGTCTGTGAAGTTAGTATGACTTTAGGCAGTCTCTCTGCTAATGGGTGCGGTTGTGTTCCTGTCTTGCTAGATGTTTGGCGTGGGGCGTCCAGCACTGGAGCTTGCTGGCCATTGGGTGGAGCTGAGTCTTAGTGTTGAGACGGAGATCTCTGGGAAAGCTCTTGCCGATTAATATTACGTGGAACCAGGAGGTCTCTGGTCGTCCAATGTCCTGGACTCAGCTCTCCCACCTCGGTGGCTCAGGCCTGACACCCGGCTGCAGCACGAAGACCCTACCAGCTGCACAGCTCAGAAGAAAAGGAAGAAAAAAAAAAAGAACAGATAGAACCCCAAAACAAACTGTAAAAGCAAACTAAACAGACAAAATCACACAAAGAAACATATACACACACACTCACAAAAAGAGAAAAAAGGAAAAAAAAAAAAGGAAGAGAGCAACCAAACCAATAAACAAATCCACCAATGATAACAAGCACTAAAAACTAAACTAAGATAAACATAAAACCAAAAACAAATCAGACACAGAAAGCAAACCCCAAGTCTACAGTTGCTCCCAAAGTCCACTGCCTCAATTTTGGGAACATTTGTTGTCTAGTCAGGTATTCCAGAGATGCAAGGTACCTCACGTTGATTGTGGAGATTTAATCCGCTTCTCCTGAGGCTTCTGGGAGAGATTTCCCTTTCTCTTCTTTGTTCGCACAGCTCCTCGGGTTCAGCTTTGGATTTGGCCCCGCCTCTGCATGTAGGCCACCCCTAGGCATCTGTCCTTCCCCCAGACAGGACGGGGTTAAAGCAGCGGCTGATTAGGGCTCCCTTGTTCATTCAGGCCAGGGAGAGGGAGGTTACAGTAGTCATAATTGGAATGTGCTGAGGCACGCTGTGTTCTCCCAGGGAAGTTGTCCCTGGATCACGGCACCCTGGCAGTGGCGGGCTGCACAGGCTCCTGGCGGGGTGGGGGGAGGTGTGGGGGTGTGGGTAGTGACCTGCGCTTGCACACAGGATTCTTGGTGGCAACGGCGGCAGTGTTAGCGGTCCATGCCCATTTTTGGGGTCTGAGCTGATAGCTGTGGCTTGCACCCATCTCTGGAGCTCACTTAGGCAGTGCTCTGCCCTCTGTGCACACGCAGAGCAGGAAGCCCCTCTCCTCGCGCACTGCAAAACAGTGGTCTCTTGCCTCTTCAGCAGTTCCAGACTTTTTCCTGGACTCCCTCCCGGCTAGCTGTGATGCACTAGCCCCCTTCAGGCTGTGTTCACACCACCAACCCCAGTCCTCTCCCTGGGATCTACCTCTGAAGCCCGAGCCTCAGCTCCCAGCCCCGGCCCGCCCCGGCGGGTGAGCAGACAAGCCTCTAGGGCTGGTGAGTGCTGGTCGGCACCGATCCTTTATGCGGGAATCTCTCCGCTTTGCCCTCCTCACCCCTGTGGCTGCGCTCTCCTCTGTGACTCCGAAGCTCCCCCATCTGCCACCCGCAGTCTCTGCCCGCGAAGGGGCTTCCTAGTGTGTGGAAAGTTTTCCTCCTTCACCGCTCCCTCTCAGAGGTGCAGGTCCCGTCCCTATTCTTTTGTCTCTGTTTTTTCTTTTTTTCTTTTGCCCAATGCAGTTACGTGGGGAGTTTCTTGCCTTTTGGGAGGTCTGAGGTCTTCTGCCAGCATTCAGTAGGTGTTCTGTAGGAGTTGTTCCACATGTAGATGTATTTTTGATATATTTGTGGGGAGGAAGGTGATCTCCACGTCTTACTCCTCCACCATTTTGAAGGTCTCCCTGAGTTGATGAATTTTTAACACAATATACTCCATCTAATTTTTTAGTTAGAATTACATCTAGGCTAGAAATTGTTGTCTTTCTTATTTTTCAGGAAAGCCAAACAGAAAGATCTAAACAATGTGTTGGTAATATCTTTCAGCATTGTGAAATGTCTGTCTTATGTAATTTCTAATTATATCCAATTATAGATTGTGACTGACTGTATATATTTATTTAACTATATATAATTATATAGGTATATACCTTTGTTTAATAACTTTTATTTGGAGAAGAAAGGGATGCTAAATTTTACTTAAAGGTTAGTGAAAATAAATATGTAATTATATCCTCCCCTTGAGTTCCCCAGCCTGGTGAATTCTATTCATGAAAACTTTAGTTAAGTAATCCTGATGGAGAGGATGTAATGATCCTTCTTAGTGTAGCTTACCTGAATAAAACACCACAATCTTGATTCAGTCTCTTGATTGTTATCACAGACATGGCACTGGGGCATTCTTAGTAGTTTTATTCATGTTTATCTTTATCCTCAGAAGATCAGTATCAAATGTAGAGGTCCAACACCCCATGCCATTGAAATCCTACATAAAACACTTTTTTTTCTAGACAATTTCTAGAAACTTAGTTTCCAAGATTATCATATTGTAGGAGAGACTTCCAGATCATATTTTATTTCAAAGTAGGTGCAGCCAATTGAAAAAGTACATTAAGTTTCAAAAACAGTATAAGACATAAAGTCCTCTTTAAGATAAATCATGTTTTAATCTCAAAGACAGTTATGTTATTTTAACCACGTGACATGGAACTTTAAAAACTTGAAGATATTTATTATTAGAATAGCATTTATTGAGACTTTATGAAGTACTGAGTAGTATGCTAGGTATTTTAAACCTCACAGAATTCTGCAGGGTCAAATGAATGAGACTGATTTTACAGATGTGGAGACGAAGGCCCAAGGTTTTCTGGCTCCAGTGGGGAGATTCTGACTCTTAGTGTAAAAGTGCTTTATAGAAGCCATGCCTCAGGGCTTGCAATTAATTCTATTGTGGTAAAGAACCAAGTGGGCAGTAGCATATGGCAGGACACACAAAACCCCTTCTCCCCTTGGAGTATATTTTGCAAGCAAAGGCTTCCTGAGGAAGACTTATTTCAGGTCCCTAAAATTAACATCAGGTACAGAACATCAGGAGTACTTGACAGCTGTTCTTTGTTGATGATACATTTACATTTATTTTTACTGAGCTGAAGGTCTTTATGGAGAGCCCCTCATCTGACTTGTCACTTTCTGTTTTGTCTCCTAGGTGCTGGGCTCGATGTGGCGAACACTTAAGGTGGCCCCAGATGTTGAAGGTAGGTCTGGAATTTCTCCTGGCCATTACTCCAGTTTCCTTTTCTCTGTTTGATGACATCGAGCTCTCAGGAGGGAGAGGTCTCTTTCTCTCTGTATTCGCCCTTATTCTTAGGAGATTCCATCAGCCCTTTTGGACCGAACATTCTATTTGTAGGCATCACACTCTCACATTTATAATGTCAATCAAAACCTTGCCTCTGGACCCCAGATGGGCTTATATTACTTCGTAATTATCTTTTGCTTGGGATGCCACTTTTTCTTTTAACCAGACATATTAACTTCTACCGCAAACTGTACTCCCTTTCAGCAAATGTGCCTTTCGACCTGGTCAGAAAAATCATGTGTTAGGAATCTTCTTTAACTCCTCTTCATTTGTCTTCTCCTCCAAATATCCACCAACAATCCTGGCAGTTCTGCCTCCAAAAGGTATCTCAACACGCTTGAATTCTCCATCTCAAGGACTAGCAACCTATTCATGGATCCCCAAATTCATTCATTTCAAGAAATGTTTCTACAACACCTACTTAATAGATACCAGATACTGTTCTAGCCACAAGGGATTCAACACGGAACAAAAGCAAACCTAGACTCTCATGGACCTTGTAATAAACGTTTATTGATCCCCTTCTGTTTGCATAATGCATAGCAATAACTCTCTTGGAAGAAAGAGTATATTTCAGTGATACTTTGTTCTCTATGTAAAGATCTGTTACTAATTATTCTCATGTCTTTGAACATAACAAGGTAGAATCAAAGTCCCTTCGAGTCATTTAGCTAACTGGGTTTCACGTAGGTTGTAATGAATTATTAGCAAGTGAATCATAACCCAAAACACAGATATTCACAGCATTTAAAATGTTCTTTAGAGTTACAGAACTTGACGTGAATAATATTAGTGCTTGTTCCACCCTGATTATTTAAATTATATGTCATTTATGAGAACTGTCTTGGTATAATACTCTTTTCTCTGTTGGTTACAACATGATTGTTTCAAAACTACTTGCGTTGTTGCCTATTCTCAAAATGTCTTGTTTACAAAAAGGTTTAGTATTCCAAATATCAGTCAACTTAGAAAATATGCCAAGTTTCACTGTTTGAGACAAGAAAAACAACAAAAAAATTAAATCAACTTTTGAAAAACTCTTAGAAACTTAGACAAATATCTTAGCAGAATTATTTCTTTTTTATTTGGCAACAATGTGATTTAACAACCATTAAACCATTAGGGTTTTGATAAACATGATTTTTTTGCTTTTCACGAGAAGCACAGAAGCTAGTGATTTGATAAGGCAAAAGCAATATTCACATTAAAACTATAATCTCTAAATATTTTTTCTACTAACTTTTAAAATACTTTTATTAGTTCTGGCAATGATTGATCAAACAATAAATTAATCCCTAATAGATGACCAA
The DNA here is from genome assembly GCF_965194805.1 of Balaenoptera borealis. NCBI lineage: Eukaryota > Metazoa > Chordata > Mammalia > Artiodactyla > Balaenopteridae > Balaenoptera > Balaenoptera borealis. The sequence continues at coordinate 29,729,663 of NC_138880.1, read as the reverse complement.
AGAGAATTCAAAATCTGAAAGTAACTGATAATTTTGAAATAAGGAAAATACCAGAAATTTAATTTTTACCTATGCATCTCTATATGAGGTGTAATTTTAATTAATAACATTATGCTTGCAGAGAGTCCTGATGAAGATTATATTTCCCAAAATGCATGGGATATTGTCATGCATATGATCCTTAAAGATTCTTAATATAATACACATTTTTCATTTTATTTGAATATTTATTTTAGTAAGTTCTTTGTGTGTTAATACTTGCATTGACCAAATTGTTCAACTTTATAAGGTATCGTCTCAGGATGATTTGCTATTTTTACAAAAAGCATGTACATTCTAACCACATCAATTTCCATGAAAATACAACTTTCCCAATTTTATGAAAGAGAAAATGTAGCAGAAGTTCAGCAACCAATGGCCTAGCATAGTAATATCAGAAAGTAAAACAGGGCTTCCCTGGTGGCGCAGTGGTTGAGAATCTGCCTGCTAATGCAGGGGACACAGGTTCGAGCCCTGGTCTGGGAAGATCCCACATGCCGCAGAGCAACTGGGCCCGTGAGCCACAACTACTGAGCCTGCGCGTCTGGAGCCTGTGCTCCGCAACAAGAGAGGCCGCGATAGTGAGAGGCCCACGCACCGCGATGAAGAGTGGCCCCCGCTTGCCGCAACTGGAGAAAGCCCTCGCACAGAAACAAAGACCCAACACAGCCATAAATAAATAAATAAATAAATTAATTAATTAATTAATTAATTTTAAAAAAAAGAAAGTAAAACAGAATTCCTCTCCCTATTTCAAATACTTAGTGTTACTAATGTTGGAAGATGATCTTACTTATCTCTTAGTTTCCTCAATGCCTCACCCAGTGCCTCGCGGGTATTCAGAGCTTCATAATTATCTATTGAATAAAGGAAAACACCTAGAGTTAATTTAATTGTTGCCATGCATTATTTACACTTTCAAATGACATTCTTTTACTTTGTCAAATATACAGAACACAATCGTGAGTGGTAAGAGAGGTGTGCATGTTACTTTATAACTTTTAAACATAATTGCTAAAGCACAACGTGGTTGATGACAGATCATTTGACTGGACATTCTGTTTTCAACTTTGTTTCGGCTTCATTTCTACAGTCTTTGCATAATGCCTAACAAATTTAGCAGGCCCAAATATGAACAATTTTCTTGATAGTCAGTATCCATTTCTGCTTATCTTTTTTTTTCTGCAGTATCTTTTCTGATTTTATTCTCGTTTGATTTTGTTTTGTTTTGTTTTTAAAATTTTAACCAACAGGAATTATGGCATTAAAAGTTCTGGAGCGCTTTATCTCCAATGGATATTTTATCTCCCTCCTCAAATTTAGTGACTACCACCCTAGTAGAAATAGTGAAAAGAAAGCTCTTTGGTGCTTACTCCCCCTCCTGGCTGAGTTCCATATTACAGTCTGAGGTCTTTCTATTATAAATCCACATAATTTACAAAAAGCTTCTACCCATATGGGTATCCCTAACTTTCTACTAATACCTGTTTATGTTCAAGTTCATCTTTCATTTAAAAATGCTTTTGTATTGTGGTATATTTGTTTGCATACAGATTCAAATAAACCCATGTTAAAATAGCATAATATTAGATATCTCAAACAATGTGATTATGGAATGGGCAACAAGGAATTATTGTTAATTTTATTAATTTAATAATTACATTCTGGTTTTGTAAGAAAATGTTTAGTTTTTAGAGGTGCATGTTGAGGCATGTAGGGGTAGAAAAACATGATGTCTATGATTTGCTTTAAAATACATTATCAACAAATCAATAAAAGAAAAATTATATACTTGAATCAAACATAACCAAATTTTTAAAGAAATTGATTCAGAGTAATAGGCATATGGGACTCATTATACTATTCACTCTAATTTGAGGCCTATCTAGTTTATTTTTCAAATTAAAGTTTGAAACATGTACTTCAATGTGATCATTAGAAAACTTCAACAACTATCCCCAGGTAGATATAAAATTCATGCACATTTGGGACTAGAGAAAGGAATTTAACTAGAACTGAAGGTGGAACATAAAAAATACAAACAACGGAAAAGGTGTCTGAGATTTGAGGGTAATTTGAATCATTCAAATGGATTTAAAATGCCCAGGCAACCAAGCATTTCCTTAATATCAGTTCACAGCTACATCGTAAAACCCAGTCAGAGTGAAACGAGCCTTACTTATGAGGAAAAAATGGATACATATATGAGAAAAGGGTGCTGCCTGGTCCAGGGGAGGATGGGAAGCCCAGCGCTAAGTGATGCTACCAAAACCCTCGGCTTTCAGCCCCTGTACCTGCCTCCTCGTCGTCTCACTGGCTGTAAATTTATAATTCATTTTCCTGTTAGACGTAATGGAATTTAAACATACATATTGTTTCATGGCATTCATTTAAGCAAATCCACAGCAACCAAAATCCTCTCAGGGTAAGTTTCAAGAGGATTTCGAGACCAGGATCCAGATTAGAAGTAGCACTTGCTTTAAAAGATGTCCAGGGGCTTCCCTGGTGGCGCAGTGGTTAAGAATCCGCCTACCAATGCAGGGGACACGGGTTCGAGCCCTGGTCTGGGAAGATCCCACATGCCACAGAGCAACTGGGCCCGTGAGCCACAGCTACTGAGCCTGCGCGTCTGGAGCCTGTGCTCCGCAACAAGAGAGGCCGCGACAGTGAGAGGCCCGCGCACCGCGATGAAGAGTGGCCCCCGCTCACCGCAACTAGAGAAAGCCCTCGCACAGAAACGAAGACCCAACACAGACAAAAAAAAAATTAAAAATATAAATAAATAAATAAATAAATAATTAAAAAAAAAAAAAAAAAGATGTCCAGAATCATGATGATAACGGCCGCAGTTACAAGGGGCTTATTCTATGTCAGGAATTACACTGAATACTTACTTTTCACTGTGCCACTATATGCTCACAACAGACCTAAGCAGAGGTTCTTTTTTTAAGAATTGTTTTATGGAGAATGATTGATGAAAAGCTGTTCATATTTAGTCCATACAACGTGATGAGTTTGGAGATAAGTTTACACCCATGAAACTAAGTGGTAATAAATATCAGCTCCCATTTTCCAGATGAGGGCACTAAAATGTAGAGAAGTTAAATGACTGTCCCAAGTTCACACCACTAATAAACAGAGAAGGTGAGCCCAAGCCAGGCCTGCCCACCATCAGAGCCCGAGTTCATAGTCAGCAAACTGCAACCCTTGTGGACCAGGACGAACATCCCTGGATCAATGATGAGAACTGACTTGCCCATCTCTTTAGCCATCACTAGTTCTAGTTCTTGTTTCTTTCTTTTCCTTTTTTTTAGCAAATCTACAAATTAACCACGTTGTTGAATTACATCTTCTGTGGTATATGCTAGTTGTTTCTTTGGTTGCAACTCTGCATAATTACTCTCCGTCTTATTTTGGTCTACTTTGTTTTTTTTGTGTTAAAGCATCGCCCTCGACTCTTCTGTTTTGAATAGAATCAATCACACAAAAGGCCTTTCTCAAGCCACAGCCAAGTACAAACAGCTTCTCTGCTTCAGTAGTAAGTAAGTACATTGATGTAGAAACTACTTTTCAAAATAAAAAAAAGGTACACTTTTTAAAGTGTCCTGTACATCTAAAAGCCTTGGGTATCTACAACCTGGAAAGCTTAATTAGGGTTATATTTGGAAGAACTGGAGGATATATTTTAATTAGGTAGTTTTAAAAATATTTCTCACTACAACATTGTATTCACACCTAAGTCCTCAGGTACTGTATTTATAACTTGCATCAAATTCAGAAAACGAGGAGCACATTTCTAGAGCACTAAAATGATGGATAATATGAAATGCTAAATTCTCCTTTCGTTAGCATCGGCAGAAGCTGAGTGAAGAGAACACGAGTCTCTGTGTACTATTTTTTGTACCTTGCTCTGAGTTTATAATGATTTCAAATTTTTTTTTAAAAGTTTTAAAATTGGTTTCTTTTTAAAAATATTATAAATGTAAAGATAAAGAGAGTCCGATCAGGTCGAGACAGTGAATATTTCAGTTTTACTTAACTGAAAAATAGCTGAAAAATAAAACAATAAATAACAACAACAAAAAAAAAACTTAAAAAACACTTAAATAACTGAAAAAATGTAGCATGCCTAAACCAGCTTGAATTGACAATATTTATGATGAAAGCAAGAGACTTTACTTCCAGTCAATCAAGAGTACAGTTTTCAAAAAAGTTCTGTGCATGTTTAGTGTGTGTGTGTGTGTGTGTGTGTGTGTGTGTGTGTGTGTATTTTGTATCTGGGTCAGAGAAGCAAACAATAGAATAACTACTTCTGACTACCAGACCAAATTTGCAAATAAAAGATTTTGAACGGTGAGGCAATTTCTCCAGAAAGGAGATAAAATCAGAAGTCCCTAGTGACTGCAGCTTTATCTCTATTTCTAAGGCTCAGACAAGTTTAATCCTAGCCTGTGTTTTAAAAGTATTTGAAAAAAATAACAAGGCAAACAAAAAGAAAACACTTTGTTTATTCCAAGAGGTACTTTTTTTTTTTCTTTAAAAAAAAAAAGTAAAACAGGCTCACTAACTGAAGTCAGTGTGGTGTGGTGTTAAGAGAATGGTAAAGTCTTCTGAAACTTTTCCCTTTGATGTTTCCCAATTAAACATTTATACCTGCTTAATCTTTTAATGTCAGGAAGATCAAGATTTGTCTGATCAACACGGGAATGCAACCTTGAGGATGGAGAGACTTCTAGTGTTAAATCACAACTCACAATCCTTTGAGGATGGAGATGTCTCATAGGTAAGTAATTGGGATGATTTTGTGATAACTAAAGCACTAAAGAAGCAGCTGATAAATTTACTTAAAGGTCTCTTTTTGTCAGTGGATCAACTAAGAGGAAGGCTTTTCCTTTATAAGAATGTCAGGAAAAAATGCATAGAAAAATCAAAAACAAAAAACTCTGCTTATGTGGTCCTAGTTAGGAGTTTGCTTTGGAGTGGATTTCGTGGTTAAGACCCTGGTTTTTTTGTGTTTTTTTTTTTAACATCTTTATTGGTGTATAATTGCTTTACAATGGTGTGTTAGTTTCTGCTTTATAACAAAGTGAATCAGTTATACATTTACGTATGTTCCCATATCTCTTGCAAGACCCTGTTTTTACACCTCAGTAGCTGTTTGTCTTGGGCAAATCATTTCACTCCTTCATGCCTCAATGCTCTCCGCTATAAAAAGAGAACAATGGTAGTGCGTCTACTCCTGGGTTTTGTGAGCATTCAACAGATTGATATTTGTAAAATACGTAGCAGAGGGTCTGGCACATAGTAAGTACTCAATAACTGTAAAATCCTCTTTTTTAATGATGCATTTCCAATATTTGGTACTAAGTTATCTGCTGATAGGCTATGCATATGTTTAGATGTTAGACCTTTTCTGTTCTAAATACAATTCTTCAGTTGCCTGTTGCCCTGGCTGTTCACTTAGGGAAAGTCTCTCTCCCTCTTTTTTTTTTTTTTCTTTTCAGCCTAAGGCTTACATGGAAAATTAGGAGACTATCAGCTCTGTCCCACCTGCTAGTGAAAACCTATTGTAACTTTTCTTGCCTTTTACCCCCTGTACTATTCATCTAATAGTCAATAGATTTGATTTGAAGGGAAGGTTCTTAACATGAGAAATGTTTGTCCATTTTGCTTATGCACGTCCAGGACCATGGCAGCCATTGAACAAACCCTTGTTAAATGGGTGCTGTTGTAGGAAAGAATGATCCTTCGGGCTGGTTAGTTTTTGACCAATTTGTGTTATCGACCTAAAGAGGGTGTACTTCTAAGAATCATCTGAGAGGCATCTTACCCATTTTCCCCTACCTTCCCCTTCTTTCTTAAATTCAGGCAGTGATACACCAAATTCCCCACCTAACCAATGATTATCACAAAGGCCGGTCCTGAAATACACAAGTGTCTTGAAAGAGTATTAGGCAATAAGAGAAGCTCTAAACCTCAAAAAAGTCAAGAAGTCTCAGGAACAGAAGACTGTGCTGTCATTTCCTTCCATTAATTCAATTTCTAGTCAAAGTTTACGTGTACCTATTTGTACGCTGGTCGTACAAACATTGACCAACGTTTATTGACCACCCCCCATAATGTGATCGAATCTATAAGTAGGTTAAAGTTGACTCTTTGTCAACTAAGTTTTCATTAATTTATTTTGTGAAAGTTTTCTTTCTTTTCAATGTGTTCTGCACATTGCCGGTTATGGCTATATACAACCAAAATTACACCTCTTCGCCTGCCCAACAGGAGCAGGAAGTGGTGGTACTTCCTGCTGGTTGTAAAGATCAAGATCACAGGGGAGGGAGGATCACAGGGGAGGGATTCCACATCCATCAGGGGGGATGCCTTGCTTCAGTGGGGAGCATGGAAAAAACAGGGTTTGCGATGCTGGTGTCTGGGTTTGCATCCTGAATCTGCCTAAAGGCAATCACTTAATCTGTCTGTAACTCAGCTTCCTCATTTGTAATATGGTGCTAATGCAAATTTTGGGAAGAACAAATTGCTAGTACATTTTATAAAAATCTATGTACTAAGGAGCCATACAAAGGTTATAAAGATTATTATCTTTGTAAACATTTTCTCATTCTTAGTTTCTGCTGATTCTCAACTAAAATATGACTTTTGATCATAAAGCCTGGTCTATTAAATTTGGCAAGCTGGTCTGTGTCTATATACACATCAACTGTATAAAAACATGGGAGAGTCTGCTGAATTGAATTTCAGGAGAAATAGAAAGTTTTCTCTGGGCGGCAAGATAATTCCAAGGCCTGCTGGTGATGCCTGCTATCTTGCAACATGAGAGCAAGGTCTCTTTTTGTTTGTTTTTCTTTCTGTCATGAAAGATACAGTTAAAACTGCAAATATTTCCAGGGAAAGGTAGCATGGTATCTGAAGTTCTCAAAAAAGATAAAAGTCTTAAATCTTCTGAAGAGAGCAGATTGCGGGAAAGACAAAAGTAAAGAGATCGTGAGTCTGTCTAAAGGAACAGGGAGAACTCAAGAGGAGAGAAGCAGGGCAGAAAGGTGGAGGGTGTAAAGTCGGGGTTGTATCAAGGAGAAGTGTCGTATGAGCCGCCTCTTGGGGTGGCGACTGTCACGACCTCCAACGTCCTTCGGGTCAGGTGCTCTCGCCACTCCTCCCCAACAGTCTGCTCCTTTCCCGTGCCGCCCCTCAACTTCTGACCTTCCCACTCGGTTAGCAGGAGAAAACCATTGTATTCAAAGCCCTGAGTTCCATTTGTGCTTTCCTTCAGGCTGGTCTTCAATGTCTGCTAAATGTCAAGTGCTGGGCCAGGTGCTAGGAACTCTGAGATGAAATAAACAGACATAATTCCAGCTCTTCTGGAGCATAGATTCTAGCAGGAGAAATAGACATTCATATTTCCAGCTAATACTTATCGGACACTCACTCTGTGTCAGATGCCTTTCCAAGCACTTATCTGTGTTAACTCCTTTTATTGTCACAGTAGCCTTATAGAACGTGTCATTTTACCATGATCATCACCCCCATGTTACAGACGAGGAAACTGAGCCACGGAGGGATTGTACATCTCCCAAGTGTGTCTTGCTAGTAAGCAGAAGAACACAAGCCATCTGTGCTATCAGTCTCTTCTAGAGTGCTCCTGTTTTAAAGAAACATTCATCAAATAATCTCACAAATGTATATATAAGTATATCATGGCATGTTTTCCATTGCGGGAAAATGCCTACGTACTTTACTGGGGATGAATATTTATAATATAACTTGATTTGAATATCATTTTAATATGCAAAGTAATGTTATGTGCCATCAGATCTTTGCAAGCAACCTATATGTAGAAAAGGCTGATTTATGAATTACAACACAGGTGGTAAAACTTGTAATGCTGTCTTCTGACTTTAAGCCCGCTGTCCTTCCTCTGTGGATTTCACTTAGTCTTGCCTTTAATGTCCAAACAGTACTTATCTTACACCAGTGCCAAATGAATTCAGTACAAAAGAAGTCTTGGCTATACCTAAGGATTAATCTTTATGAGAAAAGCAGTTGCACTGCACAGAGAGAATATGCATTAAACCTTGAAAAGGACTACCTAAAGACTCTAGCTAGTGTTCATTACATTTGCAAACCTTGTCATGAGCTTCTATTCTAGATATAAAGATGGCAAACTATAAAATATCCTTAATAACTACTTTATAAAGGTAGGTCATTGATAATCAAGAAAAGAGAAAAAATGAAAAGAAAGGAAGGGGAGAAAAGATAAGAAAATTACCCTGCCCAGCCTCCAGTCACTGACCTTACAACCCAAGCATACAAAACACTTCACTTCAAAAATATACAAATCAGGTAAAGTGGCAAGAAATCCCATAAAAATACCTGCTTTGCATAAATATCCAAGAACCACTCAGGTAACTGTCCTGCTTTGTCAAGTACAGAAAACCCTTTTATTTCCCTCATTTTTCCCTACATACTTATTAAAGAAGACGTTAAATTTTACTCTTTCAACTCATTCAGGATTATCCTTTTAGATACAAATTGATAGCTTTCAGGAATTGCATTTTTTTTTTTTAATGATTAAATGGATGCCCAAAACTAGTCCCGTATAATATACTCCAGCAAAAATAAGAAGCAAATTTTATGTGCCAGATCCTAAGGATAAAAAGAAAAATATCATCCTTACCCACCAGGAGTTCACAGTTAGAAAAAGAAATAAGCATAAGTGTACTGCAATGTGATGAGTGCCAGGGCACAAAGGAAATGCATTTTACAGGTACCTTGCTTGTCAAAGTGGAAGGGTCACAGGAGGTGACAGTGGGAGGAGAAGATGGCATTGAAAACCCTACAGGGAAAGTCAGGCTGAGACATGAAGGATGAGTCATTACAATTAGCTGGATCAGGAAGAGGATGGATTTTGAGGGGGGTGTGTGAGATGGTCCAGAGTCTAGGCTGTGGCAACTCCAAGTACAGGGCAGATAAGGAAGGTGTTTGTGTGGGGAGATCAAAAAAACAGCAGGAACCATGCTAAAAATTCTTAATCCTTTTCCCATAGGAAATTGAGTGATGAATAATTTTAAACATAAAAGTAAATGGCAAGATGTTTATTTTGAAAGAGCACACTCTGAAAGTCTAAAAGATAATGTTTGAAAGATAGGAGGACAGCTATGTAGGTAAGAAATAGGTACCAGTAAAGAGGCTTCCAGCCACACCTAACCAGAAACCTGCCTCACATCAGAGCAAATGAAAAGAAAATCATTTTGTTAACTAGACCTACAGTGGGTGCCTGATCAAGGCCCCAGAGCTACCCACAAACCTTGTCTTCTGAGCACATTCATTCATAGCCTGCATTAAGACTAATAACGGTTTTCTGTTGAGAGCTCTGGGCTGACCATCTTATGGTTGGATCCAGGGGCTGACCATGGTAAAAGGAATGGGATTACCATCCCTGGCTCAGACAAACTGGCATTTACCTCTGCACCTAGGGATGAGGATGGTTCTGTAGCTGCATGGTGTCCACGGGCCATAGAACTAAGTCAGGATTTTGTCCTAAAGGGAGAAGATGGATGATGAGTAGGAACAAAGATTGCCCGATGAAGTCTGTAATTAACTAGCTAGCATAGTCTGTGTGTGTGTGTGTGTGTGTGTGTGTGTGTGTGTGCGTACACATATGTATACATGCAGCCCACAATTATTCATTAGTGCAATGTATTTAGTCACATCCATATATATATATATATATATAGTGTGTATATATATCCACACTAAGTTTATATAGTTAGTTCCTTATGGTTGATATATAGTTATCAATTTGATGGTGGTATAGCGTAAGAATAGAGCCCTTCAAATAATTTTCAAAAAATTTTCAGGACCAAAAATCTGGTACAAAAGAAAGTTCACTCCCTCCTTCATGTTTGTAATCCCCCCCATCCAACTCAGTTCCCTTTCTTCTGTGGTACCACTGTAGGTCACAGGAGCATTAATTCAGACGAATGTCCTCATCAGTACCGATTGCCATGAGTTCTGAAGCAAACAATAATAATTTGAAAAACTGCAGTGAGAGGAGAATATATGAAATCTCTTTAAACAAACTTGCACCTGGTCTTCCTAACTCTCGTTGCATGATTTCAGTGATGCTGAGACATCACAGACAGTTTTCATTCTCGTTATTGAAGTGCAGACTTCTGATAACATTTTATTTTGGTTTCTCAGTGGGATCCTAAGATTCTGGTCAGTGCAGAGCTCAAGTTAGGAAAAGTTTACATTATTACAACTGAGCTTAGAAAGCAGTGGGAGGAGGTGGAAAGTTGGGACAGGAGAATACAGACAAGGTCTGGAAAAATGACAAGCACCAGAGGCTTGGAGGTCACGTGGGGACCACAGAGAGGCAGAGAAGAAACAAGCACCTGGGTCCCAGCAGCCCAGGACACAGCCTGAGGTGTTAGAACCAGGGAGAAACCTGCAAAGAGTTGAGAGAAGCCAGGTGCAAAGCTTCAACCAACCGAAGATTAGACTGAGGATGAAATCTAGACAGTGAGCCTGATATTTGAGTATCAAGAATTTTATTTTGAGTGAGCTGCCTTCCTGGGCCAGAGGCAGGTTCACTGGGATGTTGGTAAAAGTGTGAGCATGTCAGACCCTGGTAATTCCTGTTCCATAGATGACTGGAATGTTTGCTGAATCATTTTCTCTTTCTGAAAGTGATTTGTTTCAAGATCACTTGACTAAAAGCTAGTTTGCTCTTTTCCAGTATATCCAGACAAGGCCACAGAGGGTCATTTCTACAGATTTCAATATTTACATAATGAGATGGGCACAAAAAGATTAGGCTGTATTTGACCATAAATTGCAAAATGAACCACTGGTGTCAAGCAATGAAATTAACCAAATTAGAAACCATGCCAAGCTGACATTCCTCCCCTGGGGCAAAAAGTTGGCTTGTAAGTGTTACATTTGTCCTCCATAAACAGAATAAACATATTTCTAGATTTATTTAGTTGAGGATGGGTTCATGGGGAGAAAAGAAAAAAAAAAGCCAAAAACATTCTTTGTGACACCCCCCAGAAGACCCAGTGAGCACATTCTTTGAATTTGATAAGGAAGATAGCATTTTAATTAACCTCAAGGTAAACCCACTATATCTAAAAGTGACCCCAAAAGCTGCAGATTTGCAAGTGTCGAGTTTTGGGAATCTGTTAGCATTTTATAAATTCTTTAAGAAATATAAAATTTATTTGGCTGTGAATACATACTCAGAAACATTGAAATAATATGTCTAGAAAATTCATTTAGATGTAAGGATTTCTCATATGGAGCAAACGCACCCCCACTGAGAATAACGGAGGGGATCCATCTACACAAAGGTTTGAATCCCGCTGAGGAGAGAAAGAATTTTACCTTGTAAATTAGCAGTTAACCGTATGTGTAGATTAAAATTTTAAAGTAATAGAATTTAAGACTCCATGCCTCTACCTTTAGGTAGGAGCGTGTATTGTTTGTTCAAACCAAAGATCTCCAAGGGGCTCTCAAGGATAGTCAGTTACAGGTGAAGTAATTTATTCCCAAGCTAAATCTAAGTCACAAGATGTCTCATATAAGAAGCCCAAATCCCTCACTCGGGAGCATGAGCTGCTTTTCCCTTTACTACTACGATCTATTTCTACAGAACACTTCATCCTTATCTGTTTTGTTTGTTTTTTACACAACACATTCCTGACATGAAATGTGTGGGGTTTTCCTCACACCAACAAACAGTTCTCCAACCCTCCAGACATCAGCTGGATGTCCTACAATTTAATTCCATCTGGACACTGACTATTGAAGTTCACATCAGATCCCACAAGTTAAGGGCTCAGTCCTATAATCTTCTGGTCATTCAACAACAAAAAAAATCCGAACATGTTTACTGCAGCATTCTTTTATAATAGGAAAGGAAAAAAGAAACACAACCTAAATGTCCATGAATACAGCAATTAATAAATAAAATTTGGTATGTTAATATAGATGTGTTATATAGCAGATCAAATAAATAAACTAAATCAACAATTATAAATCTTGAAAATAATGTTGAATAAAAGCAAGTGGTAGAAGCATTTACACAGTATCATGAAATCTGTGTATATATGTATATATATATATATTATTTTTAAGAATTTCACATTTATTTATTTATGGCTGTGCTGGGTCTTCGTTTCTGTGCGAGGGCTTTCTCTAGTTGTGGCAAGCGGGGGCCACTCTTCATCCCGGTGCGCGGGCCTCTCACTATCGCGGCCTCTCTTGTTGCGGAGCACAGGCTCCAGATGCGCAGGCTCAGTAGTTGTGGCTCACGGGCTTAGTTGCTCCGCGGCATGTGGGATCTTCCCAGACCAGGGCTCGAACCCGTGTCCCCTGCATTAGCAGGCAGATTCTCAACCACTGCACCACCAGGGAAGCCCCTGTGTATATTTTAAAACATAAAATACAAGACTATATTTTAGATATGGGTATCTAAATATAGCCTTTTGTATCTGGCTTCATTCACTCAGCATAGTATTTTCAGTGTCCATCCATGTTGCAGCTAGTAATAGCACTTCATTCCTTTTTTTATGACTGAATAATATACTGTTGTATGGATATGCCACATTTATTTATCCATTCATCAGTTGATGGACATTTGAATTGTCCACACGTTTTGGCTAGCATGAATAATTTTGAGATGATCATTCTTATGCAAGTGATATTTGGATACTTTTTTTTCATTGCTCTTGTGTATATACCTGGGAGTGGAATTTTGGGGTTGGTAATTCTATTTGCAATTTTATGAATTGCTAAAATATGTTCCACAGTGTCTGTGGCATTTTGCCTTCCCACCTACAGTGTTACTGAATTTCAGTTTCTCTACATCCTTGCCAACAACTTTTATTTATTTGTTTTTATTATTATAGTTATCCTAGTGAGTGAGAAGTGGTATCTCATTGGGTTTTTATTTGTATTTAGCTAACGACTTATGATTTTGAGCATCTTTGCATGTTATTATTGGCCACTTATATATCTTCTTTGGAGAAATATATAGTCACATAGGCTGCTAATTTTTCAGTTGGGTTATTTGTCTGTTTATTGTTGAGTTGTAAGCTATCCCAATATGTTCTGGAGACAAGTGCCTTATCAGGTATATGATATGCAGGTATATGCTCCAAATCTGCAATTGTATTTTCACTGTTGATAATGTCTTTTAAACAGAAAAAAAAATTTAATAATGATGGTCTAGTTTATTTTTTTGTTTTCACTGTTCCTGTGTTTTTATAAATAAGAAATTATTGCCAAACACAAAGCTGAGAAAATTGGCTCCTATGTTCTCTTTTCTGAGTTTAAAAAATATCTCTTGCATTTAAGCATTTTATCTATTTTGAGTTAATTTTTGTATAAAGAGTGAGGTAGAAGTCCAACTTTGTTTTCTGCATTTGTGTATACAACTGTCCCAGCATAATTTGCTGAAAAAACTATTCTTTCTCTGTTGAAGTGTCTCTGTAGGTACCCTTGTCAAAAATAAATATCTATAAATATCGTATTTCTGAACTCTCAGTTATATCCCATTGACCTATGTGTCTATACTTATGCCAGTACCACACCATTTTTATTAATATATAGTTTTGTAGTAATTTTTATAATAAGAAAGTAGTTTTCCTCCAGCTTTGTTCTTTATTTACAAGACTGTTTGGCTCTTCTGGGTCCTTGCATTTCCATATGAGCTTTAGGATGAGCTTGTCAGTTTCTGCTGAAATAGAAGCTGGGGTTTTTATAGAGACTGCATTAAACCTTCAGTTAAATGTGGGGTGTATTGCCATTTTAACAATTTTAAGTCTTCCATACCATGAACATGGGATATCTGTCCATTTATTTAGGTCTTCTTTAATTTATTTCAACCATGTTTTGTAGTTTTCAATATACAAGGCTTGACCTTTCTTGTTAAATGTGTTGCTAAGCATTTTAGTCTTTTTGATGCTATCTTGAATTGAATTTTTCTTAATTTCATTTTCAGATTGATATTGCTTGTGTATAGAAATGTAACTATTTTTTAATATTTATCTTCCATCCAGAAACCTTCCTGAACTTGTTAAGTATTCCTAATAGGATTTTGTAATTTTTAAGGATGTTCTATATCCAAGATCATGTCTTTCCTAACAGAGACAGAATTACTCTTTCCTTTCCAAACTGGGTGTCTTTGATTTCTTTCTCATGCCTAATTGCCCTGGCTAGAAATTCCATAAAATGTTTAAAAGAAGTGACAAGAATGGAGATCCTTGTCTTTTTTCTGATTTTAGGGGGAAAGCATTGAGTCTTCTCCATTCAGAATGCAGTTACCTTTGACTATTTCATAAATGCCCTTTATCAGGTTGAGGAAGTTTCCTTCTAAACTCTGTTGAGTGATTTTATCATTGAAGGGTGTTGGACTTTGTCAAATGCTTTTTTCTTTTTTAAAAACTTTTTATTGGAGTATAGTTGATTTACAGTGTTGTCTTAGTTTCTGTTGTACAGCGAAAGTGAATCAGTTATACATGTATGTATATATACTCTTTTTTAGATTCTTTTCCATATAGGTCATTACAGAGTTCAAATGCTTTTTTCTGAGTCTAGTGAGATAATTATGTGATCTGTGTCCATTATTCTCTTAATATAGTGTATTACATTGATTTTCATGTTAACCAACATTGTATTCTTGCATGAAATTCCCTGGTTGTGGTATATATTCCTTTATACATGCTGTTGGATTCAGTTTGCTAGTATTTGTTGAATTCTTTTCATCTATATTCATAAGAGATAATGGTCTATAGTTTTCTTGTGGTACCTTTGCCTGGTTTTCTTATCAGGGTAATATTGTCCTCATAGAATAAGTTGGGAAATTTTATATCCTCTTCTATTTTATGAAAATATTTTTGAAGAATTTGTGTGAATCCTTCTTAAATCAATTTGTAGAATTTACTAGCAAAGCTCTCTGGGCCTGAGCTTTTCTTTGTGGGAAGATTTTTAATGAATAATTGAATCTTATTCCTTACTGAAGGTCCATTCAGATTTTCTACTTTATTCATTTTTTTATTAAGGCAGTTTCAGAAGTGTCTTAGTCTGCTCAGGCCGCTATAATAAATTACCATAGACTATGTGGCTTAAGTAAGAAACATTTATTCCTCATACTTCTGGAGGCTGGGAAGTCCAAAATCAAGTCACTGGCAGATCGACTGTGTGCTGTGGACCTGCTTCCTGGCTTGTGGGTGGCTGTCTTCTCATGGTCTATTCACATGGCAGAGAGCAGAGAGGAAGAAGCTTTTGTGCCTTCTTTTATAAAGACACTAATCTCCTTCATGAGGAGTCCACCCTCATGACCTAATTACTTCCCAAAGCTCCCACCTCTTAATGCCATCGCGGTGAAGGTTAGGATTTTAACCTATGAATGCTGGGAGGACACAAACATTCAGTCCATGACAAGTCGCTTGTGTCTTTTTGGGAATCTGTACGTTTGATCAGGAATATCACGTTTGTTGGTATACAGTTGTTTATTCTTCTTTTTATTTCTGAAAGGCTGGTAATAATATCCCCTTTTCATTCCTGATTTTTGTAATATATATACATCTTTTTTTGTTTAGTTTCTTGGTCAGTGTAGGTAAAGATTTGTTGGTTTTTGTTAATCATTTAAAAAATTCACCTTTTGAATTTTTTTGATTTTTCCTATTCTTTCTCTAATCCCTATTTCATTATTTTAACTCTAATCTTTATTATTTTACTTTATTATTCTTTCTTTGGTTTAATTTTCTTTTCTTTTTCTAACTTCTTAAGATGGAGTATTTAGTTCTTCATTTTAAATACCTCTCCCTTTAAAATACAGATACTTAATAGCTATAAATTTCCCTGTAAGCATAGTTTCAACTATATATCATAACTTTTAGTATTTTTTAATTCACTTCAGTTTTTTTCTATTTTCCTTTATGATTTCTTCTTTAACCTGTATTTATCTACTACATAAGGAATAAGTTTTGTAATGTTTAAATTGCTGTAAATTTCAAAAATTTTTTTGGTTTTTAATTTCTGCATTCCATTCCATTTTGGTCAGAGAAAAGGTAGGAGAAAATGTGACTGTTATAATTCTTAATATATCTTGGAATTAAATGATATCACCCAAGTTTGAATACCAAGGAATGAAAGACTACATATAGCAATTTGAATAATTGAAAATAATTATAATTTTAAAACAAATCAGAGATGGAGGGAAAGGAGTCTTGCAGGTGTATTAGTAACAAGCACTCTCCTCTTCCATAGTGTGAAATCATGCCTGTTTTCTAAAGTGCTAAGATGTTGAGTAAAATGTACAAATCTATAAAGCTCATTATTGTGAAAATTAGACTATACAGTTTTCAAAATGCCAGTAGGAAACTGTGTGCCCCTGAACATATGCATTAAAACAAAGAACAGAAAGTATAATCTTTATAGGAAATGTGAACATTTCCTATATGTGAACAAAATAAATAAACAAAATAAATGTGAACAAAATAAACATTCAAATCATATAAGGTGGCAAAATTAAAATTAAGCAGGAAAGAATACATCAAATTCTGGTAAACATAATGAAAAAATATATTTAAAAATCAGAATCATACTTTAAGGTAAAAAAGTAGAAACATTTCTGTTTATTGGAAGAAAATGATCTCCATTATCACTATTATGAATTAATATCTGGGGGATAAACATTTGAGAAACATGGCAGAATGGCACATTTATTTGTATATAATACCATTATATGCCACAAGAAACAATTATTTAATTTTAAAACTATTAACGTATATAAGAAAATTCAGAAAAGTTCTGAAGAAAGGCTTCTAAAATTATACAAAAACTAATAGCTTATGAGATGTGAACAATGCCTAGTTAGAAAATATAATACAAGAAACTGTTACATTCACACTGGAAATCAGTGAATATAATTTAATAAGAATTGTGTGGGAACTATGTGAGAAAAATATTTAAACATAACTGAGGGACTTAAATAAAAATATTTAAGGTAATATAAACATACACTGTTTTAAAACAAATAGAGTAGATATATGTATATGTATAACTGACTCCCTTTGCTATACACCTGAAACTAACACAACATTGTAAGTCAACTATACCCCAATAAAAATTTTTTTAAAGTTAAAAAAATTTTTAAAATAAGAAACATAAAAATACATTGTTTTATTTGCTAGAAACACTGATATTGTAAAGTTGGAAATTTTCCCAAGTTAATTTTTAAATTGAACGTGATTAAATTTAATATACCCAAAGAATATTATTTAAATTCTCTAAAGAGAATTTTGTTTAATTTTACAAATTAACATCATAGCCCATCTAAAAAAAATAGGTTAAAAAAAAAAGAAAAGAAAATGAATTTAAAATATAAAATATAGGTTTTGGTGGAAATTAGCCCTATCATATATTAAAAATATGCTACGAAACTTCAAAGAATTAACATTGTTATTTCATATACATCAATGGGATCATTATTCAGAAACAAACCCAAACATATATGAGGATTTAGATCACTCTAAGGTTTGCATCAATGAAGGTATGAGAATTTGTCAAAAAATGCTATTGTGATTATTTGTTCACAGTTAAAACCCTAGCATTATGATCCAAGTCGGTCAAAACTTAATATAAAAAGGAAAGCATATAAGATATAGAAGAAAGTACAAATATATATATTCTTGGGATGAAAATTCTTGTTATTAATATTAAGAATAGTAATATGTAAATTACATTTAGTACATACTGTCAGTCATAAATTGTTCTAATTATTCTAAAGACTTAAATATTTTAAAAATACTCCATTTTTTTCCAGATTGATAATATTGCTAAACTGTCTGCTGGGGAAAATACTCATGAACAATTTGAATTGCATGATATATATTATAGTTAACTCCCTTTAATAACAAAAGAAATTCATGCAAATTTGTAAAAGAAGGAACACCCAAACAGAAAAATGAGAAATTTACGTGGACTGAAATTTCACAAAGACACAAATACCCAATAAAGACACGGAAAGGTGCTAATCTTTGGGAAAACATGCATCTCTAGACAAAAAGTTAATACTAACCTCTTATCAGTCGACAGTCCTTGGGAATTGTGGGGAAAACACCACACCCCTGCACTTCAGGCAAGAAGGAAAATTGGCACAAACATTTCAGAGGACAGTTGCCAGTAAATATCTACATTTATTTTATTTTATTTTTTTATTTTTGGCTGTGCTGGGTCTTCATTTCTGTGCGAGGGCTTTCTCCAGTTGCGGCGAGCGGGGGCCACTCTTCATCGCGGTGCGCGGGCCTCTCACCGTCGCGGCCTCTCCTGTTGCGGAGCACAGGCTCCAGACGCACAGGCTCAGTAGTTGTGGCACACGGGCTTAGTCGCTCCGTGGCATGTGGGATCTTCCCAGGCCAGGGCTCGAACCCGTGTCCCCTGCATTGGTGGGCAGATTCTTAACCACTGCGCCACCAGGGAAGCCCCAATATCTACATTTAAAATACACATTAAATTTTGATGAGCAATTCCAGGATTAGGCATTTAAATTATGAATATACTTTAAAAAAATCGGAAGACATGTAAACAAGGGTGTCAGCAGAGCATTATAGTTCTAAAAAGATAAAAGCAACATAAATGCTCATCAAGAATGAAATGGACTAAAAAAAAATCATTCATACTCATGATAGCATAACATGGAATAGCATACATATATTTAAAAGAATGAGAGAATTTTATGGAAAAAATTTGAAACTTCATGAGTAGGAAATAAAGCCAAGGCAAAGGAATGGTGTGTTTTGCATGAGATGTTCTGAGCATGATAATGATCCCATAGTTGTGTGTGTGTGTGTGTGTGTGTGTGTGTGTATGGTGGGGATGTCAGGGGGTACACTGTGAGTAGGAAAATTTTATTGTTTGCACTTCTTAACCTTGTACATGTACTACTTTTACTTACTAACTCTCATCATCTGGACTATAAAATTACTGAACATATTTTACTGCCCCCATATATGTTTCTATGAAAAAGTAAAAATGAATGCTATTTTTTTAAAGTGGGAGGAAAAAAAATTATACAGAGTAAGTAACCCATCAGTAGCAGGAGAACACACCTGAAAGCAATTGGGCAGAAAGTCAGGGTCCCCAGTCAGCAAGCTGGAATTTAAACAAAGGTCATGATCAGTTTAGGCCACAGAGTTGCTTTGTATGCCTCATATCATGAATATTAAAAAATATATATGTTTTCAGCAAAAATTAGATTAACATGGAAAGTTGTATCTTTGGATATTCTGGAAAGATCCACCATTCATCACCATGGGTTTGCATAACCTCAGGACTGTGGCAGAATAATGACTGACTTGGTTAGACTGGGGGTGTGCCTTCATTCTCAGCTCACACTTAACTAACCATGCGAGGTGTTGCACGTAACACTGGGCCCTTCTGTGCATCGTGCATAGTATTGAAATTCTATTTTAATTTTCATTCATATATTTCCACCTCCATCTAACTTACCTTTCAAATTTGTACCTGAGAAATCAGTCATTATTCAAATTAATAAATAATCAAAAAAGCCACGTTAGCCAAAACTTTCAGGTATTTTCAAAGAAGCTCACAGGAGACAAAATGATTTGTTTCTCTCCATCCTTGCCTGTTTCCTGGTGGAGCTGCTGTAAGCCATTGGCTCCTTTGAAGACGGACTTCAAAGGAGAAAAAAGATGGAAAAAGACCCCACAAACTGGGCAATCAGCGAATCCTGCCAACAAATTCAGCTGTAGGTGAATCGGTGATTATTTGCAAACATCTGGAGAGAAATAGAGTCATATATGTTTGAAAATCCAATATCAAAATTGTACCAAGCCCATGATGGCTTTACCGATTTACACAATTACCAAGCAAAAGGAATGCTGCAGATGTGGATACTTTGGGAAATCACTCTCACCTGAGAAATGAACACCTCGGATGTTTTTCTACGTCATTCTGGTTACTTCATATATTAGCTCACCAGCTTATGAGATGAAAGCTCAGTGAGAGACTGATCTCAAAAGTGATGATAAATGATACTGAATTACAGCAAGACTTAGAAGTCTAGGAGTCCTTGGCTCTGCGGCTGATTTGCATGAGATGATCTACATGAGCATGTAAATTTGTTTTGAATCCTAGAATGTTTTCTTTAATAGTCACGTAAACACGTAAGAAGAATAGCAATTCACAGGTTTTTTTAGTTCACTAAATTTTGACAGCTAAGAATCCACTATAATTAACTAAAAGACCTTTAATAACTTTATAAAAGCATATTTAACAGGACTCCAGAATACTGAGGTTATTTTATAAGCCTTTAAGTAGGATTAACTTTCTGAGAGGTTAGGACGATGATTATCTTTAGCACTTTTCAAGTTACAATCCAATTTCATTCCTATTCTATCTGAGCTGATCCCCACACAATCCATGTTGTTGTGATGTTATTGTCTTTATTTTACCTGAGGAAACCTGGCTTGGCTAAGTTAAGGGCATAGCCCAAGGGGAACCACAGAAATTCAGCTGGAAATCAAGGTCCCTCTTTTTAATCAAATGCCCACTCTTTTCACAATACCCACTCTCTCCCACCAGGCATAGTCAACAGGATTCTTTGGTACGATCTGAGGGTCAATTATAAAAAGCCCTGGTTACAAAAATCTCCCAAGTGTGGCCTTGTATGGAGTCTTATTCTTATTTTTTTTCTTGCTGCATTTTATTTTATTTCATTTTTATTGAAGTATAGTTGATTTACAGTGTTGTGTTAATTTCTACTGTATAGCAAAGTGATTCAGTTATACATATATATGCATTCCTTTTTTAATATTGTTTTCCATTATGGTTTATCACAGGATATTGAATATAGTTCCCTGTGCTATACAATAGGAATATGTTGTTATCCATGCTATATATAATAGTTTGCATCTGCTAATGCCAAACTCCCACTCCATCCCTCCCCCACCTACCTCCCCCTTGGCAACCACAAGTCTGTTCTCTATTTCTGTGAGTCTGTTTCTCTTTTATGTAGATAAGCTCATTTGGGTCATATTTTCGATTCCACGTATAAGTGATATCATACGGTACTTGTCTTTCTCTTTCTGACTCACTTCACATAGTATGATAATCTGTAGGTCCACCCATGTTGCTGTAAATGGCATCATTTCATTCTTTTTGATGGGTAACTAGTATTCCGTTGTATACATGTACCACATCTTCTTTATCCATTCAGCTGTCAATAGACGTTTAGGTTGTTTCCAGGACTTGGCTATCGTGAATAGTGCTGCTATGAACATAAGGGTGCATGTATCTTTTTGAATTATAGTTTTGTCTGGATATATGCCCAGCAGTGGGATTGCTGGATCATATGGCAACTCTATTTTTAGCTTTTTGAGGAACCTCCATACTGTTTTCCATAGTGGCTGCACCAACTTACTCATTCCCACCAGGAAGGTTCCCTTTTCTTATGGAGTCTTATTCTTCAAACAGTCCTGGGGGCCCATTGTAACTTGACTTCTCCTCTCTTCTACAGGTAAAGCCAAACACAAGAACCCCAGCTGTGTGCAAAACAGTAACATAATAAAGGGAAAAATAAACCTTATATCACTAGAATACTGTCTAGTTTACCAAGTACATTCACATGCACCACTGCATTTTATATGCACACCAATACTATGTGGAAAAGGAGGGCAGGGGTTATTATCCTGTGTAGAGAATTTTACAGTCTAGCGGAGGAGATAACACCTTCGCTCGGCCCAGATATGATCTGCTCAAAGTTTTATTTTGCCCTAAGTGGCAGTGCTGCTTTCTTTTCATCCATTTCTTTACTCTTGATTGGTCAGACCCTAATTACTAAACACTGAGTTAGAATCAACCTTGCATCAAAACCGTTATCACAGTTTTGAGACTCGCACAAGAGTGGGAAATGGGCATTTTGGACACAGAATGCTTCCTGGAGAGTTTACCTGACGCCTTCCAAGCCCACTGTAAACCATACATAATTTCTGTTATTTCACAGAATTTCCATATTTCGCTTGTCTTGAATGATGTGTCAAGGTGATGTGCTTAATTGAATGACTTCACCCCAGCGTCTACTGTTCACTCAGCAACAAGCTTGGCGCCAAAGGTGTTATTAAAAAGAGCTCTGTCATTCAGAAAAACACTTCAGTTTCAATGTCGTCCATGTTTCCCTATTATATGTTAGGTTTTATATGAATAAAATTTGTTTTATTGACAGGACCAAATTTCATAAATGATGGCTATTTTAGGAAAGATGAGGTGACAGTAAAGTTGTTTCTGATTTTAGTTATGTAAAGAGTTAAGAACCAAAACAAAGTACCACAAATCTAAAAGTTATGCTAATAAAGAATAATTTTTGTTAGCTCTGACCTCACTGCTAATCCGATTGTTAACTAATAGTCCATTGATAACATTTTGCAGGAGGAGATATTCTTGTTAAAATAAATTCCGCTTGATTATATTGCTATTTCATTTTTTAGCCTAAACTCATATTTTCTTAGCTTTTCTAGGCTTTACGGGAGTATGTTGCAGTTTTTTAGGCATTTACAATGAAAAAGAGTTTGCATAAAATTTACATTAACTTTTCCCTTTTCAGCATTGCATAAATGCACACAATGCATTTAAAAGAGAGCAGTTAAAACTTGGAGTTTGGAACCTTATTTTTAAATGTAAATATTTTAATTCATCTTACTTCCAATTGTTCTGACTTAGCTTGGGTTTTTCTTTCCCTATCCAGGTCCCTGACGTGAGTTTTACAGTTACCTGGTTCACTTCATTTCCAGGCATTTGAACAGAAAAAGCATGAAAAGTGTATTTTTCTCTCTGCCCACATATCTTAAAAAATGAAAATGATTTGCCTGTACTTCTCTTCCCTTTCACTTCACGTTTCCCATCTCACCCCCTTCCCCTTACATATGAAAAATAATTTGGGGGGATTAGGAAGGGGGGATTAAAAAGTTGGAATTCAAAACAAGGCACTTCAGGAGGTATACACACTTGCAAATGGGGTCTAAACATCGTTGTGCCTTCGTATTAGAACATATCCTTTTCGCCTACCCTTTCCACTGGATGCTGATAGAGGGGTGCCAGTGCTGCGGGCTTATGCTTTGGTGGATGGTGCAGAGAAAATACATGTACGTGGCCACCCGCTTTCCAACTCTGATCTGTAAACCAACGCTGCCTGTAGTAGCTTCCAGACTCTCTGGGTCTGGCCTTGCCTTACTCAGGCCCCAGAGTTAATCCTGTCCCTTACAATTGTATGCCCTTCTCAGCCTTCCTTTACCTCCCCTCCCTGCCCCCTTCTCTTCTGCCCTTTGCCCCCTCTCTGTCACCACCGTCCTGGTCCATGGCTTCCTCATCTCCGGAACTAATGCGCCAGTCCTGTGTCTTGTCTCTCCTTACCCCGGTCCTAATGCGCCAGTCCTGTGTCTTGTCTCTCCTTACCCCGGTCCTAATGCGCCAGTCCTGTGTCTTGTCTCTCCTTACCCCGGTCCTAGCTCCCTGCCACCATCCTTACACACAGATGCTCACATGGGATCCTGCTACTCCACCAGCCCGCATCTTCCGCGGTGCACCAGAGCGTGCGGGACGCAATCACAGCTTGGTCATGACACGTGGGCTGTAGGTCGAGGCCCCTCCCGAGAGTCTGACTTCATTCTCTGTTACACCCCACGCTGCTTTCACACTTTGCTCTAAAATTCATTTCCCAGGAGGATACCACTAACGCTTCACCCTCCCGAGTGGTGTCTGTTTATCCTCTCCAAACCTCCCCACACGCCCCTGATCTTGGAGATGCGATAGGTTTCCTCCTTGAGCTTCACTCCCGCTTCCAGATGACTGGTCCCCCCTCCTCTCTGTAAACAGTGTTTTCCTTGAAGCACAGACAACAAGGCCGTACTGTGGATACCCGTGCTTCCCGTCGTCACTTAACCGCCCACCTCCCCTCCCCCTCGTTCTGGCTCACTGTCTTTTATCACTTCAACTCTTGTCCTTCTTGGTGACTCGGTAGCCCTGCAGACAATCTGTCTCACCCCAGGCTTTTTAGTTCCCTGACCTTCTCACGTCTATTGATTTTATCTCCCATTTCACTTGTGGTCGCCCTTAACGTGGGTACCCTCAGCGACTGTGTCACAAGTCTGCAACATTTACGGTGCCGACTGAGAGGATGACCTTCTCTGACCACCACCTCCTAGCTCTCATATCCTTTCTTCAGATACCCTGGTTTGAACAAATATTTGATACCACTAAGACTTCCCATCCATTGAAGCATCATGCTTTCTTTATTCACTACCCTGCTTTCAGCTCCATTTATATCCAGCTCAGATACCACGATCTAGCACTTGTATGAGCCCTTCCTTTTTTGCAGTCTTTCAGCTTCCTTAACCTTTATTCCATAATCCCTAAATTAAATCTAATTTTGCCAATCCCGGCAGCATCGCGATACCTGAAAATTGGTGGAAAAGAATACACAACTGTGCTGACTGCTGTCACTTTATATTCATGACTACAAAGTTCCATGGCCCCTTTCTGTCTGTCAATCCTACTATGTTTCTATGTTTTTCTAGTCAAGTTCTCTTTGAAATAACTATTTCACACGTTGTCTCTGAACAGCACCTCTCTCTTCTTTCCCATCTAATGACCTTCTTCTTATTTAACTGAGAAAATAGAAAAACGTCATAGGGGTACCTGTCTCAATTTTCTCCCACCTTGTCCCCCCAAATCACCTTTTCCAAGGTCACTGGTAGATTCCACATTGCCAAGTCCAATGATTAATTCTGTTTTCGTTTTATTCTGCCCTTCACCATTTGATACAGGGAATCATGTGTTGTGTTGTTTTTGTTTGTTTTCTTGAAACATATTTTTAATTTGGTTCCTGGGACAATACGTGTTCTTGATTTTCCTATCTCACTGCGCACTCCTTTCTAAAAATCCTTTATTAGAGCCTTCATTTTGCTGTATTCCCTAAATATTGAGGTGCCCTAGGGCTCTTTTTTTGGTTCCTTGTTCTCTATCTATGCTCGCCTTCCTTTAAGCCCATAGCAGTTCTTAGGTTTTAAATGCCATCTTTAGACTGATGACTTCCAAATTTGACATTTCACATCCCCATCTCTCTCCTAAATTCCATACTAGGAATTCCAATTGCCTACCAGACATTTCTACTTAGGCATCTAATAGGCATCTTAACGATAACTTGTCAAAAGCCAAGGACATGGGATAGGTACAAGGAACCATCCCCGCATCAATGGTATTGGTGGGATTTGAGGTCAACCAAGCTCTATGTGGGGGGCCTTTCATGAAGCAGAGCCCATGAAGCAACCAAATTCTGGGCTTTGGAGACTCTTATCACTCCAGAAATCCACTACTTTCTGTCCAATCTCTCCCTCTGTATCCTCCCTCTTACATGACACTTTCCTTCATTACTGCCTTTTCACCATCCCAACAACCCTCTGAGACGGCGAAGTTGTTCCCATTCTGCAGATGGGACAGCTGAAACCAGAGGACTCCCCTTGCGTGTCTGCATCGTGCAGCTTATTAGTGAAAGGGCAGAAGGAGGATGTGGCCTCGCATCTGATGCCCCCAGACCCAGAGTTCTCCCCACTCCATTGCCAAGGGGTACTTTCTGGGGAAAGACCAGGTGTCATGGTGTAGAGACTTCATAGTCCTAGATCAGAAGGTCGGCTCACTGAGCCCCGGGACATCCCTTCCCTGACCTTTTCCCATGGCAGCCAGACTCTCTAATTCTCATCCTTCATAATGGGGACCCACCGCCCCGGGGAGATGAAACCCTCACATGGAGCTGTGGACCCTGTAGAATGGCAGGGCGACCTTGGGAAAGAGATTGTCCTCTTTGGGCTTCAGTTCAGCCAACAGCAGGAGGAGGTGGGATGGATGGATGAGGGTTCTCTCTGCATTTCTAAGCCCTTTTGTAAACTCAGGGTCTCGGTGTTATTCTGAGCCCCTTGTATGCCTGCTGTGTGCACTGTCCTTGCTGAGACCTCTAAGGTCCTACGTGACCCTGCCCTGACTGTCCCTCTGACCTCATCCTTGTCACTCTCACCTTTGTCCATCCTTCCAGCCATGAGGGCTTCCTTGCTGTTCCTCACAGGTGGCAAGGACACTCCCACCAGGCATGTTGGACTTTTCCTGCCCTCTGCCTGGAATGCTCTCCCCTAGATACTAATATTACTTAATTCTTCAGTACATTTTTGTTTCTGTTCAAATATCAGCTTTCTAGAAAAATCTTTGAAAATCCTATCTAGAAAAGCACTCCTGTCATTAAAAAAAAATGTTTTTCTTCATAGCATTTATTGCTACCATAACTTATATATCTATTTGTTTACTTTTTATTGTCTGTCTCTCTTTTTATTTTGTTCCATAACGTCATTTTCTTTTTATACTCAGCTATTTTCTGAAGTAATTTCAATGGCTTCTCAATAAATATTTGTTGAATGGATGAATAAATGTTATAGCCCCTACTGACCTTTGTACTATGCTATATGAATAAAAATTAAACTGGCAGCATGTACAGTACAGAAGGGAGTAGAGAATATAAGTGAATGAACAGTCCAGTTAGAGAAGTATTGCAGTAACTCACCAATAGGTTGATTTCAACCAAAATGATGTAATTTGTCAAAGAAGAATGTAATAATATCAAAGAAGAATGTAATAATGTCAAAGAAGAGACAGTATTTTTTAAAAAATGGTTAACAAGTGTTTTCATTAGTTTTGTTTTAGTTTTTGTTCTTCATTCTCCTTTTTCCAAACTGAGAAAAAATTGAAAAAAAGGAAGAAAATAAAAATAAAACCTCTGTCTTTAGTGAAAAATGGAGTAGGCCACAACTCCTAACCATTATGATGTATTTCACTAAAACTATGAAATGTGCCTAAAACAAAAGAAGATGCTGACACAATAGCTAAATCCTCAGACCTCGGGGAGAATAAAACATATTTATTTTAAAATAAGGTCCAACATTTTAAAAAATTTATTTTATTGAAGTATAGTTGATTTACAATGTTGTGTTAATTTCTGCTGTACAGCAAAGTGATTCAGTTATACACACACACATATATATATTTTTTTCATATTCTTCTCCATTATGGTTTATTATAGGATATTCAATATAGTTCCCTGTGCTATACCGTAGGACCTTGTTGTTTATCCATCCTATACATAATTGTTTGCATCTGCTAATCCCACCCACCTCCCCTCCCCTTTGGCAACAAGTCTCTTCTCTACATCTGTGAGTCTGCTTGTGTTTCGTACATAAGTTCACTCATGTCATATTTTAGATTCCACATATAAGTGATATCATATGGTATTTGTCTTTCTCTGTCTGACTTGCTTCGCTTAGTATGATCATCTCTAGGTCCATCCATGATGCTGCAAATGGCATTATTCCATTATTTTTTATGGCTGAATATTTTCTAATATCCCATTGTATATATGTACCCAACCTTCCTTATCCATTCATCTGTTGATGGACATGTAGGTTGTTTCCATGTCTTGGCTGTTGTGAACAGTGTTGTTATGAACATAAGGGTGCATGTATGTTTTCGAATTATATTTTTGTAAGGACCAACATTTTGAAGGTGATCTTTGGTTAAAAATTGCCTTTATGATATGGACGGATCATGAAAGAATCTTGTGCTGACCTTCTAGAGTTTCAATGTGAGGCTTGGGAGGCAGAGTAAGAGGAGAAGTTACTCTGACATACCACGTCTAAGTTTTTACACCGTAGCCTTCAAGCCTAAGAAATGGCTGTGGGCCCAGCAATGCGACGGGGAAAGACGTGCAAAAACGTGAAGGTCTCAGTGCTTCACTCAAGGTGTTGGTCTCTAAGCCTTGCCAATTTCTTGAATACCAAATATTGAGGGAGCTATTCCTTCATGTCAATGACAATTAGATATTTCACAAGTAATTTTTTATAAAAAGCCCAAAGCAAAGTTATGGCCTGTGTACAGACTGCCTTCCCTGCACCCTCGTGCAGCGTGGACGCCAACCATTAGTTCAGGTCATGCAGAAATAGGAAATGCGCACAAAGGAAGCCCATGAGACCGAGCGGTAGACACTGGAAAACAACAGAGCACATCAGTGCATGAATAAATGAGGATACAAAGACCTTCTCTCCACTATCACGTCAACAGGGCTGCTGGATAAAAACGGGTTTTACAGCCGAAATGAACTGTAAGGCTCAGACGGTGCTTACCGAGTCTCTGAGTAAAACCCGGGAGGGACCACAGGGGAGAAAAACAAAACAAAACAAGAACGCGGAGGAAAGGCTAGCCTCTGACACCTTCATCTCTCGCAAACGGTAAACACTGCCTACCCGCCCCCAGACGCACGCAGCTCCTCACGGTGAAAACGCTTGCTTGTTTCAGCGCCTCCCCCTTGATACATCATGCCTGGGGTTCATCCAAGAAGTACAAAACACACTAGAAGACAAAAATAAATATACAGTCTGATGAGACAAAGCAAGTAGCACTGGCAGACCAAGAGAGGACAGAGATTTGGGGATTGTCAGGGAAGGAGTTTAAAGCAACTGTGATTAGTACGCTAAGGGCTCCCCGGGAAAAAGCGGACAGTATGATGGGAACAGACGGGAAACGTAAGTGAAGAGATGGGAACGCGAGTATCCTGCAGTCCTACATGTGGGCTTCCGACGGGGCCTGTGTCCTTAGGCTGGGACCTTCTTAAGGGCGTCCCCACCCCGCCCCCAGACGCCTGGACAGCCCCCCTCCCCCATGCCGCGTGGGCGCTGGTAAAACCCAGGTGTGTTCAATGTTGCCCGTGTGCTCGGTCCTTCCTTGATGGTAACAGGATGCCCCCGGCGTCCTGCACGGAGATGACTCCCTGCGCCCGCCGCTGCTGGTACACGGGAGGGTTTCTCTCCCATCATCACCTTGAGAACATGACGGGGTTCCCGGTGGCAAAACTCATGCGAAAGCGGGGCCCAGAGTTCCCACCCCTCCGTGGAGTCCAGTGCCCAGCAGTTGCTCGGGGCCCCTTTAAGTGTTTGCAACAGGCCGCAGCTGTGACTTCTCAGATACGCGGTGGTTGCCTGCTTCTCCAGCGTGCGTGGCAGCCGTTTACTCTACGACCTTGTTTCTTGGGTGCATCGAAAAAGAGTTGTTGGTTTTCGGCTTCTCCAGCATTTATTCTTACTGTGAGGATGGAAGTGTTGACTGGCAACCTCCTTACACTTCAGACCAGGAGCCAGACGTGCAGAACACTGCTTTTTAAGGTAAGTCTGACCCACCTTTAATTCCTATCATCCTGGCGCTCCCGGACTGGAAGAAGATGTGTGATAGTGTGAAAACGAAAGTTAAAGGGCCGACCCCTAGTGTAGGGGTGTTGAGGACGTTAGGGAGAATTTGTGGTGTCAGGGTTTGTGTCCTCAAGGGTGGACCGCCGAGAAAGGAGACAGGCTTTCCTTCTGTGACTGGCGGCTGAATGCAGTGAACTGGGGCACCAGGGACCCCTGGGCTTCAACTGTGATGGGAGAAAACTCCTGGAAAAGGGGCTGGACCTCTGAGAGGCCCCCATATCTGTGAGGGTCTGACGCAGGGGTTCTCAACCTTAACTGGCACTTAGAATTTCCTGGAGATGTCGTACGAATTCTGAGGCCCATATGACATGCCACTAAATTAAATCAACAATTAAACAGATTCTCTGAGGGGTGAGGCCAAGGTATCAGTATATTTTAAAGCTCCCCAGATACATTTGCTATTCAGCCAAAGATGACAATTACCCTTCCCAAATATCCCGGGAACAAATTGAAATCATGGTGAGTGTTACCACATTTTAGACTTGATTTCTTACGTAAGAGCAAAATGGATATGTACCCTGTCCCCAGTAACATGTGCTCTGGCGTGGAAACAACACCTAAGTCCTCTGCTTTGGTACCGGCTTATTGTTTTGGGGGTAGGATTTGGGTTTTGTTCTTCCTGATGTACATGGAGAGATTGCATCCCTCAACTCCATCAATGCCCTGAGCATCAGCCTGCTGATGGTGACCCCAAAGGAGCAAGTCCAGTCGGCAGAATTCTCTCGTGGAAAGATCCACAACAGGGTGGATCTATTAGGAATGGGCAGTTCTTCCCAACACGTTGATAAATGTAACAAAAGTATACCAGAGATCCCCATATTTGAAAATAAAAGGTACATGGTTTTATTAAAGGGATGTCGTATTCTTCTCACTCACGCAACAAAAGTTGACCTGATATGTAAAGAGTAGGAAAAGGAAAGGGCATTGAATTGTTATTTGTCCAGAGAAATCTCAGCAGACCCTGGGATGGGCAGTACTTGCTGGAGTGGGCTTGGTGCCTGTTGGATTCACTGGTGACCAGAGGAAATGGGCAAGAGGAAAAAAAAAAAAGAAATGACAGCAGCTGTAGGCAATTACTACACTGATAACAGGATTGGTTTAAACTTCTTGGAATTTGTGGGAAGTCCGTGGCAGTTTGGAAACCATGCCTGAGCAGGTTTTAGAAAGAGCCAGGGAGATTGGGTTCTCTTCCATGTAGACTGTTGGCTTCTCTTTCATGTAGACTGTAGTTGAACCCTCCATCAGGCAGTGCCTGGGGGGTAAGACAGCTCGGAATGCATTGTATCTGGCAGCGAGGTGAGTGCACCTTAGTTGCATGTGAGTGCAGAGGCTGGGGCGAGAGTGAATGGTCTGAGGAGTCGAGTGTCCTCTAGCAATTGTGCCCCACCTCACAGCACACCTCCTCTGTGAACAAAATCACAACTGTGGACTCTGTTTCCTTTTTTTCTTTTTAATATCTTATCAACTAGTATTTCAATAGTGTACACTAGTTCTTCTGACTTATGAAAATAAACCATAAGAGATATTAGGATTACCAGAGTTCTCATGATGCCAGGTCCGACCTAAATATGCTCACTGTTCTGTCTATATTATTTAAAAGGCCAATGAAAATGAAATAAGAGATTTTCAAAATGCTTTGACTGCTGTGTTTCAGTTTTTATCAACTTTCCCCTCAGGGTCATCTTTATCAAAATGAATCATCTGTCCTTTTTCAGTGAATGCCATTTTTATCTTATTCTCTGCTCAATCTATAAAATAAAAGTCATGCCTCCATCCTCTCTGTGATATTGGACAAAACATATTAATAAGTATTAATTCAGAAAAGGGATGTCTGATTCGTGAATTTGGCAAGTGCTGGGTTAAACAAAGTTAAATCGGTCTGTTTACTGACGAGCCCCCTAAAACATCCAAGTACACTGATATGCATTGTACACCACGGAGAGAATTGCACAGTAGTAACTATCCATCAAGGTCATTCAACCCTGGGATCAGAAGACTGTTTCATAAAATTGGCAAACACTTGAACGCATTTTAAAAATCCATCCTTCACTTTACTTGGAGGCATGAATATTTCCTTTATGTTGTATTCAAAGATGAACCAGCTATTGTGCATTTATGTTGGGAGGATACTTAAACACACAGGATGCACCTTTTTTTGTCTTTGAAGATTAGTGGCTCTTTATTTACCACAGACTCTGATTATCCCCACTGGTATTCCAAACCACTTGGTCTGCAGGTATCTCTAGACAGATAATCTCAAGGTAGGGTTTTTGTTTGTTTGTTTGTTTACTGTCAACATTCTTCATTCTCAGTGGAAGCAACTGAAAATCTTTATGCTTTAAAGTGGAGTTAGTAGGGCCAGGGAAATTAGACTAAAAGACTTGTAGAGAGTGCTGGAAGATGTTCAGAGTATCATGATTAAGCAGAAACACTACTGTGGGGGGATGCTTTTAGGAGGTGGTTAAACAGAAGCATCTTTCTCTGTTTCCTGCTCGTTATTCGCTACCACAGTTATGAAGTGGATGGAAACAGACAGCAGAGATTCAAAATCACGGTCAAATGAGAAGGTTGGACATTTAACATGCTCTCAATAGATATTGAAATTGCACAGAGAAGGAAGAGCTGAGAGGGCAGTTACCCAAGGACCAAGGATGCTGGAGCAGCATGTCCAGGAGCAGGTGCACGCCTTCAGGGTTCCCTGGGCCCCCACACGCTGACCACCACACACACCCGGCACTTCACCCACTGACTCCCCTCCCTTCCTGCAAGACCAGGTTGCTTCTATCAGCCAGCTTAGTCAGGAAACTGATCGAATGGGCGTGAAACTCTCCTCCAGCACAAACACCTGAGTTATATTCAGAAAGGAGTTAATGTATTCCCATATCCGTAGGAAATCTATTACTGGTAACATCACTGTTAATCAGTAATTATCTATTTGTTCACAGTTTTAAGTATGTCTTAATGCATAATTTCATGAAAACCTTGGTGCAGCTGAATTATGTGTATGTGTATTGGACAACTTTCCTAGGATTTACGGACTAAGCTCAAAGCAGATTCCTCAGTAGGCATTTAGGAAAGTTCAACCACATGCCTAAGAGATCAGGGCAGGAACAAAAACCATAAAAGATCATCTATGTAAGTAGGTATAACAAAATGCTACATTAACACATTTGTATATAAAAATGTAAATGGTAAACAGTGCATTTTATCATCGGTAGATTAAACCAAAAACATTATTAGATGTGATTAGACTCTCAATAATTTAGTAAATGAAAATAAGCTAACAGCAGGTGTAATTTCTGGTGGTAGTTTGGAAATTACTGTTGATTTAATGGGAAAGGAACTTTTCCTTTTTGATTTTAGAGGTATGTGCACAAATGTAATGAGGTAGAGCATGACGTCTGGCACACGGGGTTGGTCTAGTCGTTTCCTTTTCCAGTTTTGCATGTTTTCCATTATCCCACAGGCCATCATGGGCTTTACTTCATTCTACTTTCTGTTTCTATGAATTTGCCTAGTCTAGGTAATTCACATACATGGAATCATACAACATTTGTCTTTGTGTGCCTGGTCTATTTCACTTAGTGTAATGTTTCAAAGGTTCATCCCTGTGGTAGCATATTTCAGAACTTCATTCTTTTTATGGCTGAATAACCCATGAATTACCCCATTCTATGTGTAGAGCACATTTTGCTTGCCTATTCATCTGTTGATGGACATGTGGCTTGCTTCCACCTTTTGGCTGTTGTGGATAATGGTGCCATGAACACGGCTGTACAAATCTCTCTTCAATCCCTTTTTTTTTTTCTTTTTTACATGTGGGTAAAAAGAATTATAAACCTAAGAATTGGTTGATAATTAGGAAATTCTCATCTCAAATGAGCCATGAGATAAGAGAAGCAATTTGTTGTCACTGGTACTTTATTTTGTTTGTTTTGCTTTAAGGGCATATATCTTGTTTATTGTATATTTTCTATGGCAGGGACAGACTGATGGATGTTTATGACCCGGTGAATAGTTGGTAATTCTGTTAAAAGAAAAATTAATCTCCATTCATCTAAAATCAGATTGATCTGTTTTATCAGTTATCTGCCATTACTAAGGAAATGTATCCCTTATGTAATCTTGCCTACTTTTTTGTAATCAGGGTTTCTGGAATATAGTCCTCTGTCTCTCTTTTTTATGTTGGATATATGTGTGGAGATATATATATATATATATATATATATATATATATATATATATATATATATATGAATTCACTTTCTTCTAACAAAGACACCTGTTTCAAATTTTCTCCATCTCCTGAAAAATTCAGTCCTGCTTTCAATTCTTTTGAGTGTATACCTAGTAGTTTTTTTTTTTCACACACACACACACACACTGTATTTTATTTTTACAAGAGATAAATAATAAATAGACTGACACCAAGCATTGTCCATGGATGACCACAACAAAAGCAACAATGATTGCAATTACCAAACATGAAACACACTCATACTATGTCACAATATTGACATTCAGTCCAGTAATCCTGCACTGTAACAGCTCCTTTACTTTGCAGTGAAAATTGATTTGTATATTCTTTGCCTCTGAGTCCTTGTGGGATTTTTTTTTTTTTAATTCAGACAGAAAGTCACAAAAATTATACTCATCCTCATCAGTTCACTCAGTCCCATGTAATTAATTTTTTTTTTCATCTTGATCTTTTGTTAGCACTTTTATGAGTTCATCAGTTTTTCATTAGAGTTCTGAAAATGCTTATTCATTCAGTTCAGCAGTATAGTCAGTTACCAGAAACCTGTACTTGTCAGAGTCTTTTCCATGAATTTCTTGAAGATGAAACCCTTTTATAGGAACATATTTGCAAAAGCATCAGAGTACACCCAGAACTGTCTGTAAATGACAAAAGACTTAAAAATGACCACAGTTAAAGATTTGATGAAAGCTCATAATAATGCAGTTGACAAGAAAATTAGTTATTTCTGAGATATACATTTTAAAGTAATAACTAGGATTATTACTTATAACATTATACCAGAACATATAAGATTTTTAGAAATTTCATGTAATGTCTGAAACATTTATATTAACATATTTCCATACATATTTCCATACAAATACAAATATACCTAGTAGTGAAATCTGATTCATGTGGTAATTCTGCGTTTAACTTTTTGAGGAACAACTGAGCTGTTCCCACAGCAGCAGTACATTTTACATTCCCACCGGCAATGTGCAAGGGTTCCAATTTCTCCAGTTCCTCACAAACAACTTGTTATTTTTCAGTGTTTTTGGTTACAGCCATCTTAGTAGGTATGAAGAGGTAGCTCATCATGGCTTTGATTTACAAAGTTATTTCCTTAGCAATGAATGATGCTGACTATCTTTTATGTGTTCATTGACTCTTTACATGTCTGAGCACTGTTTTCACTGAATCACAAAGTTTGTGTTTTTGCTTTTATTCATATCAAGATATTTTCCGATTTCCCTTGTATTTTCTTATTTCACTTGTTTTTTCTTGTTTGACCCATTGGTTGTTTGTGTGTTAATTTCCACAGATTTATGGATTTCCCAGTTTTCCTGTTACTGATTTCTAGTTTCATTCCAAAGTGATTGGAAAAGGTACTTTGTATGATCTCAATCTTTTTTTAATTCAGGAAGACTTGTTTTGTGGTCTAGCATATGACCTATTATGGTGAATGTTCCAGCTGAGCTTAGAAAAGTGTGGGTTCTCCTGTTGTTAGTTGAATAGTTCTGAATATCTGTTAAATCTCATTTATTTATAGCCTGGTTCCAGTCCTATTTCCCCACTAATCTGTCTGGTGGTTCTCTCCACACTGAAAATGGGATATCGAAGTATCCAGCTATTATTGTGGAACTGTCTTTTTCTCTCTTCAGTTCTGTCAGATTTTTGCTTCATGTATTTTGGGACTCTTGGTAGGCACACAATTTTATAATTGTTACATCTTCATGATGGCTTGAAACTTTTAATAATATATAATGTACTTCTTTATCTCTTGTAACTTTGTTTTTTTAGCTTAAAACCTATTTTGTCTGATAATATAATCACTCCAGCCCTCTTTTGGTTACTATTTGAAATATCTTTTACCATCCTTTAATTTTTAACCTCCTTGTGTCTTTGTATCTCAAGGCAGTCTCTTGTAGACAGCATATAGATAAATTATGTTTTTATTCATTCTGCCAATCTGCCTTAGTTGGGGAGTTTAATCTATTTACATATAAAGTAATAATTAATAAGGAAAGGTTTATTTCTATCATTTAGCAGTATTTTTCTATATGTCTTATATATGTATATATTTTTATGTTGTTCTTCAGTCTTCCATTATTGCATTTCCTTGTCCGTAGTTGATGTGTGTGTGTGTGTTATACCATTTTGATTCCCTTCTTTCCTTTTCTCTCTTTTGTTGCTGTTGCTGTTGTTATTTTATTAGTGGTTGCCTTGGGGATTGCCGTCACATTATGGCAATCTAGTATGAACAATGCCAAATGTCAAAAGTATATAGACATTGTTTCTGTATATCTCTATCCCTCACCTTTTACATTGTTATTTTCACAGATTACATCTTTCTGCACTGTGTGCCTGTTAACATAGATATGAACAATATAAATATTGTTTTATGCATTTGCCTTTTAAATCATATGGAAAATAAAAGAGGAGTTATAAACCGGAAGTTCAATAATATTAACTTTTACATTTACTTTTGTGGTTACCTTGACGAGTGTTGTTTGTTTTCTCATACTGCTTGTGTTTACTGTCTAGGGTTCTTTCATTTCCACTTGAGGGACTCCCGTTAGCACCGGTATAAAGGGAATAAACTCCCTCAGCTTTTGCTTGTTTGTGAATGTCACAATTTCCCCTTCATTTTTTTTTTTTTTTTTTTGGCCGTGCTGCACCCGGCATGTGGGATCTTAGTTCCCTGACCAGGGATCGAACCCGTGCCCCCTGCAGTGGAAGCACGGAGTCCTAACCACTGGACCACCAGGGAAGTCCCTCCCCTCATTTTTGAAAGGTAGTTTTTGATTTGAAATTCTTGGTTGACAGTTCTTTTGTTTTTGTTTTTTTTTAACACTTTAATTACATCATCCCACTGCCTTCTTGCCTCATGGTTTGTTATGAGGAATAATCTATTATTATAATTGAGGACCATTGTCCTTCTGGGACTCCCATATATTGGGCTGCTTGTTGGTGACCCACAGGTCCCTTAGCTCTGTTTACCTTTCTTCATTCTTTTTTCATTCTGCTCTTCAGACTTCATAATTTCAGTTGTCTTATCTTCAAGTTCATTGATTATTTCTTCTACCCAATCAAATATGCTGTTGAACCTTTCTTACGAATTTTTTACTTACTTTGCAGCTCTAGAATTTCTGTTTGGTTCTTCTTTATAGTTTCTACCTCTTTATTAATATTCCCATTTTATTCATCCATCACTTTTCTGGTTTCCTCTACTTCTTTGCTTATGGTTTTCTTTAACTTTTTGAAAATATTGAAAAGAGTTGATTTAAAGTCTTCCTTTAGTAACTCCAATGTCTGGTCTTCTTCAAGGACAATTTTGGTCAATTTATTTTTTTCTTTGCACCTGTCATATCTTCTTGTTTCATTGTATGCTTTGTGGTTTTGTGTTGTTGTTGAAAATTGGACATTAGAATATTATTCTGTGGTAACTCTATCAGTCAAATTGTCTCCCTGCCTTAGGTTTTTCTCTTCTTAATGGTGGAAAGCTGACCTTTTGTTCAACTGGTATAGTGTTAAGAC
This sequence comes from Balaenoptera borealis, assembly GCF_965194805.1. Classification (NCBI taxonomy): domain Eukaryota; kingdom Metazoa; phylum Chordata; class Mammalia; order Artiodactyla; family Balaenopteridae; genus Balaenoptera; species Balaenoptera borealis. The sequence goes on along the minus strand of NC_138880.1, from coordinate 29,692,475 downwards.
AAAAGTTTCCTTCAATGCCAAGAGCAGAAAGCAAACCAAAACAAAAAACAAACAAACAAAAATACTGCCCCACACTGTGTGGATTGACTGTCCTGGGGATTCCTTTAATCCTAGCTTGGCCATTTACAGCTTTCCCTTTTCTGCTGGCACTGAGCCTAGAGATCAGCTTGGGGTCTTTCTTCTCAGGTCTTTTCTGAGCACACATCTTGTCCTGGGCACAGGCATGGCATCCTAAATTACCCCAGTATACGTAGGTCCTGGTGAATGCCCTAATTTCTGAAGGAAACTCTCTCCTGACTTTTTCTCCCAGGCTTTTGTGGTCTATTGTATGTCTCAGCTGTTACCTTTTGCCCCTCATGGCTGTGGGTTTTCCTCTGCCATACAATGTTTTCAAGCAATGCCCATCACGTTTCTGCCCCAAGTGGGCTCTGAGTTAGGTGAAACGGAAATGAAAGGCTTGCATCAGTCCTCAGGGAGCCCCCAGACAGGTGAGGACAGGCAAACACTATAATTTGTGGAGACACCCTGCTCCCTCTGCAGCCAGGGACCAGGGCTGCACACCAAGAGTGCAGGCTGCGTCTCGAGACTTCCTGCGAGCCAGGGCGGGTGGTGAGGCAGGGCAAGTAAAAACGGCACAGGCTTCCCGACAGTTTCCAAGTCGTCTTTTTCTTGATTCAGCATTTGCCTGGCTGCTGTAAAACTTTGAGATAGTTGGTTCTAACAGTTTCTGCTTGTTTTTTCTTAAATTTTTCTGTGGAGGGAGGGGAGTTCGGAGCTGCCCACTCCACCGTTTTGCTGAAGTCACTCCCTTTGCTTTTACTATCAAACGCCAACTATCACAGGGTTTCTACTGAATTAAATGGATTTCTTTTAATAAAATGGATTTCTTTTAATGGGAAATATATATATATATATATATATAGTCAGATTGATCTAATACTCTTACTAACAACAATTAACATGGTGAACATTCTTTCAAAATGACAGAATATTTATTGAATTGTTATGCCTAAACAACATTCATCTTCAAATTTAGTGGAAGACTTCAGGTATTTTTGAAATATAGATGAGGTATTTAGCTGTAAATAAATATCTGGTCGTGTCTTTACAAATCTAACATGATGTCCCGGGTAGAAAAATCTGAATCATTTTTGTTCATTCTTGTTCATTTGTTTGTTTTTCATTGATATAGAATTGCCATATGATATTATATTAGTTGCAGGTATACAACATAATGATTTGATATTTGTATATATCATGAAATAATTACCACAGTAAGTCTAGTTAACATTTATGTTAACGTGCTTTATTTTAGCATGTAGGGAAAAGAAATGGACTCACTGTTTCTTTCTGTTTCTTCCTGCCCTAGCTTTCTTCAAGTGAGTGTGTTATCATTATGCCTGTGAATAGATGTGCACACACACACGGAGGACACATGCTTACATATACATACACCCACATATTCACTGAGTTATTTTTGTAACCTATGGGTGTGACTTTTGTGTCATGGAGAATGTTTGTCTTTATAACTATTCTCATGTTCAGCATTTTAATATTGATGTACCCATATAGTACAATTTAAAGATAATAGGAAGAGTAAGAAAGAATATACTTTGACAAAAAACTAAGCTGCAACATAATAATCTGATATCAGAGCTTCTATCTGTCAGATGCAATCACAAGTAAAAGGTAGAAGGAAGCAAGGGATTGCTTTTTAAGGAAATGAAATTATTATCTTGAGAATATGTCAAAAATGTGACTTGAAAGGGCATATAGATGACATAAGTGTTCTTCAGCTTTCCATTGACTCCTGAACGATCCTGGGTGAGATAAATCGTGGTGATGTGCGTGTCTTGTGTCTAAACTTTCATCCTGCTAGTGTCAGGAAATAAACTCCTTCTGAGCAAAAATCCTTGCTCAAAGCCCCAGAGCAGCTGAGGCAGGCTGTGACTCAAAGCTTTTTAAGGTGATTCAGTCCTTCTCTGTACCACCCAGGGCTCTCAGGAGCTGGATGTAATGTTCCCTTTTGTATTTTAAGACTTTTCTGTGTGATAATTAAGACAGTGACTAGTACAACATTTTTAGGCATCTGCCCATACAAATAGCTCCTGATGTGATGACTGCGGATGTCTTGAGGTTTTGTACACTTTCTCAGTGGGCCAAATGTCAAGGTGCAGACTATCAAAGTTCTGAATTCATTGGAACAAAGGGAGGAAAACTCTGCCATATTTACAACTGAGAATTGGAAATCTGATATATAGGGGGTGTGCTGACAGATACAAGATGTAGAATTGCTGCATTTGTGGAGTTGGTTTTAAAAGCATTTTACCATAACCAAATAGCTAATAAATTTGCATAGACTTCTTCCAAAATCTCTGAATTTAGGTAATTAGACATTAAGATTCTTATCAAGTGGCATTTTGCATTTTGTTTTGTTCCATGCTGTTTATGCAGAAGCCAAAGGATCTTTAACCTTTGAGAGACCTGCATTAAATCAACACTACATTAGTGTTTTAAGGTCATTAGCTCAATAGCCATATGCCCAGATATCTTCTCCATTCAGAAAGTCAGGAATCAGTAAATAAAAATGAGATAATTAGCAATGAATACCTGCTACTCGGATTTTATATACACAACATTATCTCGTTCCATCCAAAGCTTGACATTATTGCCTATAATTCAAGAAGTGTAAGCCCACACCCTGTACATTGCATAGCAATGGAGCTCTCCTGGTGACCTCACACGTTTCCATGGCAGCAAATTCATCTGGAAATAGCACAGCACTTTGATTTGTAGGTGGTCAAAGATGGACGCCTGAATTACACACATTAAAAAGGCTAATTTCAGAAGAAATCCTTAGGTTGGAAATTTTGCAGTGCAAGATTATAAGGTAACGTGGTATTTATGTTTTTAATGATTATGCATTTCTAGTTCTGAATTTGAAAGAGGGCTTTTGTCATTCAAATGCCTTATGGTTAGGATATTTACAAGGAAGTTAGATAGTAGCAACAGAGTAAAGAAATCTAGTTTTGGCAGCTCTCCACCACCGCTGGTCACATCGCCGCCTGTCTCCAGGGCTGTTAGTCTGCCCAGGCTGCCATAACAAAATGCCACAGACTGGGAGGCTTAAACAACAGACATTGATTGTCTCACACTTCTGGAGGCTGGAGGTTCCGGATCAAGGTCAGGTTTCAGTTGCTGGTGAGGACTCTCTTCTTGGCTTGCAGACTCAGCATTTCCTTGGAGTACATGTGGAGACAGACAGAGAGAGAGAGAGAGAGCAACAAGAGCCAGTGCAGTCTCTGGTCCCTTTTGATAAGGACACTAATCCTATGAGATCAGGGCCCCACTCCTGGAACCTCATTTAAACTTAAGTAACCTCGGTTATTTCTTCAGAGGCCCATGTCCAAATGCAGACACACTGGGCATTAGGGCTCCAACATATGAATTGGGGGGTGGGCACAAGCATTCAGTCCACGGCACCAGGCCTCCTGTCCATCTTCCCTGGGCCCTGGCTCTTCATTGTCCGACTCTAACAGAGGGAAGGGTTTGTGTCTCTTGAGATCAGGCGGGATGTCTGGATCGCTGGACATTTGGTCTCATGAGAGACCGTTTAGTTGGACCAAGGTCACTTTAACTTCAACAAAGCAGTAATGAACTAAAGATGAATGTTGGCTAAAAATATAAGCTATAATTAAAACAAAAACAAACAAAAAAGACTCCTGTAACATCTGGAGCAACGTTAAGAAAGAGGATGTTTGGATTTTTTATGTGTCCTATGTGAAGACTGTTGCATGCCCAGGACCTGGCCATGAAGTAGGCTGGAGGCTCTGAGACCTCAGGCCCTCACTTCGACCCCCTGACTGGCTCCTTCTCACCTACTCTTCTTCATGAATCTAAGAGATCAGGTGAGCTGGCCTCAGACCTGACCATGTTTCTAGAGGCAAAAAAATGAGAAAAGGGACACTCCTAACATAATCTTGCAGCATCCCAGAGGGGTCAACAGTTAACTCAGAATCTGGATTGTTAAAACGATTTAAACTTATTTTTGTAAACAGAGACACTAGTAAGTTGGAATAATGTTTATCTACAATGACATAAAATAATGTAAGGTCTTCTTGCCATAAGTGTTCTAACCCATGTAAGCGTTCTGAGAAATGTCCTATTCTGCAAAACCATGGACTAAAAGTTACAGGGCTTATAAGGAAGATAAGGTCAGTGGCAAACTCTTCATAAGCCCAGGGTAGCTCCGTAACCAGAGCCCTAATTACAACAGTACTGATCGTAATGTGAACCCTGGCCCTCTCCACGGGCTCTGCCACGTAGAATCCCCACCTCTATCTTTGCAGCCCCTCAGAGTGGCCCAGCTTTGAAGACATTTACTTCTAGTAGAGACCATTTCACCAAAATGAAAAATACAACTCAGAGGTGACCTTCTCCATCAATTAGTATTTTCACACAGGGGGATATTTCTTTGCAGCTTCCTTGTCTACCCTTGCAGCTTCTCCAGACAGCTTAACATACTGGAAAACAATGACTAAATCACCAATTTCTTGCCCTGAAACAAGACACTTCTGCAAGATGCTGTGTTTTGTTTTGTTTTGTTTTTTCTTAAGTTCTTCATATATTGCTGATGTTTTTATCTTGAATCCTGAGTATAATCCCTTCAAATTATTAACATGCTAGTGGAAATTGTCAGTGAACCATCAGGATCTCTACAAACGAACATTATTTTCCTGTAAGAATGAGCTAATTTGGATCAAAGAAAACATTATGTATCAGAATAAACTGTGTTTGGGAGTGTGGTAATAAAGACAAAAAAAAAAAAAATTGGCCAGAGACATCATCTAATGGAGAGACCAACCATTACTGTATTCCAGCTCTGCACCAGCTCCCCACTAGGAATGGGCCTCAGACCCTAGGACAGAGCTTCTCCTTTTGGGGAAGAGATGAGGGTCAATTTGTGATTGGAACAGGGAGGTTACAGTAGTGAAAGACGGCTTTGCAAGTTTGAAGGAAGGCAGTGGATTCTGGGTTCTGGATTAAGAAGTTCTTATACAGTTCAAGTGGCAAGAAATATCTAAACCTTTTGAATTGCTAGGGAAGAATTTCCAGAAATATGAACAATTCCTTTTAATTCTGGCCACAAGCAAATATGTGAAAGGGTCTGTGAGGGTCCCTGAGAACAGAGGGAGGGTAAGAAAGAACTGAAGGTCAGTAAGGCCCCAGAGTTGCAGTGACCGTGAGGGCTGCTCCTGTCCTGTCATTTAGAATGCTGCCCGGGCATCAAGTAGGGGAGACTGAAGGGAGGCTGCTGTGGTCTGAATGTCTGTGTCCCCCAAATTCATATGTTGAAACCTAACCCCCAAGGCAATAGTGTTTGGAGGTGGAGCCTCTGGGAGATGCTTAAGTCATGAGGGTGGAGCCCTCATGAATGGGATTAGTGCCCTTATAACAGAGACCTCAGGGAATCCCTGCTCCCTCTGCCATGTGAGGACCCTGAGATAAAGGGCAATAGTATTGAGCTTCATTTTTCTTTAGTATTAGTCACAGAAGACAAGGCTATGCTCACACTCACATTTCTTTGCATTTCAAACCAGCTTTTCAATACCTGTCCTGTGGGTGATATTCCCCACAAATATTCCTCCATTGTTCTCCAATTTAACTTAAGTTAGCATAAGTATCCTCATCTTTACTTCCTTATACTTCCTCTTCCATCATTTATAGGATTTTACTGCATTCCTTTATAAATAAGAATCATAAATTCCATAGGGTCCTTATTTTAGATGATAAGCCTACTTTCAAAGTTAGGATTTGAGACCCCTTATCGTTTCTTGTAAACCCCATTTCTTGTTTTTTTTTTTCTTTACGAAACAAATTCTGTTCACAGTAGGAGAGGAAGACCTGTCTTCTGTAGGCCCCCTACCTGAACACACCTTGTTCTTCTCTTTATTCTCCACTTTGACTGCACCCCCTCTTAAAATCACTGCCATTTCAGTCCACTCACAGACTGCCACCCCCAGCAGGAACAGAACCAAAAAGGAGAATTCACATAATCTTCCTTCCTTCCTTATTTCCACAGTACGGGGCATGTTCCATCCACTCCTTCCTCACCCCCCCTTCCTAGTTGTGTGCCCATGTGGGCTCCAATGAGGTCATGTATGGTGGCCAGGTGTTCCATTCTTAAATATTTACTTCACAAAATGCTTAGTCCAATAGATGTACATGGTAAACAACCTATAAATAAAAGATCAGCAGATGAATTGATGAAGCACACAATATAAATAAATAATTTTGTGTGGAATTATTAGCATTAAATATTGACTCATTACTGGAAAAACCCAGAAACTAAATCCCTTTGTGTAGATAACCCTGTTGTTATATAGCCAATGCTCTGCACAAGGATAGCTGAAAATAAAATATGATTTCATGTAAATAGTAGGGTAAGAAGGGAAAAAAAGAGATTTAGGGCCATTTAGATCAATCTTTTAACAAAATTTGAACCTTGTATGTGATATCATATTAATGCCTGGAAATAACCCTGAAGCTACTGGGGACTTGAGTTCACACAGTGGATATTGAACATTGGGATTTTCTTGCCCAAATGTGTAGGAAGATTGATGGAACTGGATGATGTTTCCTCAAAGGGTACTGTACATCCTATCACTCTGTGAGAGAGAGGGAAACCCTTGAGGTAACAAACAATGACAGTTTCTCCATTGAAACCGCAAATTCAGTTTCAAATTGATGGGGACATTGTAAAGAAGAAAATAGTTCTATTGTTTAGATTTTTTTTTTCCACACTGTGAAAGTTTTCATTTATAATTTCAAACCTTTAGAGACCTCAATAATGTTTTCTCTTGATATATTTCTTCCCACTCATTCTTCTTCTGAATTAAGACAGACTTTGAGTATGTTTCCATCAGAAAAAGAGCTAAGTGAGAGAGTTTAAGGTCTGGAATTAGAATGATGGAATTCAAAGCCTGTCTTTACCATCTGGTGGTTGTAAGACCTTCATCTGCTTAATCTTTAGTTTCCTCAGATTTACCTATAAGATTAATGGTAAGGCAAACATATTTCTATATAATAAAAATATTTACCTCATAGGATTATGGTGAGGATTAAAGGAAACAATGTGTGTAGATAGCTCCTGGCACTCAGTAAGCACTTAAGAAATGATTGGTATCGCTACTACCCAAAATAAAGCCCTAATTAGCATCAAGAAAGCAATTACTCATCCTCCTAAACCTAAGGACCATCTTGACTTGAACAATTGTAGCTAAGTTGGTTGTGGGTCAAAGAAAGAAATCCGATTTCTAGTTGGGAAAGGTGAATGGGCCCAAATCAATGTTTACTCTGCGGGGAAGAACCAGGAGACAGATACCAGGAGGCCAGCCCCCTGTGAATGGATAAAGATAATGCTGGAAGTGGCACCCAACCCTCACCACAGGCTGGAAGATCAGGTGAACCGAAGCAAAGAAGCAGAAGCCCCCTCCGAAGTCTCACGTGCATTGAGTAGTATTAAAAATCACTTGATACATTAAAAAAAAACTTGTTACACTTACCATGTCTTTTGATTTTCATTGAAATCCTGTGGACAATGTATTATTCAATTTGACAAGAGAGAAAACTCAGGTTCTAATGGTTGATGAACACATCATTGTTGGGACAGGACCACATCTCCGTGACGACCTGCAGCTTCTGTAGTCAACTCTGGGCTCCTTGTGGAAGACAACTCCAGCATAATATCTCAGGAGGGGCTGATGTTCAACAGTGTTGGTTTCTAGGAAACATAATTTGTTAAATAAGAAATTTATGGAAACACGTGAGAAGGAGACCTTGGTGTTTCTGTCAAGGCTGTTTATCTGTGGTCATTGCTTTCTCTGCATCTGTCTCTTCATCTTTGCTGGATTCTGATTTTCTCTGGCATTTCCCCCTCATTTACTTATCTCTTTCTCTCTTTTATCTCTGATCCTTCTTTCTGAGCCTCTGCAAGCTCTGGATTAATTCCTGTCCTTGCTAATTTGCTCTCAGTTTTCAACTCTTGAAATGAATGAAAAACAAAAACAAAGAAAATCTCAGCAAAAACATGGAATTTATAAAATATATGAAATAGAAATATAAACATGAAAAACACAATAATAGAATAAAAAAAAAAAAACTCAATAGATGGATCCAGTAGTAGAGAAGAAAAGATAGAGAATGAAATCTGTAACTGTGAAAACAGTAGAATTCACCCAATCTGAACAACAAAGAATTAGACTGGAAAAAAATAAGCAGAGTCTTGGGGGCCTTTGGGACTATAACAAAATATCCAACATTTGTTTCCTTGAAGTCTCAGAAGGAGAGAAAGTAAGTAGGGCTATAACGTATTGGAAGAAATAATGGATTAAACTTCCCAAATTTGGCAAAAGATACAAGCCTACAGATTCAGAAAGCTGAGTAAACTTCAAACAGGATACAAGACTCCCACCAAAATGCAGGAAGACACATCATAATAAAACTTCTGAAAACAAATATATAGAAAAATTCTTGAAAGCAGTGGGAGAAATGACACATTCCCTGTAAGGGACAACACTTTGAATGATGGCAGATTTCTTATTTGAAACCATAGAACCCAGAAGTAAGTAGCACAATATTTTTCAAGCTCTGAATGAAAAAAACTGTCTATTGCAGATCCAATATCTGGTGAAACTATCCCACAGAAAGGAAAGGGGAATAAAAATATTCTTATATGAGGGAAAACTAAAAGAATTTGTCACTAGCAGACATTCCTGCAGAGTTTGGCTAAAGGAAATTCTTCAGACAGAAATAAACTCATAAAAGAAGTAGTCTTGGAGCACGAAGAAGGAAGAAGGAACAACAGATAGAGCAGAAATATGGGTGTATGCAATTGAACATTCTTCTTGTGATTTTTATAAATCATATTTGATCATTAAAACAATCGTAGCTCCATCTGATACTCAAGACCAACCTTTGCTGAGATTTTGCTAGGAATTTTATTAAACCTATAGATAAGTCTCAGGGGAATTCACATGGGCTATATGACCCAGACCAATGAAAAATATGTTCACACAAAAACCTGTACATGAATATCCATAGCAACTTTGTCATAGCCAAAAACTGGAATAAGCCCAGATGTCCTTTAACACGTGAATGGTTCAATAAACTGAGAAACATCCATAGTATGGACTACTACTTAGCAGTAAAAATAAATGCACCACTGATACACACCACAACTTGGATGAATCTCCAGAGAAATGCTGAGTGAGCAAAGCCAATCCCAGAAGATGACATACTGTATGGTTCCATTTATATAACATTTTTCAAAGACAAGATTTTAGAAAAGTATGATAGCTTAGTGGTTGCAAGTGTTAGAGAGAGGAAAGGAGGTATGTTAACTATGCCTTTTTAAAATTTTCCCTACTTTCTGATGTTTTGATATCTGGGGACCTTACTGATCTTGGGGAGATTGCCGCTCCCAGGGCTGGCTAATTCCGAAAGCTTGAAAACCCCTTGCTGAGCACACCCTTCCTACGCAAAACAATCAGTCCAGGTTCTACACCCCAGCCACCTCCTTTATCAGCTCTCAGACTCAGAGCCACTATCCACCTGCCCTCGTCACCCCAGGGCCAGGTGCCAGAAGACTTGGGACAGCTGCTATGCCCCAGAGCCCACTGAAATTATTCAAACTTGCCATCCTAAGCCTGCCCACCCTGCCTGGCCCATTCCTTGCGCAGAAATCACCATAAAGGCTTTTGCCCATGTTTGCCTTGATCTCTTTGCCTCCTGGATGACCTGGTGCTTCCCCATGTGGCCCTTCCTGGGCCTCCTGTATCCAGGGATCTTGAGCATAAACACTCTTCCCTCCTGACAGTCATTTCCATGTCTGTATCTCTAACCATACCTGATGGAAACACATCTCAGGTGCATGTTAAAACAAGTGGTGAGCATGGTTGTACAGGGCAACACAGGTGATCGTTTTGTTGGAATTGTTCCAGACCTTGACTGTGGTGGTGAATGCGTGATGCATTTTTATAGAACTTAATAAACACACCCATAAACGAGTGCAAGTAAATCTGGGGGAATGTGAATACGGTCAGTGACCATGTGAATGTCAGCATCCTGGGTGTGATGTTGTTACAGTTGGCAGATTGTTACCATTGAGGGAAACTGAGCCAAGTGCAATAAGACTCTATCCTTCCTTACAGCTGGTGTGAATCTACAATGATCTCAGTGCAGATTTCAATGGCAAAAGTTTTTAAGACCAAGCTATGGAGTACTATAAAATGTATACCTTGTTTAAATTATTTTGTCTAAATATAGTTTCATGACTTGAAAATTCACTGAAAAATCATATAAACATTTGTAGATGGCCGTTAAGTTTAGCAATATTTTGCTTAGAGAGCTGTCTAGAAGCTGCATCACTTGTAATTTAATTTAAAACTTTCATGAGTTTGTCTCATAGATACAGAGAACAGACTGCTGTTTACCAGAGGGGAAAGAGGTTAGGGGGTGGGGGAAAGGGGTGAAGGGGTCAGTTGTATGGTGACAGATGGTAACTAGACTTTGGGGGGTGATCACTTTGCAGAGTATACAGACATCAAATTAAATGTTGTACACCTGAAACTATATAATGTTATATACCAATTTCACCTCAACTGAAAAAAAAAAGAGAATAGCCACCTTAAAGTAATATCAGAGCCATAGATATTCTATCAAAATCTGTACACACATGGCATGGGGAGGGCTTTTCCCTCTCAGGCATATAGGAGAAAAATTCCTGAAGTTTGGAAGGGCATCAAGTTCAGGGGGAAAACTAATAGAGATAGAAGAGAGTGGATTGAGAGAGAATTACCACTTTGGGGAGCAGTTAATAGTGGTTCTCAAATCAGGCTGTCCATCAGAACCACCTTGGGAGTTTTTTAATCGCCTGCTTGGAATCAACCCTCACTAATTAAATCAGAAGCTCTGGCAGGTGGGGAGACTCCTATTCTCGATTTTTTTAAAGGTCTCCAGGTGAGTCTAATAAGCCCGGGACGAGAAGCATGAACTGATACCATCATGGGTACTGTGCTAGGCGTTCCCCGTAAGTTATGCCCTTGATACTTACAACAACAGGTAGTTATTATTGTTTGCAATTACAGATGAAGAAACTGACTCTCAGAGAAGTCACGTGGCTTGTCTGAGGCCACACAACTAGTGATCTGAGGAACCAGGATGACTCCAGCCTGTGTTCCTTCCTCTGTAGACCAACAAAACATCATTGACTTGGATTCAGAGTGTAAACTTGTCAATTGGCCAGAAAGTACCACAGATTCCCTTGTCTAGAGCTAAGAGATATTCAGCCACTTGAGGAGAAAACTGGGACATATGGAAGTCACTTTTTATGTTGAGAATAACATTCCTCCAAACTTAAGAGAGGACTGGCTATTCTGCCAGCCATTAAGCGTATTCAATCAATTAATGAAAACCTACCTCCCTGAATATACTTTTGTAAGCCATCCGATCAGTGTGTACCTCTTGCTGCTGAAAGTCAGCCTGTCAGGGATGGACTTAATCAAATAAACATACCTCTGAGTGCCAACCAACCAACAAGAGTGTCACCTAGATCATCATAGTTCAGGTGATGTCAATTCTTTACTGCTCTGCAAGTCTGCCAGACCCTGTTCTCCACACTGCCCCAAACCCATGCCAGACCAGCACCCTGCTCTGCTGGGACACACTGGGCCTGACCAGCCTAACTCTCCCACTGATGGCATGATTAAGACCCTTTATATCCAAACGGAGTAACTGTGATTCAGGCATTCAGAGTAGAGCCCGGTGGCCATTTTGAGTGTGGTTTCAGACACATTCCTGCATCAACTGAGAATCTGAATTTTCTGAACTGTATCAGACTCAAGGACACCACCAGCCATTTTCCAAACAATATCTGCTAGCAGCTGCCCGATGCAACCATATGGCCTCAAGTTCTCCCCTTGTAAACATGCAACCATTTCAGACCCCAATCAATCCTTGATTGACAAGCACCCTTCTTGCCAGCTCTAATCCTAATTCTTAACAATTTATGCAACTTTTCAATGTTTGCCTATATAAGCCTCCCCCATTTTGTAGTCCAGCGGAACACAATTCAAGTGCTTCTTGAATTTGTGTTTCCCAAGCTATAATCCTCAGTTTGGCTCGAATAAAAACTCTTTTCTATTCCTGTTAAAAAAATAAAACTTTCATGAGCTTGTGAATGAACAGCCTGTTGGAGTACAGCAAAATACTTAATATTTGGGCAAAAGGTAGACAAGCCAAGAGGCAAACATACATTTCTGCAAGCGTAGAAAGAGCACAGCCCACCTCTCTATTAACAGGGAAGAAAGAATCTAAAAAAATGGGCCAGCCTCAAAGTGATCAAAGTAGCATCCTGTGGAGAACAGGTGATAGAAGCTCACATTTCCAAAAAGAAAATAAATCTGGGGAAAGAGCAACCGTTCTCCAAAGAGAAACTGTTCAGTATCCTTCTCAGAGGGGATCTGATACCGCAGCACTCATGAGCTAGGACTCGACCCCAGGTGAGTCCTGTCAAATGCAAACAAATCCAGGCTTAGTACAGAGACACCTCATTGAAGAGATGTTTGTAGTAGGGAGAACTCTCAGACTCCACGGTCTCAAAGATCTGGTAGAGATGGGCTGCCCTTTCGTAGGTAGGAGTGAACAGGCTAGAAATCCCAGGAGTGGGAGGGCAGCAGGGCCTGTGGAGTGATGAGATGGCTGTTTTTCCCCTAAGGTTACCGGTTCCGGGGAGGTGCCTTGTTGGGCGGTGGCACTGCTCCGTATGCCAATGCTTGGGGTGAGCCCACGTCCAGGGGTAAATGAAAGATTCCTGGCTACAGGTTGTCGATTCAAGTTAGCACCATTTTGTCCAGGTTGGTCAGTGGGGACCAACAGTTCTGCTAATCATTTATAAGACCAAAAATGGGAGTTTGGAGGGTTGCTGTCTGGCCTTGTCATAGGCCAACACGGGGCCCCTTGAGTTCTATCTAAGTCACGTGGGGAAGGCAGTTCTCTGCAGTGAGCCCTGTCCTGAAACGCAAAAGGGTCAGGACTTCTTCATGGGCGCACAGGGCTCAGGAAAGGTCAGCATCTTGTCTTCAAAGCCTGGCCCTCAGTTTCTGCTAGCTGGGATACTTCCCCACACAGCGTCCTGCGTTCAGCGATGGGCTCTGTCTAATGGAAGGAGTAGAGGCAGCAAGGAGGGATCAGAGAACGCACACAAAGGAATTACCCAGTGATGACTGAGAGACAGTGAGCTTGGGATGGACCACAAAGCCTAGTACGCATTGCAAGGAGTGGGGAAAGAATTACGTGGAAAGAGCGAAAGAATATCACATATTGTAAGTATACTGTAAGTGGGCTTTGAGGTCAGAGATGCCGCTGTTGATGGTGGGTTTTTGTTTTTGTTTTTTCCACCGTGTTGGGCCTCTTATTCTTCCTTGGACATGATGTTTTTATGGTGGTTTCTATAGACCGAATATTTGCATCCCCCCTCCTCAAATTCAGCTATTGAAGCCCATTCCCCCAATGTGAGGGGATTCGGAGGTATGGTCTTTGGGAGGTGATTGTATCATGAGGGTGGGGCCTCCCCCCCTCCACTATGAAAGGACACAGCCAGCAAATGGCCCTCCACCAGTAAGGGGGCTCTCTCACCAGACCCCAGATCTACCAACACCTTGATATTGGACTTCTAGCCTCCAGAACTGTGAGAAATACATTTCCGTTTTCAAGCCAGCCAGTTTATGGTATTTTTGTTATCACAGCCCAAGCAGGCTAAGACAGTGGTGCTATTTCTCTGTATCAGCCATGGGGTCCCCCCCAAAACACACACACACACACACACACGCCTCTCCCCCATGGTACAGACACCGACATACATCAACCATAGAAGGCCAAGGTGGGATGTGTGACATTTAACCCGGGGCTTCTCCGTGCCCTTGGTAAAACCAAGGAAAGCAATCCTCAGACGACCTGGTTTGTGCTTTGACAGTATGATATTCCGGGCGGGAGAACTGTTTCCTAATAAAAGTGGTGGAAACTCAGTCACTTTGACATTTAAAGCTAGACTGCACCAAGCTCTAGAAATGTGATAAAGAAAATTCTTGTCCTGGCAGGAAAAAGGGGTTAAATCAACACACTCTAAGGGTCCGAGAGAGAAACAGCAATTCTCTTTGATGTTTTCTGATGCCGTTCCCTTGCTAACAGAGCCTGTGTTATTTGCGAAAGTTCTGGTTGTTTCATTTTTCCAACACGAATTGAGCATTTTTTAGGGTGATGAAATGTACTTCATTACTAGCTTTATTTCTAAACTAAGGAATTCTTTATATCAGGGTTGGATATTTTGGGGGCAATGGACTGTCTCTTCAGAAAAATGAACACACATACACGCAAAAAAACCTCACAGGCCATTTGAGTGGTCACCTGAAGACGTAGTGCGTGAACCCAGGTTGATGTCCTTTTCTCTATAATATTTAAAATCTTGAGTTTACTTGCTCATCTGGAAGATTTTCTTAAATGATTAAGATTTTTAATATTCTGAAGGAAGATATTTTATGATGGTGTATTTATCAGAGTCTTTCTTTCAATGAGGCATTTTTGCAGAACTGTTGTAACGATTTGAAATCTGCGAAAGTTCAAATCTGCCTTTAGGAAAAACCCTAGTCCAGTCACCAACAGACTGACACGGGCTGCGGCTTTGAGCAGGTTGATTCTGCCCTCCAAACCTCATTTCCTTATGTGGAAGTTGTCATACCTATAACCAGGGCTACTGTGAGGTCAGCATGGGGTCACGCGCACAAATGCAGAGTTCAGGTGCAGGGGACGGTGCCGTGGTAGTTGTTATTGTATACAGTGGTGGACACAATGCTTACTACATCGTAAGACTCAAAAGAGGTTTATTGAGTAAATTTGGGAATGTATCTCTCTCATAATTTTCTTACCTGTAGAATGGAGGGGATTATACTGTTTGATGTCTAGTGATCCCTTCTTATTGGATTTCTTTCTCATTTAAGATAGTAACAGTTTATAGCATTTTGCTGTTTATAAACAGGTTTAAATCTATAATCTCCTTGGCTGTCGCAATCACGGTCACATCACTCACATTAATTCACACCTCAGTGTTTGCAGTGACAAAGGAATGTGAACAGTTTCCCAATCTCTTTATTAATACAGTTGGACCAAATCAGTAATAATAGCGAATATTTATGCAGACCTTTTAAATTTCAACAGTGCTTTCCCATATGGTATTTATTACAGTCTCAAAGTCACCAGGGGGTGTGGGTCAAATAGGTGTTACTGGCATAGTTATTATCAGGCTAAAAGAATTCAGACTGAGTAGGATTATGACTGTCCCGAATCCTCACAGCTGACCAGCAGGGGCCAGGGACTTGGGCCCAGGCCTCCTCTCTCCACGTTCACGTCCTTCCGCTCTCCCCTCCCCTGACACCAGCTCTTCCCAACAGCAGACTCAGCCCAGTTCCTTCCTCCAAAGTCTCTGCTCGGACGGAAGCCGAGTGCCCGCTCAGCTGCTGGAGTATTTCCTCAGCCTGACCTACGCTCTTTCCCCACCTGAATCTCTGAAAAACAACACTGAGCAAAGCGTCTTCCTCATAGACGCAGCCTGCAAAGGACTCTTCCCTCCACTAACAGAGGAGCAGTTGGGCATTTGAGACTCAGAGTCCTGAGAAAATGAGTAGGTGTCTGTGGGTGTCCCTGTCTGTGTGCCCATTTATATTTCCTCCCTGAATCTACCCCATAAGAATTAGGCCCTGATACCTAGTATGAGATAGTCACACGAATGGTCACACCTGTCCTGACTTAAGATGGACTCTTGAACTTTGAAGCAAATTGGATAGTGTAGTCAGTTTCACAATACTGATTCTTCCAATCCAAGAACATGGTGTATCTCTCCATCTGTTGGTATCATCTTTAATTTCTTTCATCAGTGTCTTATAGTTTTCTGCATACAGGTCTTTTGTCTCCCTAGGTAGGTTTATTCCTAGGTATTTTATTCATTCTGTTGCAAGGGTAAATGGGAGTGTTTCCTTAATTTCTCTTTCAGATTTTTCATCATTAGTGTATAGGAATGCAAGACATTTCTGTGCATTAATTTTGTATCCTGCAACTTTACCAAATTCATTGATTAGCTGTAGTAGTTTTCTGGTGGCATCTTTAGGATTCTGTATGAATAGTATCATGTCATCTGCAAACAGTGCAGTTTTACTTCTTCTTTTCCAATTTGTATTCCTTTTATTTCTTTTTCTTCTCTGATTGCCGTGGCTAGGACTTCCAAAACTGTGTTGAATAATAGTGGTGAGAGTGGACATCCTTGTCTTGTTCCTGATCTTAGAGGAAATGCTTTCAGTTTTTCACCATTAGGAATGATGTTGGCTGTGGGTTTGTCATATATGGCCTTTATTATGTTGAGGTAGGTTCCCTCTATGCCCACTTTCTGGAGAGTTTTTATCATAAATGAGTCTTGAATTTTGTCAAAAGCTTTTTCTACATCTATTGAGATGAACATATGGTTTTTTGTCTTCAATTTGTTAATATGGTGTATCAGATTGATTGATTTGCATATATTGAAGAATCCTCGCATCCCTGGGATAAACCCCACTTGATCTTGGTGTATGATCCTTTTAATGTGCTGTTGGATTCTGTTTGCTAGTATTTTGTTGAGGATTTTTGCATCTATATTCATCAGTGATATTGGTCTGTAATTTTCTTTTTTTGTAGTATCTTTGTCTGGTTTTGGTATCAGGGTGATGGTGGCCTCATAGAATGAGTTTTGGAGTGTTCCTTCCTCTGCAATTTTTTAGAAGAGTTTGAGAAGGATGGGGCTTAGCTTTTCTCTAAATGTTTGATAGAATTCATCTGTGAAGCCACCTGGTCCTGGACCTTTGTTTGTTGGAAGATTTTTAGTCACAGTTTCAATTTCATTACTTGTGATTGGTCTGTTCATATTTTCTATTTCTTCCTGGTTCAGTTTGGGAAGGTTATACCTTTCTAAGAATTTGTCCATTTCTTCCAGGTTGTCCATTTTATTGGCATAGAGTTGCTTGTAGTAGTCTCTTAGGATGCTTTGTATTTCTGCGGTGTCTGTTTTAACTTCTCCTTTTTCATTTCTAATTTTATTGATTTGAGTCCTCTCCCTCTTTTTCTTGATGAGTCTGGCTAATGGTTTATCAATTTTGTTTATCTTCTCAAAGAACCAGCTTTTAGGTTTATTGATCTTTGCTATTGTTTTGTTTCTATTTCATTTATTTCTGCTCTGATCTTTATGATTTCTTTCCTCTGCTAACTTTGGATTTTGTTTGTTCTTCTTTCTCTAGTTCCTTTAGGTGTAATGTTAGATTGTTTTATTGAGCTTTTTCTTGTTTCTTGAGGTAGGCTTGTATAGCTATAAACTTCCCTCTTAGAACTGCTTTTGCTGCATCCCATAGGTTTTGGATTGTCGTGTTTTCATTGTCATTTGTCTCTAGGTATTTTTTGATTTCCTCTTTGATTTCTTCAGTGATCTCTTGGTTATTTAGTAACGTATTGTTTAGCCTCCATGTGTTTGTGTTTTTTACTTTTTTTTCCTTGTAATTCATTTCTCATCTCATAGCGTTGTGGTCAGAAAGGATGCTTGATGTGATTTCAATTTTCTTAAATTTACTGTGGCTTGATTTGTGACCCATGATGTGATATATCCTGGAGAATGTTCTGTGTGCACTTGAGAAGAAAGTGTAATCTGCTGTTTTTGGATGGAATGTCCTATAAACATCAATTAAATCTATCTGATCTATTGTGTCATTTAAAGCTTCTGTTTCCTTATTTATCTTCGTTTTGGATGATCTGTCCATTGGTGTAAGTGAGGTGTTAACATCCCCCACTATTATTGTGTTACTGTCGATTTCCTCTTTTATAGCTGTTAGCAGTTGCCTTATGTATTGAGGTGCTCCTGTGTTGGGTGCATATATATTTATAATTGTTGTATCTTCTTGGATTGATCCCTTGATCATGATGTAGTGTCCTTCCTTGTCTCTTGTAACATTCTTTATTTTAAAGTCTATTTTATCTGATATGAGTATTGCTACTCCAGCTTTCTTTTGATTTCCATTTGCATGGAATATCTTTTTCCATCCCCTCAGTTTCAGTCTGTATGTGTCCCTAGGTCTGAAGTGGGTCTCTTGTAGACAGCATATATATGGGTCTTGTTTTTGTATCCATTCAGCAAGCCTGTGTCTTTTGGTTGGAGCATTTAATCCATTCACGTTTAAGGTAATTATCGATATGTATGTTCCTATGACCATTTTCTTAATTGTTTTGGGTTTGTTATTGTAGATCTTTTCCTTTTCTTGTGTTTCCTGCCTAGAGAAGTTCCTTTAGCATTTGTTGTAAAGCTGGTTTGGTGATGCTGAATTCTCTTAGCTTTTGCTTGTCTGTAAAGCTTTTGATTTCTCCATCGAATCTGAATGAGATCCTTGCCAGGTAGAGTAATCTTGGTTGTAGTTTCTTTCCTTTCATCACTTTAAATATGTCATGCCACTCCCATCTGTCTTGTAGAGTTTCTGCTGAGAAATCAGCTGTTAACCTTATGGGAGTTCCCTTGTATGTTATTTGTCGTTTTTCTCTTGCTGCTTTCAGTAGTTTTTCTTTGTCTTTAATTTTTGCCAATTTGATTACTATGTGTCTCGGTGTGTTTCTCCTTGGGTTTATCCTGTATGGGACTCTCTGTGCTTCCTTGACTTGGGTGGCTATTTCCTTTCCCGTGTTAGGGAAGTTTTCGACTATAATGTCTTCAAATATTTTCTCTGGTCCTTTCTCTCTCTCTTCTCCTTCTGGGACCCCTATAATGTGAATGTTATTGCGATTAATGTTGTCCCAGAGGTCTCTTAGGCTGTATTCATTTCTTTTCATTCTTTTTTCTTTATTCTGTTCTGCAGCAGTGAATTCCACCATTCTGTCTTCCAGGTCACTTATCTGTTCTTCTGACTCAGTTATTCTGGTATTGATTCCTTCTAGTGTAGTTTTCATTTCAGTTATTGTATTGTTCATCTCTGTTTGTTTGTTCTTTAATTCTTCTAGGTCTTTGTTAAACATTTCTTGCATCTTCTCGATCTTTGCCTCCATTCTTTTCCAAGGTGCTGGATCATCTTCACTATCATTTTCTGAATTCTTTTTCTGAAAGGTTGCCTATCTCCACTTCATTTAGTTGTTTTTCTGGGGTTTTATCTTGTTCCTTCATCTGGTACATATCCCTCTGCCTTTTCATCTTGTCTGTCTTTCTATGAATGTGGTTTTTGTTCCACAGGCTGCAGGATTGTAGTTCTTCTTGCTTCTGCTGTCTGCGCTCTCTGAGTGCATTATTGACAAGGTCTGGGGTCTGCTAAGGTGGGTTGCTGCAGCGTCCCGGGGGTGGTGGTGGCAGTGATATCATGGGCAGGCCACTCTGATTCCCATTCACTTACCATATCACATTTCACATTTTAACATCTTCCCTCTGACCTAGCACAATCTGGGTGACCCTCCCTATAATCAAATGGCCCAGAGTCAGCAAATACAAACTTATATTAGGATGAGCAAACCAGGGTTCATGCTCAAAAATTTTTTTAAAAGTCTTCCAACAAAATATAATTTTGTTTGAGAATTCTTTTTTTTTTTCTGGCTTTTATTTATTTATTTATTTATTTTTGGCTGTGTTGGGTCTTCGTTTCTGTGCAAGGGCTTTCTCTAGTTGCGGCGAGTGGGGGCCACTCTTCATCACGGTGCACGGGCCTTTCACTATCGCGGCCTCTCTTGTTGTGGAGCACAGGCTTCAGACGCGCAGGCTCAGTAGTTGTGGCTCACGGCCGCAGCCGCTCTGCGGCATGTGGGATCCTCCCAGACCAGGGTTCGAACCCGTGTCCCCTGCATTGGCTGGCAGACGCTCAACCACTGTGCCACCAGGGAAGCCTGAGAATTCTTTATGTGTATGTGTGTATATATATGTATCCCTCCAAGCCTACTCGTGTATTTTTGTCCTCACCTGCAATGCTCTTCATCCTTTAAGCCTATATGTGATATTCATCTCTCCTTCGGGGTTAGTCAAGACCTCGGCATATCAGAGAATCTTCAGTAGCAGCCCCGGGGGCAACAAGATGTCATGAACGAAACCTGGACCTTATCCTTGAGTTCCATCCTGTTTCTCGTAGTTATTTCTGTGACCCAGGACATGCTAATTAATCTTTCAGAACCTGTGTGTCTGTGCGATCACATACTTGGCAAATAGTAGGCGCCTCTCTCTTCTAACTGGGCACAAAGGGGCCTTGCCTCATATCTGTGTGCCCTGCATGTGTCAGAAGCTCCACATAAGTTATGTTACAGCTATTTCTGTTAATATTGCCAGCAGTCGCCTCCTGTTTGGGGTCTGACTGCAGCACTGCTCCACATTTAAAAGCGGTTACACAAGAATTGACTGTTTTGCAGTCATCCCAAGGACGATAACTATTGCTTTTTAAAGAAGCTTTTCCAAAGGAAAGATTTTGTATCTACAGTTTCAGGAAATATTTTAGACGATCTTATTTCAATCAATAAGAAAGAAAGTATGATCCTTCAGGGAAGAGACTATCAAGCTATATTTAAACTCAAAGGCAAAGCTAAAAAGAATGGGGAGGAAGGGAGATAGCCTTGCATTTTTTTTTCCAAATTCCAATTTAGTATTTTCTGTATATGGTCTCAGTTACACCTCACAGCAGTCTTATGAGTTAAAAAATCGATACTCTTTTAGGTACTGGGCAATTGGTGCATTTGGGTAAATACTCAAGGCCACACAGCTAGGGAATGGGAGAATTAAGACATTATGCTGGGTTCGTGAAAATCCATGTTTTCCCCACACCAAGAATTTCTCCACACACAGAATGTGACAAGAACAGACTGGCAGATGGCCAGACGAGAGGAACAGGGCTTGCAAGGTAACCAACTATGGCAGTCTGATCCAACCTTGACCTTGGGATGCCCTCCAGGGCGTGTTTCTTTGCCTTTACTATTGTACTTTGCCCAGTGTACTCTGAGGGATCTTGCTTTCTCAATAAAAGGTCACACTGTCAATACATTACAGGAGTTGATGGTCACAACTCAAAACTACTAGGAGTATCTTCAACTCATAGGGTGTCTGGAACATCGAAAAGCCTCCAAGACTCAAAGGACAAGAATCTATTCATGATATTTCAGACATACTGATGGTCCAAAGAGATCTGGAGACTTGACATGTATGATATATAGGTAATCCCATAATTTGCCCATCATTGAGGTTAGTTGAGAGAGAAACAGGCAAGGAAAGGAGGAAAGAATCCATTGGTAGTTGGAGAAAACAAGATGCACAGATTTCTGAGCTCTCTCTCTCTCCTACCTGAGAAGTCCACGCAGCCCTTCCTGTCTCCCCAGCCCCCGATCCTCCACACACCAGACTGAGATCCCTCTGCTGAATTAGACTGTTCACAACGTCTTTGATGGGGAAGAGGAAGAAGACCACGCAAAGGTCATGTGTATTCTGGCACCTTTACCCTCATCCTAGGACCCATTCTTTAACACATGAAATCTGGCAGAATGAAGAGAGGATGGTAAACCAACACCATGTCTACCATCACAGTGATAGAATGACAAGCCACCAGTGCCCAAATGCCCATCTCAGATGGAATTATGTCTCTTCTCCATGTGGTTTACAACTGAGACAAGGAAATCAGTTGTATGTTTTCTCAGTATAAGGAAATGATCAAGTGGGATCAAGGCAGCACCAGCAAGATGGAACGGATGCCACATGTGGATGATGTTGCCACACGTGGATGATGTCGCCACACGTGGGTGATGTCGCCACACGTGGGTGATGTCGCCACACGTGGGTGATGTCGCCACACGTGGATGATGTCGCCACTTCCTCTGTTATCTGAACCTAAGACAACTGTGGGCTAAAGGATTATTTTTGGTTTTGTGATCACTGTGCAGTTCACTGACTTTCTGTGAAGAAAATACAAAAAAATCAGAATAGTTTCAGTTTACAGATTGTAATAGGGAAGAACCTTTTGTATTCTACTACAAGTTAATCACTACAGGGATGTTGCCTATAGGCTTAAATTATACATACTGGCCCATCTCTGGGAACCCTGCTTCCCAGGTTATGAGCGTTAAGCTAAAATACCTTTGTTTAGCTCCCAGGAAACATCCTGACCAGGCCCACCTGTGAATGACTGCAGGGAGGAAGAAATGAACACATCCCCTCCCGAGGCTGATGGGAACCAGGAAGTGTTGACTTTACTCCCGCCCCTTTTAGTATAACAGGAACCAGAAATCAACTCAGGCAAGATGGTCCTTTGGGACATGAGTCCACCATCTTCTCCATCTGCCGGCTTTGTGGATAAAGTCGCCATTCCTGGCCCCAGCAACTCCTCTCTCGATTATTGGCCTGTGTGCAGCAAGCAGTATGAGCTTGGACTCTCTAACGAGATGAGGACAAATGCAATGATTTATGTCAAAAGTCGCTGTAGAAATGGTGTGTGTCTGTGTGTGTGAAGTGGTGGGGGGTGTGTATGGCAGGGATGTTTATTTATTGTGTCCATTTCTTTGCAGACCATTCTGGTAAGCATTTTTTAATATTATAATTTGGGAATGCTCTTCCCAGAAACAACTCACTGAACCTAAACGGAGACATATAAACACATGTCACCTTAGAGTCAACTGAAGAACAGGAAAATAACTGAATGTGAGGAATATAAGAAAGGAAAGAACCAAAGAACTTTAGAAGTAGCATACATTAGCCCAGACTCTGTGTTTTGCAGATAAGAAAGCAGTCTCGGAAGTGAAGTGGCTTTTCCAAAAGCATCAAGCTTGAGACATTTTTGAGCTTAGTTTGTCCTGAAATTTAGTTCCATTGGAGAATGGTTATCAGTGGAAGTCCTGAGAAAAAGCCATCGATCGATCTCATGTTCTTGTGGTCACTGAAGCTAGATAAGCATTTATTTGTGTTTTGATGATAATATTTAGCCTGGAGGTACATTTGAGTCTCTCCTCATGGATCTAATGCCTCAGTATTAGATGGAAGCTGATGGCTATTAAAAGCATCTCTGCCCCAGGTTTGCTTTAGTGCAAGAGGGAATCATTGTTAATGAACATTCATAATGTCACTTCACCTGGTTCCGGACCAAGTTTTCCCAGCTTGCTGGTGTTGTCCAGGCCTTGGGAAAGAGCCAGGTGTGAGGCAGGCAGCCTTTCGAGTTGATCTTAAAAGTCATAGTCAATAAAACCTGGGGTTTCCCCCACATGGAATCCTGCTGGGTTCACCGTGGGACAACCTGGGAGAGGTTGACTGAATGTGTTTCTTTTTTCCTACCAAAATCCAGTTTGCCACTCCTAAAATATGGATCCGAACAGATGGGGAAGCCTGTCTCTAGCTGGGTGTCTTCTCTCCTCCTTCAGAGACTGAAGGGATAGAAAAGGAAATCATATTTTTGAGAATTTGTTATACATCAGCCACTGTGCCTATATTGTTGCTTTTTCTAAGTTTATTGGGTAAATAGCATTTTCCATATTTTCAGATGAGCAAGCTTATACGTAAATTAGGGTTTTTTAGGAAAAAAGTTCCCTTGCTCAGAGAGCAGCAGATATAGGATTCAAAGCCAGTCCTTTTGACCCAAAGTCAACCCCTGTACCAGTGGTTCTCTAAGAATGTTCTTGGCATGCATGCATCATCTAGAAACTTGGTGGGAAGGTAAATTCTTGGGCCCCATCCCAGACAGGCTGAATCACAAGCTCTGGGTTTGGGAGTCAGCATTGTGCACCCCAACAAGCCTTCCATGTCATTCCCATACACAATGAAGACTGCAGTCTGCACCCCTTTCACTTAGCTACCCATTTGTGAAAGGAGACATTGGC
Source organism: Balaenoptera borealis (assembly GCF_965194805.1). Lineage (NCBI taxonomy): Eukaryota > Metazoa > Chordata > Mammalia > Artiodactyla > Balaenopteridae > Balaenoptera > Balaenoptera borealis. The sequence goes on along the minus strand of NC_138880.1, from coordinate 29,668,547 downwards.
CAATTTTCTCCTTACCAGCACGGTTCCCCTCTAGACTCAGATTTATTTGACACTTGTTAATTTCCTACATCCTAATGCTTCTCCTCTGCCTTCAAAGAAGTCATTAACAGAAGGGGGAGTACTCCCCGTGTGTGTGTGTCCTCCCCATGTGTGTGTACTCCCCGTGTGTGTGTGTACTCCCTGTGTGTGTGTGTGTGCACACACAGTTAAAGGTGTTACTTTATTAGAAAAACAGGGAAAAGTGTTCAGCTTATTTATTTTATTTATTTATTTATTTTATGTTCCAAATGTGATGGGTTTATTTTATTTTACTCTGATTCAAAACCAAAGATTCCACTACTACACAGAAACCAGTATGTTACAAGGTCATGAAAAAGTGTTTTGGGACATGCAGGATGTGATGGACAACTGGAGGGTGGGGTCGGGTCATCTCCTTTGTAACATGGCAATACACCTTCGCCGAGCAACCCATTGAAAATAACACTGCGGAACTGAACTGAACTGTGGCACGAACATGACAACTTCCGGGCGTGCCTTCAAGCACACCTCCCTTAGGCTGGACTCAATATCGAGGCTTCAGTGTGGGGAGGATTAGAGTTCTTTGGAAGAAGGAAAAGTTCACACCTTTGAAATTTCACAGAAGAATTTTAAGGCCACAACATAGTGGGCTCATTTCTCTTCACCTCCAGAGACAAAGCTGATGCTTTATTCAAAACCACAGTAAGCTTCTAGTTCAAATCCCAGCCCGACCTTGTGCCCTCCTGCATTGAAGTTCTTTCCACAGATTAGAGCTGACAGGGTCAGTTTCACTCCTGGTCGAAGGGTCTGAGGATAACCCAGTCCAATCAGGCTGGCATTATTCACTTTAGCAGATAGAGAAGTTCTACAATCCAGCTGGTACTTAGCAGAGATGCCGGAACACGTGTTGTTCCTGCCAGCCGTCCACGCGAGGTTTATTGATGTTTCAGTCTTCTTGTTCACCTTCTGGTAGATCGCCCCTCCAGATTCAGTGCTATCGCTCACGTGAGTGTGCAGCTGGAAGTCTGCAGCCTTGTAACCCAGGGCGAAATTATTCTGTGACAGTTTGGGTTTGGCTGTGTCAAAACTCGCCTGATAGCCAGCAAGCCAACCTTCAATGGCCCACACAGCCCAGCCATAGACGGTTGGTCCAGAAAAATCTGTCAACAAAAGATATGGATTTGGCATGGTGAAAATAGATCTGAGAACCAAGTCATGTAGTGGAGTGGAATTTTCTACTTCTGGTCATGCTTACACTGATACAGGGAAAGCATCAGGCAACCTAGAGACCAAATACAAGATTTGTAACTATGGACTGACCTTCACCCAAAAGTGGAACACAGACAGTACCCTTGGGACAGAAATCTCTTTGGAGAATAAGTTGGCTGAAGGGTTGAAACTGACTCTTGATACCGTATTTGTACCGAACACAGGAAAGAAGAGTGGGAAATTGAAGGCCTCCTATAAACGGGATTGTTTCAGTCTTGGCAGTAATGTTGATATAGATTTTTCTGGACCAACCAGCTTATTTATTTTAAGCCAGTCCATAGAATAGTTTTAAGAGTCAAAATTTACATGAATAAATAGTTGCAAAGAGTCACAGAATCTTCTTGTTTTAATGCAAATGATCTGTCTTGGAGAGTGTCCCCATCATGCCTGTATTCTGATGTTACTGGGTGGAGCGCTCTCTAGATGCCTGGCCCTTTATAAATTGACCACAGGTGTGCCAGGAGTATGGCGACCAGTGTAGGGAAGAAGCCTGGAGTCCAGGTGTGTAAGCTCCTCAGTGTGGGGAGGGGCAGCAGGAAGGGTTTTTAAACGTTGATGCAGCAAAACAGCGACAAAGTCGATGGTAACAGATTGTAAGTTACCATCAGGTCCTTAGTAAGACCTGACCTCCTACAAATTTTCATTTCTCAAAGCTGCCATTTCCTTATCATTGAGGGGGGGTGATAAAAGCAATCATAATAGAAATAAGATTCTGTATAAAAGGCTTTTGCAAACAATAAGTGATCATCCTGACTTCTCTTATTCCTTGCCCTCCTCCCTCCCATCTTGCTCTCCGAAGACAGGCATTCCATCTAGGGGAACCTGAATTGTATGGCCCTCATTCTCGCCCCTCCATGAAGAAAAGAGTTTCCCCAGTGCCCTAGTCACCATCAGTTTTGGTACATGACATTAACTAAGTCAAAAGATATCCCGTTTAGCAATCACTGCAATGTACTGCGTTCTCTGATATTTCCATCCATGTGCCGCGTTTCCAGCTAATTAGCATTCTCATGTGTGCACGGTTTTTCATTTCTAATTTTATCTCAAGTACCCTGTTCATATAGTCTGTCCCCTCCTCAGACACATTCACTTAAAATAAAACCACTCTCCCTTTTCGGTTACAGCACTTCTCACATGTTTATGTTGTCAACTTTCCAAGTCTTACTGTAGATGTTACTTGAGGTTGGGGGTGTCTTTTTCTTTCCCAGTATGTCAGACCCTCTTTGCCTTTGATTCCACTGCTCAGCTCTCATCCCTGGGTGCCAATGATATTTCTCGTGCTGCTCAGCCAGACTCCCGAGGCTATGGACAACAGTATGCCTAGGATGGAAAATGGAGAAAAAAATTAATTAATTAAAAAAACCCAGTGCCCAAGTGCAGTGTTCCAGGCACCGCAGGCCAACACAGAGAAGTGGTCACAGAGCTGCCTGGTGTGAATTCCCTACAGTAACTTACTTCCTCTAGTCCCATTTGGTTTATACTGCTCTAAATATCTGGCATTAGAGTTGTGATATAAATCAAGGCTTTCACAGTCACTTAAAAATCAAAAGGGGAAAAAGCCTCTAGGAACCTAATAATAGACTTCATCTACAGGCTGATTACATGACGGGTGCAAGAGTGTTCTGGAGGGGCATTCAAAACCCAAGTAGGGAACCTCAGATGAGATAAGAGAGAGAAGCCCAAGG